>NC_092637.1:39820225-40441475 GCF_039555335.1 Amphiura filiformis
GTCAGATGACACAGAATTATTCTTTCAGACACACGCACCAGGATTAACTATTCCCAGTGGTTCATCTGTCATGGTAACTTATATCTTCAAGAAGAACAGTGACGTAGCCTCGTGTACATTTACCGTGAATTGTACAAAAGGTTAGTGCTTTGTGGTCGGTGTGAGTTGCGTAATTTTTAAATGATTTGCATTATCAAGAGCCTTGTCATAATCAATCTAAACAAACCAATCTCAACATTTGATTTGCCTTCCATAAATAATGTTGATTATCGGATCATTTGTTAAACCGTTACTATGATAGTAAATTTTTGTCATTAAAGATACCACAGAGTAGTGATTATCTCCACTATTTCTAGTATTTTTTTCATCGCATTTCAAACGATACCTTGTATAGAACATAAAATATTTCTTTTTAGATGAAACACATGACGAGTAATCCGTGTCATATTTAAAAAGTAAAAAGAAGTTGGGCGAATTTAATTCCTGCATTCTGAAATTTTGGACAGCCAATCAAAAAACATGTAGGATAGAGAGTTCTGGCTCTAACCAATAAAAGTTACGGAACACTAAATCGCTGAAATAATTTCTGTACGCTGACTTTTTTTAGGACTGGTCAATCGTGTTGAACTTCTTCTTCTTCTTCTTCTTCCTTATAAGTGCCTCCCTCATATGTATGAGTATTGTCGCACTGCGTACAGATGCACCTTAATATAGAATTTCGCTGAGACACAATATTATCCAATCAAAATAGTGTATTGGTGCCTAGTACGCTCTCGTGGAAAAATTGAGTTAGCTTGAAATTCCCCTGGACAAGGAACTTACTGCTTATTTGTCTCGTTGTAACCCGTACGAAACTCGGGGAGCTGATCCTGGTTGAGAAGGTTATTTGTGGAATGTCTAGGGTGTGCGCTCTTGAAGTCCCTGAATTGTTGTTTAATGGTTTATGGAATGATGTTGGGCCATAGCGGTCAGCGACAACCTGTAAAGTGTGCTGAGGCTTGTGGATCAACGTCTAGGCGTTGTGCCTGTGCGTAGCGCACTATAAATCACTGCGCTTTTCTTTTCTTTTTATTGCTGACTTTAACCGATTGTTTCTTTATACGCCGCTCTCGTGACAATATTTTACCGGAGTGAACAATCAAATTGGCCAGGACTCAATATTGTAATTCATGTATGAGGCTGTCTGATAGGCATAGCTATATCTCTTGGAGACTGCATAATGCTCTATCTAGAACATAGGACTTGTCTTACGAAGCCGTAGAGTTCAAGTCCGAGAACAGTAGGTGCATTTGTTTATCTCGAAATGGCCTGTTCCAGTTTAAATCCATGCACCCCTATGGAAGACATGACCTTATTCTTCAACTGTTCTTCAACACAGGGTGTGTATAAAATGGGGCATCGGTCATTGGGGTAAACACATTTGAATTTCACAATTTCTTATTTATTCATTTGTTTGTTTGCAGTTGAGCTATCTACACATACCCAGCAGAATGTGGAATTCCCTTTCTATTGCCGGAATAGTTATTGCAGCAGTTATCGGTATATGTCTGCTTATTGCTCTGCTGTTCGTGTGCTTCAGAAGGTATGCCTGTTTCTATGCTATCACTTATATATCACACTGATGACAGAAACATTAATGTGGTAATGATCTTAATTCCCTATCGACATGCATGTGCGAATGCTAAGTAAATGATTAATAATGCGTCATAGATAGTAAAGATCTTTAATATGGGGGCATCCGCATGATCTGAAGCGCGAAATACTGCGGGGCAGTAACTTGTCAATGAAAATCATTTTACATACTAAATGGATTGGCCAATTAGAACACAGGACAGTGTATCCACATCTACCGATTATTTTGGCTCATGGCTTCTTACCGTGAAATCGTGACAATATTTTACCGGAGTGAACAATCAAATTGGCCAGGACTCAATATTGTAATTCATGTATGAGGCTGTCTGATAGGCATAGCTATATCTCTTCTGTTTTTACATCATAAGCCGCCCATATTGCAGTTAAAATTACAATTGTCTGACTTTGCCGTATTTGACGTAATGCAATTTTGAATATATCGATTTCAATTTACTGTTGTCATGATTCAAAATCCCTGATTGTCCATTTAAGTTCAGATCGTAGTAAATATGCACATCGATCTAATTTTCTATGATTCGTGTCATTATTTTCTAGCAAATACAGGAACGGACAGTTGGAATTTCCAAACCTACTTTCCTCTACAGTCACCGAAAACCGATTTGCTATGGATGATAAAGGAACGATGTCACTTCCAGAAAATGACAGCGATTTATAAGCAGTGGTGCTATAAGACGCCGGGCCTTATCAATGACGCACATTGGATCTCATGACCTTAATGAGACAACCCATTCTAGGAAAAATGTCATATATGTAGTCAACTGACAACTTGTCACTTTCGTTTATATTAGGGGTTGTGCAATAATTATGAGCCCTGATGGGAGGCTAAAATGGGAGGGGGGATTTTCGGCGAGCCAAAAGAGGGGGGCAAGCAATTTTGGAAAGCCGATAGGGGAAAAGTGATTTTTTTTGCCACATGGGGGCATTCATGGGGCGCTTTAAAACAAAAACGCTCCTAGGAAAACAGTACGGAAACGCTTAAATATGGAAATGTTCCTGCTCGCTGTGCTCGCAACAGGTACCTAGATCATTTTAGGTTTGCAAATTGGGAGCGCAAAAATTTGGCATGTGCAAAAGGGGGCCAAAGATTTCTTGGCAGGCCGAGAAGGGGAAAGAGATTTTGGCGGGCCGAGAGGTGGGCAAGCGATTTTTGGCGAGCCGTTTGGAAATTGGGGGGGGCTCATAATTATTGCATAGTTTCTTAGCCAGTATTATCATTATATATTATATGTAAGTAGGGTAATATATTATTCAGAATGTAATTAAAATTTCGTATGAGCTTTAAATTAATTAATTTCTAATAAAAAAAGACTGTGCTGGTTTGTATTTTTCATGTCTGATTGAATTTATTTCTATAGACCGCACTGGTAAAAGAAGCTGGTCTGTATTGTATAATAATAATATATACATGGTTCTTTTAAGGCTTCAAAATCTTCCGGGGAACTCTGAGCGAGCAAAGAACACGAAAATGACAAACAAACAAAAGAGCAATTAATTTTGTGAATCTGGAAAAGCTTGACGAAAGAGATGTGTTTTAAGAAAGTGTGGGGATGTTACGAAGGTTGTTTGGAAGACTTGTAAACAGTTGGAGCATCAAAATGAAATGAGCTTTCACCGGCTGATTTGAGGTTAACGTGAGGAGTTATGAGTAATTTGTCAGAGGGTGACCGAAGGGAGCGGGAAGGTGGATAAGTATAAAGCACAGATAACGGGTATGGTGGTAAGGTGACATCGAATTGACGAAAAGCCAGAACAGCAAGTTTAAATTGGATGCGCAATTTGACGGGCATCCATTGAAGCTCAATGAGGATTGGTGTAATATGCTCATGCTTTCTTTTCTTGACAATGTGCATTCATTTCTGTATCTTCAACACATTTTGAAGGTGTTAGGTTTGTCTGAACATATTTTAGGAAGATCGGACACACACGCTTGTGCTAGTAGGGGTGTGAGAGGGTGTGTGTTGGATGGGTGTGCTGGTGGTGGGGTGTGTTGGGGTGTGTTTGCTTTACTAGTCTTACGTACCTGATATAATGAAAGTTAGTGGTCTACATGTGGCTGTGTAGGGTGGAGTGTTTTTCGGTGCATGTGCGGGGGGTGGGTGTGTGTGTGTTTCATAATTGCAGTCATTTAACAAGATAAAACAGAAATATTATCAAAATATATATAAATAATGAAAGTATTTTGAATACAATCTACATTTTGACAAACATCTTAGCCATGTCATTAGTATAGGAAATGTATATGTTTATATTTTTTACCCTTGTAAATATTTTGTGTAATGTTTTCTCTACTATAATAGTTTATTGATTTGTGTTTGTTCTTTGAAATAAAGTTGTCCTTAAAGGGTCGAAAGAAAGAAATGTAATAAAATAAGACAGCAGTGACAAATTATTTACGTTACGTTTATCAGTTGACCGTTTACAAGGTTAATGCACTTTGCATATTCAAGCACGGGTGTAACCACTACTTCAAACCAACACTTTTCTTATTAACCTTATCAAAAGTTCTTTCTTTCAAATGATCTGGAATTGTTTGTATAGTTGTAACAATCGTAATAAAGAATAGTTTGCAGAACAGTAAGACAGATTATTGTCCATTGAGCACCGTTAACTTTGACAGTTTCACTGTCTTACCTGCACCTAGTTTTAACTTAAAAGCTTAAAAGCGTGAATGTGTGAAAACATTGTCCCAGAATATTGTCTAGTATAAAGAAGACATAATGATGTCTTCCCATTTTTTCATTGATGTGCTGATGCTGAAATAAATATCAGTTGTCCGCTTGGGTGATTCTTCTTCACTAAACTGTCCTTTGTCTTGTCTTCGGGTAAAGGAAGTTTAATTAAGTTGTCTAATAATAGAAATGGTACTTAAAGGGACATTTAGTGATCCACAGCGTTATCCTCCCTTCACCGACCCACTTTTCTCAATAAATTTCAGATTTCTATACCCCAGGAAACCTCTGGCTGCATAATGTTTGCGTTAAAAAAATTGTTGCAGATTCATTCGCTTGGCAAAACTATCATACAATTTGTATTTACGTTCGAAATTACTACACAGTCGTCTATGGAGCAGTCAATACACATAAGCATGCCTAACCCAAACGCAAAATCGGAACCAACTGAAATTTTGAGGATAAGCTTTTTTCGTGGATATCTACTGAAAAATATCAGAAAAAGAGGATACTAGAATCACAAAATACTCCTTTAATTGCTAGCACACAAACACACTGACATGAAACCTTGTACTTGAGTAGTAGAGCGCAAAAGAAGAACAATTCAATAGCATGACCTTTTCATTTGCTTGGGTGCACAGCAAACAAAGCTTAATTTGCATTAATATAAGTCTAACAACGACACGGTCGAAATTTGGCGGGAAATAATCATTAGTTGCCTTAAGGGGGTACTACACCCCTGGTCAATTTTGCATTTTTCTCAAAAATTATAGCGCATTAGTGATATTATAGGGGCAAGGACTACAACTACTGCACTGAAAATTCAGCAACTCAAGGCAAGTAGTTATTGATTTATTGATCAAATATTGGTTTCCCTCATTTTTTACTGTAACTCCACAACTGTTGTCTGTGCTGAAATAAAAATTTCCAGTGCAGTAGTTGTAGTCCTTGCCCCGATAATATAAATATATTACTTGTCACCAATGCGCTATAATTTTTGAGAAAAATGCAAAAATAAGCACAAAATTGGGCAGGGGTGTAGTACCCTCTTAATTTGGCGGGAAATAATCCCGCCACAATGATAAAGTAACCTTTTCAACAAAACAGTGATGCCTCTGGTAAGACGACTTACCATTCCAATTAAGTACTCGTTTCTCAATGACAAGATCATTGATTGCGGGAAGGATTTCAAGTCCATGTTCCGCACTATAAATCAATTTCTTCAGAAGAAAAAAAACCGTAAAAGGTACCGGGCCATGACTTTGCAACATATTTAACAACCGAAATACATAAATAAGGGACAATTTCAATTGTGACAATGATGAAACCTCTTTTAGCTGTGTTGTCATCAATCTCTTGCTCCTGTGAAACATTTGCTATGATCAATGAAGATGGTAATTTCCAAAGCACCCAGTCCGACCTGCATTCTCGATCATCTGCCCGCGTGGATGGTGAAGTCCTCATTCATGGCCGAAATTGTCAACTGATCGCTCAGTACTGGTATCGTTTCAAATGCCCTTAAGGTTAGCAACTATTTAAAAGTTGCGATTTGGTAGATTATTACATTGATCATTAATATTCATTGCGAGTGCGAGTGTGTAGAAGAGTGCGAGTGTGTAGAAGAATTCAAATATTACATATATACTTTTGTAGGTCCTGTGGTTCTTGAATTATGTTGTATAGAGGGCTGAAACAACAACACTTTTGTAAAACGTACATTACTCATTAACACATGACAATAAAGCAAACAAGTTTTCAAAGTATATGATTTGTAGAATGAACTTTTGCAAAACATCAAAGTGTTATTTTTCAATATACTAAGTACTCATTTAGATCATGAAAATCGATAAATACATCGTGTACCCATACATTGACATGTTGCTGTATTACACCTGTCACACGTAATAATACATGATACAATGTATTACGGTTGTCAATGTAGAAATATTAGAGCGTTCATTTCCAAAAGAGGCCAAATACAATGGCTGTTTTGTGTAAAAAATATAATATCCGTTAATTTTAAGCACAGCCATGTGAAATATACTGAAAATTAATGGTAACGGTAATTAAACCCTATTAAACTTGTTATATCAACATTCTAATTTTTACATAAAGTGGTCATTGGAAACAAACTATATATTGTTACCTGACAAAACTATATATCACAAAGTTCATGTCATTCTGTTTGTGCTGGTGTATTGAGTGAAATCACTTTGGTGCGAAATCACATGGGTACAATATTGTGACGTAATTTCTATTTTCGTATATATTAAACCATTAAACCAAGGGAAAGTTTTGACAAGCTCAATAATATCCGGAATAATTTAAGGAACATATTTCATGGAAATATATTTACAGGTCTACATACTCAAAATCGTTTTATGCACATACTCTGCTAGCAGTAGAAAAGGCAGAACTGGTGCATAATTACCGGGGCAGGCAGCAAAGGTAAGATTATTTGTGGTTGATTATCTGGTCCGTACACAGAACTTGCAATTGCCGAATTCTGCACCTATAGACGTATACCTATTGAGCACAGCAGCAGTTCCTACATGTATGGGTCGTCCTAACTAGACTCCATTTGGGGGTAGCGATAATGAAGCATTATGGTAAAAGTAAGTTATGACATGTGACACATTATTCTGAAAATGGGGTTGCCTTCCGACATGATTAAAATGTCATATCACCCTATACCATGTATACCGCAAAGCACTATGAAGCTATAATACGGGGCTGCAAATAGCTTCTGAGGCCAGATGAATCCTCAATAAATATTTTATCTTAAAAACCAAAATGTTAAAACCATGTCTACCCTCTCTGAGGTGTATTAGATCCATGTCAAATTTGACCAGTGCCTAATTTTTGTCCCGGAGTGACAATTTGACCAAGGTCAAAATACACTCAGTATCACGGTGCTTCTCCTATCCCACGTTTGTAAAAATTGCCTGAAGCATGGATTACGTGTGTGAGGAAGATACTGGTCAGAGGTAAAATGAATCTCTTGTACATAGTTTTTTCAAATAGCTGCTTGATTTAATAATCAGGAAAGTGCGTCCTGTGTGGAGGGATGTAAAGGAGACCTCCCAGCATCTGGTAGTATGTAACAAGACATATCATTGGTCCTACTGCTTTGACATTGACAGACAACACAATTATGGTTATGGGCAGTTCGTTGGATCTTGAGATCTGATCCGAATTAATGCAGTACTTATCCCAAGACAACAAACATTTTTACCATTTAAACTTTTTTGTTTTCAGTGCTCATGTTGAGTGACCTCCCTGGTCCACACGGCCTTATCTTCAGTAGATAATTTGTCTACCAAGCATAATGATATTTGTGATTGTTTAAATTGATAAAAAAAATCTTAGTACATGTAAGAAATATGTAGGTTAAATGACTATTTCAAGGGGCAAAATTTCACGAAAATTCGCAGACTTAGGCTACTGATTATGAGATGGACGAATGTGTGGTGACTTATATACCCAGTTGTTTCCGTAATTAGACTGGACTAAATCATCATTTTATACTTGATATTGAACGTGCTTTCTAATTCTTTTTGACGTCAACAATTCGGCTTAGAATGTGCGTTAACCGTGTTAACCATTATCACTAACAAATAAACAAGGGCCTTATGTGATTCTGACATACTATAATTATAGTCTTTGGTGTTTTTCACCGTCTGGATGCTCACATTAATCTATTTGTAAATAATTGTTGTCTTTAGGTACATGTAACTACGTGTTGTAAGTATCAGCATGATGGCAGGCTCGTTTGGAGCTGTAACCGTGTTGATATTGTCGTTATTATACATCGTGGAAATTGACTCCCAAGGTAGGCATAGTAGCTTGTATAATTCATGACATGATTTGCGACAGGGATCCAGAAGATAATTGTCGTGACAGTTCCGATGAGACAAATAATAATGTAAGATGGGTTTTACATAAAGTGTGACGTTGTAATATCAAATATGAAAACCGCGATATCATTTTAATACAATTTGAATATCCAAAATAATATACTTGTTGTCAGCCTTTTGATCTATTTCAACATTTTTGATTAATTAGGTCCAACCGCAACAGTGACCGGTAGTGGACCAGCGGTTACCACAAAACCGTCCACTACGACAGGGCAAAGTAGTGTTGTCATGTTTTGCGGTCAAGTTCTTACTATATTGCGCATAAAAAGTATTTTGAATCAGTAGGTCTTGACCACCCATAGTGGGTAGGAGAACATGAAAACTAATATGAGATACTGTATTAGGATCACATATTAAGTATCATGTGAGAGTATACTCTTGTACTCCAGAAGACAGGATCACATATTAAATGTGCGACACTATGGAATATAAAAAGCAGGATATGGGTATGTTAAAAATTGAAATGAGGTATGGGGCTGGCTGGGGGGTGGCTACAGGGCGTTATCTCAAGGACAATATTGTTCAAGGTTGCGCCGCAGGCTTACAAAGAAACAATATTGTTCAAGGTTGCGCCGCAGGCTTACAAAGAAACAATAGCAATCAAGCTTAAACTTTAAATTAGCACCCGATAGAGGGCAGGGCCTGAAGAATGAGGGAAATTATGGGGTAAATATTTAACGGAATAAACTGCATAATCATATTATTTAGATTTATTCCGTTAAAAATCTTATTTTAACTTATCAAATTACTAGTTTTTATATTCCATAGTGTCGCACATTTAATATGTGATCCTGTCTTCTGGAGTACAAGAGTATACTCTCACATGATACTTAATATATGATCCTAATACAGTATCTCATATTAGTTTTCATGTTCTCCTACCCACTATGGGTGTCTTGACGATATAGAAACAACAAAAAAACATTATGCGGACGCTACTTTTGGGTTAAGACGATATTTTGGGTTTCGGCACCAGACTATTCCGGGAGTTACTAACACCTAATACCTTGCTCCTACTGTCTGTCCAATTAACTTAGATACCCAGTTTTTGTTACTTATTTGAAAAAATATCCACTTTCAAAGAAAGTCATGAAAGAAAAGTGTTAACCTTTGCTGAGACCTAACGGGATTTTTGTGTTTCCAAAGCATTGAGTGAGAGTTTACCTGAAATTCTATTGAATTTTCTCAACACTTTAAAAATAATCCGGTAGAAGTTGGGTACCATTATTTTGGAAGGTCTTATTATACGGATTTGTAGGTATGGTGATTTTGGATAGTGAATGGATGAATAGTAAATTAATTATACTCCTCACCAAAAACATTTGTTCAATATAATAATTCAGTTAATAAAATGCAGACAGTGTTTGTTATTGGCATATTTATTCTTAGTGTATTAACTCAGCCAATTACAACAATTCGGCGCTGTATTTGAATCTTCTTGTGGCTTAGCCCAATTCTGTAATAAGTACAAACTGTATGCCCTATGAATGCTATGATGTTATTGGTGAGGAGTATAATCCACAATACACTCCAGACGCATAGTAACTTGCCATATCATTTGTTATAATGCACCAACTGTGACACCTTTTGAGTTATTGGGAATGAGTAAAAGCATCTATTATTATATTGAATCGATGATAAGGAACAAAGAAAAATGGGTGGTATCACTGACCAATATGCATGATTACTATGTTCAAACACCCCTTATTGTAAATAGATTATCCCATCAAGTTTCAAGTCATTAGGAATATTCGCCTGGACCCAGATATCTTGCTGTAAATCGGTCACAATTCAGAATTGAATAAAAGTAGACATCGCTTTACTAAAAATTTCTGTTAGGTCTGACAGTGTTTAGCAACTTTTCTTTCATGACTTTTTGCCAAAGTGAAAACTTTTAAGTGAAAACGTTTTGTATTTAAAAATACAAAACGTTTTCGACATCATTCGCAAAAGGTTATAAAAGGTTGTCAGAAAACGTTTAAATGTCGGGTTATATAAAGGGTATATTAAGAGTATAAAACGTTTTCATAACCTTTTTTTGGATAATCTACTGTTCAGCAAACAAAAATGTTTTACAGAAAACGTTTAAATGTCGGGTTATATAAAGGGTATAAAAACGTTTTAATAACATTCCAAAAACATTCTTGAAAACTTGATACAAAACATTCTAAACAGAATGTTATTTTGGGGTTGAAAAAATATTTTGCGAAAAATGTTTGCCCAAAATATTTTCAATAACGTTTTAAAAACGTTTCATGACCTTTATATAACCCGACATTTAAATGTTATTAAAAGGTTTTGAAAAAAAAACATTTTAAAAACATTTCTGTGTTTGCTGGGTTCAAATATTTTAACATAATGTTATTTAAGTATTGACACAATATTTGGCAAAAATGTTTGCAATTTTTTGAAAACATTTAAATAATTATATTGTTGTAGTGTGTTTTCATACAAAACGTTTTAAAACGTTATCATGACCTTTATATAACCCGACATTTTAATGTTATTAAAACGTTTTTGCCGAAACCAAAAGCCATATAACTAATTTAAAATGTTTTTAAAACGTTTTTGTGTTTGCTGTATGTATTTGATCTATATTTGCATACTTTTTTGATAGTTAATGTAACCCGGCCAGAATCCGCTTCAGTTGAATCCAATACAGAAGATAGGGTTACCCAGCCGAAATCTACCGCTACAGCCAGTACAAATACAGGAAACAGGGTAACTCAGCTGCCTGCTACAGCCAGTACAATTACAGAAAACAGTGTAACTCAGCTGACCGCTCCAGCCAGTACAAATACAGGAAACAGGGTAACTCAGCTGCCTGCTACAGCCAGTACAATTACAGAAAACAGTGTAACTCAGCTGACCGCTCCAGCCAGTACAAATACAGGAAACAGGGTAACTCAGCTGCCCGCTACAGCCAGTACAATTACAGAAAACAGTGTAACTCAGCTGACCGCTACAGCCAGTACAAATACAGGAAACAGGGTAACTCAGCTGTCCGCTACAGCCAGTACAATTACAGGAAACAGGGTAACTCAGCTGACCGCTACAGCCAGTACAAATACAGGAAACAAGGTAACTCAGCTGCCCGCTACAGCCAGTACAATTACAGAAAACAGGGTAACTCAGCTGTCCGCTACAGCCAGTACAATTACAGGAAACAGGGTAACTCAGCTGACCGCTACAGCCAGTACAAATACAGGAAACAGGGTAACTCAGCTGAAATCTACCACTACCATGACTACAGCCAGTCCAGTGGAATCCGATACAGAAGACAGGGTAACCCAGCTGAAAGCTACGACTACAGCCAGTCCAGTTGAATCAACTACAGAAGAAGAGGTAACACAGCTTGAATCCACCGCTCCTAAAGCAACAACACGAGAAACAGTGACTGAAGGCTTTACCTCATCTGCATCAACGACGCAAGGTACATTCAGCCACTAGTACATGCTGTTTTGAAAATGTGACCCTGTGCATGAGATTTTTTACCTTCTTTTCTTTATAACGCCTGAAGTAAAACGAAGTTTGTTTCTGTAGGTGGCCTGAAAATTAAAATGCGATATTTTATTTTTTATTCATTTTTAGAGCGATGATTTATAGTTACAAATATGCCTCAAATCACAAATATTTAATGTCATCAGTGCAGAATAGTTAAGATATGAAAATGTCAAGTTTTAGGAAAATTTTACAGGGGCCTATTGAATTTCATAGGATTTACTGACTTTCTATAGCTTGTAAAGCAAAATATACGATTAAAAATCTGTTTCAAATTGTTTCATTCATTTTTGCTTGAAATTTTCATTTTCAACTACAGGAGCAGCGGTAACACAGCCTCAATCCCCCACTCCTATCCTCCCTGCAACGACACGAGAAGTGACTCAAGGCTTGACCACATCTACATTAACAACGCAAGGTACATAATGGTAGATTCAGACTTTGTAGTCTACACTAACCCAGGGACCGTGTATTAACTGGTATTTGGATGCAAGTCAAACATTTTGTTTAGAAAATGTTAATATTTAGGTATTCTTCAAACATAATATAAAAACAACATTTGAGCAAAAACATTGGTATTCATATGTTTCTAAAACTTGAAAAGTGACGTGGATGCTGCTTTGATAAAAGATGATGACATTAGGTGCTAAAGCAATCTAGATTTTAGATGACTAAAACTAATAATAATTATTATGACACAGTTATGATATTTTAAAAACACAAATTGTGCACAAAAGAAGTCTAAAAAGTTCTTAGAATTGACGGTTGACGGCAACGTTCCACAAAATGTTAGTTTTCACTATCAGACATGTAGCCTTTTAATTTTGCGCAGAACAAAATGACGTTAATCAAAGAATTTCATTCCAGCGTCACAAAGTGTCATCGCCCCGATATCTTCATGTCAGAAATCGCCAGGGTAGGTTGAATCCACCGCCACGCATGGCCATTTTGTTCCGACCTGTTTAATCTGACTAAGGTACTGACAATTGCCCGGTGAATGACCTCGCTGTGTGTGAGTCGAGCATGGTACGCCATAGGTCGTATGCTTTTAGACTACCCACGATTGGCCTATACACTGCGCTATATAATTCGGCACATATAAAATCAGAATTATTGTCAGTTTTTGAGTTCAAGACGCAAGCTTCTTTCTCAAGACGCAAGCTAACGACTATCATATCTGCTCAACACATATATTCAAGTGTAAGGAACCACATCTGGTTTCTTTAGACGAAATCATTTACGGGAGATATATTCATCATTTTCCATCCCGTTATCCAAAGATTTTCGTTTGAATATCAAAATCGTGCATAGCACATTCACGTGTATCGATTCCGGGTATTGATTTTAGTATCTACGGTGTACCAAGTAATTATTAGCCAGGCGATGTCGGTGTGCGTCATTATCGTCACTGCGTGTATCCATGGTATCAGTCCGGCGGTCGTTACTGAGGTCGATTAAAAACGTTACAATAAAAAAACCCTTGCCTCTGTATGTGATGGAGTGTGCCAGTAACCCGCACCCATCGTGCCATGTTTGTTCCACATCAAAATATAATATTTTCTTAATTATGCGGCATAAGTTACTATTTTATTGTAGATATTGATGAGTGTTTCAGTAACCCCTGCCTGAATGGTGGAATATGTAATAATGGCGTTAATGAATACACCTGTCGCTGTCTACCGGGATATCTAGGAATCAATTGTGAAATCGGTAAGTTTTAATTGCAGTCATATGCTTCATTTTGGCACGCTTTCAAAAATCATTGTCCATGCATGGCTAAAGGTTCACGTAAAGAGGGTCTTATTTCATGATCAGGCATTACATGTACGTATCGTGAATAGGGTATCTAAAACAAAGACATTTTAGAAAAAGGGTGCACCCTGCACAATAAATCACAGCGTGTATAGGAGCATCAATGGGCACAATTAAGCATGGGCATGAATATGCAAGAAGGGTAATAATAATGACGATGCATGTCCCTTTTATTTTCAGGGACAGACGCATGCGCTTGTAACCCATGTCAGCACGGCGGGATATGTTTAGTGTTTGGTGGATCATTTTATCATTGCATATGCAATAATGGATACCAGGGCTTTACTTGTGAAATTGCACCAGGTAGGGTATTGCCGTACAATATAGAACAGTACAATGAGATTATACTGTAAATTTCTTTATTAACTAAACTCCTCAAAAAAACTTTCCAAAACGGCTTTATATCAGAAATATTTGAAATCCATTTCCATATTATTTCATATCAATACAAACATTGTTTTTTCTTGTCAAAAATGACACCAAATTTGTGACCATAATTTATTCCATGGTTGAGGTTCTATCTTTGAAAGACAAGGAGGTCTCAAACAAAATGTGCCAAATCTGCCATTGTCTGCACCATTTGCATCAGTAAACATGAGTAAGGAATACTATACCACACTGTTTCATTAAAAACGGTTTTTCGTTGTTTTTCTTGGGCGGCCACTTCTGGGTCTGTCTTTGACATCTCCGGTCTGACGAAACTGGGCTTTTAGCTTGAAGATCATACTGCGGGAAACTCCAAAAGTTGCCGCAACTTTATTCTGAGGTATGCCAGCCTCAAGCTGAGCAATAGCTCGAGCCTTATCCAGATCTGATAATCGAACCATGGTTGATTAGAACTTTCTTGCAAATGACCACTATGAAGAAGTGACCAGCAAGAGAGATTGACTTGTGTTGATCCATTTGAATCCACCAGTAGAACTGTTAATTCCATCCTAGCACTTTTCATTCAAAATGATATACTGCAAACAATATTTCATTAATTCTTTTATTCTTTTATTCATGCATTAACCCAATCATTCGTTCATTCAAAGCTATGAGATGAGCGCAGGCAATGGTCAGTTTGGCACATTGTCTTTGAAGCCTCTCTGTCTTTGAAGTTACTCAGCCGTAGAATAAGTTATCGTCACAAATGAGGTGTCATTGTTGACAGGAAAGAGTAATGTTTTCACTGATATGAAAAAATATGGAGATAGATTTAAAAAAATTCTGATATACAGCCGTTTTTGAAAGTTTCCAAAACTTTTTTGAGGAGTTTATATAAAATGTTATTAACTAGTAGTAGATCACCCGTCTTTCGCAGTTCGTAACTTTTTATGCATTTCTGAAGTTAGATTCTTTCGTGTTGTAAACTGTCATCATTCTTTTGTCTACACGTAACACGGGTGATAGAATGCAGTTTAAAATACCCTCCAAGGCCGCGTCATTTCACATTTTAGGTGAGATGGAGCCGATGGGGACCTAGCTATGGCTGCCATTGAGGTGTAGGAATGCGTGAAATTGGATTCGTCTATATGAATATTAATGTTCAACATATATATAACGATTCGTGATACCCAATCGCGTTACAATTAATCTGCTGTAGAAGGCAGCGTATTGATTTTAAAATTTATATTCGCCATTTTTTTTTAATTTAGTGAAAATGAAGGTACCCGAAAGATTACTGTTTCGTTTTTATGGTAATCTAATCTTTTGATTTTTGAAATTAACTTTGAAGTCTTATGCGGAATTTTTGTGTAAAGTGGAAAAATCCATAGCCTCTTCACATCACAAGAGTCCCTCGCCAAAACGGGACTTTTTCATCACAAGCCAATTGGAGCCCAGACCGCATGTAGTGTTGTCTCGGTCCCAGCCGGTTTGTGTTCCTCCGTCACTAAACAAACCGTCTGACGACAACCCCGAAATGACAATCGGTGATTGGTTAATGAATTTCCAAATAAAACTGTTTTCAATTGGCTGTACGACGTGACTTGTGTAAGTGACACTAAACATCATAGACCCTCCACTATTTGTAGATACCAAACGAAAAATGTATGCTAGCTTTAGCAGCCACTGAGGCGCCGATCGTCTCATATCGCCTTTCATGTACGCGACTTGGAGCGCGTACTCACGTACATTGTGTGGATTTATGTGACCGCATAGCTGTCAATCAACCGCTGCATGCGCTGAAGCCCAGCGTTGATTGACAAAATTTAACGCCAGTATTTAGGGAGTTGATGTTCAGCCAATCAGAAAAGACGTACTATGAGGTTGTCGCCAGACGGTTTGTATAGTGACGAAGGAGCACAAATCGGCTGGGACCGAGACTACATGTGGTGATGGTTTGTTAGGAACGACGAGTGTTAGAACCGATATCACATCTCGTTTTAGGCACAAATCACCTTTCCACCTATTCATATTTATGACTCGTTTATCCAACATGTAAAGGGCTTTCCTATTTCGTTTGCCGAGAGGAGTAATTTGAGACAACTTTCGATTGAATCGGAACATTTAAAAAAATTGATCCTGTGCATGAGCTTTTTGACATTGGACCTGCATGACTTTATAATTCCTGAACTAAGGCTAATAATTTCCCTATGTGGCCTGAAAACCAAAATGCGAAATGCGGGATACATACATAACGTCGGGCGCATCACATACTGGTCTATCTTGAATTTTTGACTTTTTTGAGAAAATTGGTATATAGTTCTTTTTTACGGAGCTCTTCCAATACAACAAATTACAGACCTCAATTTTTCCTAGATAATTAGTTATAAAATGTTAAATTTAAACTATCTATGATTTTTTCAAAATTCGTATTTTCACATACTGATCTATCTCGAAAAAAACACGCATTTCTAGAAAATCGCAATTGAAAATCTTCGTATTAAGTTTACCTTTCTATAATTTAATTAGACTATGAATTTTCATGAAAGTGGTTTTAAATTAAAGCATATACTTAACAGATTTATTTAAGTGGAATCTTTAATTATATTTACGTATGTAATATTGCTTAAAACTATACTTAAGTTGTAGTTCTATATGTGAAATCGTTAATTTCCCGATATCGTATTGAAAGTGCATCACATACTCGTCTATCTCGAGATAGACCAGTATGTGATGCGTCTAAAGTCACGTCATTGTTCTCGAAATCGAGATAGCCCCCCAAGATAGACCAGTATGAAATGCACTTTAAATACGATATCGGGAAATTAACTATTTTCACATACAGAACTACAACTTTAGTGTAGTTTTAAGCAATATTGCATACGTAAATATAATTCAAGATTCCACTTAAATAAATCTGTTAAGTATATGCTTTAATTTAAAACCACTTTCATTAAAATTCCACTTTCATTAAAATTCATAGTCTAATTAAATTATAGAAAGGTTAACTTAATACGAAGATTTTCAATTGCGATTTCCTCGAAATGTGTGTTTTTCGAGATAGACCAGTATGTGATGCGTCCGACGATAAGCATCAAATCACAAATATTAAATGTCACATCAGTGCAGGTAAGATATGACAATTATAAGTTTAAAAAATTATATAATGATTTCCCCGGGGTGTCACTTGTGGCCTGAACACCATCCGCGATAATCAACCTTTAAAAAGCACCCTAAACAAGGATGGTAACACGGGCCTGTTTTCACACCCTAAACAGGGATTTTATTCCTTGCATCAAATTTTATACCCTAAATTTCATTTCCGCGTATTAGCAATTGCAATTTTGCCACCCTTTTTTCTAATTTTTCATGTTTTTGACACCCTAAACACGATACGCGCATATCGTGTCTACCCACGAAAAACTACCCTTTTTACGCGTTTTCATTTTCGCGGATGGTGTACAGGCCACAATGGGAGTGACCCCCCCCCCCCGGTGATTTTCATAGAATGTATTGATTTCATATTGCTTGTAAAACAAAATGTGCTAGAAAATATCTTTTGAAAATTGTTTCATTCATTTTTGCTTGAAAATATCATTTTGAACTACATAACAGGAGATGTGGTAACACCACAGCCTGTCCGCCCTACAACAACGCGAGAAGTGATTGAAGGCTTAACCACACCTGCCTCAACAACACAAGGTACATTTAGCCTCTGTTTCTTCTGATCATTTTAATTTTAAACATGAAGGATATATAAAGTTTTAAACTACATGAAAAATAGTGTACAGATCTGTTTATTTTTGTATATTTTTTCTTGTTGTTGTTGTAATTTTCAATGATATTATAAAACTTTGAACTGTAACTTTGATTTATTATTTAAAACCGGCTCTGATGTTTCCACACATTTCGTGACCCACCGGATCATTTTTATACCTCTGGCTACATAATGTTTACATGAAAAAAATTCTTGCAGATAAATTCGTTTAGCAAAAATATCTATTGGGCAGTGTAATAGACATAATCATGCATAATCATGATACCTCGCAAACGCAAAATGGGAATCAACTGAAATTTTGGGAATAAGCTTTTTTCGTGGTTATCTAATGACAAATGTCATAAAAAGATGATGCTAAGATCACAAAGTAATTATAATGTAGCACATGTTGTTTCTACAATCATATTTCTGTGACCAGAAATATGCAGGAAGTATAAAGGACATGTAAAAAGATTTACAAGTATAGTACGCATAGGAATACACGTTGACGAATTTTGCCGGTTTGATTACGCGTTTTGGTGGGGTTTTTTTCCATTCCTATTCCCTTCGTCGCAGGTCCGACGTACGTAAGAACTGACTATTATTTATTTATTTATTTATTTATTTATTTATTTATTTATTTATTTATTTAAGAATATCAAACAGTTCAGTTTCTCCATCCGGCGAAACTAAACGGTTCCAAAAAATGTAAGCCCCCCTAAAACATTTTGGTAAACTCCAAAAAAACCACGGATTACAGTGTGTGAGTTTAATGGGCTACCTTTCTCTTTCAGTGGGCTGGAATTATTCCACAAAGAATTAAATCATTTTCATTTCCCGGCATTTCAGCACATGAAGGTGATTTACGCCTTTTCGGCGGTACCGACAATTACAGTGGTCGAGTAGAAATATATCATGAGGGTCAATGGGGCACGATTTGTGATGAGAGTTGGAGCAGCAGAGACGCTAATGTTGCGTGCAGGTAGGTCTTATCACATAAATAATATATTTCTAAACCTCAACTTAAGCTATTTTTTGGAATCGGTTAAAAGCATTAGCAATCCAATTGAAAACCCCAGAAATGAAAGGAAAGGGCAATTTGGGTGTCTCATTGAGCTCGAATTTTCTTTTTAAACATTTAAACTTTTGGTCAAATTTGGGAGTATTTTAAAGCTGCGGCTACCCTGGGAATAAGCTTTTTTCGTGGATATCTACGGGAATATGTCATAAAAAGAGGATTCTAGGGTCACGAAATACTCCTTTAAGTGTTCCTCCATAGGACCATTCTTTGTGCTCATTTTAACGGGAAATTTACCTTTCACCTTACCTTGGGGGTAGGCAGGACGATCAAACTTCGAGGGTAAGGGGGATTATGAAGGCATCAAGTTTTGTTGGCAGCCAGCATAGCTATGCGAACCACTTATAAATCCAGCGTTTATGTATACGTTTATGGAGTCTATGCCCACCGTTTATCATGATGCAGTCATGTCTACAGTAGAATTCACCACGACCTTTGCAGGACTAAACCCCATTAAAAGCTATTAAACCAAGATAACACTCATTGAAAACAGCTCAACTGATTAAATCAGATTTTCTCTGGTTATGCACATGTGTCTGTTTTACATGTGCGGTATCGCAATGAGCTGGTATTATAGTTTCAGTTGGGTAACCGATTATAAAAGGAAACGCAAGGTAACAATGGTATGTGGACCTTTGTTCACGAAATGAGACAATGGTCTGCTTATTGTTAACCAGCATTCTTGAAAATGAGCAACATAATGATTGATGACTTTACACGGTTTGGAAATAATTTCTTCATATTTTTTGGTGTTATCTGTCGTTTACATATCGTTCCTAAAACACAAAAGTGTGAATACTTCCAAACACCTAAATTAGCTAAAAATTTAGGACATGTTACAAAACTATATTTTCTAGAATTTCAGAAGAGTACTTTTAATATTGGCCGGTTATTTTTCACACAGCGACGTTAACTAGGCAATTACCCATATTTCTAACATGCGCTATTTGTAGAGGTTACGCGTCAATGGTAAGAGCACTGTGGATTGTGTATAGGAAAACGGACAGTATGTGCAGTGAATGCCCACCGATTCTTGACCAAGATTTAAGAACCATCCATCCTTCTTTGGCGATATTTGGGTCCAAACTGTCTATGGACATACTCAAATTCTGACTGACGAGTCACATACAACATTTCGCTATTTATAGCAAGATGAACAAAATCATCAATACATTTTTGATTTATGAGTGAAAATGCCATTTTGGGGTGAGTTTTGCCTTACAAAAATAATTTTTGCATGAAAAATTACTTATGGATCATTGAAAGTGTATCAATTTATTAGATGGATGTTTGGATCAAAAAATTCAATCACAACATTATTCTGTGACTTAAAGGTTTTAACCTATGACTTCTTGAAATTCATAAGTAGATATAAAATGCGTGTTTTTAGAGATTTCGGTCATTTTGGCCGTGCATTCACCATAAGGGTATGCACGGCCAAGTTTTTTCTCCCGCCCGAGGATCACATAACTACAATGCACTCTTATCAACGCACTAACATTGCAGAAAGCAGATGAAATTGAAAATAGAAAGCAGACTTATCAGAAATGTCATTGTCTATTTGTTTCAGACAATTGGGTTTTACAGGCTCAACCACCTCACGGTGTTGTGCCCGATACGGAGAGGGTAGTACAATAATATGGCTGGGATACCTGACTTGTGGTCTTACTGATAATAGGATAACGGACTGCTGGAGTAGGTATGGATGGGGTCCTCCGCCTGGATGTCGTCATCGCGAGGATGCTGGGGTGATATGCTCAAGAGGTAAATTTTACTTGAGCCAAAATGGTCTCTTTCAAATCGCTTAGTATATGGTTCCATAGCTTCCCTTCGAATACACAATAGTGACCTCGAGTCATTGCAGATGTACGGTAATGTTAGATGGTACATGGTTTGTGCGGTAAATGTGCCTCACTATAAACAGCGAGAGTTTCGGTATACATATACAAGGACCATCATACACGAGTACTCAAAACTCGGTGTATTCACTACATGTATAAACACGCTGTCTGAAGAGTTATCAAATTAATTCAAAGTATATTCATATATGTTTTCCATGTTACCTAGCAACAAGGCACATGATAACAATATAATAAATAAATGGACATTTTCTATAGCGGGTGTCCATCGCTTTCTGCTCACAAACATGTTAAACTGTTAAAAATAAATATATAGGACCCATTCCATGTCAACTCCAGGGATGTGCACCGCAGCACCTCTTCAATTTTTTTCTTTTTCTGTGTGGTGGTAGATATTGATGAGAAAGTACAATCCCGAAAATTTGAGCTTCATACTCTATTTCGTTTTCCCGTGGCATCAATTTGAAATTTAGGGGGGGTCAGTGTAAAAAATGTGTCGCAACGCGAAAGACGACTTTTGGAGGTCCATAAATGTATAAAGGGAACCCTTTACAACTTTGAAAAGTATGTATCCTGGGGTACTTATTTGTGTAGAATTCAAATCTGGCATCAGAAAACTTGTAACTCCTTTACTTTAAAAGATATAGGGCCCTGAAAATGCAACTTCGTCCATCCAGGACCAACTTTGGGGGGGGTCAAAACTCCAAAAGTAAAAATAATTTTATTGTCCATTTTTTGCCAGTCAGAGCCCTTTGGTAGGACATTACTCTTATCCAATATTGAGCCTATTCGAATAATTTTAGCCGAGATATTACCCATGCGAAACCCCAATTGTACATTTTTTGTACATTTTGACCCCCCTGAAAACCAATGTCAGACATTTTGCCCCACCATCAACTTTTGCACCATAATCATAATACAGCTACCCCTACCCATTAATTTAGCAATTGGAATATGATCAATATTTAACTACATACTTGTCTTTAGCAAAAATATTATGGCAGCCAATTTGCGACTGATTGCTATCTGGTGATGTTTTACAGGGTCCAAACAAAGTTCCCAATGTGCTAATATTGGCTATGATGTCACCAGAATACCTACTTTTCCCTGGTTGTTGCTATTGATATCTATAGAGTAAGAAATATCAAATAAGTAGGGATTTTGTGAAAATCTACTGTTTGGGCGAAACATGCTTCGATCTTACTGATATTTCAGCACAATTGTAGTATGTACCCCAGTAAAATTCTCCAAGAGTTCCAAGTCGATCCGAGAAAAAAGAGTGTTTTTTGCCACACCCTATTGCTGATTTGAGTGATATAATATGTGACGTGTCATGTCAAAAGGAGACACTTTTGGGCAGGATCGTAAATGGATAAATAGCCAAAAATCTGCCCGGGGTGATTTTTTCACAATTTAGGTTTGTTGTGAATTTGTGATGTTATTAATGTTAAAAATATTGTCTGATAGTTTGAAACCGGAATATAATAATTTCGACATCATTCGCAAAAGGTTATAAAAGGTTGTCAGAAAACGTTTAAATGTCGGGTTATATAAAGGGTACATTAATGGTATAATACGTTTTCATAACATTAAATAACATTTGTTGGTAATTTACTGCACAGCAAACACAAATGTTTTACAGAAAACATTTAAATGTCGGGTTATATAAAAAGTATAAAAACTTTTTAATAAAATTCCAAAAACATTTTTGAAAACTTGGTACAAATCATTCTAAAATGAATGTTATTTTGGGGTTGAAAAAATATTTTGCAAAAAATGTTTGCCCAAAATATTTACAATAACGTTTTTAAAATGTTTTCACGACCTTTATATAACACGGCATTTAAATGTTATTAAAACGTTTTATAAAAATTATTTTAACATAATGTTATTTAAGTGTTGACAAAATATTTGGCCAATAATGTTTGCAAAAATAGTTTACAATGACATTTTTCGAAAACATTTTAAAAATATTGTTGTAGTGTGTTTTCATACAAAACGTTTTAAAACGATTTCATGACCTTTATATAACCCGACATTTTAATGTTATTAAAACGTTTTACATAAACCAAAACCCAAAATATAACTTATTTAAAACGTTTTAAAAACGTTTTTGTGTTTGCTGGGTTGCTACTCTCAAAATTGTCAATAATATTTTTAAAGGCCGATATCTCAATTTTCAATTTTATAATACCATAACTTACGAACTCAATATCTTCGCTTAGGAATGTCCAATTTCATTGGGGAAAACAGCGTTGTGGAGCAAAATATCTCTTTATTTAAGATATGTAAAGACCTCAAAATTGATAACCTGCCCAAAAGTGTCTCCTTTTGACATGACACGTCACAAATATGCAAATAATATGCTTTATTTTGCAGCTACAAATAATGTCACATTGGTGGCAAACGGCACACAAGATGGACAGCTTGAAGGAGTAGTTGAAATCTTCGTCAATGGTCGATGGGGCTCCATCTGTTTCGATAACTGGGATATGCTTGATGCTGATGTTCTCTGTCGTCAAATGAGATATACCGGTCAGTAAAATATCAAACTGAATTGCCATCTTCTTTCATTTAACCATATCACATGCCCAGGTGTGTACCCATGGGGTTGCTTTGGGGGCTGAAGCTCCCCCGGTTTACGCCAAAGATACGACAAATCAGCCTGATGTGGGTACCGCAGCAGTTCTTAAAAACTATGAAATACCAAAAAAAATTTTGAAAACGCTGTCCTTAAATTCTTTTCGGTGAATATAGATGCTATTCATCATGTATAAAAATTGTTAGTGTAAAAGTCTATTTAAATGACCCTTTAGAGTAACAGTTCTATTTAAATGACCTTTTTAAAGGTCGATTTAAATAACCCTTTAGAGCAACAGCTCTTCAGTAGAAATGAATAATATGCTTTAAATGACACCTGTCCCTGCAACCTCATACCTGAATATACGTCTAGCAATGACGCTTTTGGACCATATATCATAAATTTTGCTCCAATATGGCAAAATTTTTCGCGCACTGCGCGCACATTTTTACCATAAATATATTTTGTCGCCAAAAGGTGCTAGATTCACATTATTTCAAGAATTTTTTTCCAACCCCATCCCCAATGTCAAAAAGAAATCTACGCCACTGCATTCTTTACTTAACCTAAAAATACAAATCAGTCAATAGAAGGGGGTGACCTATTCTGTTTTATGAATATTCATCAGTCGCAATGGTTAGGTTTTGTGTGTGAAAAATCTGATCTGATCTTAATATTTATCTATGTTTACCAGCTTCCCAGCAAACACAAAAACGTTTTTAAAACGTTTTAAATAAGTTATATTTTGGCTTTTGGTTTAGGTAAAAATGTTTTAATAACATTAAAATGTCGGGTTATATAAAGGTCATGAAAACGTTTTAAAACGTTTTGTACGAAAACACACTACAGCAATATTTTAAAAATGTTTTCAAACTGTTATTGTAAACTATTTTTGCAAACATATTTTGCCAAATATTTTGTCAACACTTAAATAACATGATGTTAAAATATTTGCATCCAGCAAACACAGAATTTAGAAAACGTTTAATAACATTTAAATGTCGGGTTATATAAAGGTCATGTAAACGTTTTAAAAACGTTATTGCAAATATTTTGGACAATCATTTTTCACAAAATATGTTTTCAACCCCAAAATAACATTCTGTTTAGAATGTTTTGTATCAAGTTTTCAAAAATGTTTTTGGAATGTTATTAAAACGTTTTTATAACCTTTATATAACCCGACATTTAAACGTTTTCTGTAAAACATTTTCTGTTTGCTGAGCAGTAGATTATCAAAAAATGTTTTTTAAAATTATGAAAACGTTTTATACCCTTAGTATACCCTTTATATAACCCGACATTTAAACGTTTTCTGACAACTTTTTATAACCTTTTGCGAATGATGTCGAAAACGTTTTGTGTTTGCTGGGTTGGACTAATCTTGGCCGTGCATAAACATTTTTCAACTCTTTATCATGTTTATAGATGCCGAAATGATTTATAACACCTCGATCACAGCGTCTTCTCTGAACGAGATACCGGTGATGGGAAGTGTCGCGTGTTCAGGCAGCGAGGACTATTTAGCGGAGTGCAGTCATGCCAGTTGGGGCTACTTCTGGTATCATCCATCAGAGTCTTACGGCACATGTGACAATGGCATTGCAGGAGTAAAATGCAGATTAAGTAGGTGAAAGTAGGACCAAAGATGAAATGATTCCTGCACGCGGCCACAATTGCGGGGGGGGGGGGCACAATCGCTCTAAAGATAATTTGGCAAACGTATATCTTTAAAATAAATACATCTTTGCAGATAGTTGTACCTTCATGGGTTGTTTTTTTTTAATACGGAAGGTGCTGTAACATTTTAAAGCTGAATACACTATTTACAGACGTTTCACCAACTGGCAAAGTCCATCATTATATGTAATAAACTACTCGTTCTATGAAGTGTGAGAGACGAAATGGCTACGCGTTCGCGTAACGCGAAGGCACCCACGTCTTCCGTAATTTGTTATACTTGGTCGATAGAACAATTGGCGCCATTGGCCTTCATGAATATTCCGGAATTCTCATTCATGCCATTCTCATTCATACAAATCACGTGGACTTTGCCTGTTGATGCGCTATCTGTGCCTTTTAACCTATGGAAAAATAAATGAAGGAAATTACGTGAAACCTCGTTGAGGGCGCCCTATGACTATTCTATTGTCTGATGCGACGTGAGTCCGTTTCTGTTGCGCCGACTCAGGCATACTCAGGCAAACCGCGCCGTGTTTTAGGTCATGATGAATCGTACTGTAGGGCCACTATATAAATAGTAAAAAAACACTGATAGCATTTGGTTGGCTGTTTTGTTGTTACGAATTTAGTTTTCGGACCGGACCAGATTCGCCTCATCGGCGGAGGTTCAAATGAAGGAAGAGTTGAAGTTAATTTTGACGGTACATGGGGAAGTATTTGCTACAACAATTGGGATATACGAGATGGTGAGGTAAGTATTCAGTGCAAGGCAGTATGTAAGTGATAAATCCGTCGATTCCTTTTCATGCCGAAACTCATTTTGGCCCTATCTTAAACATGTTAGAGGAACTTATTGCGTGTCTCATATTCTTCTACCAAACTTGATTCTCAATGGAACTTCATTATTAAACCACTCATTTGAAAGTATTGATCTGAAGAGAACGCGTCCGTTAGGATTAGACTATCCTTGGGATTAGGTTGGTTTGGATTATGGTTGGGGTGGCGACAAATGAAAACAGAAGACCTCTAGCTACACTATGGTCGACATGGTTGCCCAGTGGGCACACCTGACGTTGAAATCACGCGTTGAAATCACGTTGAAATTTCAACATCGAAATCAATTTCGACGTTGAAATCAGGTTGAAATCACGTTGTATTAGCAAATGGACTTCAACCTGATGGACTTCAACCTGATTTCAACCTAGAGGTTAGTTGAAATCAACGTTGAAATTTCAACCTGATTTCATCTAACCTCTAGGTTGAAATCAGGTTGAAATCAGGTTAGGTTGAAACTTCGACGTTGTATCAACGTTGATTCAACGTCGAAATCCTAACCTGTGCCCACTGGGTGGTCTATAATTACTGCTGATTTCTACTTCGATATTTTACATTTTTCAGGTTGCTTGTCGACAAATGGGATTCCCAGGGATTGTTAACATTACAACAGGTTCTAACTATGGCCCAGGCTCTGATGATAGAATATGGTTGGACGATATGGGCTGTGTAGGCAATGAAAATAATCTTGCAGAATGCGATCACGACGGGTGGGTAGAAACTCGCCAATGCATGCAACTTGAACTTGCTGGTGTCATTTGTCTTCGAAGTAAGTTTATAAACGTACGCTAACTGTGAGGTAAAGAGCCTTCCCGTTTCGATCAATATTTAGATCACAGATGGTTGCAATCATTAAACATGTGTTAAAAGTAGGCCTCTGCAATATTAAAGTCATATTTAAATCAAAGAAAAGCTAGTTCTTCTGACAGATATCCATTATAGTTTTAAGTTCTCTTAACTTGTCATTTTGATGGGAGAAAATACGTCGGCTTGTGTCGATTACACATTACAATTTACCAAATGTTCGCTTGATAATGTTGTTAAGTAATGATTAAGAGTCAGGTTTTACAATGGTCATATTGGTAAATGTTTAAAAAAAAACTCAACGAGAGAAGAAGATATGCCCGTAACACGTGTGTTGAATTTACCTTTTTTTCCTCCAAATAGCACTTGACGGTGATATTCGTCTTGTGGGTGGAACCAGTGACACACATTCTGATGGTCGCCTAGAAATATTTCACAATGGCCAATGGGGTAGCGTTTGTAACGATGGATGGAGTGACGTAGACACATTAATTGCCTGTAGACATCTTGGATATAATTCTGTTGGAATCGAATCTGCAGCACTAGCGCCAGGTCGGTAGTAGTGATCCGGGGTAGTGATATCATACATTCCACCCCATCCCACGAACAAATCTTTCTTTTTTTTCATTTTTCTTGGTTGAAATGAAAACGATAGACGATCACATTGGGTCTTAGTCGTTTTTCTTGGTTGAAAATGAAAAACGATTGGCCGGTTATATACGGACCATCTCCTGACTTCAATATAATGATTTATTAGCGATCTTTTGCATCTGCATGTAGTCTTTCTTTAGTTCAAATCGCTGCTTGTTATACTGTAATAATATTACCCATTTCTTACCAAATTTCTATCGAAATAAAACTTGCCCTCTGGGCGGGCCTCTGGGCCTACTCAAATGCCCCGCCAAATGTACAGTGGAATGAAACTCGTGTTGCATTATGTCACGTAAACAGTTTGCTCTGGAATGCGTGGAATGCGGGTTAAGTACGCCAGTTGTGAGTTTGTCATTCACAGGGGTACTAGGAGAGGATACATCCGGTACTTTTTAAACTCGTATAAGATAAATAAGACTGTTTATGTTATCATGTTTACAGACAGTGCGTTAGGGGCTTGGTTTTCCAACGTTAGCTGTACCGGTGATGAAAATCACTTTGGAGAATGTAGTTTTAAATATTGGAACGAGACTAGCCAGTGTAACAATGGCAATTACGTGGCTCTTAATTGTTCGGGAGGTAAGAAAAATAAACTTTGTTTTGCGGTTATTTAGAAGTTGCAACATTTCTCTCCTTTGACTTGAACTAGTTGATGAAGAAATATGCCTGTAAACTACTTTAAAGTCACAATTCAGTATACTCTACTAGGAATGGTTTTCAATAATGATCTAGTTAGGGGGCTGGCATTTTCTTCGGAAGGGGGGGTCCCAAATATGTCGGTGACCGGAGTCAATTTTTTTATGGCCCCCCATCACGGGCAAAATTTTTTACGACCTCCCCTATCGCGGGTCGAAACATTTTATGACCCCCCCTTCCAACTACACAGACTCAAGAAAAATTATTCATTGCCGAAACTTAAAAGCGAAGAAAGTGTGTGGAGCGCGTTAAAATTTTTATTGTAAGTGTATAAAAGAAGGTGCGTGTAAAAATTTTGCATAGATTGTATGCACATTTCGATTGCAATGTTAAAGAAAATTTTGAGTCACCAGCCCTTAATAATTCTATAACCCCCCCTATTTTGGGTGTTAAAAAAATTATACCCCCCCTATTTTTGGTCTGAAAATTCTATAACCCCCCCTGTATTTTTGGGACCCCCCATTCCGAAGAAAATGCCAGCCCCCTTAGCGTAAATGTACACGTAAACATGTGGCTGTTAAAGAAATCACCACTTTTTTACCACTTAGCATTTACCGAGAAAAAATAAAATAAAATTTCACTTGGGGATAGCTGCAACATTATGCATTTCTATAAGATCTCCTTAATATCATACTAAAAGTCGTAACAAATTCCTCCAGGAGAAAGATGATTTTGTTGCCTGGGTAACAGCATGACAGGGCGACAAACGTCAGAGCCCATCGAATCCATGTTGACAGTTTTTCAAGTACCTGTGTAACATCCAAAACAATAAATGTAGATATTTATATAGCTACATTTATTGTTTTGGATGTTACACAGGTACTTGAAAAAATGCCAACATCCAAAACAATACAAACTATTCTTATTTAGATTTAATTTAGCAAAAAAAGGAGCATTTTTAATTTTTAATCCTTGTTTGCAATTTTGCATTGGGCTTTTTTTTGTAACTCAAGAACTCTACATCGTAGATACGTCAAACTATACTTTATCTAAATCATTTTTAACCGGATTTGACTGGTTTGATAATTGACACCTGCATAGGCGGCCATTTTGATTTTATGTACTTTTTTATGTAGATTTTTAGGACGTTTAGTATGGTATTTTGGGATATTTGTAGAAATGTATTGTAGTCAGAAAAATTCTGTTACATTATTATTACTTTTCCCTTTTATAGCTTCCAACAAATTACGTCTGGTAGACGGTTTAACCAACCGCGATGGAAATGTTGAGATATATCACAACGGAAGATGGGGAAGTATATGTCCTAATGATTGGGGGATCAACGAAGTCCGTGTGGTATGTATTGTTGTTATTGCTGAGTCCAAAAACGCCTGAAACACAGCACTCTTTACATTGATGAAATTAATGCAGTTTCCACCGGGCAAAACTTTTAAAAGTGATCTGCAAATGCATCATGCTGACCTTAGTCTAACAGATCAAAGACCCCATGCCAGATCTGATACTTGATCTGATCCTCAAATGGAGGCGATAAGAAGTCGAACCCAGAACGTGGTAACATCTATGGTAAATTTCATGACATTTCATCCTACCAAACAGATCAGAAAAGCGGGTCAAATAATCCAGTCTTTGACCCTAAATTTACCATGGTAAAAATGGTAAAAGAAATTGCCTATCAATTCGCTTTTTAGTAAAGCTGATATACGAATACCTAGAAGAACCTGACAAACGCCAACGTTATGAATATTGGAGTTATAATAACACAACAGCTAACAGTGCAATTTGTTTGCTGATTTCATTTTTATGATTATTTCAGACAAAACAGGCATAGCATTCTATTTTTTATACAATTAGAGCGCGTCGGAGATAGATTAAATTCGATTTGATTTGATTTGATTTGATTTGGTACTATAAGAATAACATACAAATTACACTACATATACAGTATTATTACATGTATTATAACAAGATAAAATAAATTGCACATCAAAATTGCTGCATGAACATGAAGTATAATGAAATTACAAATCAACAGCAAGGAAGAGAAAATATAGGAACAAACTGCCATACAAAAACAAGAACAGAGACAACGTGCACAAAGGACGCAAAAAGCAGATATGTGAGACCAGCTCAAACCTAAAAATCAAATGGACCCTTGATCAGCTAAAAACTGTTTGACAGATTGTTTGTACAATTTAAAATCATTGATGTTCTTGATTTCATTTGGCAGTGAGTTCCAATGATGAATTGCACTATTAAAGAAAGTGAGGCTATTTTGGCCCTTGGAGTGAGGAACCTTAAAGTTGAATGGACAACCCCTGGTACTGTAATTATGAAGAGATGATACTCTAGTAAAATGCATTTTCATATTATTATTCAGGACAACAGTTATGGAAAATTTTAAAAACATGACTAAGTTTTAATTAAACTACTCTGTCTTGACTTGATAGCATACCCACCATATCCAATTCTTTCTGCCCAATATGAGTACGTAGCCCCACATCCAAAATAAAACGAACGATCTTGTTTTGCATAATTTGTAATTTGTTTTAGTAGTTTTTAGATAACCCTGTATACCATGAAGAACATGCATAATCGAAATGACAAAGAATTAAAGCTGAACACAGTGTCTTGCGTGTTTTCATGCATAAAAAGTCTGCATGTCTGTACAAGAATTTGAGTCTCCCGCTTGCTTTTTTGATAATATTAGAAGCAATTGATTCACCGGAAAGAGTATTATCGAGGGTGACCCCTAAATATTTCACAGACAGAGAGGTATTAATTAGCTCCCCATTGCAAGCAACAGTAAAACTATCAACTGAATTTAGCTTCCTTTTGGTACCAAATAAGATGGCCTCGGTTTTACCAAGATGAAGGAGAGCTTATTATCTATCATCCATTGCCTGCAAGAGTCTAATTCGAGACTCAGTTTATCAGCGATCTTTTGGGGATCTTTATCAGAAACAAGCAAGACATTGTCATCAGCGTATAAAAGTGATTTGCAGTTCCTTTCTATTATAATGGGTGATTTGCTTGACGTTTGTGGGTCTACATTAAAAAGTTTCCACAAAATGAAACATATTAAATAAATACAGCAGAACCCGAATCCACATGTTGGTGTGCGTGTAGTTTGGGGTGCGTGCGCGCGTGTTTGTGTCAACGAGCATAAATGTACAACCTGCACAAGACATGATATTGATCGTTTTCATGGCAGCTCTGTATACCTCGTAAAAATAAAGTACTTTTAATCTTACTTCCAGGTGTGCAAGTACTTTGGATTCTCAGGTGAAGGTGAAGTGTTAAATAGAGTCATCTCACCCGAATCTAGCAGCGGTCCAACTTGGTTAGGTGGACTGAACTGCACTGGATCGGAGAGCAACCTAGCGGAGTGCCCTCACCCGGGATGGGAAAAGAATGGTTGTAATTTTGCTGAACAAGCTGGTGTATTATGTCATGTTGGTAGGTTTTCACGACAACATGCTTAGTTTTACGATCCATACAGCTTTCAAATGATCATAATAATCTTCGTCCTTCTTTATTCGGTATCTTTTAAAAGCAAATTCTAATTATTATTAGGATTAAAAAAGTTTGGTTTTAGGATTAACAAAGGGGCCATGTTGTCTAAAGTTGCACAAACTCTATCATTGTGAAGACCCGGATGTACTTTGCATCATGGTCATATCTTTTCCATTGATTTTTCAACAGCAAGAGAAGGTGACCTTAGACTCGTCGACAACAGCTTACAACACGATGAATTTACTACTATATTAACCAGAGGGATAATTGAAGTCTATCATAGAGGAGCGTGGGGCTCAATCTGTGGAAGAGGATGGGATGATTTCGATGGGGGCGTTGTTTGCCGTCAGCTCGGTTTTACTAGACTTATCGAAACAGGAACAGGACATTTGGCCAACTCTGGTAAAAATTGAAATTGTAACTTTTGAACCACTTGTCCTAGAATGTTTTGGGTGTGTAGAATCCATTTCTGATAATATTCTTTAAATTCCAGGTCAAGTCAGGTTATAAAGATCAGGTATCCAAGATGGCCACCGGACACCATCTGGAAGTGCTAACTTTTGTAATACTTGGCCAAGAATGATGTATACATCTTTTAAGGTGTTTTGGGGTGCGCATACTCCATTTCTGGCGTTATATTATCAATTCAATTTAATTTCTTAATTGTTTTTCATAGCTACACCTGAACCCGATTCAATCCGTCTTGTAGGCGGAAACAACGCGAATGAAGGTAGAGTTGAGGTATATTACAATGGTATCTAGGGAACAGTGTGTGATGACCACTGGGCAGTGTTGTAGTCGAGTCCTCATCATCCGAGTCCGAGTCCGAGTCCTTGGTGTCCGAGTCCAAGTCCGAGTCCGAGTCCCCGCCAATTTCTGATGTCCGAGTCCGAGTCCGAGTCCGAGTCCTCAATGTTCGAGTCCGAGTCCGAGTCCTTATGTATCAAATTCAAGCATATATGTAGGCCTAAGCGTTTCCGTACTGTTTTCTAAACCTTTTTAGAGCGTTTTATTTGAAAGGTGCCACATATGTGCCAAACATTGCTTGTACCCCTCTCTCGGTTTGCCAAAAATTGCTTCCCTTTCGATCGGCCAAAAAATTCTTACCCTCAATTTTACCTCCCCCCCAATACTCATAATTTTTGCTCAGTCCCTTAGGTAGCATACCGTGGAAACAGTATAAATCACATACTCACAGTAACTTATTGGGCTTGTGATGCAATATAACATTCAAAATATGACGTCACTACCAAACTTCAGGTGCCAAATGAAGGGGTGTTGGATCTGGCTGTAGGCCTATGCAGTATTATTCCGGGGTGGGGGGGGGGCGGGGGTCACTCACATGTAAAGGGACTGGTAGGCCTACGGGTATGTTCCTTAACACCCGCATTTGCATCGTCATAACTACAGTTCATTGAGCATAACACTCTGAAAATTGTATATAGCTCTTTAAATCTAATTTGGAAACATTTTGAATTTGTTAGCTCAAAGCCTATAATTTGGCCCAATTTTAGTTCACAGACCTCCACAAAAATGTTGAAATTTCAGTTCATCAATCCCCTATTTTGCCCCCCAAATCAGTTCCAAGTTCCCAAAGTTTGGCGCCGCACACCCAAAATTTAACTTGAGTTCCCCAGGGTATTATTATTCATGTACATTCTAGACTTGTGTCTAACAAAGCAGTCATGTCAAAACAAACAATTATGATTAAAATCCATTTAACCAATTAAAGATATAGGCCTAAATGAAAGCATTTTATCTTGCTTTTTGGTTATACTTTTATTTACAAACTGAATTTATTTGTATGCAAAATTACTTAAATTAATCATGTGATGTGATCATTGATCAAGCATAAGAAGAAGTTTACAATGAACGAAAATAAAAGACCTAAAAGACCCTATTTTGCCGGATTCGAGGAGGACTCGAAGCCGAGTCCCTGAGTCCTTGGGGTCCGAGTCCGAGTCCGAGTCCGAGTCCTTAGCTTCCGAGTCCAAGTCCGAGTCCGAGTCCTTGAAAAAGGACTCGAGTCCGACTCGAGTCCGAGTCCGAGTCCCGAGTCCTCCAACACTGCCACTGGGGTATGACGCAATGGTAATTTGTCGCCAGCTAGGACTTCCACATAAATGCACAGGCATCAAGGTCTGCTTCTTATCATGCTTTATCAGTCTATAATATCGAATTGATTAATTCGAATTAAACAATTCATCGAGTGGCCATGGGCAGCGCCATTAGATATGTTACAAGACTACCAAGTGACAGGTGATGGACCGTACCCACACAATTGAATAGGCACTTTTTGATAATTTTCATCAAGGTTACTCAAAACTTACCTAGCTAATTTATTATACATCAGGGGTCTTTGCCTTTTTAATATGTTATGAAAAACTTAATTTTAAGAATATCTACCGACGGAAATAAAAATCGACGGATAGTCTTGTTATGCTCTCACAAACTTAGAAAAAAATCTGAAAAATCCAAAATTTGAGTCTAAAACATGCCCAAGGTTACTGCTGTCCCATTCAAAAGTACAGGAAGACCACCTACAGCGTTGAGGTCAACTTTCTAGACTTCCTGTCTACTGGCAGTAATGGCTACTACCCAGTGCTAACATCAATGAATTGTTTAATTCGAATTAATCAATTCGATATTATAGACTGTTTATGGTCCTGGTACCATTTGGCTCGATGTTGTGGATTGTTTAGGATCAGAAAACAGAATAGATGCTGGTGTTGCATGTACAGGGGGTGAGAAGCGTTGGAATTCGATTTTATAACAGTTTTACATCGGAGTGGTCACTTAAGGGATCCATTATTTGGGTTTTCTGCGATTGTGTGTTTACGCCCATGTGTATTTTCTTTGAATGTAATTCCTTTCATCGTATTTGTTCAAACGTAGTCGTATAGAGTGGGGTCATTTTGGATCACATGATGAATCCGTTTCGTACCTAAATTACCTATTTGGTAAAATGAAATTCTAGGACTTGAAACATGAGTTTGAAGGATTTTTGTGGAATTTGGGGATTTCGGTCGCCATTGAGGTGGCACCTGTGCTTTTTTACAAAGTAACATACATGCCAAGTATGGTTTTGGTTGGTTTTTTCATGCTTGTTTTGTTTTTCCCTGTGGTCTTGCCAAACTGTCTGGGAGTGTGGTTTATTTACAGATCTGCCTTTGTTGCCATGTTGCCAACATGTCTTTGTCTATACACATAAATGGCCAAAGTGTTCTCGAGCTTTGCTCTTTTTTGGTCATCCTTCCATTAGGTACGCACCATTAGATTATCAGGGTGGGGGTAGGAAGTTTTTTTTTTTAAAAACTTCACCCACTACATAAGCAAAAAAAAAAAAAAACTTTCCCCACCAACACTAAAAAAAAAAAAAATTCCCCACCTAACTGTGTTTAATGCATGAAATTTTTTTTAAAACTTGCCGCCAAAGGCGGCGAAAAACAAACAAACTTCGCCGCCTTCCCCCGACACCAACTTCCTACCCCCCGAGTATCAAATGGTGCGTCCCTTATGTATTATACCTTTTCCATTGCGTTATTACTGAACTGAAAGAGTAGTTTTTTTCCTGGGATGGACCTGCCTATATGATTTTCAGTAAACTTGCACATTCTTCTATACATAAATGGACTCTAAATAGCTGGGCTATATGATTATAAGGTCGCTATGCAAATCACATCTAGTCAGGGCCGTTCCGACCATTAGGGACGCACCATTAGATATTATCGGGGGGGCTAGGGAGTTTGGGTCAGGCAGAATTTTTTTTTTTTCGCTGCCTTTGGAAGCAAAATTTTTTTTTTCGCCGCCTTTGGCGGCGAAGTTGTATTTTTTCAATTTTAATGTATACCTTTATACAGAGCTGGGTAGGGAAATTTTTTTTTTTGCTCATCAATGAGGCAAACATTTTTTTTCACTCATCAGTGAGGCAAATTTTTTTTTTTTTACTCATCACTGAGGCAAAACTTTTTTTTTCTTATATATTTCCTAGCCCCCCCCCCCGATAATATCTAATGGTGCGTCCCTTAGGCCAGGTATGGCGGTCGCCTAGGGCGGCAAACGCAGAGGAGCGCAAAAAAAAGCGAAAAAGACAAAACGGGAATGGAGAAAGAAAAGGGAAGAAAAAATGAGGGCGGATAAAAAGAAAAAATAGGAGGAAAATAAAAAGGGGAGAAAAGAGAAACAGAAAACAGGGCGGAAAAGGATAAGGGGGACCTGAGAAAAGAAAAGAAACGAGCGGCAAGGAGAGGCTTTGCCTAGGGCGGCAAAATCCCTCGGAACGGGTCTGATTAGCCATGATTGATTACCAACACGTAACCCGTCGAGGGCCCCGTGGATTTGTGCTGGCTGGTAAACAATGAGTTCCTTGTGAATATATTTTGCGCGAAGTGTTAGCCTAATAATAAATTGATTCGATTAAGGGATCTGGAATGAGCATTTTGAGCGTTTCGACAGTATTTTTTATGGAACATGAGAGCACCTCAGACGTATCAATTGCATTCTGAATACGAAGCATGTCTTTCTGATATCAAATAATTTTCATTTTTGAAAATCACGATATAATACAAATTTTATGACAAATTATAAAATTTGATATTTTTCAAATTTTGATATATAACAGTCCTCGAAGTAAATTTTATAAATCTAATGATATATTCTTAAAGTGTATGTAGCTGGGAGGAAAAGCCGACGATCAATTGAAAATTTTGACCTTTCATATTGAAGATATGGATTTTTTCCCAAAAGACCTTTTTTTTTTTTTGGTGTTTTGGAAAAAAAAATCCATACGAAAGGTCAAAATTTCCAATTGATCGTCGGCTTTTCATCCCACCTACATACACGTTAAGTATAAATCATCAGATTTATAAAGTTTACTTCGAGTACTGTTAAATATCAAAATATCAATTTTAATGATTTGCCATAAAATGTGTATTACATTGCGAATTTCAAAAATCAAAATTATTTGATATCAGAAGGACATTCTTCGTATTCAGAATGCAATTCGATATGTCTGATGTGCTCTTATGTCCCACAATAAATACTGTCCAAACGTTCATACCCCTTCCCTTAAGACATTTTATTTTGAAATTGACTGTCCAGGTTCCTGCTTATCCGTTGTTTTTTTTTAAATATTTTTCTATATAGCTGAAGTAAAACATGATCGTGTTTGTGAACATAATACCTTACACCTCGAATGCACCGCTGGTCAAACTATTACGGTTGTATCGGCGTTGTACGGTCGTCAAACATATACTCTGTGTACCGGTGGACCAATCAATACAGATAACTGCGCAGCTGCTGTTTCCCTATCTGTGGTTCAACAACACTGTGACGGACGTCAAACATGTGATATCCGAGCAAGTAATAGTGTATTTGGTGATCCGTGTTCTGGGACGGTCAAATATCTACAGATACAATACACATGCCGAGGTGAGAAGCCGGGTCTGTTGTCGAGAGTCTGGTTCTATATCAGTATCTTTACTTAGCCAGGGGGAATGAAAGAGAAAATCGTGAAGGCAAAAGAAAAAAAATGGGCAAGGAGCTCGTTTGTCACCTAAATTCATCCAAAGACGAAAATAATTATTTGGTATTTCACACTATTTTGGCACATGATCGGGATCCCGAAAGTTTTATTTTTCCCCCTCCCCCACCAAAAAAGCTGGCAACGCCCCTGTTCTCTATTGTATTGTTTCTTGCTACTCTGCTACTTTTATGATATATACAAGAAATTATGTATACATATAATCCGTTTGCACATCTTTAATCAATAATATGATATTTTAATGGTTTTGAATGTTGTGCTAAAATTATAAACCTAAAGCCATGAGTAAACGCACCAATTGGTAATTTCCTAATTGACTTACAAAACAACTCGTTTTAACTTTTAAGCTCATCAAGATTGTTAATGAACGTGTCAACAACCTGTCACATGTTTTAAATGTTTCCATTTAAAATAATGTGACAGGTTCATGAAACGGTAATTAGTAGGTAATTAGTATTTCTCATTCATTTGGATGAAAAAGTTTCATAGAATTGAGAAAGTGTTAAATTCTCATATTTTTTCCAATTCTCATCTCTTTTAAAGAGTGCATATATATCAAATCAGGATAATGGTTGAAACTTGAACTTTGCGCCCAAAATTTGTATTTTTGTAGTGGGGGCGGATAAAGTAATACACCTATCAATTGGAAAATATCAATTTCACGAACTGTCAATAAAAAATAAAAAATAAATAAATTTAAAATAAATATGTCAAGCCTATATTCCTGCGAGATTCTGTTATGAATCCTAGCCTGGTGCACCTCCTAAGAAGGAATGTTCCTCGACGTTTTCAGCCCAAATGGATCTAGAGGCCATGCTGAACCATGTTTATTTTTTGCCCCGGTGTAAACCCATATGGGTCCCACGATATCAGCTCATATGGGACTCTGATAAGTTTACCAAAACGTAGTCCATTATAGCCCTTTTAATGAGACCCATGTAGTCAGCCCAGACATAACCCTTTCCTTCATTAGCCCCAGGGCCGTTCCGACCATTAGGCTAGGTAAGGCGGTCGCCTAGGGCGGCAAACGCAGCGGGGGGGGGCAAAAAAGCGAAAAAGAATGGAAATGGAGAAAGAAAAGGGAAGAAAAAATGAGGGCGGATAAAAAGAAAAAATGGGAGGAAAAGTAAAAGGGGGCGAAAAGAAAAACAAAAAACGGCGGAAAAGGGGACCTGAGAAAAGAAAAGAAACAGGGCGGCAGGGAGAGGCTTTGCCTAGAGCGGCAAAATCCCTAGGAACGGGCCTGCATCTAGTTTTCTTAGCAAATCTTTTGCTAAGGGTCTGTTTTTGCTGGGTTCTTCTTCTTCTTCGTTCTTCTTCTGTCAACATAACGAGGTATCGTACAATATGATTTGGGCCAGTTTGACCATAGTTGGTCACTAAGACCATTGGACCCTCTTCCGGTCAATAGCCAAAGACGTGATATCAGAAAGACATGCTTCGTATTCAGAATGCAATTCGATGCGTCTGAGGTGCTCTTATGTCCCACAAAAAATAATTTCGAAACGCCATAAACGCTCATTCTAGATCCCTTAAGGTGTTATCTTTTTTCATATTTGCTGTAAAATTAATTTAAGTTACAATGTAATGTAAGGTAAGGTAACGTAACGTAAGTAAGGTGGTCGTTCACTGCTTGCCTTTTAGCCTTTCGAACGGATCCTCCATGTCGTAATAATAAAACAACTTGTCCAATTTTCTCATCCTTCATTAATATATTGTAATGTAACCAACATAGTGACTTACATGACTTTACGTTTATGTTTGTAATATGACATGGAAATAAATTTGATTTGATTTTAAGTAAACCCCTCATTTTTTCATCTGGCACTTAGAATACCTGGCCTTTAATACCTGACCTTGACCATGAATCGAAAATAATAACATCACAAATGGATTCTATACACAACATTGTGTACTTGCAATACATTATTAATTCTAAATCACAATCACTTTGTTGATCATAGCAAGTAACCTTGCCACAAAACAGGATTTTGTTATCCAGTTCTGTCATGTCAAATAAACAATGTTTTAGGACAGACTTGTCAGAGTCTAAAAAGTTATTTTTTATTGTTATTATTATAATGTATTATTATATAGAAAAATATCTTTGTACAAAACCAATTTTTTTTACTTACTTTTGACGGAATGATGGATGAACCAATGAGGGCAAATGTATATTCATATAGAATTTTGTAGGTGACCTCAGAACCAAAGTAAGATTTACACAATTAGGCCAATCAAATTATGAAATCACCCACCACTAATTGCAACAGAAACCATTTCGCATGCGTCCATATCCCAAAAGCTAACACAAGCTAAAAACCATAACATTGTATTTATCTCGTCATAAGAATTCAGAAAAAGTATAGTTTGAAGTACAAAGTACATTTCTTGAGTTATAGGAGAAAAGGTCAAATGTAAAAAAATTGGGAGACAAAAAATAGATTTTGATTTTTTTTTAAATGTCAATGAAGATTAAATTCCATTGAACTGTGTTGACCTTGAACTATTTTGTGATGTTACCTATATAACAAAACATCCAAAACAATGCAACTTTTATCATTTTGACTGTTTTTTGCCAAAGGAACAATTTGAGACCAGTTGGATTAAAATTGTATCATATTTTTATTATAAACGCCCGTGAGTCCCAAAATTTTGACCTTTGACCTTTTCGCCAAATTATGCAAATTAGGCACTGTTCCACTTTGGGGATTTTGGGGGACTTTTGATGTGTTATTAAATATGCTTTTCTGAAATGAATGGTGCTTAAGTGGGCTCTGTTGCAATTAGTGGTGGGTTAACCCCTTGTTTTTCTTAATTTGATTGGCCTACATTCTGAGTAAATGTTTTTGAGCATTTTAAAGAAAATATTTAATATGATTACAGTTCTTATCTGCTGCTATCTTTTCTTTGCTATAAAGCAAAGGTTTTTTTGTTTGTTTGGGTGTTTTTTTGGTTTTTGGTTTTGTTATTTTTTTTTTTTTTGCTTTTTTTTTTTTTTGTCTTTTTTTTTTGGTTTCTTTTTTTTTCGTTTTTGTTTTTGTATTTTAGTGAACCAGCTTGTTTCTCATTTATATCATTCTCAATTTGGCGAGCATTTGTTTGGCCTAGAGAATACTACCGGCTTTTAAAATGACGATCATTACATTACAGGCATTGCCGATGACAGTAATGTCCCAGATTCTGGAGAGAGAAATATAGAGTTCGTTCTAGCTGATGTAGACTGTACTGGTTCAGAGTCCTCCATTTTGAAGTGTGGATTGAATGGATGGCGAGTTGACGATTGTGACAGTACACAGCCCGTTTATGTAGTGTGTTCGGAAAGTAAGAAGAAACTTATTACTTATCAAATAACTATAAACCAAAAAGGTCTTATATCAAATAATTTATTTCAATAATATACAGTAAACAGAATCATTAGGTTATGGCAATCATGGCTACGAGTTTCTGTACATAATCCTATACATTCGAAAGTCATGACCCAACGTTGTCACAACGTCATTAAACGTGACAACGTTAACGTTGTCGCAACTTGGTGAACTTGTTAAAACGTTGCTACAACGTTTTACTACGTTGAGAATGGCTGTGAGTAATTGAGTAAATTGATTTTCAATTAAGCCGATTTAGCTCAGGTGGGTTAATTTGCATAGGTGCCTTGGTAATCAAGTCAGTTTTAGGGGTTTCCAGGTTTTCCATATGAGACATCTGATATAGACACGACTAGAAGGGAATGAAAAAAAATCTGTTTTACTCCGTAAATGTTAATTGATAGAAACAACGAAAACAAGTGCCGGAACAGACTCCGGCACTGCTCCGTAAATAAATCTGGTGTTAACATTACACAGCACAAACTTTTTTTTACAGTGTAGTGATACATTGATAACTGCCAGTAGGCTAAAAGCAGTCGTGTTATTTGCATAAATCAAATGTGTTATTTTTCGATTCAAACTAATGTTGACATGTTTGTTTATTTTAGTTGATGTTACACCTCCAGTAATCTATACCTGTCCACGTGACATGAACGTGACAGTAGAAGTTAGTAGTATGAGCAAGCCTGTGTTTTGGATGGAACCTTGGGCTGTGGATGATACAGGAATCACTACGCTACTTACCAGTAGCCACTCCCCAGGGATCTCGGTCAATGAGGGCACAACACGTGTGACGTACCTGTTTATAAATGCGGCAAATTTAATTGCAGGATGCACTTTTGACATCAACGGTATACCAGGTGAGGTTTTGTACTGATATTATACACATATTACTGGCTAGTATGTGTGTGATGGTTGAAATATAATTACGAGGTAAAACATGGATAGTTGCATTATTCTTGGTTTATGAAATTTTAACAACATATTGCAGCCAAATGTATGTGTGTATGTAGGTGTGTAATTCAGGCGATGACGAATGTGTTTCCTCTTATCACACTGCTTATTCACTTCTTAACTAGTTAATGTAGTTCTCATGAACCTCCACTTGAATTAATCAAATGAGAAGGATTAATTTTGACAAGAAATTACTATACTAAGTTTTTATTGTCGCATCAATGATACAATCTTCACATACATTTTGTCCACCAGCAGGGCCGGTCTGTGGATTATTTTTTTCAAAGATATGCATTTTTAATCATCAATAACATGGTATTTACTGTTTTTCTTGATGATTCATAGTCGACTTAACTCCACCGACCATTACACGATGTCCATCCGATATCTACATTCCCATATACAGCGCAATCTTATCGGTCCCCGTGTCTTGGAGTGAACCGTCTGCCTCTGATATATCTAATGTGACCTTAGTCAGGAACACCGCAAAATCAGGGTATTCTTTTAGCGTAGGATCGACACTGGTTGTGTATGATTTTATGGACGGGTATTCCAACCACGCTTATTGCAACTTTACTGTCTGCGTATTTGTAGGTATGTTTTTTTTTTTGTTAAAATAAGCCTGTTTAATTATCATGTAGTGTGCATGTCGTAAATGGTGTCTAGGTTTTGCAGATCTTATGTCAGTATATTCTACAGAATGTAAAATTGTTTTTATTAAATCGTTGATAATATTTTCTATTTTTATTTTTCTGACGAAAAACAATACCGGTACTTCAAAATAATTCCACTATACGTACAATTACTGTATTATTGTACATTTTAGTGGTACCTTTGAACTCTTTAACGACTATTCCTGAGAGCCCACGTACTTTCGAAATGTAGAAAATATTTAATTTAAATTCTAAATATGAATGATGTGACTAATAATATGTAAGTAAAGATTATTGATGAAGGTTATCGGAACTGTTCTTTCTTACTTGTGAATCAGGTGGCTCAGAACAAAGCTACTTTCCACCATGTTCAGGAGACCAATCGTTGGTTATGAACTGCCCAACTAACATCGCTACAGCCGTGGAACTTGGAACCCAAGGAACGCCTGTGTATTGGCAAGATCCAAGGGTAACTAGTCCTACTGGAAATGGTACACTCATTGCACAGACGCATGCATCTGGAAATGTGTTCCCTGTTGGCAGGACTACTGTTAGCTATATATTCGCCGATGTCTATAGACAACTCATGACTTGCTCGTTCATTGTGACTGGAACCTCGGGTATTGTTTTTCATTCCATCTAATTCACACTAATGTCTTGTGAATAAGTAAAACACATAAATCAAGCTTCTTACATAAAATACCATCCAGACTTTATAAACATGACGAACCGTAGGGACAAATGATATCAATCGAATAGGGAAAGAAAGTCTGGATAGTTCCAACATGTCTTAATCAACATTCAATAGTAAATGTTTGGTGGTTGTGAGTAATCGTATGCTATTAGCACTGGTAGATTTAGTATTTATTAACAATATGGTCCTACTATTGTTTTCCAGTCGACACTACGCCACCAGTGGTATACCAATGTCATTCCAATATCATCCAGGATGCTATTCAATCTGGTTTAGGTTCACTCGTTTACTGGAATGAACCTTTTGCGATTGATGTCGGTGGCACGGTGGAAGTCAGTCAGTCCCACCATCCCCGTACGGTATTTCCGCCTGGTATTACGACGGTGCGGTATAATTTTACAGATGGGAGTGACAACATTGCACCATGTGTGTTTAACGTGACTGTTGCAGAAGGTATTTATCTGGTCGATGTGTGGTATTGACCCATCTGATATTCAATAGTGTACACGGCAGGGAAGGGATGGGTCGATCACGATTATTTTTAAACGCTTAACAATGACACTCTCGGTAGTCATGGTAGTGATCCGCCGTTGATGCGAAGCCTTGTATACACATCTTTTCCCAATCACTTTTGCTCGTTTCATCATGTTAATCGGATTTGTCTAACTGCACCCCTAAACGATCAGCAATAATGTATAGGCCAATCATAATCTCATTTTATTTCATAAATCCTGTAAATAACCCGCCCTTTTAAGTGTACTATCCGCGTGTCGACAGCTAGCGTTAGTCCTGGGCGTAAGTCCGTACCTTACAAAGAGATTGCGTTCCCGTCTGCTATTTGTACACACATCTATGCTTCTTCCAAAAATGCACACATCTGAATTTGGTGTTCTGATTCGGCAAATCACTGGCAATTCCCCAATTATTCAAAGTACCGTAATATTTTAATGAGAAATCCACTCTCTGTTAAAAAGAAGACGTGTATTAATTTTTCATTCCAAACTTTGTATCATATCTACAGCAGATACCACCACTCCATCAAGGCAAGGCTTACATGTTTTCAATTGCCCGACAAATATTAATGTTACTGTTGAGACTGGGACATATGGTACCAGAGTGATGTGGTCAGAACCTGTTGCTAATAGCGCATCTGGAAACGTATCCCTCGTGTGGCAGTCGCATGCTTCAGGAGATATTTTTGGAATTAGTAAAACACACGTGGAGTATAACTTTATTGATGGGGATGGCAATGCGGCTCATTGCCGATTTGCTGTTGCTGTAACCATGGGTACAATTATATAAGTTAATTTAACAATCCTATAATCAGTTGGTGCAAGTACATCCTATTAAATTGCATAATTTAATGATTTCGTGGAATACATTGATACACTTTCACTTTTATTCATAAGCGGGAGATAATATAGAACCCGACATTGAATCTTATGATTATTACCAAGATCAAAAACGTATATAGAATGTGTGTTCAAAATCACTGAATACAATATGCTGTCATATTTCTACACGATCTTGAAAAAAAGCCTAATATGACTTCGATCCCTTCCTTTAACACAATTAATGCGCCATAACGAATTCTTTGTTTGTTTCGTTAAAAGTGGATACAAGACCGCCAGAAGTTAGTTTATGCCCAAGAAATCAGACCGTCAAAATCGAATTGGGTAACAAGTCGACTACTTATGAGTGGATTGAACCAGTTGCATTCGATGTCTTGGGTGGGATTGAAACAATAAGGAGCCACATACCCGGAGCGGAATTCCCTCTTGGCTTAACACGTGTATACTACCAATTTATTGACGGAGCAGGAAATAACAGCACGTGTGAATTTTACATTAATGTAACGGAAGGTAATAATCTCCTCCGTTGCGGAGGTACTCTATGGGTACAATTCATACTACTCATTGATCCCTATAGCCCATCATCTACGCACTTGTCGTCTGTTGCTCTCCATGGACACCAGTGTACTCTTATGTAATGGGTAAAAAGACAATCAAGAATCTTAAATGGGATACACTCTGTAATGAAAAATAACTAGATAATAAGGTAAAGGGTTCCTGCAACTTGACAGGTGACTTTCCTTTGATTGAGGCAACGGTTGTTTGTCTTAAACCGACGTAAATATAAAATATGAGGATGATAAATGGATAAACTACGTCGAACATTCTCGAAGAAATTTGCAGTCTTGACCCTAGTGTAAAATAACAGCCTAGATGTCGGCGTGTCAACATAAAAACATTAATTCTGATGTCCCTCTTTTCTTATGCATTTGTAGTCGACACAACTCCTCCAACCATTCAGAATTGCCCTCGTAACATCTCTCATCAACGCGAGCTAGGTGCTCCAATGCCATCTGTGACCTGGGAGGTTCCGACAGCTTCTGATCTTTCAGGATACCTAAATACGACCTCGTCGCACTCACCGGGCACAATGTTCCAGGTTAACACGACGGTGGTTACGTACAAATTTGAAGACGCTGCTCATAATATAGCTACGTGTCAATTTGAGGTCAACGTACAGGAAGGTAAATCAACTTGGTCTCTGATGTTTGGGGAGGGTGTGAGATGCAGTTTGATGCGTGTGGGGTGAATGTAGGGGTGTGTTTTGTGTGTATTGGAGATAGCGGTGTACCTCTTTGGATGTGTGGGGCGGGTGAGGGGTGTGTGTGGGGGTGTGTGTGAAAGAAAGAGAGAGAGAGAGAGAGGTGTAGGGTGTGTTGCAGCAAAGTGTTCTGAAGTTTGAGGAGGATGTTGCAAGGAAAGTAATGGTAATGTTTTATTCGTCTTCTTTCAATCATTTCGTTTGTGCTTTTCAGTGGATACCCGTCCACCAAGGATAGAAAACTGCCCAGCTAATATCACCAATAGTGTCGAGCTAGGATCATCGGGTACGCCAATACAGTGGACAGAGCCTATTGCTTCAGACCCATCTAATGTGGTGAATAGAGTGCTACGAACTCAGACGCCTGGCGATACATTTATCAGCGGAACTCACGTCGTGACATACTTGTATGTCGATGCATCCCCCAATATGGCGAGTTGTGAATTTGGAATCCGTATCAATGCAGGTAGTTGTTTTTTTAAATCTTTTTATCAAAATTGGAGGCAATTTCTGTACAACACTGTGAATATTGGACACTACTTTTTTGTGTTCAGTTGGCAAGACACCGTTAATGATTTCATAATACCCACACCACATCGCCACACCGGCGCCGCGTAATCTTGAGAAATAACTCTAATAAATAAATAATTATCATTTCATTTCCCGGGTTTCATTTTCAGTTGACACGAAACCACCAATGATTTCACAATGCCCAAGACATATCGAAACAACGGCTTCGCGAGATGGTAAACTTATTTGGTGGTCAGCCCCAACAGCTTGGGATATGTCCGGTTATGTCACTACCATAGCTACCGGTACCCGCGGAGGTCCAGGCTCTAGATTCCCTCTGGGACTATCCACAGTGCGGTATCAGTTTACTGACCCGACTGGAAACATGGCTGAATGTTCATTTGATGTTAGTATAACGGAATGTAAGTATCAGCCGAAGACAAAATCATCTCACTTCTAACTTTGTTGTAAAACACAAAAAAGTAGTGAATTGTAAATATGAACCTTTTATTGGAATATATTATGTTTCCCAGATCATTGCGAGAACATGGTGAATATGTGTTTTAGTTGGTGTTCGCGAAATATGTCCCCAGGATCCATATGCACAAAATGTATAATTATTAAATTAAAGGACGCGCCATCAGTTGTGTGACCAGAAAAAGTGGGCCATTTTTCATTAGCCAAGCCTCTAATACCCGCTCATCATATGCCACAATGAACGTCCAGCAGTACATTTACGTCACACTTGGTATAATGCTCATTAGGTATTTACGGAGGGGACGAGGTTAATCGCTCCCTTCAGACACTGAACGTACCCCTGCCTCCATCTTAATTCTTTTATTATTGAAAGTTAAATTGCGCATATAAAAACGATCATGCAGAGCATTCCACGTCACTCACGGACATCCTTATCATCATCATCTCTTTTACCATTGTCCTCTCGGAATATGAACCCGATTCTCTTACAAAAACTTATTTTATGTAGCCCCAGTTGTACTGAATTGTCCGTCAAACAAAAGACGAACGATACAATTCGGAGACTACGGCACAACAGTCACGTGGACTGAACCAACTTCAACAGCACGTCTTCTACACAAATCTCATTCGCCGGAAGCCTACTTTTCAGTAGGAAAAACATTGGTGTCATACGTTTACTTCAACATGTCAACCCACGCTGTGGCTAACTGCTCCTTTGATGTTACAATAACAACTGGTAAGGTATCATCAATATTGATCATCTTTAACCGGTACCTTTAATAGCCGGAAATTGTTCGTTTCTTTCTTATTGAGAAATCTCTGGAAGTAGCTAAACCCAAAGGCAACCATTTTAAAACTTTGCATTGGGGATTTTACGGGACAAAATAATATTGCAAATAGTTAGAAAATAAGCTAGAGTTACACATATCCATTCCAATCGTTAAATGTAATTTAAACTTTAAAAATGTTGAAATATACCAGTAAAATGTGACACAAGGCAGCTATTGGATTTAGCGCTTTTTAGAAACAAACTCTTCAATATTTGTCCAAATTGGCCTATGCCTTCACATGGAAGCAGGTGCATTCACTTGTATCTGTTTTGGATCATAGTCATAAGCCAATCGGAACCAATCGCTTTATGATGTTTTGTCATTCTTTGTCACGTTCATAATGGGCGTGAACAATAAGTTTTAACATGCTCTATGGTCAAAACAGCACAGCTAAACACAACCCCCAATTTTCCTAATTACGTTATTGAACTCTACGTGCTTCTCCTTTGACAGAGGACACGAAACCTCCTATCATATTCCAATGCCCGTCTGACATAGAGCGTATAGCAACATCGCATACGGCAGGTACTATGGTCGTGACTTGGACTGAACCAACTGCAACTGATTACTCAAACTACACCTACACACAATCTCATACTCCGGGATCTTCGTTCCCTATTGGTGTGACCAGAGTAAGCTATACATTTACTGATGGAAGTGTGAACAATAATGGGGCAGCATGTGATTTTACCATCATTATTGAGCCAGGTGAGATGTGTGTGTGTTTATTTGTGAGCTGTTGTGTAGGTATTTGTGCATTTGTCTAACATTGCTTCCGAGGACCTCCTGTACAACAAAGACCTAGATACGCGTCCTTGCCACGTAATATTTCTGACTAATCTGTACCAATAGCTGCGGCTATGTAAGAAGTGAATTGATTCTGATGCCGATATTCTGTGTACAATATCGCTATATTAACCCCCTACTGTATATTTATGTTGGGATGAATGATGCTGGATATAAGGCATTTTGTAACTTTACAGTTGCCATTGAGTCATGTAATTTAAATCGGACTCAAATCAAAAGAGAATGTTTGGATTTTATTACATGCTGTATTTGGGCAATTCCAAGCATCATTCCGCAACGAACCAGGTGAGATGTGTGTGTGTGTGTTTATTTGTGAGCTGTTGTGTAGGTATTGGTGCATTTGCCTAGCATTACTTTCGAGGACGCCAACTTAACAACACGGCAAGGACCTCCTGCACAACAAGGACCCCCGGGGGGTTGGCACTCCAACTTTGGAGGTGACGCCTATGTAGGGCTGTTAAGACTCCTTTTTTCAGCATCGCTCTCACCCAAAGACCCCATATTTGTTTTGCGAACACATGCTCTGTCACCCTAAGACCCCCTATTTTTCCATTTGATCTGTCACCCAAAGACCCTTACAAGTTCAATTTGAACAGCAACTTTCATTTTTCACTAATTTGTTACTTATTTTGAAAAAACAATGAAATTTGAAGCCATTTAGAACTAGAAATTCGGTTTTCGAGGTTTTTGTGGCGCTGTTTCGGCTCTCACCCAAAGATTCCATTTAAAAAAAGGTCATGTTCTCACCCAATGACCCCATATTTTTTACATTTTTCTCTCACCGAATGCCCCTTAGTGCGAAAGTGCCAGCCCTACACCTATATCCATTTCATATTGAAGTGCCCCCCCCGGCAAGGACCTAGATACACGTCCTTGCAACGTAATATCTCTAAAACCTTGCATGATCTGTGCTGCGGCTGTGGAGGAAGTGAATTGATTCTGATGCCGATTTTTTTTTCATTTCATTCAGCTGCGAAGCAGGCGACTACAAAGTTTCTCCATGTACTACGATCTGAAGCCAAAGTGGCAATGGCATCTGGCAGTAGAAAGTTGTCGAAATCCCCCAACAGTTTTTGCACATAAGACAAGTAGGATGTTCTTTGCCTTCCAGGTCTTCTTTTACCATGTAATGGGGTGTAGAGAGCATATCTTCTGCATGGTTCATCTTCCTGCATCCACAGGATATGTCCCAGGAATCGTAGATATTCTACGTACAATAGCGCTATATAAACGCCCTAATGTATATTTATGCTGGGATGAATTCTTGTCATTATGTCGATCGTTTTCATCATCTTATCTTTCATCAATAATTCTATTTTGTATTTTTACAACACTTAGCGAACACATCATCAATCGAAATTACCCGCTGTCCAAAAGACATCACGGAAATGGTAGAATTAGGGACTGTTAACAAGGCAGTGACGTGGATAGAACCAGACACGTATGATCCTCATGGACATGTGACTATCGTCTCGCAATCCCATCATTCAGGCCATGCATTCGAAGTTGGCAAACATCCAGTGACCTACAGATTCAAGAATGATGCTGGCTATGTGGCATTTTGTAGCTTTACAGTTGCCATTTTGTCAGGTAAAGTTAAATCGGAGGAGAATGTTTAGATTTTCCATTATTTTTTACAGGCTGGCACTTCATAGAATTCTATAGGTGGTACTACACCCACTGAACAATTTTGTGACTAATTTTGAATTTTTCTCAAAAAATAACTAGACACTGGCAACAAAAGTTATGTATATTACAGGGGCAAGGGCCAATTACTTCAAGTCCCAGAAATGTCAGTGATTCCAGACAAGTGGTTCATTATATATGTTAAGAAATGAGGTACATTCTAGCGGTACCTCTTTACTTATCATGAATAATGTATCGCTTGTCTTTACTCACTGAAATTCCAGTGTAGTAACTGGATTCCTTACCCATATAACATACATAACTTTTGTTACCAGTGTGTTATTACTTTTTGAGAAAAATGCAAAAATAATCACAAATTTATCAGGGGGTGTAGTACCACCTTAAGTCCTTTTGAGATTCTGTGGTTAAGCCACTTTAGACACGAAGACAAAAAAATATTTCACAGGTAAAATGACAATGATACAGGCTTTCTACTAAGCCAAAATCTTCAGTTTTGAGTAAAAGTAGGACGATGCAGGGAAAGAAAGAAAGAAAGAAAGAAAGAAAGAAAGAAAGAAAGAAAGAAAGAAAGAAAGAAAGAAAGAAAGAAAGAAAGAAAGAGAGAGAGAGAGAGAGAAAGAAAGGAAGAAAGAAAGAAAGAAAGAAAGAAAGAAAGAAAGAAAGAAAGAAAGAAAGAAAGAAAGAAAGAAAGAAAGAAAGAAAGAAAGAAAGAAAGAAAGAAAGAAGACGTAATTGGCATGTTGATTGGCTTTTTATGGCTTAAATTAAGAGGAATTATGAGCAATGTGGAAATGCTTTTAAACGTACATTATTTATTGTTTTTAGTTGATACAATACCGCCAGCGATCCTCGATTGCCCCTCTGATATCACTGCTGAGGTTGAAAAGGGAATATGGGGGAAACCAGTGACGTGGATCGAACCAACCGCTACTGATCTATCTGAGAATGTTAGGCTCTTATCTAGAACACATGTCCCTGGTTCTCTGTTTTATCCTGGCCAATCTCTTGTCACGTATATCTACACAGATCCGTCGCATAATATTGAATCATGTAGCTTCTATATCAACACAACATCAGGTAAAATGAACGTTTGAAATGTCATACCTTTTATCAAATTTTAAACTATCGTAGACCTTCAATACTACGGACTTCCACAAATATGTCGTTTATAGCACTTCGGACATTCACAACTAACCTACCTTGAAACTAGCTTTTTATCTCTGCCAATTGTGGGCATAATATTCCCAGAATAGAAGTTTGTGAAGGGCTATGATATAAAGTCTGCATAAAAAGTAACTCAGCTGTTATAAATACGCCTATAGATTCAGAACTAATAATTGTTTTCACAATATTTCAACAGAGAATCATGATTTATTTACACGAATTTTGATACCCCATTCGTCAAATGTCGTTCAATATTAACAACACAGTAGTGCTTTTACAGAAAAACACTCGAATTTAAAAGTTGCAGTTTACAGCGATCAATGGTTATAATGCCAGCACTGTAAACACGTAAAGCCCGCCATTATCTTCGCGCTTACTTCAAATCAATACAAATAACGGCAACTTTTAAATTGAACAAAATTGGGGTATCAAAATGCGCGTAAATAAATCATCCTTCTTTTTATGTTGAAATATTGTGAAAACAATTATTAATTCTGAATCTATAGGCGTATTTATAACAGCTGAGTTACTTTTTGTGCAGACTTTATATATCACCATTTATTATACACGATTATGAATATCTGTTATACATATAAGATTTTGAGCATTATATGAACATTATACACAAGCATATTAATGATTCGGTCGTCTTCATTGACAGTGGATACTTCACCACCTCTAGTAACCTCATGTCCATACAACATCACCAAAACAGTTCAAGGTACCGAAAAATCAGCTAAAATATATTGGAAAACACCGGAGGCTTTTGACTTATCAGGGGACGAGCTGGCTATAATCGCGTCTTATAATCCGGGAGACGAGTTTTCTGTTGGCACTACCGAAGTCGTCTATAAGTTTACTGATTCAGCACAGAATTCAGCAACTTGTAGTTTTACTGTTATCATTGAGATAGGTAACTGTAACATATTGGGATATTGTATTAAACTTGTCAAAACAATTAGGCTATTAAAGACGAAAGGTTTTTCCGATATTTCAACATTTTTGGTAACTGTTTATTAAAAAGTACATGTATTAAGATTTGTTTTTAAAGAACTTTTTATTATATAACAATAAAATGTCATGAGTTGGATTGCATTGAAAATGGTATATGCAGACGGATCATTTAATGTAAATCTTTTATATCACGGTTCAAATCAAGGAGTCAGCGGATTTCTTGTAATTGACACAAACCAAAATTGTTTAGAATACATGGCATTAAATATTGCTGAATGTAAATAAAAAAAATTAAAACCTTGATTTTGATTAAATTCATCAATTACTTTGATGAACATTATCTGTACCTTTTATCAACAGATAAAATCTTCCCACCAGAATTCAAAAATTGTCCAAAGGTAATAGCCTCAACACCATTAGATTCCGCGCAGGATTGCCAGGCAACGTGGGATGAACCAAAGGCGTCAGATGGCACAGAATTATTCTTTCAGACACACGCACCAGGATTAACTATTCCCAGTGGTTCATCTGTCATGGTAACTTATATCTTCAAGAAGAACAGTGACGTAGCCTCGTGTACATTTACCGTGAATTGTACAAAAGGTTAGTGCCATGTGGTCAGTGTGAGTTGCTTAATTGTTAATTCTGTATTATCAAGAGCTTTGTCATAATCAAACCAAACCATGCATAGAATTCTAATATACACAAGAACCGGTTATTCCTATACCAATGCGTGGCCGCAAACGTCCCGGACTCATTCCAGAACTAATGCAGCATATTTAGCCATTGTCAACATGGGGTCATCGCCAAGAATATTTTCCCCAAATAAAAAAACTAACTCCTCCGCTATGTGGTATTTCACGATATAACGTTAAGGGAAAGAAAAGTGCAAATGTTTTTCGTGTTTCGAATCGGACGAGTGACAAGCTCTAATGACGTCATGATGTAAACAACGTAATCGTCATTAATAATTGATTAGGTAAACCCAAATATGGAGGTATCCAAAAGTATGCTAATTCGTAGTTCAACGAATCAGAATACGATCCTGGTATCCAATTCTATGCAAATGAGTTGAAGGAGGTTACGTGAACATGTACACTAATTCTCATCTAGCTTTACTAAAAGATCTTTGAACCAAACCCACCAACCTCAACATTTGGCATTAAAAATACCACACAGGTATTATCTCCACTCTTACTAGTATTTTTTCGTCGCATTTCAAACGGTACCTTGTAGAGAACATAAAATATTTCTTTTTGGATGAAACACATGACGAGTGATGTGTTTCATATATAAAAGTAAAAGAAGTTGGAGGAATTTCATTCCTACATCCTGAAATTTTCGACAGCCAATCAATAAACATGTAGGATAGAGAGTGCTGGCTCTAACCAATAAAACCAGCCAATCAATGAACATGTAGGATAGAGAGTGCTGGCTCTAACCAATAAAACCAGCCAATCAATGAACATGTAGGATAGAGAGTGCTGGCTCTAACCAATAAAACCAACCAATCAATGAACATGTAGGATAGAGAGTGCTGGCTCTAACCAATAAAACCAGCCAATCAATGAACATGTAGGAAAGAGAGTGCTGGCTCTAACCAATAAAACCAGCCAATCAATGAACATGTAGGATAGAGAGTGCTGGCTCTAACCAATAAAACCAGCCAATCAATGAACATGTAGGATAGAGAGTGCTGGCTCTAACCAATAAAACCAACCAATCAATGAACATGTAGGATAGAGAGTGCTGGCTCTAACCAATAAAACCAGCCAATCAATGAACATGTAGGAAAGAGAGTGCTGGCTCTAACCAATAAAACCAGCCAATCAATGAACATGTAGGATAGAGAGTGCTGGCTCTAACCAATAAAACCAGCCAATCAATGAACATGTAGGATAGAGAGTGCTGGCTCTAACCAATAAAACCAGCCAATCAATGAACATGTAGGATAGAGAGTGCTGGCTCTAACCAATAAAACCAGCCAATCAGTGAACATGTAGGATAGAGAGTGCTGGCTCTAACCAATAAAACCAGCCAATCAATGAACATGTAGGAAAGAGAGTGCTGACTCTAACCAATAAAACCAGCCAATCAATGAACATGTAGGATAGAGAGTGCTGGCTCTAACCAATAAAACCAGCCAATCAATAAACATGTAGGATAGAGAGTGCTGGCTCCAACCAATAAAACCAGCCAATCAGTGAACATGTAGGATAGAGAGTGCTGGCTCTAACCAATAAAACCAGCCAATCAGTGAACATGTAGGATAGAGAGTGCTGGCTCTAACCAATAAAACCAGCCAATCAATGAACATGTAGGATAAAGAGTGCTGGCTCTAACCAATCAAACGACGTCTGTTACGGAGCACTGAATCGTTGAAATAATATCTGCGCACCGACTTCTTTTACATATTTTAGAACTGGTCAATCGTGTCGAACTTCGATGCACTTCGTTGAGACAACAATATTATCCAATCACAATAGTGCAGTGCTGACTTTATACGACGCGCTGAAATTTTGACAATATTTTACCGGAGTGAAATACCAGGTGGCAAACAAACTGAAATTGGCTAAGACTCAACGTTGTAATTTATGTATCAGGCTGTCTGATAGACATAGTTATATCTCGTGGAGACCCCATTATATGCTGCTTACCCTGACGGCTCAATCATGACAAACTAGAGCCTTGTATAATCTACGACAGTCTGCATAGGGCCTGCACTTTGGCTCCACATTTGAAAGGGGCGTGAATTCATTTTTGGATACGCCCCTATTATAATTAGGTAATACTCACACACATGTAGGCCTATATACATGTACCACATGTAGTAAATCTGTCTGCTTTATCTGTATTGTGACGTTCTTAAGCAAATAGTTAAACACGATTTCATCAAACATTATAACAATAGCTCTTTTACAGTGTGCAATCATCCCGGGCAATAATTGGGCAATAATAGAGGATGTGCGTGAAATTATTGATTGGCTCCATACAAAGGATTTGAACCGGTGTCCTTCACCGTAATCATGGCGCAATGCAGTGCATTCAATCAAACGTTGTCGTCAACCTATTTGATCGTATAGTGCATTTGTTATGTGTGTGTGCTGTCGCGGTAGATTGCAATAGCTTGTAATCATGGTTTTGTTGAATGAATTTGAGTACTCCGCCATATTTACAGTATGATACGTCATAATCTAGGTGATTATTTGCATTGGATGTCTTGAATACGCTGGCGAAGTTGTGTAATAATCGGATTAATGCTATAACAGTAGATGAATACAAGGTTTGAATATATCGCGTTGCAAAGCCCCATTCAGTGATCCCAGCGAAAGTGAAAAAAAAATCAAATTGTTACTTTTATAAATTTTTTTAATGAAAAAAATGGGCAAAAAACCCAAGAAAACGGCAGTATCGACGAAGTTGAAGTCCCATTGAAATACATGTAGCTAATTTATATATAGGCCTATTGTCAGTATATAAATTACAGATTCACGTAAATGCATTATTTTTGTCTTAAATAGGCCTACTCGGCTTTCGGCTGAACCACTAGCAGAAGATACCAAATTGATGTTTTATGACCTTTAAAATTCTTTTGTTGCGAGTGACATGGTCAGTTCAATTCACGCCGAGTGTCCTTGACAGGTTTGACTCTGCTTCAGTGGTCATGAAAGAATTCAAAAGATAACCTCTGCCCCACCAATCCCAAGCAATTGTCTGAAACTGCTCTTCGGATGATGTATCATAAGAACTCAGTCGTCAAATGATGATAGTCATATAATGACCAAAAGATTATTACTGACTATATCATTGAAGACTGAGTTCCGCAGTCTAGTACAAAATCTGAATTTTGATGATTTTTACGATCGTCCGGATGAAAAAATCACTGAATGGGCCGTTAGTACCCTCCTCTCCTTACCCTGGCAATATGAATCAAAGAAAAATAAAGAAAAATTAAATAAAACGAGAAAAAAGTCAAAGAAAAGAAAGAATAAAAGAAAAACAAATATGAAAAGTTCGAACAATATTTGGTTTATAAAATTAATGTGACCGTGATGAGGCTCGAACTCACCACCTTCCGATTTAAAGTTCGAAGCGCTCGTGTACCAAATTCTGATGCCTTACCAAGTGAGCTGTGCTCCTGAGATACGAAATAAAAATAAAATAATACACTGTATACCTGCTTGTGTCGGTAATTGATTTGCTCTAATTCCATAATGGTACAGTGCAACAGAGCAAAAATGCCCAAAATTTAAAAGCTATATAATTTATGAAAAATATACACTACACATAAAAATACTAATACAAGGGAATTTCAACATAAGAATCCAAATAATTAAGTACCAACATGCACAGCTTTGTCCTTATATCACATTTGGGTTTTTAACAAAATGTTATCAAACCTCTACTGTGATTGGCAGCTGCACAAGGCATCTCTTTGATAGCTGATAATGGCCATCCATTCAGCAAGTGGCTACTAACTGACCTTGACAGGCTTGAATGAGCACTGTCATCTGCTACAAAACCATCACACTCTAGGACCTGGTCACTCCATGATCCAACAGAGAGCACAGTACTTTGACAATGGAGTGAAATTATTGATTAAAAGTACAGCTCCTATGCGTGTAAAGCAAAAAAATGGAATAGAATGTTTGGAATCATGTAACTAAAATACTAAATGCATTCTGCAAAATGTGCTCTGACCAATATATAAAGCATTTCATTAGCTTTAATTTGACATATTGTTTTACATGTTTGGAATTATGGTAAATCATTAAATAAAATATTTATTAATTAATCAATTATGTCAATTAATTAAAAATTTAATGCAAATATGCATATTTTCTCTGACAGAATTGTAGGATTTGACAAGAGCCATCTTTCTTGTAAGTTTGATTCTTATAACATACCGGTATCGTATTGCGTCCCCAGTTATAGTTGCAGAAAAAATACGCGTGCAGGACACACATACGCACACACCCCCACACACCCAGAGGATCGTACCGTTTTACAATCATATAACATTCATTGGCGCTAGTAGTAGTAAATTCCCATTTTCTTTGCTTTACCTCACTTGTTCTGCTCAAAATTAAAAGGGACATATCTGACAGTAAAAGCATTTTTATGGAAATTATGTTTAACTATTTGCTTAAACAGCACAAAACAGATAAAGCAGACAAATTTACTATACATAAGCCTATACATGTATGGTATGCCAGGGACTGTTTAAGAATATATCATTTACTTCGAGGACTGTTATATATCAAAAATGTGAAAATATCAAATTTTAATTATTTGTCATAAAATTTGTATTATATCGTGAATTTCAAACAATGAAATTATTTGATATCAGAAAGACATTCTTCGTATTCATAATGCAATTCGATATGTCTGATGTGCTCTCGTGTCCCACAAAAATACTATCGAAACGCTCAAAACGCTCATTCCAGATCCCTTAATTTGGTTAATTTTTTTTTTTTTTTTCTTTTCTTGTTTTATTTTTTTTCTTTATTTTTCTTTGATTTATATTGTCAGGGTAAGGAGAGTAGGGAACTAAAGGCCCATTCAGTGATTTTTTGATTTTTTTTTCATCCCGACGATCGTAAAAATCATCAAAATTCAGATTTTGGATATTAGACTGCGGAACTCAGTCTTCAATGATAGTCAGTAATTTTATATTTTGGACATTATTATGACTATCATTTGAGGACTGAGTTCTTATGATCCGAGGAGCAGTTTCAGACAATTGCTTGGGATTATTGGGACAGAGGTTATCTTTTGAATTCTTGACCACACAAGCATAGTCAAACCTGTCAAGGACACTCGGCGTGAATTGAAAGACCATGTCACTCGCCACAAAAGAATGTCAAAGGTCATAAAACACCAATTTGGTGTCTTCTGCTATCTAAAGGCGTATGGCTGATTTTGTCCCTTTCGTCATTGTCATAGATGTGCTAACATAGCTTGCCAGTGCAGTGGTTCAGCCGAAAGCCGTGTTTCTAAGACAAAAAATAATGCATTTACGTGAGTCTGTAATTTATATACCGGTACTGACAGTATATAAATTAGCTACATGTATTTGAATGGGGCTTCAACTTCGTCAATACTGTCGTTTTCCTGTTTTGTTTTTTTTGCCATTTGTTTTTCATTAAAAAATTTATAAACGTAACAATTTGATTTTTTTTTTTCACTTTCGCTGGGATCACTGCATGGGACTTTGTAGCGCGGATTATTCAAAACTTGTTTTTACCTACTGCTATATAGTATTAATCCGATTATTACATAACTTTGCCAGCTTATTCAAGACATAGGTTATGTAAGGATAAACTGTACATGGGTATAGAGGCCCTGCATGCTTTTATCGATTGGCTCCAAACAAAGGATTTGAACCGGTGTCCTTCACCGTAATCACGGCGCAGTAGCCAACAGTCCATTCAATCAAATGTTGGCAGTGTGCGAGACGAACGATGTATAAATCTAGAGGTCACATCATCACTTATCATGCTTATTGTTGTCCAATGCATATACTGTGTGTATTGTTCCCGGGATTGTCAATGCAGTCAAGCAAACAGGTATTATATTTTGAAAAGGCCGCTATAGTATATTCACAGGGGTGTCTTGAATGGCCAATCATATGGGACATAATCAAATTGCAGTGACTGCTTCCTTTGTTACCACATGTCAGTCATCTTGTGATTATTGGACCATGTAAACCTGCAAAAAACGAGACAAAGTGCTGGCCCTATGTGTAGTTTAGTGCATAGTTAGAGAAGCCTACTCTCACTTCTCTGGTTAGATCATAGGACTTGTCTTACGAAGCCGTAGTGTTCAAGTCCCAGTACAGCAGGTGCCTTGTTTATCTTGAATAAATGGCCTGTTCCAGTTAAAATCCATACACCCCTATGGAAGACATGAGCTTAATCTCAAACACAGGGTGTGTATAAAATGGAGCCACCACTCATTGGGGGTAAACACATTTGAATTTTACAATTTCTTACTTATTCATTTGTTTGTTTGCAGTTGAGCTATCTAAACAGACCCAGCAGAATGTGGAATTTCCCCTTTCTATTGCCGGAATAGTTATTGCAGCAGTTATCGGCATATGTCTGCTTATTGCTCTGCTGTTCGTGTGCTTCAAAAGGTATGCCTGTTTCTATGTTGTAACTTATGTATCACACTGATGACAAGAACATAAAGGTGGAAATGATCATATAAAATCTTTAAGCTTCTCAACTCCCCATCTCCATGCATGTGCGTGTGCAAAGTCACTGATCATTAATGCTGGGTGGGGGCATCCGTATGAGGCCGAATGCCTAATCTGAGGAGCGGAGCACCGCGGGGGGTAACTTGCCAATAAATATAATTTAACACACTAAATGGATTGGCCAATTAGAACACAGGACAGTAGACACACCTTTGTCGATTCTTTTGGCTTATTGCTTCTTAAAAGGGCATTTCGTGATCCACAGCACTTTTTTTCAAAAAACGTTGAGACGTGTATATCGAAACCTCTGGCTACATTATGTTTACGTACAAAAAATGTCTTGCATATTGATTCGTTTAGCAAAAATATTACAACACATTTTCTAGGTCATAAAAAGAGGAACTGGTGTGAAGTTGCTAGCCTTCTGTTTTTCATCATAAGCCTCCCATATTATACACGAATCCGACTTGGACATTCCTACACCTCACTAGCGGCCATAGCTGGGGCCATATATCCATTTTACGCGACGCCAGTATCACAGACTTGCAGCGTTTATCGCTCCCGTGACGCGGCGCAAGTGCTACGCGCTCCGATGCGCTCGCGATAGTTGGCGTCTTGGATCGCAATCCAAACGAACTAAGCTAGTTTGGCGCGGATGGCCCCAGCTATTGCCGACTTAATCCTAACCATTACTTGGCTCGTCGGATTCGTCTATAGTTTAACATTTCATATGACTGACATTGCAGTATCTGCTGTAATGCAATTTTGCATCTATCGATTTCAATTTAATTCAACAATCCCTGTCTTTTTTAGTTCAGATCGTAATGTAGCTGTAATCTTATGTACATCTATTAATCTAATTTGTTGTGATTCGTGTCATTGTTTTCTAGCAAATACAGGAACGGTCAATTGGAATTTCCAAACCTACTTTCAGCTACAGTCACTGAAAACCGATTTGCTATGGATGATAAAGGAATGACGTCACTTCCAGGAAATGACAGCGATTTATAAGCAGTGATGCCAAAAGACGCCAGCCCTATCAATGACGTCAAAATATGTTACATAAACTATTCGCGGTTGTTTGTTGGCATGTAGAACTGTATTTATTTTAAACAAAAATGAACACTGATGGCGCTATTTATCTTAAATCTTGTTTGCATCTTTACAAGGGGTAGACATTTTTTATTTCTATTGGCCTTTCTAAATGAGTAACAAATAGCAAGGAAATTATCTTAAAAAATTATTATGAAATTAAAGGAATAATTCATATTATTGGGCTAAATTACATTTAAAATTTATCACATCAAACAACCGTGTATTAGATGTCATGACCAATTCCAGGAATAATGTCAAATGTAGACCAACTGACAACTTGTCACTTTCGTTATATTGACCATTAGTATAATTATATTATAGAGCAATACTACTCAGAATGTAATATTAATTAACAGCGGGTGTTCTTCCAATGTATTTGAATAGGAAGAATTCTTCCATTGATGTAAAATAAGTTACTTGTCGCAAGTTAATAATATTATGGTTAGAGTTTCCGTAGATAAATATTTTTTTCCGTAGATAGATATTTTTGAAATTACGTTTTGATGATATTGTGAAGAAATTAAGATTACATAATATTTAATAAATTTGCAATGCACACATTTCTATCAAAATTGCGGTCAAAAATACTATTCCAATTCAAAATTACTAAGACTTGTAAAATCTTGACTGTATTACGGGAACATTGAGATCAATACTAAAAAATGTATAATGGGGCCAAAAGTTATTGTTCTATCATGCTGCAATATACCTCAAATTATTCCTCTCATTGCTAGGAATAAAAATGAAATCAATTGTCATATTGCACTAGGGTGTTTAGTTCAGGAGTTATATAGTAATTAATGTCAAATATCTCATGCACAGAAGCCAAATTTTCAAAATGCACCGATTCAATCGAAATTGGTCTTAAATTACTCCTCTTGGTAAACCAAATAGGAAACTAATTTATTTGAGAAATGTATAACCTCAGAATCGGATGAAATCATGGGTCAAATATTATGCTTGTAGAGGGGCATAACAATACAAAATTGCACTAAAATTGTGAATTAGGTATGTTTGAGATTAATGAGAGTTAAGGAGAGTAATTTTAAGATCAGTTCGATGAATTCGGATCATTTTTAAATTTGACCTCTGTGTTTGAAATTGAATAACCCCTAAACTAAGCACCGTAGAAAATATGGCAATTGACTTTTTTGTTCCCTGTGATGAGAGGCCCAATTTGAGATACATTACAACATGATGGGATTAATTTTTTATTTTTTGGTCCCACTGTGACCTTTGACCCCTCGTGGGAACCACAGGGCCATAGCAAAAATGGAACCAATCAATTTTTTATCAATTCAGGTTTTTAGATGAAAAAAATATTGGTTCCACTAATGTAGGAAAGTAAAATCCCAAACCCATGGCGTCACGTACTTTATAACATGACACCCTGACATAATTTACTACCCTTATACTATAGACTAGCCAAATTAAGAAAAATAAGGAGCTAACTCACCACTAATTGCAACAAAATCCATTTAATCACCATTCATTTCAGAAAAGCATATTTAATAACACATCAAAAGTCCCAGTAGTGGAACAGTGCCTAATTTGCATAAATCCAAAATAGCCGCTTATACAGAGGTGAAATTTCAAAGTTAGTCAAATCTTGTTAACAACAATACAAATGTATTGCTATCATCAGAAGGATTCAGAAAAAGTATAGTTTGACCGGTATCCGAGGTAAAGGTCGTGAGTTATAGGCAAAAAGGTCAAAGGTCAAATGTTGGGCCCACGGGCGTTTACAATTGAAATATGGCCCAACTGGTCTCAAATTGTCCCTGTGGCAAATATATATAAATCGAAATGATAAAAGTTGCATTGTTTTGTTACATAGGTAACACCACAAAATAGGTCAAAGTCAGCACGGCTCAATGGGATTTGATCTTCTTTGCCATGTTACCAAGTAACAAACCACCTGAGATATGGCAAACTATTCCTTTTATAAAATTTTTCATTTTTGGCCTCCTGTGGAATCTAAATTTTGACATTTGACCTTTCCCCCATAACTCAAGAAATATACATCGGAGATAGGTCAAACTATACTTTTCCTGAAACCTTATGACGAGAGCAAAAACACGGCATGGTTTTTAGCAAAATTTGACCAAATTTGAAATTTCACCCGTGTATAAGCGGCCATTTTTTATTTAAGCAAAATAGGCACTGTTCCACTACTTGGATTTTTGGGAGACTTTTGATATGTTTTTGTGTGAGCTTTTGGGAGATGGACGCATGCAAAATGGATTCTGTTGCAATTAGTGGTGGGTAATGTTTTATTTGACTAACCTATTACCCCAAAACCATGTTGATGGCTGAAATTGGAGGGTACATACTACAGTTACCATGGTTACATATGCAGTCATAATATAAATATATTGGCAAGAAAAACGGCAGAGCAAGCTTCTCGTGATTAATATTGTACTAGAGACATGTTTTCATCCTAGGAGGTGAGGGGTCAATACATTTGTATGAACAATATCCCTGCTCTGGACCCCCTAGTGTGAATGTGTAATAGTGAAGGAATGCGTGTTTCGTTTTATTGTAAAATCCCATCGGTACTTATTTATACAGGGTGTATCAAAATGATTGATACCCGTCAGCTACCAGTGATTATGGACAAGACTGCCACATTAAAAATGCAAAGTAGGAGCTATTATAAACGAATGACATAATGCATTACGTTCATAAACCTATACATCCTGGGCATTTCAAGAGGATCCAATGTTACATATTGAAGAAGCAGCCTTGTCAGTACTAAAACCTGATGGGTACCAAACATTTTGATACAGCTTGTAATAGTTTCTTTTTTCTTATAATTACCGGAATATATAAAACCAAGGGGAATGTTTAATAATTTCAGGCGTGTGGGTGGCTGGAACCATTTTTTTCCATTGTGAGCCATGTACACTTACAAATTGCAATGTATTTGTTATTATTATTCATATCAACCTTTTGAGTGATACAATAAATCTGCGAAGAGTTGAGATTTTATATTTAAAGCCGTTGTTGATTTAATAGCCCGGGCGAGCAATGAAAGCCTAATGAAATACCTTGCGACGTACGTTGCCAACAAAGATCGCATTGAAAAAAACACACCGACGGGTCGCGGATATAGGGCACAGCTCGCTGACGGCTGCAAAAAAAAGAATACGGCAACTGTAAGTTGAAAGTTCATCCAATATCCTGTCGATTTCACATTACGTATTAGATGACAATATATTTTACATGAAATGAGTAAAGCTTAAGCTAATCAATGGGATTGAATGTGTTCAATGTGTTGACATCATGCGCGTATTTCAGTGTTTACAATGGCGGAAATGCAGAGTGGAAGAAAAATGGTTTAATTTGTTTCTACAAGGTATCTGCAAAATGGTGGTGGGATAATGCACACCGACACCGCCTGGCTAATAATTATTTGGTGGAGCAGACACTAAAATGAATACACGGGATCGATACACGTGAATTGCTATGCACGATTTTGATATCAGACGAAAATCTTCGAATACTGGGTTAGAAATTGATGAATATCTCCCGCAAATGAATTTTTCTCAAGAAACCAGATGTGGTCTCATACACTTGAAAATACGTGTTGAACAGATATGATAGTCGCTAGAATGCGCTTTGAACATTGGCCATGCGCTTTGAACTCAAAATCTGACCATTTTATATTGCGTTGGTCCTATGGACTATAGCGTGTAGTACAGCTGCACTCACTGTAGGCAGTATAAAGTCGATGACCATTGACCTCAATGGGGTATACAAGCTTATTCACGCACAACCAAGATCAATTACCCGGCTTTTGTGAGTAGCCTTAGTTATGTCCCTCGACTAATTATTAGTTTTAAAGAGCTTTAAAGGTTTGAACCAAATGGCTAATCGTGGCTGTGGATTCAACCTACCATGGCGATTCCTGCCATGAAGATATAGGGTCGATGACACTGTGTAATGATTCATGGATGTGTCGGGTGGAAGAAATTACCAGCCATAGAAGACAAAGGTCGGTCAAGGTCTTGGGGACTCAAAACAAAGAAAGGGTGCTACGTAGGCACCAGGTGACCTTGAATCACACCAAACACCATTAGAAATAGTTAGAGGACATATCCCATTCACCCTTGTATGGTGAATTGACTACATAATAATCACACACTCAAGGGTATAGGCCAACTGCACGTATCCAAAGCCGTATCTTGCTAAACAGATGTATTTAGGCCAAAATATCACAATTAATATTGAGATGAATTATGTTTTCTTCATATTTCATGCAAAAAAAAATAACTTTAAAAACCGACTCAGGTACCGATGTAATTTCAACCAAGCATTTTACTGTTTTGTAGTGAATCAAGGTTCTGGATGGCGGTGTGCTACCATTCATACTACTGTTAATTCATACAAATATTCTCAATATAACTCATTCGATAGTATCGACCATAAGGTATATTCGAGCCAAATTTGGACACCGTCCGGGTATTTTGCCTTCAGGTACCATGCAATATTCATAAATATACCACTATAGTGCCCATATTTGGCAAACCATTACAGAAATATTAAACACGAGTGCGCTAGAAATTCATTTTTTGACACGGAAAACAGCTCGGCTTCTCTTTTGATGTTTACTGAGGTATGGCGAGTGTGGCCTTCAACACGTAAAATTAGGAAGGCTATTTAGCCTAATAAAGGGTTAGTTCCCGATACACTGTGTAACAAGGAAAGTAGTTATTTGCATAGTAAATACATTATTAAATCACGGCGACATGTAAATTGGGTGATGATGTCACAGCTCATTAGAATTTGTCACTCGGTATATTGCAACTTTTTGTAATGTATTTTCTTTTGTTTTTATTATGTATTTAAATGTCATGTCCTTTATGGACGAGCCACGTGACATTGAAAAAGTCCTGAGTCCCCAACTCTTAAGAACGTCTGCCATCTTTCATTGTTCGTCCAATCACCACTTCCTTGCAACCATTTACTCGATACCTTGCAAAAGCAATTAAACCATTTAGCGATCATTGTAAAGGCATCGGGACATTTTGTGGACGTAAGGCACAACATCTTTTTGGTCCTATAGCGCTATCGGTCCCCGAAGAGGTACCGATGGCATTCTTTATCGTACCCCGAACATTTGTACAGTGTATTCGGTGAAATGTTTCACCAACAAAAAAATGGAGATTCTTGTTACAAAATGCTTCTTTTTGTACAGATTGCATGATATAATGATAAGATTGACACATATCAAATTATCTTGGCTATAATAGACAGTGTTTATGTGGTGTACTTAGATGTGGTATGCATCGAGAAGGGTCTGTTTTGAGGTAAAGTGGGGTAAAATTCTTAAGTTTATTTAATTTGAATTCAAATTGGTTTGTGAGATACTAAAATGATTCAAACCAAGATGGAGATTAATTTACAGTCTCTATTGGTCAAATAAAGGTCAAAGGTCGTATTTGGCAGTGAAATATTGGATGAATATAGGGTCCACAACTTATAAGGTCCCCTAAATACTTTTTAAAATAAATCGAAAAATATTTGACAAAATGCAACGTGTAAAAAGGTATGGGTAGCGGTATTTGTTTTACACATATGGACCAAATTATAGCGTCACACGTTATTGCATTCAGGCAAAATTTTAGGAGTCAGCTCTCAAACAATTAACCATTATGACTGAACACAATGACGTGTGACGCTATAAATTGGTCCACATGTGTAAAACGAATAGGGCTATACATGTCTTTTTACATTTTTATATTTCGTAAAATCTTTTTGACTTATAAGTCGTGGACCGTATAGTTATGATGAAACTTAGTACGTGCATTCATCTCGATACGTTTGTTCAAGGTGATTTCAACGTCAAAAAAAGTCAAATAAAGGTCAATTTCTTCCGATTAATTTGGCATAAAAATATGTTGATATATGTAGTTTGTTATGCAAATTTTTCATAGGTCATATCAAGGTCATCAGAGGTAATACTGTAATATGTGTGGATTATCATAAACTTAGCGAACACAGGTTTATGTATATTTCAAAAAAAAGGAACAAATGTCAAAGATCATTTCAGGTTGATCAAAATTCATAATGTTTTCTAAGTCATCGGCAAAATGGAATTGCCGACCGCCACGGCTATACTCGTGGTCTGTGACCATAATACATCTAGTTGTTATTCCTATTCGTTAAAGTAGAATTGCGTGTTGTAAGCAGAATGAGAGGCTCGCATGGAGATGTAACCGTGTTGATAGTTTTGTTGATGTACATCATGGAATGTGACTCCCAAGGTAGGCATATCATTTATAAAAAAATGTGCTGAAACAATTTAATGACGGGTTTGTTATTGTGATCGACTTGAATCCAAATGAACCGACAATTAATCAAAATGAGAATGAATCAAAATTGGGTTTAAAAAATTGCAAAATATACAATTTATGCTCCAAAAATGTTTTAACTTCTTAAAAGCTGACAGACAATTAAACGTCTCATTGAAATACGCGTTTTTGTTTTTCTTTTTGTTTGCTTCTTTGTTGTTGTTTTTTGGTTGTTTTTTTTACTTCATAGCTTCTAATGACTTTTAGGCCTTAGTATCCTGTATATCTATGGTCATCCTTCAACAAATTTCAGGAAGGTGTCATAACTATCAAAGGTTTAATACCACAAAGTACCTATTACACAGTTTTCAGGCGGAATTTTCTCATATTCAGAACTCTCGCACATATGAAAATGTTTGACTACAAAAACGATTCTCTTATAAATGCACCTACACACAGTTTCCACCTCGATATACCTGAGTACACAGATATTTCCAGCACAGTGAGTCTATTCTACACGCAGTCTGTGCTATACCACACGGTTGAGTGCATAGCATCATAAGAGCTTGTTAGATTTAGTGGAAAATAGACGTCTGTGATTGTTTTTTTATCAAAACCTCAAGTGTTCCCTTCAACCAATCAGACAATTTTGATATAAGTTGTGGACCCTATATGAAAGAACACACTTATATTGGCCATATACCAGCTTCATTAGAATGAGCAATGGCCAATTCTCTTTAAATTGCCAATCTTGTGCAAAAAGTTACTGATTTTGCCTGTTTTGTCATACGGTTGTAAATTCAATGAACTATGACTTTGCACAAATTGATATGGTATAATTAACGCCAACAATACAAGATGAAACTTGATGGCAACTGATCAAAACCTCAACGAAGGTCATATAGGTTGACCTGAGACTTTTCATGTTTTAACGCAATCACAACATTATGCCTTATATTATGTAAGATAAATTATTTTTAAGCACGAATCACGTGGTTTTATTTAAAACAACCTCATAGTGACCATAAAAACGACTAAAAACATCCGTCTCTCAACATGCGATATTCAAAACTCCCGGGCGCCGAAATTGTTGAGTGCAATGACGCCCCAGTAATACAATGAAGGCTGACGACAATTAAGCACAAATTTCAGCGCGGGAATTTTGAATATCGCGTGTTGAGAGCGGACTGTTTTTATTCGTTTTTATGGTCAATATGAGTTTGTTTTAAATAAAACCATGTGATTCGTGCTTGATTATTATTTTTATCACATATAAGGCATAATGTTATGATTGCCGGAGACTCCCTTTAAAAGGACAGTGCACCCTCGAAGCTGAATGTTACAATTATCAGGCATGGCTAATATTTTACCGATACCGTGCGGATGAATTTTGGTAATAAAATGAGAGAAAATATACCATTTCGAAGTTTATAGGTCACAATTTTACAATCTGGTAGGCCACTCCTGTCTTACACCCTCAGATAAGTTGAGAACGGTAAATACTAACGAAATAAATTGTAACACCTAGTCTATAGTTTTATAGTTATAAAGACGGTGTCAGAATTGAAGATATAAAAGACAAAAACAAAGAAAGAAGATGTAGATCGCAAACTTGTGTCAATTGTGTGCGGGTATTTCGAGCAAGGGGGAACTCACCATCCGCCCGATTGGTACGCCACTGCCATCGTTTATCCTTCCAGAATGATGAAAAAGGTTCAATCATAATTCATGAATATTCATTTCTTGCCATTTCAGCACAAGAAGGTGATTTGCGGCTTTTTTCAGAGTACAGTGACCGTGGTCGAGTAGAAATAAACCATGAGAATCAATGGGGACAATTTGTGATTATTCATGGGGCACCTATGACGCTATTGTGGTGTGCAGGTAGGCCTATACTGTAAATTGGCCAGAACACATGGAACGCGTTCATTAATGTAACGGTTTTTTAACACATGACACGTGTTTAACTTATTTAGAGAACACTATCAATTTTGCCGACAAGTTAATGGCACTTAACACAATCCATAGCCCAGAGGCCCACCGGTAAAGCCCATTCCCTAAATGAAGTTCATTATTTTATAACGTTATCATTGAGAAATGCATGATATACATGCGTGGTACGTGTACTTTTTTTCAATCTTTGAAGTAACCAAACCTCCTCCGTGGCCAGAGTGAAAAACGAAAAACGGGTACATTTCTTTAAAAGAGCATATCTTCAAAAGTTGTGAGCCGATTGAAATATTTCTTTCGGTTTATTAAAGCTAACGCAAAAAGATTTCTTTACATACCAAAATATATTTGATTTAGTTTTCAGAAAAAGGAGAAAAAGAGGGCGCAATAAGGTTTTTTTTGGGGGGGACACCCTGTATCTTAGGAAAACTATGTCATCAACTGGGAGGGGGGCTTTTGTTTGTTTTATTTCTTCTGGGACATTCAATCAGTTGCAAACACCATCATCTGTTCTTCCTAGAGGCCTAAGTAGTGTTATAGGTGCCCGTTCATCATCATTTTAGCGTTGTCCTGCGGTGCCTCTATGACGTCACCAAACTCAAGCCTATTTTGAATTTGAACATTCAGAAAGCAAATGAATAAACTGAAAGTAGAAAACAGACTGCGCAGAAATGTCATTAATTTGTAAATTTATGTTTGTTTCAGACAACTTGGATTTACAGGCCCAAGCACCAGCCGGTGTTGTGCGGTATACGGGCAGGGAATTACGACAATATACTTGAGATACGTGTCTTGTGCTAGCACTGAAGATAGGCTGATCGATTGCCCCACCAACTATGGATGGGGTCCTCAGACATCGTGTTCCCATAGGAGGGATGCTGGCGTGCAATGCTCAGGAGGTAAATTTCACTTTGAGCCAAAAGAGCTTCATTCCAAACATGCCAAATGGCTCTCGAGTTGACCTAAAATTTTACGAGTACGTGTTTTTGTTCCCAACATATTCAAATTTCCCTGAGCTAGGGGCGGTTGTATACAGATATTGAGAAAAATGAGACCACACTCACAGAGAAAGGTGTAGGTTCAATACGCATGATACGTGGGATCACAAGGCTCGTTGTAATGGGTCTTATTTTCCCCATATGTATGATTTTTCCTGGGAGGGGGAAATAGCGAAACCTTTGTTTTGGCCAATTAGTTGTCATAATTTAATAACTGCAATACGTATGGAAATATGAATGTGACCAATGGTTTTCTTGACTCATTTCATCTAAGATCAATAAGATAGCAACTGTATTATGCAAAATTACTTTTAATGAAAAAGAAAAATATGGCCTGGAGGCTCCGACACGCCTAAAATATGATCTTATTTTACATTTGTGTATGTTTTCTGTTTTTGTTCATTCAACCAAAACCAAAAGGCAGATCGAGCCGTGCGTATTGTGTCCTTGAGCAATTAGACACTTAACCACGATTGCTCCTCACCTTCCAAGTATATAAATGGGTACCGGTTTGTGATGGCAAGGCGAAAAACTGGTCGTGGTAAAGACTGGTGCCTCACCCACAACAACATTACAGTTTTGCTAAAGTAAAGCAAAGGGATTCTTAGTAAGAATGATATATATGACAAATATGCTTTAATTTCGCAGCTACAAATAGTGTAAGATTGGTGGCAAGCCGTACAAATGCCATATATGAAGGAGTGGTTGAAGTATTCGTCAATGGTCGATGGGGTACTATATGTGCCGATAATTGGGACATCATTGACGCTAGTGTTCTCTGTCGTCAAATGAAATATACCGGTCAGTAAATATCAATCCCAGTCGTTTACAAACTATGCACATATTTTTTTTTCAATTAGGGGGTACAAACAATCTCAACATAAACGGGATACAAAACAAAATGGGCAGTGAGTGTTCTTCATTTGCAAGACATTTCTCTTTAATTAATTTTTGCAACGACTACTTTTCGTTGACTGACATCGTACATGTAGTTGTTATTCATCATGTCTGGAAAATGCCAGCGGGACATCCCTGTAAAGCCGCAGTCTCAGATGAAAATTTATAGCCTCATTTCGCCACGTGACTGCAAGAACTTGTGGCATTTTTAGCGAAAATGTTTTTTTTATTGCAATGCAAAAAGGCGAGTGATTTGAGCATATTTCAAGCTTAAGTGGGCACGCTGGATCGCTCAAGTGAGAAATATTGGACACTGTTTAGTATGGTATCTTTAAAGGAAGTCTCCGGAAATCACAACATTATGTCTTATAAGTTAGGAAAATGATTGTTAAGCACGAATCACATGGTTTTATTTTAAACAAAGTCATATTGACCATAAACACATCTGTGTCTCAACACGCGATGTTCATAATTCCCGCACCGAAAATGTCTGCTGCAATGACGTCCCAGTAATACAATGAAGGCTGTCGATAGTTGAGCACAAATGACCATGACGTCATTGCACCAGATAATTTTGAAAATCGCGTGTTGAGAGACCACTGTTTTTATTTGTTTGTTTTTTATGGTCAATATGTACTAGGGGGGCTAGGACCAACCCACCCACCCCTCCCACAGAACCAAACCAATCCAACTTTTTTAGGTTCCTGAGTTGACCCCAAAACATAATCAGAATGTTCCCAAAAATATAAACTGGCCCACGGGGGTTTCCAAGATGGCGTTCAAAATGGAGGTATTCATTTATATTTGACTGAATAAGCATTAATATTTGAGAATTTTTAATTGGTGCCAATTTCTGCGGCCATTTTATGTATGTGTCATCACAGAAGTACACTGATGGCTGGGATGGTTTTTTTTCCTTTATCTAATCTTAGAAGTATATTAGGCCCTAAATTAGTTTGGTTCAGAAAAGTCCCGATATATGATAACTTATAGTCTTTTTCAGTATTTGGCAACCATTATGGGCGCCATTTTGAAAATGCACTGACTCTTGGGACTGTTTTTCTTTACATCAACTTGAGTTTATGCTGGGTTCTATAATTAAGCAAAAAAGTTTCCATGCCAATTTTTGTCGTCCACCATAACATACCCTAAACATCCAAATCGACGGGAATTGCATATTGTGTTCCAAAACAAAAAAACTAGTAACGGTTTTCTCAAATTTTGGAATTTTTTCCCTTTTAAAAATACAGCTTAAATAAAATATCAAAAATTGACCAAAAAGTGAAATTTTGATCCTTTTTAACCCAACAAAATTCATTTGTTTTATAAATCAAAAATTATTTTTTTATTATTTATTTAAGGGAAGGGGTATGAACGTTTGGACAGTATTTATTGTGGGACATTAGAGCACATCAGACATATCGAATTGCATTCTGAATACGAAGAATGTCCTTCTGATATCAAATAATTTTAATTTTTTGAAATTCGCAGTGTAATACACATTTTATGGCAAATCATTAAAAATTAATATTTTTGATATTTAACAGTACTTGAAGTAAACTTTATAAATCGAATGATTTATACTTAAAGTAATGTAGGTGGGATGAAAGCCGACGATCAATTGAAAATTTTGACCTTTCGTATTGAAGATATGGATTTTTTCCCAAAACACCCAAAAATAGGTCTTTTTGGGAAAAAATCCATATCTTCAATATAAAAGGTCAAAATTTTCAATTGATCGTCGGCTTTTCCTCCCAGCTATATACACTTTAAGAATATATCATTAGATTTATAAAATTGATTTCGAGGACTGTTATATATCAAAAATTAGAAAAATATCAAATTTTAATAATTTGTCATAAAATTTGTATTATATCGTGAATTTCAAAAATGAAAATTATTTGATATCAGAAAGACATGCTTCGTATTCAGAATGCAATTCGATACGTCTGAGGTGCTCTCATGTCCCACAAAAAATACTGTCGAAACGCCATAAACGCTCATTCTAGATCCCTTAACATAACAAATTCTAAAATTTCCCACTTCGAGTGATCTTATGTGCATGACTACATCATGATTGTGTGCATCAGCTTTCTTGCAGATTCGGGCGTTTAACAAAGATACCGTCCAATTTGTATTTTCAGGCTGAAGATGGTGATTAGAGTCGAAATTTAAATACTGGTCAATGCGTCTGCGTGGGCTTTTTGTCAGTGGCGTAGCCAACAGTTTTTTAGAGGGTAGGCAAAGGGGGGCAGGGCAATCTTCAAGGGGGACAAATTTGAAGCAAATGGTCAAAAATTGGCTAAAAAGTACCCCAAAAACATCCAGGGGGGCAAGATGAAGGGCAAGACTTCCTACAGTGGGGCAGCTGCCCCCTTTTCTCCCCCTGGCTGTATATGGGGCATAAAGTGACCTTCGTGCTACCGTCACGATGTGAATGTCCAGAAATGGAAGTGTTGCAAGTTACGTCGCTGCTAACCAAAACCTTTTTTACAGCAAAACTGTCAAAATGACAGCATTTAATAACAGTTTACGACGGTTTACGATATTTATGTTAATTAGAATACGGGGTAGATTTTATTAGTTTAGTTTTAATATTATATGTACGTCTTAGTTCTAGGTAGGAAATTTAGAGAACTAGCTGAGTAAACACACGCGGTAATGTTATATTTCTGCTCTAGAACATTATTGGCGGGATTAATGGCTAAGTCCATTGAAGTTCTTTGATATCACAAAATTACGTACATTTTTCATCTAATGCAACTGACTCTTTACAGATGCCCAAATGACTTACAACACCTCGATCTCAGCTTCTAGTGGAGGACAGACACCAGTGATGGGCCATGTCGCCTGCTCAGGCAGCGAGACTTATTTAGCAGAGTGCAGTCATGCTGGGTGGGGCTACTTCTGGAATCATCCATCCGAGTCATATGGAACATGTGATAATGGCATTGCTGGCGTAAAATGCAGATTAAGTAGGTGAAAGTATAACCAAAGTTAAGGGCTCAGATAACGACGTTTTTCAGACATATAGAATTGCATTTTGAATAGGAAGAATGTCCTTCTGATATAAAATAATTAACTATAATTACAAAACAAAAAAGGTTCCAGGATAGCCCTATGCCATGTGTTTTGAGTGCAATTTATTTTTTTCCAGTTATCATCATGTGATGTGATACACTCCTCTGGGTCCCAGAGGAACTCGTAACGGGACCCACATCAAGAAAACATTCAGTTGCGTTTCAACCCATGTGATTTATTGCATTGGTTGCAAACGCCATCCCACCTGTCTGTACAGGGTGTCTATTTGTAGTTTCCCAATTATCTCAGTGACGCGTGAACGGATGTTGATGATTTATGCACCAATCTATAGAAGACACTTCATGGATTTTGAATCTGCAAGAAAGTTTTAATTTTACTGCTGATATTTTAAGTTATGTTCCCCGATCCTTAGGGCCTATTTTTATTGAGACACCCTGTAGGTTGTCACATGACGAGCTAGCTTGATTGGTCTCTGAGTTGAACTTCCGACCTCAATCAGCTACGATCAATGACCGAAATCACTTGTATAGCGTTTTAACTTTGTTGTACAGCATGACAATCACAGCGTGAATAATGTTCGAAGCAGTTATTTATCCTAGATTACAAGCAGTATTAATGTAGTGGCAAATTTGATAAATAGCCATGAAGGTAAGCTTACTTCCGGGTCCAAATTTCTCATGAATACGAAGTAGCCGATAAACAATTATTGAAAGCCTTATTTGTTTTAAATGTTATCCAATCAAAGGGCTCGTTTGTTATCATCGGCATACTGTTTGTGTCAAGGGGGTGGAACCAAACTGACTGCGGAGGAAACTAATAATACCTTATGACCCCTTGTCATTGTAGGTCATTCTGAGGAACAAAAAGGACTATTATTAGCTATAACCTTTTGGTTGACTATTGTATATTATCTTGTTTTGAATGTTGTAAAATTAGTTTTCGGACCCGATCAGATTCGTCTCATTGGTGGAGGTTCGAACGAAGGAAGAGTTGAAGTTTATTTTGACGGCGAATGGGGAGGTATTTGCGACCACCATTGGGATATAACGGAAGGCGAGGTAAGCATGGTATTCAGTTTTAGCAGTCCTGTACAATGATTTTATATAGTCGATAATATATTATCGAGTAGAGCTCATGGAGGCAGCCATTAGCAGACCACCCATTGTCAGATGGCTGGATGATTTTCAGCTGCACACACAAATGAATAGGAGAATTTTGAAAATGAATCATGACTTTTTGATAAACCGCTTACGGCAAAAATTCTGAGGACTGGGCGATTCTAAATTTCACATACAATGTACAAAACAATATTTGTAAAATCTTTGTCGAGAGATTAAAAAAGTTATCGAGAGCATTTTCTGTAATCTTGTTTTAAATTAACACAAAATACAATATTCTGTGCAGAAAAATGGCCCAAAGTTCCTATCTTGCCATTGAAAACTACAGGAAGACCGCCCACAGAGCTTCAAGCCACATGCCAGACATCATGGCGCCAACTGCAAATGGCTGCGCCCATGTGATGTAAGTCGATAATATATTATCGACTTTATAAAATCATTGTACAGGACTGTTTAGTGGAGCCGAAATATGGATTTGCGTGCGCGAATAGAGACGAAGAAGTTGTGGGGATTCTTTTCTGGATATTCGAGGGTGCTGGGTGCTAAACAAGAATTTTTGGCTCCAACCTCGGGAAATGTGAGGAACTCTCAGTAGAAACGGTTTTTTTAAATGACTAAAAATAACTTAAAATAGTGATCGCGTGGATTGAATTAACAGAAATGCTGCAGTTTTCTTTATTATTTCTTGGTGATTTAGGTTAGCAACTATTTCAAACTGTTGCGATTTGGTAGTTCACAGAATCTTTTGAATGGTAGTGAGCTTTGGCAAAAATTGCATTGATCTTTTCATAGCGAGTGTGTATACTTTTGTAGGTCCTGTGATTCTTGAGTTATGTTGTAAAGAGAGCCGAAACATAACGTAAAACGTACATAATTCATTACTAACAATTAAAATCAAACAAGTATATGATTTGTAAAATGAATTTTTACAAAACACCAAAGTGTTGTTTTTCAATAATAAATTTATTTAAATAATGAAACTCGCTTGCTTCGACTCTTAAGAGTGGTCTTAACACTGAAACATATCAATTTGTAAGCGCTCTTTAGCAAAGTCATAGTTCATTGAATTTACAACCGTATAACAAAACGGACGTAAATAGTATCTTTTTGCACAAAATTTGCAATTTAAAGAGAACTGGCCATTGCTCATTGAAATGAAACTAGTATTATGAACAATATAAGTGCGCTCTATCATTTACTTGAGTTTTGACTTTTCGTCCCCAGGCAGAACCAAAAGCGCTCTTTAAGCAAAGTCATAGTTCATTGAATTTACAACCGTATGACAAAACAGGCGAAAATAGTAACTTTTTGCACAAGATTTGCAATTTATAGGCAATTGGCCATTGCTCATTCTAGTGACTCTAGTATATGGACAATATAAGTGTGCTTTTTCATTTAATGACATAAAATTTGACATATATTGTAAGGAACACTTGAGGTTTTGACTTTTAAAACCTGCATTTTGGTCAAAAAATGTGCTTGGATATGTAGTTTTCAACATATTTACCACATTCGCCTTGTTATAATATTGAATTGCGTTGACCTAGTGACGAAAAGTGTTTTTAGGGGGAAGTGTTCTCCTTTAAAGAAGCACAATCCACCTTGGAAACGATACTAGCGATATGTACGCACCACAGATATTGGAACACGTACATATTGGAAGCCGTATAAACGCAAGGTCAACGCAGGACGTACGCAATCTTTCTAGAAAGGTTAAGATTACCTCAAGGGAAGGGTTTGGTTGTAGGATAAGGGCTATGCCAATGTTTAAGGGTTGAAAATTGAGTAAGGATTAGGGCTGGGTGACTGACGCAATTATTTTCCAATGATAAAACAATATACACGGTTGTTTGATGGGATCATTTATTAGTTTTTCAAACAAAACATCATGTACAACCAAATGTTAGGCTTAAACAGCTAAAAGTTATATCATGCTAATGAATACAGATGCTTTTGAGTCATTCTCAACTTGAATTTCCCCTCTTTTACAAAATTATTCACTTATATAGCATTTTTTAAAGCTTTTTCGGATATAAAATGTATCTATTAGGCCCTAATGACAAAATTGGTGGCGCTATTTAGTTACTGGAAATTACTCTTTCAAGCTTTTAATACAAATAATTCCTTTTATTGTTTCATGAAATATGTTTATAAAATTTCCTTGTTGCTTGTTTCACCTATTCCAGCTGTTTTAATGGCAGTATTAATCACCTACCTCTTGCAAATAAAGAAATATGATTAGGATATATAGCGCCATCTATAGTTTGCATTTAGTTAATAATGAAGCCAATTCTATATATATACATCAAACAACCGTGTATAGCTGATCTGTAATAAGTCTTCAGCTATAATTGAAGACCGAATTAAAACGACTAGTTTGCGTATGACGTCCTGTCAATCAGACCAAAAATGCCATACTGCGCAGGTCAGCAACCAATCACGGCGCGCCTTTGTCATGACGTCAGACGCAAATTAGTCTTTTTAATTCGGTCTTTAATTATAACATTTACTTCCATATTCTACATATTCCAGGTTGCCTGTCGACAAAAGGGATTCTCAGGAGTTCTTAACGTAACAACAGGTTCTAACTATGGTCAAGGTGGACCAAATGAAAGAATATGGTTGGACGATATGGACTGTGTAGGCAATGAGAAGAATCTTGCTGAATGCCATCATGACGGATGGGGTGAAGTTGGCCAATGTACGCAGCTTGAGCTTGCTGGTGTCATTTGTCGTCTAAGTAAGTTTACGAACTGCGAGGTACATGTAGTTTCCCGGTGCGTTTGTTTTGTTTGTTTTGTGTGTTTGAGATCATTAACTCTCTCCAAGCGGGTGTCGACTGCAGACGACAAGTTTCGAATTTTTGTTTTAATTCAAAAATTTCAGACATGTAAATTTTCATGACCATATTTGGAATCAGCATGAAAAATGCATTAAAATGAATACAAACAAGCCTAGTATTGGTTCAGTTTCTTGAGATAGCTCTTGATATTTTGAGAAAATGTCTCAAAACTTGGTCTTTTTATGTTGAAGCCTATGGCTAGCATGCAGAGCATATACCTCTGTACCTGTTAATAACCTCCTTTTCTGTTATTGACATGACATTCCATCCTCTCAAATAGTCATTTTGATGGGGAAAGGTACGTAATACATTATGTCGAGTTTGGAACACACTTAATATACATACATACCCCATACACACACCCCTACACCTACATAATTATATGCATTATTGTTTCATTATCATTCATTTGAATTGACTTATTTTCACATGTGCTGATTTGTCCTATTTTGCCTCAAAATAGCACGTGATGGTGATATTCGTCTTGTGGGTGGGACCAGTGACACACATTCTGACGGTCGCCTAGAAATATTTCACAATGGCCAATGGGGTAGCGTTTGTAACGATGGATGGAGTGACGTAGACACATTAATTGCCTGTACACATCTTGGATATAATTCTGTTGGATCTGCAGTACTGGCGCCAGGTCGGTATTGATATTAAATACACACCCAACCGTACACCCACGCCCCTACACCCACACACCCCTGGAGCTTTATATGTGATGGGTATTTTTCTGCATACATTCAAGACGGCTCTCAAAATGGCAAATCTTTTTTGTGTGTGTATAATCTTGTGCATTGTGTACTTTTTACAAAGGCTTCAGTTATGGAATATTAAAAGATCAAGAGAATGGATGTGGCCATCTCGTGATGGAGAATATCACAACCAACTTGACTGTATCTTTGTCGGATATTCTTGGTATTTGAAGGATATATGAAGGTACGTGCATCATTTTGAGTTGGATCGACCATCTCATGCCCTTAGAAATAGCAAAGAAGATCTTGAAATAAAAACAAAGACACAAACTTGCGTGACATATATTTTTTTTAACTTCTGGAAATAATTAGCATTGTTGTAGCAAAATGGTTATGAAAACGATATTATCAACGATATCAGGCACACCCTTCCTCAAGGATTAATGCACATTCCATTTTAGAAATACGCTATTTCACAATCCTGAGACATACCACTTTCACTACTCGGTAGGTGCAAAAAGTTGGTTCTAAATACCTGCAAACAATTCCATAACTATAGCCGCTACATGTATAAAGAGTAGGCCTACATATAAAAAAGATTGACATTTTGGCAGGCATCTTGGATTTATGTAGGAAAGAAGGAATTGTGTCGTTTAGTGAAAAAGAAAACACTTTCTTCACCTTTAAAAATCACTGAAAATTATTTTAAAATGTCATTTGGAATCGGTTTAGGGTATGGGATTATAATTATCTTTGAGCGTTAACAATCGGTATTTTAGGCATCACTTTGCACGTGACCATACGGATTAATGTGCAACTTTTATTTTTGGAAGCATGCCATTTTTACACTCCGAAGATATTCTGTAGCTATACATTGACTTGGCAGGGTTAAAAAATGATTCTAGATCCCTCCAACCAACTCCATAACTAAAGCCACCTAGTTCCAATAATTGGAACTCACGGCTCCGACCGTGAACAAAAACAAGTCCTCAAACGTTCGAAATTTGTACTTACTACAACTAAAAGCCCCCACAAGAAGTATCTAATGGATTATACACATAAAAGAGATTTTGATATTTTTTTAGTAAAAAATAACACACTTTCTTATCCCTAAATCAATAATAACACGCACAAAGCGCCATCTTAGATTTATGCAGGAAAGAATCACCAGTAACATACTAAGACCGCCATTTGTAATCGGTTCAGGGCATGTAATTACATTATCTTTGATAATGTCTTTAAGGGGGTACTACACCCCTGGCCAAATTTGTGCATATTTGTGCATTTTTCTCAAAAATTATAGCACATTGGTGACAAGTAAGATATGTATATTATAGGAGCAAGGACTACCGCTACTGTACTGAAAATTCAGCAACTCAAAGCAATTTATTGATCAAATATTGGTTTCCACTCATTTTTGGCTTTAACTCCACAACTGTTGTCTGTGCTGAAATAAAATTTCCAGTGCAGTAGTTGTAGACCTTGCCCCTATAATATACATATCTTATTTGTCCCCAATGCGCTATAATTTTTGAGAAAAATGCAAAAATGGGCACAAAATTGGGCAGGGGTGTAGTACCCCCTTCGGTATTCTAAAGCGTCGCTTTGCACGTGACCTTGCGGATTAATGTGCCACGTACAATTTTGGAAACATACCATTTTACACTCCGGAAATATCCTACTTTTGCATAGTAGTTTTGAACTTTCGGTTCTATATACCTCCAACCAACTCCTTAACTAAGGCCCCTACAAAAAGTAATGCTTTCGGACGAGTTCATTTTTCTTGCAGATTGATGCATTGATATTTGTTTGTACTAATAATTTTGCTAAAATCATTGACTTTTTTTCTCGTGTATGAAATGTGTTATAAATACGTTGCTCCAGAAATTGTACAAAATAATGCACTTGCACTGGAATGTTGAAGTGTCAAATGCACTCCACCTGGGGGCTTGTGCATTAGACGCATCAACATCTCAGTACGCGTGCATTATTTTGTACAATTTCACTACCAAACAAGTGATACGCATTTATTGACATATAAATAATATTATACCATGTTTACAGACGGCGCATTATGGGCTTGGTTTTCCAATATTAGCTGTATCGGTAATGAAGCTCACTTAGGAGAATGTTATTTTAATTACTGGGACGACACTAGACAGTGTAACAATGACAATTACGTGGCTATCAGCTGTTTAGGAGGTAAGAAAAGTAGATTAATTCGAAGTTACGCGTTTCTCTCTCTTGTTTTTAAAGAGGTGACGAAGATATTATGCCTGTAATCACTATTTATGTATTTTTATATAAATTTTGTATAATATGTGAGTTATTTTGGATTGGTCGTAAGGTGATGTACATAATCTACATAATAGCAGTCATCAACTTAACAAACTTTTTTAAATATTTTATCGATCAAATAATCAATTCTTTTGCCTTAGATTTCACGTAAATCATCAGCCAACTAGTAACCAAATAACCACTATTTAATTAGCACGGTTGTTTGATGGGGTCATTTATTAATTTTTCAAACAAAACATCATGTGCAACCGAATTTTAGGCTTAAACAGCTAAAGGTTATATCATGCTAACACACACATATGCTTTTGAGTCATTCGCAAGTTTAATTTCCCCTCTTTTACAAAATATTATTCACTTTTATAGCATTTTGAAGCTTTTTCGGATATAAAATCTATCTATTAATGACAAAATAGGTGGCGCTATTTAGTTACTGGAAATTACTCTTTCAAGCTTTTAATACAAATAATTCCTTTTATTGTTTGATCAAATATGTTTGTAAAATTTCCTTATTGCTTGTTTTACCTATTCCAGGTGTTTTAAATGCAGTATTAATCACCTACCCCTTGTAAATAAAGAAATATGATTTAGGATAAATAGCGCCATCTATAGTTTGCATTTACTTAATAATGAAGCCAATTCAATATACATCAAACAACCGTGTTAGATGGCCTTTTAAAAAGGACTGTAATTGAGAAATATGAAAATGGCACGGTTGTTTGATGAGATATCATGCTAATGTATATAGATGCTTTTGATTTATTCTCAACTTTGATTTCCCCTCTTATTATTATATTATTCACTTTTATAGCATTTTATAGCTTTTTCGATATAAAATGTATCTATTAATGACAAAATTGGTGGCGCTGTTTAGTTACTGGAAAGTACTCTTTCAAGCTTTTAATACAGATACTTCCTTTTATTGTTTGATAAAATATGTTTATAAAATTTCCTTGTTGCTTGTTTCACTTATTCCAGCTGTTTTAATGGCAGTATTAATCACCTACCCCTTGCAAATAAACAAATATGATTTAGGATAAATAGCGCCATCTATAGTTTTCATTTAGTTAATAATGAAGCCAATGTCTATACATCAAACAACCGTGATGGGCTTTCTTTCAGTTAAACCAATTCAATATAATTCTACTATGAGTGGTTTTCAATAATGATTTACCTGGCGTATGCGTAGACATAAACATGCGGCCTAGAAATCGCTACCTTTATTAGTACTAGTATCAACCGAGATCTTAGCCCGTCTAAAACGTCTTTGAACAAGTGGGATTCTTGTTCTCTCTCAATTTTCTCAGCTTCCAACAAAATGCGTCTGGCAGGAGGCCCAACTAACCGTGAGGGAAATGTTGAGATATATCACAACGGAAGATGGGGAAGTATATGTCCTAATGATTGGGGGATCAATGAAGTCCGTGTGGTATGTATTGTTGCATGGGGTATATGATTGTAATGTCTTATGGGATAATGAAGACTTGATATACAAGTGGATATATCTATCAACGAGTGGATATAACTATCAACGAATGGATATAACTATCAAGTAAACTTGATAGTTTAAAAAGCAATCAATGGGTTAAAATAATTATTTAGATATGTTGAACCCAGGTCCTCTCTATTGCTAGACAAGTATTTTCTAGGCTATTGGTACATTGGCTTGGAGGTATTTGTATTGTCTCTGTGAGTGGGAAGCATTTGTGTAAGATTTTGCTTCCCTATTATTTTTGATAATGTGGTTTACCTAGAAAATATATGTCGGAAAAATGTATATCTAAGAGTGCAAATGGAGTGAGGAGCTGGGTGGTAACAGGCTTTTTGCTATCAATGACAAATGAATGATAAACTATGGTTTTACCTTGGCATTACGATTAGCATCTCGGTAATGAGGAAAGCGATTGAATAATTACAGAAATATTGGGAATAAACTGCATATTCATGTAAATTCATAATGTTCACATAAATGAATGCAGTTTGTTCCATGTTATACAGCTTGTCACATATTTATCAATAGATGGCGCTACCACTCTACCCTAAAATGCTCAATATGAGTATTTTAAGACCTGTTGTAAACATTAATGTTAATGCATTTTAATGAGGAGACTGGGTTTGGCAGCTTTATATATAGTTCGTATTTATAAATTAGCTGTCTATAGAGGCCGTCAGCCTTTTCCTCGGGATCCGCCATCTTGTGGGTACTGCCGTTGTGCATGTCATGCGTTAGACATTACGCCCCCGATTACGCGGAAGTCGCAACGCGTAACGCGCCTCTTCAGTCAAGCGTCAACGCGGTGATCTTAGCAACAAGGCACTCCGTACCCACAAGATGGCGGCGTTGACGTCACAATGACTACCTCTATTCGATACCTACTTCCAGGTGTGCAAGTACCTTGGATTTTCAGGTGACGGCAAAGTGCGAAATAGAGTCATATTACATGAATCTATCATAGGCCCCACTTGGTTAGGTGGCCTGAACTGCACTGGATCGGAAAGCAACCTTGCTGAGTGTCCTCACCCGGGATGGGAAAAGTCTGGTTGTGATTATGCTGAACAAGCAGGTGTCTTATGTCATGTTGGTAAGTTTTCATGATCCTCCTCCTCCTTCTCCTTCTCATCCTCCTGCCCCTCCTCCTGCTCTTCCTCCTTCTTCGTCCAAATATCTTTTCAGTCGTATTTTTACAAGCAAAATGATAAAGGTCAGCATATTGATTCATTATCAGGATGAACGTTCTGTTTTAGGATTCGGAGTCCTTTTGTCTACAGTTGCAAAATCATAAAACAATCTTTCTAAAGTAGCAAAATCATAAAACGTCTTTCACTAAGATGACCAGATAAAGTTTACATCATGACCATTTTATTTTCCATTCATTTTCAACAGCAAAGGAAGGTGACCTCAGACTCGTCGACGACGGGTTGCTGCAAAATAACATTACTATCGCAACAAGAGGGCGTGTAGAAGTGTACCATAGAGGAGCGTGGGGCTTAATCTGTGGCAGAGGATGGGATGTTTTCGATGGGGATGTTGTATGCCGCCAGCTCGGTTTTACTAGACTTATCGAAACGGGAACAGGTGTGTGTCGGGAACATTAACTTAAGAGAGAGTATGAGCATGGTATGAGAGGCCATCTACCACGGTTGTTTGATGGGATCATTTATTAGTTTTTCAAACAAAATATCATGTACAACCAAATTTTAGGCTTAAACAGCTAAAAGCGGTATCATGTATACAGATGCTTTTGAGTCGTTCTCAACTTTAATTTCCCCTCTTTTACAACATTATTCACTTTTATACTATTTTTAAAGCTTTTTCGGATACAAAATGTATCTATTAATGACAAAATTGGTGGCGCTATTTAGTTACCGGAAATTACTCTTTCAAGCTTTTACTACAAATAATTCCTTTTATTGTTTGATAAAATATGTTTATAAAATTTCCTTGTTGCTTGTTTCACCTATTCCAGCTGTTTTAATGGCTCTATCAATCACCTAACCCTTGCAAATAAAGAGTTATGGTTTAGGATATAGCGCCATCTATAGTTTGCATTTAGTTAATAATGAAGCCAATTCTATATAAATCAAACAGCTGTGAGCTACTCGGGTCGAAACTGGAAGGAAATGAGGCGGCAGGTTTTTTGAGTGGTCATGGAGCTAATACGTCAAACAGGCCCGTTGGAACCGCTGCAGCCTGATCAAAAGTTGCGAACGTTTAACTTGGAAAAACGTTCTCGTCAATTATATCGTATCAGACGGTAAAAAGTTATGACCGGCCTCAGCAGTAGCCCTAAAAGTATAGGGCCTTTTGACTGTGGTGATCCAAAACCATGCTATATCAGAAAACCTGGCTATGTCCAGAGAGCTGCTGCCAGTGACTGCTATTAATTCCCCAGAATTTTTTTTCTCGGGGACAGCGGTTAGTGGGTTGTGAGCTATCACTGGGTTTTTAGCAGTTCTCAGTATATACTAGCATGGTGTATATAATGTGTAATAAAAAAGGCCCTGTGGTAGGGCTACTCAGCAGCGTGTCCGTCATGTAATATAACAGGTAGGCCTATGCACGATATCTCGTGAAGTTTCATGAGATATACAGTACATGGGCTACATGTTATACTCTTGTGATGGTGCGCGTTTCTTCAGCGGTACACAGGGCACACCGACATCGCCTGGCTAATAATTGCTTTCTCTGCAGAGATACTAAAATCAATACCCGGGATCGATACACGTGAATGTCCTATGTACGAGTTTGATATGAGACGAAAATCTTTGGATACCGGGGTAGAAAATGATGAATATCTCCCGCAAATGATTTCGTATAAAGAAACCAGATATGGTTCCTTGCACTTGAATATATATTTTGAGTCTTGAGTCAAAAACTGACAATAATTCTGATTTATATGTGCCGAATTATATAGCGCAGTATATAGGCCAATCGTGGAGGTAGTCTAAAAGCATATGACCTATGGCGTACTGCTCGACTCACGTCACACAGCGAGGTCAGTCACCGGGCTAATCGGGGCTATTGTCAGTAGCCTTAGTCAGATGTCCTTCGGCCCATTATGCGACTCAAAACTATTAAACAGGTCGATACAAAATGGCCATACGTGGCGGTGGATTCAACCTACCATGGCGATTTCTGCCATGAAGATATCGGGCGATGACACTGTGCAGGGTGTGTGTGCATATGGGGTGAGTGTAGTCACCGTGTGTGTTTTATTAGATATTTTCTGTGTCTCTTTCACCGTTCTTTACGTGTTTTACTCTATCAACCTCTATCCTTGATAAACAAACTGAAAAATTTGTCTCTTCTCACCCACAGACACAGACAGTTCCTATGGCTCAGGTTCCGAAGAGCTTTTTCTAGCTGATGTAGACTGTACTGGTTCAGAATCGTTCATATTGAAGTGTGGATTGAATGAATGGCGAGCTGAAGATTGCAATAGCACACAAGCCGTTTATGTAGTATGTTCGGAAAGTAAGAAGAGCCCATTTATTAAAGAACTATGATTAATACAAAATAATTGTTTCATCTACAAACACGTTATTTAATTTAGGTACCATATAACTCACAAGTTGACTTAAAGTTATGGCTATGAGTTTTTGTATCCAATACGTTCAAATGTTATTCTGTATTTGCGAGTACAAACATATTGGAGTTTAATACAGAACTCTGCAGAAACCGCCTGTGAGTGTATGATTAGCTTAGGTGATATGGGCCGATTGCTATGAATGGCCAAGTGGACCTAAAAACGTGTAAGATTATACGTGTAACCTTACACGTATAAGATGGCATCTTATACGTCTTAGAATCTAGCGAGTTACATAAAGGAGTATTTTGTGATCCTAGCATCCTCCTTTTATGACATTTTTCAGTAGATATGCACGAAAAAAGCTTATTCCCAACATTTCAGTTGATTCCGATTCTGAGTTTTCGAGTTATGCCTGATTATGTGTATTACACTGCTCTATAGACAATGTATTGTAATTTCGTTCTGGTATACCAGAACGAAATTCAAATTTCACGATTTCTTTACTATTAAACGAATTAATCTGCAAGAATTTTTTTGTACATAAACATTATGTAGCCAGAGGTTTCCAGTGATATAAAAATTTATTTTGAGAAAAGTGGGGAGATGAGGCTGTGGAACACGAAATGCCCTTTTAAATTGACGAATCATGTATATATATAAAGAACCCATATTTAAAACCCAAACGACCAATGAAATCTCGCCATAGCATTTCTTACACGCGTAAGAATTGCCTATTAGTGATGGACGGTATTCCAGTTTGACTGGTACATACGACGAATAATTTCAGCCTCAATAGCACATATGTACCATGGTAGATTTCGCAAACGTGATCATTTTACTATTAATTGATATTGAGTACAAAATTGACTCCAGATAACTGAGAAAAAGTAACCAAAAGTGAGATAGAATGGGCTGTGACATAGACGGTCTAACAATCGGAACAATTCCTGACATAGTTTCGGCATACAATACAGAAAATTGTAGCATGCACTCATACAAATTTAGAAAATGCCTTGTTTACGATGTTGGTGACGAGCTTTACTTTATATACTCCATGCGCGTATTTTTTTTTGGGGGGTCTTTGGGGCGCCAGCCCCCGGGGTAAAAGCAGGGGCGGCCAAAACAGAGGGGCGGCGGAAGACGAAGGGGCGGCAAAAACAAGGGCGGCAAAAACGATGGGGCGGCAAAATGAATTAGTAAAGGAAAAAGGGCGGAATTTTTTTGAAAAAATGGTACTATACATTAAAATGTGTTGCTTTTAGGGCGCTAGCTCCTAAAACCTTTTTTTTTTTTTTTGCTCTTCACTTTTTCACCGAAAAAAAGATTGGGTCAACCTTTTCGGGCTTTTGAGGAAGGGGCGGCAAAATTGAATTTTCTTCAGCCCCCGGGTTGGAGCGGCCACGGTACGCCACTTTACTCGATACACCGCCAATAATGTCGCGTATCTTCCATCACTAAGTTCAAAATCTTACACGTATAAGAAGTCGTGGGTGTTACAATCTACAAAACGTCTTTACATATTATTGGTCGAAGTTGGCTACGCGTAAGATGATTGGTTGTTTTGTTGTGATTCGTCAACTTAAGAATTCCACTTCATTTTTACACGTGCAAGATGCAATCTTACACGTATAAGATGCAATCTTACACCTGTAAGCTTACACGTTTGTCTTACACGATTTCTGGACCACTTGGCCATTCATAGATTGCAGACCTACTAATTAGTACGATTTGGTCGTATTTCTTATGAGAATTCATTGAAAATACGTGTTTTATTATTTTCCATTCCAAAAATGTAGCCTATTCATTAATATATCTATAATCTTGCATGAAAAAGGATACATACAGTATTTTGTAATTAATGCATTTCTGAGAGTGCAAGGTTAATTGTTTTCGTTTGAAACTAATAAATATAACATGTTTGTTTATTTTAGTTGATGTTTCACCTCCAGTAATCTATAATTGTCCCCGTGACATGAACGTGACAGTAGAAGTTGGTAGTATGAGCAAGCCTGTGTTTTGGATGGAACCTTGGGCTGCGGATGATACAGGAATCACTACGCTACTTACCAGTAGCCACTCCCCAGGGATCTCGGTCAATGAGGGCACAACACATGTGACGTACCTGTTTATAAATGCGGCAAATTTGATTGCAGGATGCACTTTTGACATCAACGGTATACCAGGTGAGGCTTTGTACTGATAAAGCTATTATCAGTACGACTCCTACGTTGGTTCTTACCCGAGGCTCTTCCTTGTCACTTTACGTTATACATCCCCCTTCAAATTGTGCCAATGCGTTACAAACGATTATCTGCGTATTTATATAGTATTCCCGAAGTGACCTCCGCCTGACATAGTTGACTGAAATCGGTTACTTGTGATATAGTGAATGTCGTGACACGTATTTGGTAGCATGAAATAACAGTTTGTCTGTTTTGTCAGTCGTCTCCGGGAACATGTAAAAAATGTGTACACTTATGAGTAATTTTGACGTCGCTCTAGAATGTGGGTACTGGTTTAATCAGATACCAGGCTTACGTCTAGTGTTTTTAAATAAGCTTTTACTGATATGCAAATTACACCAGTGAATAATATCATTGCACTATTTAATACAATTGAATATATGAATACAAATCCCACCCAAGTCCATACTTTGGCCAAATTGAGTTAAGCATGGGAAATTGTTGCTGTACATAGGCCTGTCATATGTATGAAAGAACAACTCAAATTCTTCCTCTGTGTCTATTGAGCATGTGAAAAATAGCATGTATGAAAGAATCACCCAAGGTCCACGATTTGAGTCTTGTAACACATTGATTGAAATCCAGTATGTATAAAAGTCCACTTGTAACACATTCATTACTGGAGAGTGACTTTTGAAAAAAAAAAAAAGGTTTAATCAAGGAAAGTGTGTGGTTTATATTACATGGCAGAATGCTTATCAACATTATACATACCTGTGTGCTTTACTAGTGGTAATCTCATTCCAACATTATTGTCTTTGTATATGATTCAAAAAACCACCCAAGTCCAGAATTTAAAATGAACCCCACGAACTCCCTGAAATGCTAATCGTCATACCTAATACAGTTTAACCTACTCATTTGCACGTAAAACTTACCATATTGACCAGGTAAATCTAACTGAAGGAATTAAAATGATACACAGGTTTTTTTTTTTATCAAAATCACTTCCCATGGACTTGAGTGGGTTTTGAATTCATGTATTTAATTATTACCTGTTATGACTTAGTAGGCCATAGTGAGACAATCTTAACATGCGAGATTTGGCAATTTGTAATTCGCATTTGGATGATCTGTTTTTATAACAAAGCATTTCAAGACATCGACAGCATAAATCTATCATCTTAAGGATACTGACAAATTTGCGCCCAGATATCTATTAAACTCCTTGCTAAAGATGGCCCGAGGCAGGGACATGCGCAGCGAGAGTATTTCACATGCGGTTTAAGAGGTATAAAATGATGGCTGACAATGTCAGACCGTGATATCCCGACTACAGGATCATGATACAACCATACACATTTCTTCCACTGGGCAATGGCCGCGTACCGGCCGAAATTTACAAGGGATCAAATGACAGAGTCGTTGCGTTAACCACTCCCAGAACGACTTACACATGAAAGCAAATAATGTTAAAATGGGCCAAAACAGGGTTAGGCTCATTTTGGGCTGAAACAGGCCAAAAGGAAGAAGTACATCTTATAGCATGAACAGTTTGATCAGTTTTGTCCCAGTGTTTCGAGCCAGGAGGAACTTGCACCTTCTCGCCCCGGTCTGTAAGCCACCTTTTGATACTAGTCTTACCATCAGGAAGGTTTGGGAATATGTATTATTTTTACAATCAAAAACATTACTAGTATTTCTGTTATTTCTATTATTGTTGTTTATCCTCTCAATTATATTCATAGTCGATTTAACACCACCAATTATCACCCGATGTCCATCCGATATCTACTTTCCCGTGAATAACGCAACCTTGTCGGTCCCCGTGTCTTGGAGTGAACCGTCTGCCTCTGATGTATCTAATGTGACCTTAGTCAGCAGCACCGCAACACCAGGGACCTCTTTTAGCGTAGGATCGACATTGGTTGTGTATGATTTTATGGATGGGTATTCCAACCACGCTTATTGTAACTTTACTGTCAACGTGATTATAGGTAGGCTTCATTTCTATCCTGACTTTGTTGATTAAAAAAAAGCGCAGTGATTTATAGTGCGCTACGCACAGGCACAACGCCTAGACGTTGATCCACAAGCCTCAGCACACTTTACAGGTTGTCGCTGACCACTACGGCCCCACATCATTCCATAAACCATTAAGTATGTAGATATATTTTTATCATGTTTGAAAACACCATTCAATAAGACTGCGATAATTCTTCCTTTTTCTTCTGACGAAGACCAAATTGACAATTCTACTACATATGATATGACTACTAAAATTTCAATTTCCGTGATACGTTTGTACTCTTTCATGAGCATTCTTAGTCATTGAGAGTGGTCTAGTTCGTAGACGCATAATCTGATTGAACAATCGCATGATTTCGTGTGTCGTTTATCAGGCTGTAGACGACACCACGTCATCATGATTGTTGAACGCGTAACACGCCTGTAGATGTGTATGTATGTACCACGTATGTTATGCGGAATACTCACACGCGCAAGCAGTACGCGCAACAAAAGACATGAAGTTGTCGTTTATCACACGATAGAAGATAGTTAAAACAAACATTCCTGTCGATTATTCTCTAATTCTTAAACGGAAATTCACTACAAAGGACCGTGACACTACAAACGAATACATACTTTTGAAATATAGAACTAATTCAAAATCTATACATCATGTGACTAATACTAAACAATAGGTAACATAAATCATAAATGAAAGTAATAAAGTGAATGCCCGAATATGACCTTCCTACTTTAATACTTCAGGTGGTTCAGGACAAAGCTATGTTCCACCCACTTCAGGAGACCAAACAGTGGTGACGAACTGCCCCTTAAACATAACAACAAACGTGGAGCTTGGAACCCAAGGAGCTCTGGCGTATTGGCAGGATCCGTGGGTAACTAGTCCTACTGGAAATGGTACACTTCTTGCACAGACGCATACATCTGGAAATGTGTTCCCTGTTGGCAGGACTACTGTTACCTATATATTCGCCGATGTCTATAGACAACTCTTGACGTGCTCGTTCGACGTGATTGGAACATCAGGTACTAGTATTTTCTTCTTTCAGTCCATTGAGTACAACCAATCAAAATAATGTTAAATGTCTCGTGACAAATAAATCAATCTCTTCTTACACAATACAGTGATCTGGATGTCAACTTGTATGAAGCAAAAATCAAAATTATAATACGATTCAATTCTCGCGTTTCACAATACGATGCGCATCCAGCGGTCGCTGGAATCAAGGCCAAAATGTCATTATAATGATGTTACATGCGAATGCACACTAAAACAACAATTTACAATTATAGTAGATCCATTTTCTATCTATTGATCACAGGGAATCCTTCGTGGAGCTGTTTTCAACATATTTATTATCACACTCGCGTGAAAATTCTATAGCAGCTAGAACGGCGAAGTCGACTCTGGAGTAAAAAAATTGACTGCCAAGAGCAACCGCTGGCGGCGCATCGTATTGGGAAACGCGAGAATTACAATTGAATTTATTTAATTTCCTTCACAAATACACAGCACAAGATAAACGCTTATAATAATGCAAATACCCCAGCAAGCACAAAAAAAGTTGTTAAAACGTTTTATACAAGTTAAAGTTTGGGCTTTGGTTTAGATAAAAACGTTTTAACAACATTAAATGTCGGGTTATATAAGGGTCATTTTAAAACGTTTTGCATGAAAACACACTACAACAATATTTTTAATATTGTTGATTTCAACACAGACAACAGTTGCGGAGTTACAGTCAAAAATGAGGGAAAACCAATATTTGATCAATAAATCAATAACTACTTGCCTTGAGTTGCTGCATTTTCAGTACAGTAGTTGTAGTCCATGGCCCTATAATATACATATCTTACTTGTCACCAATGCGCTATAATTTTGAAAAGTGCAAAATAGGCACACAATTGGCCAGGGGTGTAGTACCCCTTAACGAAGCGTTAGTTGCAGTAAGTGTTTTTTGTTTTACCAACTGGATGAATGAATAATCTACACCAAGAAGAATGAATTGTCATTAACAATACACTATTGTTTTCCAGTCGACACTACGCCACCAGTGGTATACCAATGTCATTCCAATATCATCCAGGATGCTATTCAATCTGGTTCAGGTTCACTCGTTTACTGGAATGAACCTTTTGCGATTGATGTCGGTGGCACGGTGGAAGTCAGTCAGTCACACCATCCTCGTACGGTATTTCCGCCTGGTATTACGACGGTGAGGTATAATTTTACAGATGGGAGTGACAATATCGCATCATGTGTGTTTACCGTGACTGTTACAGACGGTAATTATCAGGTCGGTCTAGTATTCGACCCATGTGATCGAATTATACATAGGAAATGTTGTGCTTTTTGGTTGCTAGCGCCTATTATCGGGTATATATAAATGCGCTTTTATAAATGCGCACGTGACATCTACAAGTCGCCATACCGTGTTCAACGATGTAAGGTACCCGGATGTACACAAACTCCACACGCAAAAGTATAGCCAAAAATGACAGGTTGCAAGGAAAATTGTTCTTGCAAAATAGTGACATTGATTGCAAAGGGCAAAATAATTTGACCCGAAACATAAACTCTTTATTTGGGTTTCCATTACGGAAAAAAATTAACGACGGAAAAGCTAGATATAGCTGATTTAAAAACTTATATTTCATTATTTCCGTGCTAAATGGGCGTGGCAATTGGCCATATTGATGACGATAATTTTTGCACGTGATGATAGGGAACTTAGGGGGCTGTCATTTTCTTCGGAAGGAATGGGTCATGAATTTATTTATTTGGGAGTCAAGAGAAATATTTCCCCTCACTCCCCCCTACTGCCGCAACTGAACGTAACCCTGACCCTAGTTTTAACTCTAATTTTAACGTAAATTGAAATTCGGAATAATGACCCTCTCGAACTAATAGGCTAGATATCCCCGCCGACCCCCTCAGCCCTAGCTTACTCATTCGCTCACATTCAAATAAGTATCAAAATAGACAAAAAACAAATTCAAAATGGGTTTGAAGCACTTTTTTGTGTCGCCCCATGCTAAATCGGTAATCTGTACACCCTTTGACGTACAACGTATGAGATGCATGGCTTATTCGGCCAGTATGGCAAGTTAGATCGTCATACACATTATTGTCGTGGTATTATATATTGTAATTGTAAACGTCAATTTTGTTCAGTTTGGTTTTACTTTACACGGAAGGGGGGACTTTGCAAAAAAACAATTAATTTATGAGTGTAAAGGGGGAGGAGGGCGAGGGTGGGTTTTGCCTGGCCGAAAGGGGGAACAAATAACATTTATAAAATAATAAGTAAGTACATAAGTAAAAACATTGTTTATCCTTCGATATCCATGATTTTATTGATATATCCTTGCAAATTGGCATCGAACCTCCAGCCAATGTTCCTTGCCAGTGCTAGCCACGAAACAAGGTCACAAGCCCATTTCAGTGATTGACACTGATGTAATGCAAATATGGCGCTGGTCATCTGGTCACGTGCGCATTTATAAAAGCGCATTTATGTAACCGAAGTCCACTGATTATCCTTCTATCCCGCGGTTAGGAGCGGTCTGGGTACGTCACTGCACAGTGTGTTGTTTTTTATTCCTAACCTTTTACCAGTCTCATATTCCTACTTTTACCATGTATATACAACATGCACCAGATACCACCACAGCACCAACACACGACTTACACGTTTTCTATTGCCCGACAAACATAAACGTTACTGTTGAGACTGGGACATATGGTACCAGAGTGATGTGGTCAGAGCCTGTTGCTAATAGCGCATCTGGAAACGTATCCCTCGTGTGGCAGTCGCATGCTTCAGGAGATATTTTTGGAGTTGGTAGAACAAATGTGGCGTATAACTTCATTGATGGTTATGGTCAGGTGGCTCATTGCCGATTTTCAGTTACTGGAACGTCAGGTATAAAATTATTAAGTCATTTAAAGAATCCTTTAATTAGATTTAATTGCGTTAAGCGTGCAATATATTGGTACCCCTTCACTTTCATCTGTAAACTGCCGATAATAGAACCCGTCCGATCTACATTAATTCTTGAATTCTTGAGATCATATTTTACAGCTCCAACGCATAACCTGATAATTGTGTAAAACATAAGGTCATATTTCTACGTTTAAAAAGTAAATGTTTGATCAGGAAAGTTGGTGTAAGTATTCATTTGATATCACCCTTTACTAAGAAATCGTGATAACCAACTCTTTATTTCTTTGTTTCGTTAAAAGTGGATACAAGACCACCAGAAGTTAGTTTATGCCCAAGAAATCAAACCGCCGAAATCGAATTGGGTAACAACTCGACTACTTGTGATTGGATAGAACCAGTTGCATTCGATGTCTTGGGTGGGATTGAAACAATAAGGAGCCACACACCCGGAGCGGAATTCCCTCTTGGATTAACACGTGTATACTATCAATTTACTGACGGTTCAGGAAATAACAGCACCTGTGAATTTTACATTAATGTAATAGAAGGTAATAATCTCCTCCATAGTTTAGTGCTATATGGGTACTGTTAATACTACTAATTGATCCCTAGCCAATCATTCACCGAGTTGTCGTCTATTGGTTGATGCCGATAAAAAGAAAGGTGAGAACGTACTTTGACATTATGTATAAGCCAAATCGGCATTAGAAGTTTGCAATATAAATGCATTGTAGGACAGTTTTTGCAGTTTTGGGACACTTTGTCCTTTGACCTTTCAGAAAATTCAGAAATATTGGGTTTTTGTACTTACAAAATATAATCTAAAATGTTTTACAATAATTAAAACAAATATAAAAAATCTTAGTATTTTATATATTAATTATTTAGTATTTTTAATGATCAACATTACGACAATAATAAGAAAATTAATAATAATTACGTCAATTTTCCCGATATGTCAGAGGTCAAAGTGTCCCAAAACTGCTCTCAAAAAACCGGAAGTTAGAATGGCGATTGGGCTTATTCTCTATGTTGCCAGAAGGATAAAACCATTGCTTTCTCCATGTGCAACTGAGTACTGCGTACACTAGTGGTTCAAATGGTCATCAAGAGTCCTAAACATGCTAAAAGGGAGTCTTTCAAACCTTACTATACAATCATGTCCTTTGGCTGAGGCAATGCTTGTTATTCTTGATGTCATCCTCATGACTTTTCATACAGATCGTAGGATACAGGTAAATGTAAATATGGACAAGAATTCTTATAGATAAACTGCACTGAACATTAATAAAGACATTTGCAGTCAGTTCCGACAATAGTGAAATAACCGCCTCGGCATGTCAATAATTCTACAAACTTGTGACTTACCCTCTATTATTTTCTTATGCAATTGCAGTCGATACAACTCCACCAACCGTCCACAATTGCCCAAGTAACATCTTTGATCAACGCGAGTTAGATGGTCCATTGCCATCTGTGACCTGGGAAGATCCGACAGCTTCTGATCTTTCAGGACACGTAACTGTGACATCGTCGCACACACCGGGCATATTTTTCCAGGTCAACACGACTGTGGTTACGTACACTTTTGAAGACGCTGCTCATAATACAGCTACATGTCGATTTGAGGTCAACGTATGGGAAGGTAAACGTGGTGTGAGTGTTTTGGAAAAGGTGTGTTGCAGTGGATGTAAGGTGTGTTGGGATGTATTGGAACAGTGGGGAGTGTCTCTTTGCGTGTATTTGTATGTGTGTTGGTATACGTGTTTGTGGGTATATGACGTGTTAAGAGACTTAAAATAATTTAAAAGACTTAAAATAAAAGAATCTTTACATTTTTATGAATTCAGTGCTCGCCCTTGATTGGAAACGGATGTGGAAGGAGAGTGATGCTGGTTTTATTATATTTGTCCACCATTTTGTGATTTTCAGTGGATACCCGTCCACCAAGGATAGACAACTGCCCAGCTAATATCACCAATAGTGTCGAGCTGGGATCATCGGGTACGTCAATACAGTGGACAGAGCCTAATGCTTCAGACCCATCTAATGTGGTGAATAGGCTACTACGAACTCACAAGCCTGGCGATACATTTATTAGCGGAACTCACGTCGTGACATACTTGTATGTCGATGCATCTCGCAATATGGCCAAGTGTGAATTCGGCATACGTATCAATACAGGTAGTTTATCTTATTTATTTCTTTTATCAAAATACTTCAAAAATGAGGCACGCACGGGGGACGGAAGCCTGGAAGACTCGTCTAGACCTGCAACACTTTACATGGACTGGCAGTAAACTTCAGGACAGAATGGAGGACAAATGTGAACAGTCATTATAGTTCAAGGACACCACTGCATTTAAGTTATGTCAAGTATAAGTCTTCCAATAATCGTCTAAAGTAAATTTTTACTCCAGATAAATAAAAATGGTGTCGATACGAATCGCTACATCTTATCTGGGATGCAATTTTAATTTTCTTCCGCTTGGAATTTTGTCCGGTTCGTCACGCTAGTGGAAGTAGAACAACGAGGCAGGAGGTGTTCAAAGAACTTGTTGACGATAAATGTTTGACAAAGGCTAAAACAGTCATGAAATATCATGAATAGAAAGATAAATCGTAGATTCTGAGGGATTTTGCCTGTCCTGTGCGATGCAGCGGGTGATTTGTAATTTAGTATCGCGTCGACGCTCACTTTGTGCGTCTAATGCTGGTTTCATACTACCCTACCGCTTGCCGCTGAGCGGCGTGGCGCACGCGCATTGCAGACAAACGGACACAATAAAGGCTTGTCATTGGTTGAAACGCTCTGCCGCTTGCCGCAGCGGCAAGCGGCAGGAAAGTATGCTGGGGGCTTTATATTGTATTTTGTCATGTTTTATAGTATGGCGAAGAACCAATGAAATTGCCTTGGGTTTTAAATGTTAAAGATTATTGCATATGAGACATGGACAATTAACTTAACTTACCTTCATAATTTCTAGTATAATTTATCATGTCCAGCATTTCATATGCCTTTACACCGATGATTTCACTTGGATCTGTTTGGAGTGATCGAAGATCAAAGGCCGAGGTCAATCGGAAGCATTTGCCTTATGATGTCTTGACATTCTTGGAGCTTCATTGATCATGATTTACTCGAGTCCATGTAAACATCTCTTGAATGGTTTCCTTTTTATTTGTCATTTTCATAGGGACACAAAAATAATTGCTAAAATCTCTGTACATATCTGTGAAAACAACGAAGCATTTTCATGTTTTTTCATTATATCCTTTGACAGAGGACACGAAACCTCCTGTCATATTCCAATGCCCGTCTGATATAGAGCGCATAGCAACATCGCACACAGCAGGTACTATCGTGACTTGGTCTGAACCAACTGCTACTGATTACTCCAACTACACCTATACACAAACTCATACTCCGGGATCTATGTTCCCTATTGGCGTAACCAGGGTGAACTATGCATTTATTGATGGAAGTGTGACCAATAATAGGGCAGAATGTGTTTTTACTATCACTATTGTACCAGGTGAGATCACACTAATAATTTATATGATGATGATATTGTTTGCCTAATGCTAGTTTCATACTTTCTACCGCTTGCCGCTGAGCGGCATGACGCTGCGCCGCTTGGACTTTTCTGCAAGCGGAGCGGCACACCGCTGAGCGGCAGCGGCATGACTCTGAAAGCTACTCTTGCCGCTCAGCACCGCTCCAAAATCGTATTTTGTTCTCATACGTCAGAGCGGCACCGCTCCGAGTTGACTTGAATTTAGACTGCTGCCCTCATTCGTCAATCTTCTGGATTGACGACTGAGAAAACTACGTGGAAAAAAAGTGGCGGACTTTTGCAACCAGATTCTGGTTGCACATGAATATTAAGTAGGTTGCAAACTTTCACTGACTCTGCGCAGTTGTGTCCAAGACCGAGTTTGTTGTTTTTAGAACTTCAGTGCGTGATCTTGTCACAACGGCGCATAACATGCGCCGCTAGTCAGTCGCGCTATAGCGCATTAACCAAAGTCGCAAGTATGGTCCACCACAATTTGAACAGTAAGGTAATCAGTCGTCACTACCCCAGACAAACGAGAACCTAGACCAATGACTTTGACTCGCGTAGTGAAGCCGACACTGCTTAGCAACGAATTTGACAAGGACGCAAACAAGCAGACATGTTCGCGTCTATGGAACATGTTGCATTTGACGCGGCGATAACGGCGCAGTAATCACGCAAACGAGCGCGTCAAACATGTATGCGATATTTCTCCGCGCCTAGTAACCCCGTCAATCCGTCAATATCACCTTGGATACGGGGCTTCACCTCCCGCTGTGGTAAAGGATGGGCAGTAATAGGTCTAGGTGGTATGTCTATGGTCACTACGAAGCATAACACAGTACATGCGCAGTGTACGACTGCTGGAATAAGTCTAACTTGAATTCAACTCCCATCGGTGCTGCCGCCGCGGCAAAGCGGTGGAGTGATCGATATATCGGCTTGCCGCTGGTCACCGCTAACGTTTTTAATGAGATTGCGCAGTGAAATAAAATCATCTTTTAAGCGGCAAGCGGCAGGAAAGTATAAAACCAGCATAAGACTGTGTTTATTTGCGCTGTACTTGTTTTTCACTTCTTTCAAATGCATGCATGCATGTTGAGTATTTCATTTGTGCTAATTGAATGTCATTACTATTACAAGTAAACCAAACCTTCAAATATAATGGGTCAGTACCATTTTAAAACTTTATAAATACCTCATCCCTGGTGCGCGAGGTCCCGTGTTCAATCAGGTGGAAGCGATTTAAGGTTATATTATTACCTTGGGAAAAAACCTTAATTATGTTGATGACATCTATAGATTGAATTCAGGCTTACGATCTCCCAAATAATTGAACATTTACAGTGTAAGATAAGTAGTCGATAAGATAGCCATGACTGTACACGCACATGTATATCTTGCAGTTAGTTTCAAAAAGGTAGGGATGTAATCCCTTGATTCTCCCACTCGCAGGTGCTGTAACATAACATAACATAACATAACATAACATAACATAACATAACAGAACAGAACAGAAAACGTATGGTGCGCTGTTCCGTATGACAAGCTCGTAGCGCTTACAAAGTAAAAATAAAAACATCTTAAGGTACACAAAGTAAAAGCCTTAAATAAATAATGTTATAGAGTACAAACCTTAAATTTACATAATACAAGATATAAAATATACAGGTCAACAAAGAAAATCAGCGGAAACACATCATGGAAAAAAGATAGGTCTTAATCGACTTTTTAAAACTTGCGATGGAAGAGGATTGTCTTATTGTGATGGGAAGTTTATTTCATTCCCGTGAAGCACATAGAGTAAATGTTCTGTCGCCTGCTCTAAGGTGAGCCTTGGGGTAATCCAAACAAAGAAAATCATTGACGGATCTGAGATTACGAGTTGGATGATAAATATGGAGACAAGTGTTCAGTTAATCTGGTGCTAAGTGGTTTAGAGTCTTGTAGACGTAGAGGAGCAGTTTGTAAATAATACGCTGTTGGACAGGAAGCCAATGAAGAGCAGACAACAATGGTTGCGAATCGTGCTTGCGCGGTACATTAAAAACAAGTCGAGCTGCCCAGTTTTGAAGTACGGATATAATCACAATCTAAGGACCGGTATTATCCCGGAACATCTACGCCAATGGATGTGGATGTGGAGGAAGTGAACTGATTTAACTCTCTTCACACGGGTGTCGACTGCAGACGATATGTTTTAAAAAAATTTCAAAATTCAAAAATTTCACAAATGTAAATTTTCATGACCATATTTGGAATCAACATGAAAAATGCACTAAAATGAGTACAAACAAGCCTAGTATTGGTTCAGTAGTTCTTAAGATAGCTCTTGATATTTTGAGAAAATATTTCAAAACTTGAACTTTTTCCGTTGAAGCGCATGGCTAGCATGAAGAGCATTAATATTCACTAAATCAACACCCCAAAATGACTTAGGACAGCTTTAATATATTTTAGGCTCACTGTGTAGAATTCATTGGAAAAAAGCCTTTAAAATCAGGTAGTGCCCCCTTTAATGGTTCTACCACTTTTATGTTTGTACAAATAAATCAGCACCCTAAAAATGTGCAAGAACACCTATCAAGTATTTTAAAACTGTCTCTGTAGATTTCCAAGAAAAATTATCTTAAACAATCAGGTATAATTAAAGACAGAGATAAAAAGAATTTATCGCGTCTGACGGTTCGAGCACGGTTTGTTTACAAGTGTCGTGATGATGATTTGATGAACGCGGCGGAACAACCGGCGCCTTATTGTTAATTTTGCACCTTCAAACATGCAAACCATCTCAAAAGTTAGGTCTTGATAGTAGGAAACTTTCTTTGGCGAAGGCACCATGTCAGCAATGCCTAGAAAAGCTGCTTTTTGCCTGTAAAAGTACGTAATTTTTCGCCATTTGCTGCTATTCCTTTTCTCCGATCAGCACCAGATCGATCGATCTTCCTTTTACTCGCTATTAACCTGTGTAAACCAATGAAAGATCGTAATTTACAATGACATCAGACGCGATAAATTCTTTTTATCCCTGTCTTTAATTATAGTGCCCCTTTAATGCCACATTTAAGGACTTTCCACCACATTTATGAAATAAATATAAAAGATTTTTAATCAGTAACCCAAAATTGACTAAGAACACTTCTCAAACATTGTATAGCTCTTTGTGTAGACCTCGATGTTTTCTAGAGGCCTTTAACATCGAGGCCTTTTGGCAGGGTGGGTCCCAACTAAGTAGCGATGTGATCTAGATGAAATGGTGCTCATCCTGCGTGATATAAAAACCTAAAACATATTTGTATGGATGATGAAATCGTCTCATTATGTCGATAATATATATCAATTTATATTTTGCACATTATCTTTCGCAACGTTTAGTGAACACAACTTTTATCGAACTTACCAGTTGTCCAAAGGACATCACATACACCGTAGAATTAGGAACCGTTAACAAGGCAGTGACGTGGATAGAACCGGTCGCATATGATCCTCACGGAGATGTGACTCTCGTCTTGCAATCCCATCATTCAGGCCAGGCATTCGAAGTTGGCAAACATGCAGTGACTTACGAATTCACGAATGAAGCTGGCCATGTAGTAGTTTGTAACTTCACAGTTGTCATTGCATCAGGTAAGTTAAATCGGATTTCTGTACAAAATACATGTATTTTGCTTTATTTGCTTTATTTATTAGGTGATTAATACCGCCATTAAAACAGCTGGAATAGTTGAAACAAGCAACAAGGAAATTTTATAAACATATTTTATCAAACAATAAAAGGTATTATTTGTATTAAAAGCTTGAAAGGGTAATTTCCAGTAACTAAATAGCGCCACCAATTTTGTCATTAATAGATACATTTTATATCCGAAAAAGCTTTAAAAATACCATAAAAGTGAATGATTTTGTAAAAGAGGGGAAATTAAAGTTGAGAACAACTAAAAAGCATCTGTATACATTAGCACGATATCACTTTTAGCTGTTTAAGCCTAAAATTTAGTTATACATGATGTTTTGTTTGAAAAACTATATAATAAATGATCCCATCAAACAACCGTGCGCGCTCGACGTGTTGCACTCTTCGTCATGTTCACCGAGAGCTGGCCTGGTCCCGGGGTAGATGACATTTTTAGTTGGATTAAAACTAGTACGCCCTCAACATGCTTGCTGGACATCATTTTGATATGGCGTACTTTAAATTCAATTTCCGATGAATAATGGGGAAATTATATTTCTCTACCCATTGTTTTCAGTTGATACAACACCACCAACAGTTCTTGGTTGCCCAAGTGACATCACTACTGAGATTGAAAAGGGCACATGGGGAAAGTCAGTGACGTGGATCGAACCAACCGCTACTGATATATCTGGGAAGGTTACGCTCTTATCTAGAACACATGTCCCTGGTTCTCTGTTTTATCCTGGCCAATCTCTTGTGACGTATATCTACACAGATCCGTCGCACAATCTGGCTGCCTGCAGCTTCAACATCAACACAGTATCAGGTAAAATGAACTTTTGACATTTCATACTGTGATTAAATTTTAATCTAATACCGTATAACATGGACTTTCAATACTGCAGACCTCCACGGAAATCAACATGTCGTTTGTACCCCTTAAGCTCCCTTACTCCCGATTCCAGAATACAGCACCGTTTTTGTATTAATTTATTATTAGAATATGATGAGAATTCATACTTTTAAATCCATTTTAATGGCATACCTTGTTTACTAGTTCATGCTGCTACGCAGCACTTCATTGCTTCTTCTTCTTTCCTGAAGTTGCTGCCGGAGGCGGCGCCAGAAACTGGTCGCAGCTGTTCTGTAACAAGGTATGTCACCAAAAAATGGATTTGATAGTATGAATTGCCATCAAACAGTTATTATTGACAATCCAGATGAACCTAATATATACAACATAGCTATTTCATTATTAGAAAAATATCCTGTTTTGCCAAATGAAACATACCTAGATCCTCATCCTTTTATAGTCAGTTCTAACTGGCAATAAAATCTAATTTTAATATTTTTGCTATCCGAGGGACAATGTGCCAAAAATATTTTTGCATTAATATACATTCATATTGCTGGAAAAATAAATAAAAAAATTCTACTTGGCACAAGTCAAAGGTTTCAAAATATTGAGTATAGGCTTAGCGTTTGCTCATAATTTTAATAAAGTTATGTATTTTCATAATGGGTTATAATGAGATTAGAAAATGTGTTTTCCAAAAGTTAGAATGCATAACCTGAAATTGGTCTTTGTTCGCAGTGGACACTTCCCCGCCTCAGGTAACCTCATGTCCATACAACATCACCAATACAGTCCAAGGTAACGATACATCAGCTAAAATATATTGGAAAACACCGGAAGCTTTTGACTTATCAGGGGACGAGCTGGCTATAATCGCGTCTTATAATCCGGGAGACGAGTTTTCTGTTGGCACTACCAAAGTCGTCTATAAGTTTGCCGATTCAGCGCAGAATTCAGCAGCTTGTAGTTTCACTGTTACCATAGCAACTGTTACTATTGAAACAGGTAACTATAAAATATCAGGATATGTTGTAAAATTTGTCAGCTTATACAGCACGGAATATTTTTGAATATTTTTTTGATATTTTAGACGTATTGTTATACATTTGTGTTTATAAAGTATTGAAATTAAATTGTTTTTGGGCGGGTGCGGCGTGCCGCACCCGCCCTTTATTCCCTGACTATTGACCTACTTTTTCACATACCCAAACACCCACAGAGGTGATAGTTTACGGCGAGTTTTGTAATTATTACTTGATTTTGATATGTAAGTAATACGATAAAGTCATCATAGGCAGTAATGTGTTTGTATTAAAAGAAATAACAAAAATAGTTATTTAAGTAATAGAAATACTATTTGGAAATTGCAGCAAGATTTGCAGATGTTTTTATTTCAACAGTACCAGTTCACCAGTTTTGCTAGTTTTCCTAACCTTTGGGCTAAATTAATAGCATCGTGAAGGTCATATATATCATTTTATACTGACAGCTTTACTGTACTTTACAGCTTGTATGTACATTGTGCAGCTGATTGTGTTCAGTGTGTACATAGGCTATTTACTTTTCAAATCTTGTGACAAAGTGTGCTTGCTGATAAGGTATTATAGACAAATTATTAGAATGCATGTGCACCAGTAGAAATGGCCCAGGTTGAATAAAATAAACATATGAATGAATATCTTATTCCCTGGATTATTTTTGTTGGGACAAAACAATGATATAGTTTGACCCTTTGAAATACAGTTATGTTAATCATAATAAAGTTACAAAGTTAAAAAATAATATCGAAATATCGTAAAATCAAACTTTTGCCCTCATAAGTTGTATCAAAACAACATATTGAGGAAATTGATATGACAGATTTTTAAACTTTCCTATGGAAAGATACCCCAGCCCTGTTGTTTCACCAGAGAAGATGAGCAGAAGTCTTTCTATCTGATGATAAAAAAAACCTCTAGGTATGATTACGAAAATGTTTTAAATAACTATTATCTACAAAAGTTTTATAACAATGTTTTATATAAAATGTTAACATAAAACGTCTTCTGTTATGATGTGAAGGGTTAATATAAAAACAGGGAAAATCTGTTCCAACTGACCAGCAGGGAACCAAGGGATAAGCAATAGATAAGATTAAAATCAGGAAAATATGACACAACCTTCAATGGGGAATAACAAACGTATAAAGTTAAAAACTCTTTTAACTTTGTTTATACGTTTTGTGTTATTCCCCCATTGGAAATCGATGTTCTGTCATATTTTCCCCGTTGTTAATTGTGAAGATTTACTCATTCTTTCATTTCTACTGACAATGTTTCATTTGCCCGCCCTATTCCTTTTAAAGGAATTTTTATTAAAGAACCTTTCACCTTGTTTATTATTCTAAGTAATGGGTTGAATAATGCTTTACAATTGATTTTTTAACTTCCTACAGTCAACATAATAATACAATAAAATCGTATTGTTTTTAATATGTTAACACAAAAAATGTCTAAAATACATAGGGTTAAATATTATAAAATGTAAAACACACATTAATGTACATCATTAATGGTATGTAAATTTAAAAACTATGGAAGACATGATTTTAATATCCCACAAAGGAAGGTGTAGAATTTAAATTGAGTCTCCCATTCAGGTAATATCTATGTGGAAGATTAATGTCAGATCTTTCATAGTGTGTGTGTGTACAACTGAAATAGCCCATTATGCGGTTATTTCTACTTTTATAATTTAACAGTTTACTTCTGAAGAGTTCGTTAATTCTGATTTAATTCTTCTTCTTAGCGTGTCCACGGCACAAGATTAAATGTGTTTCAGCCAGTGCTGCACACATTTTTCAGCATTCTCATTGTAAACTGCTAAGTCAGCAGTTGTGTATGTTTGCTCCAGTTGAGGGCAACACAGTAGGTGATCCATTGTTTGTGGTTCTGTTCCACAATCGCAGGTTACATCTGTATTCTTTCGATATCCCCATTTGCTGAGGTTGAATTTACATCTTCCTACACCAGACCTTAACCTATTAAGGCATTTCCATTCAACCCAACTTGCATCTGCACCAGGTGGTAGTTCTTCGCCAACAGGAATATTCAAAGTTGATGGGTGATTAGTAGATCTCACCTCCCATTTTGCTACTCTTTTACTGTTGGCTGATGTTTTAAGTGGAGTTACACTGTTCAGGAAACTATCTCTGGACTTCAGACGACTTTCTGGGGGACATGCCCAAACAGGGATGTCTTACATCAGTGACTTGGCGCTGGCGTTCTTTCATGCTTGCTACGTTACGTCTATACCTGCTAGAGTGTACAGGCTCTCAGTTGGCGTTGCTCGTAGACATCCTGTTATCAGGCGACAGCTAGCATTCAGGGCTGTATCTACCTTCTTTGCATGAGGCGATCTCTCCTATACAGGGCATGCATACTCTGCTGTTGAGTAGCATAGAGCCAAAGCCGTTGCCTTCAGAGTGTGAGCACTTGCACCCCAGCTTGTTCCGGTGAGCTTACTCAAGATGTTGTTTCTTGTACTGACTTTCATCTTTGTCTTAATTAAACAACGCTGATTATAACTCTGCCTTTTATCAACAGATGCAATTTCCTCAGCAGAATTCAACAATTGTCCGAAGGTAATAGACTCAACACCATTAAAATCTGAGCAAGAATGCCAAGCAACGTGGGATGAACCAAAGGCGTCAGATGGTACACAATTATTATTTCAGACACACGCACCAGGAGTAACTGTTCCCAGCGGTACATCTATCATGGTAACTTACGTCTTCAAGAAGAACAGTCATCTGGCTCCGTGTACATTTACCGTGAAGTGCTCAAAAGGTTAGTGCGATTTACGTGATTGTTAATAATCTGTAATATCAAAAGCCTTATCATAATCGGAAACCAAGCAACGTTGACAATGGCCCTTCTCCTCTATAATGTTGATCATTGTTAATTTTTTGATGAACCACTTTTGTTTCATTCCGTTTTGATAATCTTTATGAAGTTTATGCGTAACCAAACTGTAATTGTAAAATTAGTAAAATTAGAAATAAATACCACACTATTTCAAGCAGGAGGATTAAACATGACAAATGACCGCACAAAAAGTTACTTCATAGGTCTGTCACACTACGACGGACTGGATCAACGTACATCACCGAATACAAACATATTTTATTCGGTGGAAAAATCACCAGTCCGGCAGAAGATTCGGTGGGATTTTGGGTCCGATTCCCGTTCGTCTCTCTATGCGTTGTGGCCGCTAATAATCCTGCAGGCGTCTTATATCCGATCGTTCAACGTCCGACAAATGACCGGATTTGGGGTCCGATTCCCGTTCGTTTCTCTATGCGTTGTGGCCGCTAATAATCCTGCAGGCGTCTTATATTCGATCGTTCAACGTCCGACAAATGACCGGATTTGGGGGTCAACGTCCGACAAATGTCCGGATTTGGGGTCCGATTCCCGTTCGTCTCTCTATGCGTTGTGGCCGCTAATAATCCTGCAGGCGTTTTATATTCAATCGTTCAACGTCCGACAAATGACCGGCGAATCCGTGGCAGAAAAGTGGGGGAGGAGAGGGTGTTTGAGAGGGTTTTTGACCCCTTAGAGGCAGTGACGTAGCAAGCACTTTTTGAGAGGGTGAACAAATTGGGGAAAGACAACTTTTAAGGGGGAAAACTTTGACGAAAATTGTCAAATATTGGCTAATAAGTACAAAAGGGCTACAAATCTGATATGGTAACTGGTAGGAATTTGATATTGCGTCCTCTACCCTTCAGAAAGTGACCCTCCCTCAATACTACTTACATGCATAGGCCTACTAAATTACGTGCAATTTAACTTTTTCTCTTCTCTCTCTCTTCAATTTTTCTCACTTTCTTTTCTTTTTCTCTCCTTTCCCCTTTTTTCTACTTGTCAGTCACTAAAGTACTGGGGAAATATGATATCCCCCATGATCGATGCACATGTTCGCCATAGGCCTACATCCGGCACAAGCGCCTGCGAAACCTTGCAAACACCTGCGGTATATAAACGAAAGAATAACGAACAAACCCAGGGTATATATACAGAACAGTACGAACACACATCGGACAACTTCCGAACATGTGTATTCGGCACACTCCGTTTCAAGTTTTGTGCATGCACAAAACTTGAAACGTACTGTCGACGGACTAAACAAACATCACCTAAACACGAAACGCATTTGGCGGATAATAGCAGGACATATGAAGAACATAACACGAACATTGACGAACACTAACGGATTTGCTAAAATACCATCCGTTTCTTATACGGAAGACCGATCCGGTGTAGTGTGACACTAACACGGTCTGGGTCAACGTACATCACCGAATGCAAAAATATGCTATCCGGTGGTGAAGGCCTCACATGAACGTATTTGCAACGAACACGGGCCGAGTGCAACGAACAAAGAACGAACATGAACGAAAGGAGAGCGAACAAACTCCGGCAATATGCAGCACCATACGGACACACATCGGATAAATACCGAACATATGTATTCGGTACACTCCGTTCAAGTTTTGTGCATACACAAAACTTGCCGACGGACTTAACGAACATCACCTAACACGAAACGCATTTGGCGGATGGTAGCAGGACATAAAAAGAACATAAAACGATCATTGACGAACAACAACGGATTTACTAAAATACCATCCGTTTCTTGTACGGAAGACCTATTCGGTGTAGTGTGACAGCTCTGTCAGAACTATTATTGCATTGACAATATTTTATGTAAGCGCATTTTGGTACTCCATTCACCCCCAAATTTAGTTAAATTTGAAATTGAAGTTTGAGGTTTAAACTATTAAACTGTATCAAAGGTATATTTTAAAACTGGTCAACAATACTCACTTTTTTTACCGTCATCAGCGGTGATAATAAATGCTGTTGGTACACTGACTGATGATTCTCCAGTGTTTCTAGATGTTATTGACAATGTCCTTTTTGTCCTTTGTGATGTAATGCCGATTGATTTGATTGATTTAAACTGTAACTTTAATAATTATACGTCACTATGTGATACAGAAAGTTTATTGGTTTCGGTCCGCTTTTGATGCTTAAGTTCTCACAATGTCACTACACGTACAATGTCACTATGTGAAACGGAGCATATCGGACTTTCAGTGTCTTTTTGTACCTTACGCCACATCATCCGTCGCGTCATTATGTGAAACGGAAAGTTTTTGGGACGTTTCTGTAGCATACGCCAAATTTGCGCAATTTCATTGACTGATGCTGCTGACTCTGTGCCTAAATAAATGTCACCAAATCCGATTTTCGCCGCATCATATTGTGGTTGATGTTGTTCATACGTCATTGAGCTTTCTTACTTGAAAAACTTGATATTTACCATGTTTTACAAAAATGACCAACATCACCCTATACGCCACTATGTGGTGCGACCGATAGTTTGTTTGTATGCTTGTTTCCAGTTGAGCTGTCTAAACAGACCCAGCAGAAAGCGGAATCCCCACTTTCTATTGCCGGGATAGTTACTGCAGCAGTTATCGGCATATGTCTGCTTATTGCTCTGCTGTTAGTGTGCTTCAGAAGGTATGCCTGATAATGTATATATTATACCAGGGAATTGTATTTACGCACTAATGACAGAAACTTTATAACATTAGGTATTTTTTTCAATTATAGAAAGCTAGAAACTAATATCGAAATAACTCCCCACCGCCATGCATGTTCGTCTACCAAGTTCAATAATGCTTCATAATTAGGAATAGTACAAGTCAAAATGTATTTAAATTTTTGCCTTTGATAGATTGCATACGATTTTTCGTTGGATTAAACAAAAACAAACAAACAAAAAGGCGCAGCGGTTTTATAGTGCACTACGCACAGACACAACGCCTATACATAAAAGGTTGTCGCTGACCACTACGACCCACACCGCGTTTACGTTCTGCGCTACGATTTATAACTACAGAGATTTGACTTCAAAATCGTAAGCGCGATATTGATTAAATTATATCGCTGTTATTCAGTCATCTTAGGGTTTTTTTTTTTTTTAAATAAAGGCACTTAATTTATTGCCTACGTGACCAGATGGGCGCTGACATTACAGCTCCTAGACAGGATGTCTGGAAAAGTGACCTTTGACACAGCGGGTGGTCTTCCTGTGTATTTCAATTGGAAACGCATTCCGCTTGTGCCAAATTTCATGTCATCACGTTGCCAGACAAGTTTATAGTTTTATACTAAAGAGTTCTGCAAAAACAATTCTGTTGAATGATGCAAAATTCAGCAACCCATTTCCTAAACGGAAGTATTTTGACAGAAAACATGTAATCTACTCACTCATACACGCAAATAGGGTGTACTTGGCTAGCGGAATATTCGTAAAGGTATGTTTTTGTTTTAAAAAATTAGACAATTTGTGAATTGAGATTGACAAAGTATCAAATGGAAATAGAAGTTTACTAGCGTCTAAAATCACGTTGAATGGCCTTGACAAGGTTCAACAAGTTCTAAGTTTCCCTCCAAAATAAAAAATAATAAATAAATAGCATAATTATTTCTTTGAGTTTTTTGACACACCTACGCAAAATTCTAAGAAAATCGGCCCTCGTTTAATGCCTGTAATCACGTCTTCAAAATAAGAGCGTGAACCAAAATGCAACATTAAATATACTTTTTACAAGCCTATTTTAATGCTCTGCATGCTATCCATGCGCCTCCATGGAAAAAAGTTCAAGTTTTGAAATATTTTCTCAAAATATCAAGAGCTATCTTAAGAACTACTGAATCAATACTAGGCTTGTTTGTACTCATTTTAATGCATTTTTCATGCTGATTCCAAATATGGTCATGAAAATTTACATTTCTGAAATTTTTGAATTTCTGAAATTTTTTTGAAACTTGTCGTCTGCAGTCGACACCCGCGTGAAGAGAGTTAAGAATTTCCTATGAGCTTACAAAATTGATCATGCTAAATTATTAATCTGCAAACTTTCCTCTTTCACATGCATTATAAACTGAGTAAATGTGATAAATATTTCTTGGCAAAAACTCATAGTAAACATGGCAGACCCCTCTGATATCTGGCCTATTTTTGCCAAAAGTGTTAATTCGGTTTAAAATGTCTTTATTTGTAATCTTAACATCTATCGATCTTTAAATCTAATTTTGACTCGTGTCATTTTTGTAGGAGGTATAGGAACATCAAGCATTTGAAATTTACAGACGATCTTGCCTCACCCACTTTTACTGAAGCCCCATTTGTTTTGGATGATAAAGGAATGACGTCACGTCCGGAAAATGACACCGGTTTGTAAGCAGTGATATCAAAAGTACTCACCGTCGAGACAACGAAATCCAGGGGGAAAGTAAAATGTAGCTAAATTGGAAACCTGGCACTACTGTTCATGCTCTCTATGTTAAAGCCTGAAGTTTATTGCGGAGTTTATGAATATATTAGATGAAAGAAGGGCAATATGTTATTCAGAATGTAAATTATTTCTAATGTGCAAATGTTTGCGTTCAATTGTCTGCATGACTCTTATTCATACAGGGTGTCCCAGAAAAAATTACCGAGTGAATAAAATTGAACGTAAGTCTAGATATAGACATCAAAATCAAAAATTTTAAAATGTAGCGAATAGCCTATTTTGTTGTGCACCACATACGAAAATACATGTATGTTATATTTTAACTTTACAAAGAACATTTGTGCCAAGAATGATAATGATCATGTGCTTACAGCTTTACGTGTGATTTTGATACCATGCAACATTAATGTTGAAGTTTTAAAAGATTTAAACTTTCCATTACAATTTCTTGGAAATATTCTGAAAACATTAATATGTGTGTGAAACTTTTAAGCCAGCTGGAATTCTTTATGAAGTAATTCTTTATGCAACATTTCTAAACATTAACGAAAAAAGATATTTACAAATACCGAGCATCATCTTACATGCAAGCTTTAATTTTCAATATCGTGCAGGTTTTCAAATTTGAACAAAACCTAATTAAATGTTTTTCAAGAAACATGTTGTTTAAAAAGAACGAAAAGGATTTCATAGAACAAAATATAAAGCCCATTGACAGCAACTACTACTGCGCATTGTGTTGAATGATCTTTCTTTCAAACTTGGAATGAAGTGAATTGGCACATGCGTTATGTAATCGCTCATTTCTTCACGATCAGTCAACCGTTTCCAGTAAAATTAGCATATAAGATGCAGAATAAGATGTGCTTCACGCTGATGTTTCGATATTTTGATTCTGATGTCACTTTTTTTGACTTACGTCCAAATTCATTTGCCCGGTAATTTTTTCTGGGACACCCTGTATATCAGGAGATACCAGTAAGTCAGAGAACTTTTGTATGATTTTATTAACATCATGTGTGTCGTAATGTTGTTCCACCAGATCTTGTCTCAGTGCGTTGCTAAATATATGCTTTGTAATGGACCCCGTGGTTCAAAAATGGCTACGTGCAGCTAGCACATACGTTAGTCATGAATGAGCGAACACATGAAGAAAGAAAATAACACTTCGTGTTACCCAAACTTGAAATAAGCCATATCGCATGGCATTTTCCACTATCGCATCGCATTTTCCTCCTCAAAATATGCCTATTGCCCCCCCCCCCCATTTTAAAAGTGATACGATATTTGTGATATAAATCTTCTAAATCTGCTCTTGAAAGTGCACCTCATGGGAAGAAATTGCATCCTAACTTAAAAAGTGAGGTGCTAAAAAGTTCTTAATTCCAGGGCTGCCCGATCATGCTGGGTTCCTTGTGCATTATTTATGAATAACGAATGGTCGAATAGACATCGTGTCAAAAAAAAGCTGGTCTGTAATGCGCATTCACATCTATTTGTGTTGATTTGTAGATGTGATAGTGTTAATCTTTGTGTGTTGAAGAGACTGTACTTCCGCGAGTGTGTGGGGTGGGGCGAGGGGGTATTTGCATTTGTGCTAGCTTTACATCCATAACAACACTACTTGCTGTACTCTCTAAATGTAAAAGAGTGAAAAGGTCACTCTGAATTGGGAGTGAATCCGATTTAGCTCTTTTTGAGCTGGATTTCACTCTGAAAGAGCCACACATATTTCTTCAATGATCCTCGCAATTTCAGTCTTCTGCAAAAGTCACTCTTTATAGAGTGAAAGTTAGCTCCTATAGTTATACCCGCATGCGAAGCATGAACGGGTATATTGCCATTCTATGGTTTCTTCTCCTTCTCCTTTTCCTCCATCAAACACAACATTCTGTCAAGGCTAGCGCTAAAACTACAAGGGTCACAGGGCCCATATGTGGTACACTTATAGGCCCTACCCCGTAGATTTATCCTTTGCCCATCTTGGCCCCAGAGGTCAAAGGTCACGGGCCCCAGGGGCCCAAATGTAAAAAATACAAAGCATGCCGTTTCTCATCAAATGTAGCAGCCTCAGGGCCATGAGTTGGTACACTGATAGCCCTAGGGGTACTCTATATATACAAGTATACATGAGCCCCATATGTCATATAATATGGGCCCCAGGGCCCCAAATGTTAAAATAAGGGGCAACAGATTGACAGGGCTAGCGCTAAAACTACAAGGGCCCCAGGGCCCATATGTGGTACACTTATGGGCCATACCCCGTAGATTTATCCTTTGCACATCTTGGCCCAAGAGGTCAAAGGTCACGGGCCCCAGGGGCCCAAATGTGAAATACAAAGCATGCTGTTTCTCATCAAATGAAGCAGCCTCAGGGCCCTGAGTTGGTACACTGATATCTCCAGGGGTACTCTATATATACAAGTTTACATGAGTCCCATATGTCATATATTATGGGCCCCAGGGTCCCAAATGTTAAAATAAGGGGCAACAGATTAACAAGGCTAGCTATAAAACTACAAGGGCACTAGGGCTCATATGTGGCACTTGTATCGGCCCTAAGTTGTAATGTGTGTCTTCTGCCCATTTTGGCCCCAAATGTTTAAGGCTAGGGGCCCCAGAGGCCCAAATGCTAAAACAAAGGGCCGGTCGTTTCTCAGCAAATAAAGTAGCTACAGGGTTTAGATTTGGTACACTAATAGGTCTTTAGCATTATATTGTTATATGTATATATGAACCCCATGTGTCACATAATATGGGCCCAGGGCCCCAAATGTTAAAGCAAAGGGCCGGCCGTTTTTCACCACACAAAGCTGCTTCAGAGCTCAGAGTTTGTACACAGACTGCATCTGAGAATTATATTGTTATATGTACATATGAGCCCCATATGTCACATAATATGGGCCCAGGGCCCCAAACGCTAAAACATAGGGCCAGCCGTTATTCAGTAAATAAAGCAGCTACAGTGCCCAGCTTGAGTCTACTGAGCACTTGAGAATTATACTTCAACATGTGTACATATGAGCCTCATAAGTCAAATATTATGGGCCAAGGCCCCAAAGGTTAAAAAGGGCCGTTTATCATCAAATAAAGCAGCTTCAGGGCTCGGAGTTTGTACACAGATTGCACCTGCGAATTATATTGTTAATAACACCCACCCCACCCCATTCACAGACAATAGCGTAATTATAATAGCATAGATGACAGAAACGTTAAGGCTGTTCTATTTAATTTACATACTCCTTCTGAAATAGCCACAAAATAGGCTGTTCCGTTTAATTTACATACTCCCTCTGAAACGGCTGTTCCATTTAATTTACATACTCCCTCTGGAACAGCTTTCCCCTAATCAAAGTGCATATTGTGAATTTCAATAGCGTATTAGGCCTATAATAATTATAGATGATGATAATTAGAAATACCATGTGGCATACCTTTGGCTGTTCCATTTAATTTACATACTCCCTCTGAAATGATCCCAAAATAGCTGTTCCATTTAATTTACATACTCCCTCTGAAATGGCTGTTCGATATAATTTACATACTCCCTCTGGAATAGCTTTCCCCTAATCAAATTGCATATTGTGAATTTCAATCTATCAAATTGCGTAGCTTCACTGTGAATTAGAGAGACTGACAACAGCAACCTAAGTCCTCAGCAAATAAGGACTGTAAGTTTGTGTAAACCGATAACATGCGGGTATAGCCGTATTTGTGTACAAATATATAGCCTTCTAGTTTCCACTCTAGTCACTCTTTCTCCGTCCCATTAGGAGCTCAGGGAGGGACAGCTCCTTTTGAGTGAAAATCGCTCTTCAGAAAGAGTGATTTAGTTCACTCTTTTTGAAGAGTGAAATAAATCACTCTCTCTTGTAAGAGTGAATTTCACTCTCGAAAGAGCTGGTTTTTCACTCTTTTACATTTAGAGAGAATGATCTTTGTTGTGATGAAGGTGATGTTCTATATAATATTATAAACGGACCGCGTGTGTTAGTAGAGAGATTGCGAAATTTACGTGAAACGTGACACGGGAACGCCAACGTGTTATACTGAAAAAATAATACAACAACATTTTAAGCCAAAATTCGAAATGCTATAGTAAAATATCATTTGGCAAACATATTTAAGTGTCTATTGTGTTAGAACGTTTATCAGCAAGTTTTGAACAAAAGGTTTTTTGAATGTTATTAAAACGTTTAATGCCCTTGACCCCCACATAACCTTTAACCCGACATTTAACGTTTTCTGTAATATATTTGTGTTTGCTGGGTAGTAATCGAACTAGGCATATTAGATTATCTATTTTCATTTTGCTTTAGAAAGTAAACAGGGTATTATTTATATGATAATGGAGTATGTTTCTTGTTATTCGAATAATATACATCAAGACTTCCTAGGCATCCAACACCAAACTCTGTTTAGATTATTTAGACAGATAGCATACACGTGTGAACATAGGCCTATACTCATTTTCCAATCGCCCGCAAAACTCAAATATCGCTAATCTGGACTGAATGCTGAGAACATTATACGCTGGCGAAGTTACGTAATAATCGGATTAACTACCATAGCAATAGGTGAAAACAATTTTTGAATATACCGCGCTGCACTGATACGTCCACGCGGTACCTCTGCATTGAACCATATCATGCCAATCACTTGCACCTGTAAGATTAATATCATTGAAAAGACCAGTATTGTATTCAATCTATGATTGCAGACATACACGGGTGATGAGTTTAACCTAATTGTAGTGCAGCGCGATATGTTCAAAATTGTTTTCACCTATTGCTATGGTAGTTAATCCGATTAATTACGTAACTTCGCCAGCGTATAGATACAGCCAGTCGCATTTGCATATCAATACCGAGGAAAGTAGTTCGATGAAAGAAGATAATCTTCTCTGGTTCGATGCACCCAAGGTGAATCAATGGGTGCTTCCTATTACCTTTAGATTATTTGTCTCAGCATAGCGCCATCATGATTGCAATTGCGTTTACACGTAGTCTTGGTTCAGACTCTATGCGGCTATCACGAACATACTAGGAACGACGAGCGTTAGGACCGACACAAACTGGCTGTGTAGGAGGCTAGTTTGGATGTGAACGGGACTATGACGTTCTACCGCAAAATGCAGAAATCCGTAACCCGTATGGCGTTTGCAGTGAACGCCTCTCCGCAATCTCTCTAGTGTGTGAGATGTGTATAAACGTGTGGTGTGTGTTACACTAACATGACTAATTGCATAATTTTACGGTATAAAACATAATCATTTTTCAAATCTGATTAATCATTGAAGTATTTTAAAAACAATCTACATGTATGTTGTAGTTCTCAATACTTTGACAACATCTTATCCGAATTATCATACAGAGTTTATGAATATGTTTATATATGTTATTCTTGGCAATCTTTGTAGTTACTGTATTTTAATGTTGATTATTGCTTTTTGTTTTTTTCTTTGAAATTTAATTTCTCTTGAAAAGCCGAAATAAAAAAAAGGTTTTTACAGTAAAATCAGAAAGTAGTTACATGTCATTTACGTTCATGTGACCGCTTTAATGATAACGTATGTACGAAGTGATGTAACAACTATATACTTCAAACCAATGTTCCTATCAATTTTATTAAAAGTTCGTTCTTTTCAAATGGTTGAGAATTTTCGTCCGCAACAATCGTAATAAAGAATAGTTTGTATTACCCTAGAATGACTCGTTACTTTGGTAACCCAGCCAAATAGGTTATTGCCCATTAAGCCCCGTTGTGTTGACATATAGTTCACTGTCTTCTCCATTAACCCATACTGGTTGACCCTTGAACATTTATACGCTTGGAGTCATAAGAAGACATAATGAGGTCTACCCATTTTCATGGATGTGTTCATTAGAGAATGAATTTGGAGAAAACCTTCTGATAATTACAAACACTCGCTGAGCAGCAAGACCTTCCCTCTAAGCTTTTAATCCGATAAGCTGGTTATCTATTTGTTTTCATGAATTAGAAGACATTCTTTGATGTATTACTGAGCTCAATCATCTGAAATTACTGGAGCGTGCGCCACCCAGGCTGGTGGCTCAGCATAGTATTTTATTAACAGAAGGATTTCTCCAAATTCGTTTCCTCGGTTGACCGCTAGGGTGATAAACGAAGTAAACGCCAAAGAACTCGTTTCGTTTCCTCACTATAAATAATCGGCAATACGTTCGCATCCGAATCGGCAAGATCGTCGGGGGACCTTTTCTCTTTGCACCCTATTTTCATACCTGAAAATATATAAAAGATGAAGAGGTGAAAAAAATCATTGTTGTCTCTAACCCAGCCTCGTTGTATGTGACCCATCAACTTTTGTGTGAATTGTACCTGGATCTCTTCCTTACCAATTGCACCAGTGTAACGATATCGATGACTCCTAATATAATTAGGAAACGAATACTATGCTGAGCCACCAGCCTGGGTGGCTCACGCTCCAGTAATTTCAGATGATTGAGCTCAGTAATACATCAAAGAATGTCTTCCAATTCCAATTCATGAAAACAAATAGATAATCAGCTTATCGGATTAAAAGCTTAGAGGGAAGGTCTTGCTGCTCAGCGAGTGTTTGTAATTATCAGAAGGTTTTCTCCAAATTCATTCTCTAATGTGAAGAAACCCGAACAATAGTAGCTAATTCATGACTGTACCATAGTTCTAAACTATTATCGCTATGGTTAATCTTTCTACGATATATGATTCTCGAGTTATTTAAGTGAAAAAAGTCTAAGGTCAAATTTTAGGCTCCACACAGATCAAAACTTAAATATACTACGATTTTAACCAACATTGTCTGAAAGTGTTATTCTTGTAAAAACAATTCAAAAAAAGAATAGTTTGTACTATCTTGGATGTTTCGAAACATAGGTTATATCGCAACATAGCTCAAGGTTAATAGAATTTAATGGACATACTATTTCTTGCTTTCCCTTGACCAGTGAACAATAAGATTTTGTTCTCCATATAGGAAAAACTAGTTTGATATTATTTCTGTCAAAACGCAGCACCATGTATATTAATTTTATAAGCTTTTTATACTTGCATCCATTCACTTGGACGACGACACTGGCTGCCACAAGCACACATATTATGAGGGAAATATAGACGAACTTCATCTTCCTGTCAAGATTCAAATGAAAACGGCAGCTGTCATTATGAAACGGTTTTTTACAACTATTATTATGCACGCGTGATACGAAGAAATTGTGACTGAGAGAGAAAGAACCGCCATCGCGGTTGATCCATCCTCCTCCTTCCGAACTATCCAGAAAAAGGATTTTATCTATAGTCTTCTTCCTCGTGGGTGAACTTAATGCTGCCAGAGTATCGATGTCTCTGAATATACTTTTTATGCTACATCAAGAAGAATGAGAGAAGCGATACATATTTGCAAGAAGGGGACAAAAGCAACGAACCGCGATGACGGCTCCGGGGGGGGGACATCAAATGTTTTTGGTGGGTATGTTCCCCTGAATTTTGAGGTGGTGTGTCTTTGGGAGCTGACGGCGTACCGGTAAAATGGGGTCTTTTGGAGCTGCGAACCGGGCTGCGAACAAGTAAGATGAGGACTTTGGAGCTGCAAGCGGCCAAAATCAAGGGTCTTTCTTGGTTTTTTGGTTGAAAAGCGCCTGAATGAGGAATGAGCAATTTGGGGGTCTTTTAGAGCTGAAATTATCAAAATCACGGGTCTTTCGGGGCTCTATTTTGGTCAAATATAGGGGGTCTTTCGGATCTGTGAAATCCAAAAAGGAGGTTTTTCCGGGGGAGCATACCCGTATGGTCATTTTTGTTAAGTGCCCCCTCCGGGGACGGCTCTTTCTCTCTCAGGACACGTATTATTATACACTGCTAAAACAAACTTTGATCCCGAAGAGTGAGATTGCGTCCAAACACCTTGGGAAATGCAGTGGACCCGATCACATGTGATCAAGCCATCAGCCTGGATGGCGAAAGCTCAAGTCGTGTGAGTGAATATTTTTTGGATTTGTCAAACAAAAATTAAATTAATCTACAATCCTACCTGTTTACGGTTGTAGGCTACTACATGACTTTACAGATCTGTTTCGTGAAGGCCTTTAGGTCCTCATTCTTCAAAAGCATGCTTCTGAAGAGTGAGGGCCTAAAAGCTCCTAAATGCGTTTACGAAACACATTTGTAAAGTCGTGTAGTACAAGCCCAAATTTATCATTTTTTAATATCCTCCTATTTTTAGATGGTTTCACCTCTATTTGAGAAGGTTTCTACGTTTGGGTCATTTCTACGTTTTTGGGTTGATCAGATATTTTAATGAGAAACAGCAGATGCTAAAAATGCAAGATGTGCTTAAAACAATTACTATTACCATCTGGGGGTGATACTTTGCTACCTGAGCTAATGGGTCATCTACCTCTGCAGCTCTGGAGGCACAACGGGTGTTTCAAATATTCATTTTCAAATGATTTCTAGAGATATACACCCGTATACATCATAGTTAATATGAAATGATTATTGGTGATTATTTATTTCTTTTGATTAATTTTCTAGATATAAATATCTTATAGAGCATTTAAAAAAAAAAAATTTTGACCAACTTTGAAATTTGAACCATTTTGGGTGAAGTTGGTCAATTTTTTTTAAATTAAAAAAATACATGGTTCCCAGATCTAGTTTTTGAAAATTAATAAAAAAATATTATTGTCTAAAAGGGGATAATAAATGGGGGTTTTAAGCCTTTTCTCCCAAACCGAGCGTTTAAAAAAATATTGACGTCACTGTACAGATGGATTCGACAAATGTTTGCATATTTTAGAAAAAACAATACATGTAAATATTATATCACACACTTGATTACGTAACAGCATTGGCATACAGGGGCGTAGCAAGCGGGGGACAGGATGGACGGAGTCCATGGGCCCCGAGGGTTCAGGGGCCCCGAGGACAAAATCGAAAATTAAATGAGGGCTGATAATGGAGAGCAGGGCCCCAAAATTGCCCTATGCATCTTTTTTTTAACCCAATAACAGCATGTTTTTTGGCGCATTCAAATAGCAAAATTCATGTTGATCTGGGGCTAAAATAGTCTGAAATTTAATATTTTCGAATGCTTTGCAGACAAATGTCCTAGTTACATCGGAACAAAATATGTTAGTCCTCCTCTATAATATACACTATATTATACGTAAACCAAAACTTGGCCACTGACTTGAGTTCGGGGCCTCCAAATTTTGGCCTGGCCCAATCCCGCCCTGGTTAAAAGGGCCCGTACTGCTCCTTGTCCATGGGCCCCTGATGCTCTTGCTACGCCCCTGCATAAAATCAATGGTGTGCATTCACTGGCTGAAAATGAGTCGTTCGTGTTAAGGGAAATAAGAAATGAGGTATTGTTGTATAAATTTCACAGAATTATTAAATTTAAGTTTTCACAGCATTTTGTAATATTTTAAGCCCTGTAAATTTTACAATTTTCATGCATTTCCTGCATGCTGTATCGGTCATCCCACCTACACATGCGCAGATTGTTGTTTAATTTGCACCAGTATCATCGATCTGAGTACCAGCTCTCACAAGTGACCAGTCATTATATTTTAATCTGTTTCATGTTTTACAGTAATGTGGCTGTCATCACATAAACACTTTTGCAATTTACACAATAACGTACACTTACCGTAATCTGGGTGTCCTCACAAAAGCACTTTTGCAATTTACACAGCAACGTATACACTTACTGTAATAGGGGTGTCCTCACATAAACACTTTTGCAATTTACACAGCAATGTAGGCCTACACTTACCGTAATCTGGGTGTCCTTCATAAACACTTTTGCAATTTACACAGCAACGTACACTTACTGTAATATGGGTGTCCTCACAAAAAAACCTTTTGCAATTTACATAGCAATGTACACTTACCGTAATATGGGTGTCCTTACATAAACACTTTTGCAATTTACATAGCAACGTATACACTTACTGTAATATGGGTGTCCTCACATAAACACTTTTGCAATTTACACAGCAAGGTACACTTACCGTAATCTGGGTGTCCTTGCATAAACACTTTTGCAATTTACACAGCAATGTACACTTACCGTAATCTGGGTGTCCTTGCATAAACACTTTTGCAATTTACACAGCAATGTACACTTACCGTAATCCGGGTGTTCTGGAATACGGACATTTCGACTGGTGCCTTCATCACAAAAAAGGAATCCCCGATAATGATGATAATGGCGCCACGATCACTAATACCTTTCGGGGCAAAAACAACATTTCTATGCCTTATGGACATGGTGTCCTCACCCAAAAAAGTTTCCTGCTATTGAAACCTAACTTTGTATACATTTTATAGACCTAATGGTGAAAAACTAATGACGGGACACGCAGTGATATTTTGTCGGCGTCCGTTTCACTTTTTTCCGGAGATGAAAATAAGACGTAAACATAAATCTCTTACACAGATGTTCTGCATCGCTCCGTAACTGCATCACTCGTGTATTCAATAATTGCAGAATTAGTAACATCGATGGCCTTTACGATAATCCGCATATATGGAATCAGTATGCCCATATTAAGACAAAATAATTGCAAAGGCCTGGCAAAGACCATCGGATGCACACGATCTATGAGGTTAATGAGCTACGTCATACCCCCCTGGAATAGTGCATTGTGGGATAGAGGGAAAAAGGTCTATACTGCACGGTGCATCGCGCTCGACGTGCAGTGGCGTACCGTGGCCACTCCTACCCCGGGGGCTGAAGGAAATTTTGCCGCCCCTTCCTCAACAGCCCGAAAAGGTTGGCCCAATTTTTTTTTTCGGTGGTTTGAAAAAGTGAAGAGAGAGAGAAAAAAAAGGGATCATAAGCGTTAGCGCTCTAAAGGCAACACATTTTGATGTATAGAACAATTTTTTCAAAATTTTTTACACTTTACAAATTTTTTCCGCCCTTCTTTATTTACTAATTCTTTTTGCCGCCCCTTCTTCTTCCGCCGCCCCTTAGTTTGCCACCCCTTCGTCTTCCGCCGCCCCTTCATTTTCGCTCGCAAACGGCTATCTTCTGATGATAGCATTGCGGGCCTAATAAAACAACAGAAAATATTTCACAAATTTAGAAAACGTCTGTTAGCAAAGTTTGTTTTGATGTTTTTTGTTTGTACGTTTGTTTGTTTATTTGTTTGTTTGTTAGTTTTTCCGCTATCTACTCAAGATAGTATTTATTTGTAAAATACAAAGAAATTGAGAAAGGTTGAATATATTTTGTTAGGCCTATCTACTGATGATAGCATTTTTAAACCTAATGAAATAATACAAAAAGAAGGAAATCATAAGACTTAGCATGAGACGAGTCAGAAAGATCATTTGGTATATTTTTGTATATTTCATGTTTGTCTTATTATAGCCCACATTATTATAGCCCACATTAATGTATTGATTTATGAAACTCATACAAACATGAATTATAGTATAAATATATCTGTATGACATTTTAAGTGTCTTTTTGTAACCAATGATTTTAAAAACCTAATGAAATAATACAAAAAAGAAGTTAATCATAAGACTTAGCATGAGACGAGTCAGAAAGATCATTTGGTATATTTTTTTCATATTTCATGTTTGTTTGTCTGTCTGTTTGTTTGTTTGTTTGGTTTTTTTTATCTATACTCAAGATACATACCATTTACGGTGCAAGTTGCAAATCACCCGTTGCGACATCCGTCATCTTCTGTGCATCATTTACGATCTGCATCATTTTCTCGCAACGCGCTCGCAAACGGCTATCTTCTGAAGATAGCATTGCGGGCTTAATAAAACAACAGAAAATATTTAAATCACAAATTTAGAAAACGTCTATTAGCAAAGTTTGTTTTGATGTTTTTTGTTTGTTTGTTTGTTTGTTTATTTGTTTGCTTGTTAGTTTTTTCAGCTATCTACTCAAGATAGTATTTATTTGTAAAATACAAAGAAATTGAGAAAGGTTAAACATATTTTGTTAGGCCTATCTACTGATGATAGCTTTTTTAAACCTAATGAAATAATACAAAAAAGAAGGGAATCATAAGACTTAGCATGAGACGAGTCAGAAAGATCATTTGGTATATTTTTTTCATATTTCATGTTTGTCTGTCTGTCTGTTTGTTTGTTTGTTTGTTTGGGTTTTTTTATCTATACTCAAGATACATACCATTTACGGTGCAAGTTGCAAATCACCCGTTGCGACATCCGTCATCTTCTGTGCATCATTTACGATCTGCATCATTTTCTCAAACGCGCTTCGCAAACGGCTATCTTCTGAAGATAGCATTGCGGGCTTAATAAAACAACAGAAAATATTTAAATCACAAATTTAGAAAACGTCTGTTAGCAAAGTTTGTGTTGATGTTTTTTGTTTGTTTGTTTGTTTGCTTATTTGTTTGCTTGTTAGTTTTTTCAGCTATCTACTCAAGATAGTATTTATTTGTAAAATACAAAGAAATTGAGAAAGGTTAAACATATTTTGTTAGGCCTATCTACTGATGATAGCATTTTTAAACCTAATGAAATAATACAGAAAAGAAGGAAATCATAAGACTTAGCATGAGACGAGTCAGAAAGGTCATTTGGTATATTTTTGTATATTTCATGTTTGTCTGTCTGTCTGTTTGTTTGTTTGTTGTTGTTTTTTATCTACTCATTTACGGTGCAATTTGCAAATCACCCGCTTCGACATCCTCCATCTTCCGTGCACACGCGCGAGCCCACTTACGACTTGCATCATTTACGATCTGCATCATTTTCGCGCAACGCGCTCGCAAACGGCTATCTTCTGAAGATAGCATTGCGGGCCTAAAAAAACAACAGAAAATATTTCACAAATTTAGAAAAAGTCTGTTAGCAAAGTTTGTTTTGATGTTTTTTGTTTGTATGTTTGTTTGTTTATTTGTTTGCTTGTTAGTTTTTGCGCTATCTACTCAAGATAGTATTTATTTGTAAAATACTAAGAAATTGAGAAAGGTTGAATATATTTTGTTAGGCCTATCTACTGATGATAGCATTTTTAAACCTAATGAAATAATACAAAAAGAAGGAAATCATAAGACTTAGCATGAGACGAGTCAGAAAGATCATTTGGTATATTTTATGTTTGTTTGTCTGTTTGTTTGTTTGTTTGGTTGGTTTTTTTTATCTTCTCAAGATACCATTTACGGTGCAATTTGCAAATCACCCGTTGCGACATCCATCATCTTCTGTGAACACGCGCGAGGCCACTTACGACTTGCACCATTTACGATCTGCATCATTTACGATCTGCATCATTTTCTCGCAACGCATCGCAAACGGCTAGCTTCTGAAGATAGCATTGCGGGCCTAATAAAACAACAGAAAACATTTCACAAATTTAGAAAACGTTTGTTAGCAAAGTTTATGTTGATGTTTTTTGTTTGCTTGTTAGTTTTTTCAGCTATCTACTCAAGAAATATTTATTTGTAAAACACAAAGAAATTGAGAAAGGCTAAATATATTTTGTAAGGCCTATCTACTGATGATAGCATTTTTAAACCTAATGAAATAATACAAAAAAGAAGGAAATCATAAGACTTATCTACTCAAGATACCATTTACGGTGCAATTTGCAAATCACCCGTTGCGACATCCATCATCTTCTGTGAACACGCGCGAGGCCACTTACGACTTGCACCATTTACGATCTGCATCATTTACGATCTGCATCATTTTCTCGCAACGCATCGCAAACGGCTATCTTCTGAAGATAGCATTGCGGGCCTAATAAAACAACAGAAAACATTTCACAAATTTAGACAACGTTTGTTAGCAAAGTTTATTTTGATGTTTTTTGTTTGTTTGTTAGTTTTTTCAGCTATCTACTCAAGATAGTATTTATTTGTAAAATACAAAGAAATTGAGAAAGGCTAAATATATTTTGTAAGTCCTATCTACTGATGATAGCATTTTTAAACCTATTGAAATAATACAAAAAAGAAGGAAATCATAAGACTTAGCATGAGACGAGTCAGAAAGATCATTTGGTATATTTTTTGTATTTCATGTTTGTTTGTCTGTCTGGTTGTTTGTTTTTGTTTTTTGTATCTACTCAAGATACCATTTACGGTGCAATTTACAAATCACCCGTTTCGACATCCTCCATCTTCCGTGAACACATGCGAGCCCACTTACGGCATGCATCATTTACGATCTGCATCATTTTTTCGCAACGCGCCCGCAAACGGCTATCTTCTGAAGATAGCATTGCGGGCCTAATAAAACAACAGAAAATATTTCACAAATTTAGAAAACGTCTGTTAGCAAAGTTTGTTTTGATGTTTTTTGTTTGTACGTTTGTTTGTTTATTTGTTTGTTTGTTAGTTTTTCCGCTATCTACTCAAGATAGTATTTATTTGTAAAATACAAAGAAATTGAGAAAGGTTGAATATATTTTGTTAGGCCTATCTACTGATGATAGCATTTTTTAAACCTAATGAAATAATACAAAAAAGACGGAAATCATAAGACTTAGCATGAGACGAGTCAGAAAGATCATTTGGTATATTTTATGTTTGTTTGCCTCTTTGTTTGTTTGTTTGGGTTTTTTTTATCTACTCAAGATACCATTTACAGTGCAATTTGCAAATCACCCGTTGCGACACCCATCATCTTCTGTGAACACGCGCGAGGCCACTTACGACTTGCACCATTTACGATCTGCATCATTTTCTCGCAACGCATCGCAAACGGCTTTCTTCTGAAGATAGCATTGCGGGCCTAATAAAACAACAAAAAATATTTCACGAATTTAGAAAACGTTTGTTAGCAAAGTTTATTTTGATGTTTTTTGTTTGCTTGTTAGTTTTTTTCAGCTATCTACTCAAGATAGTATTTATTTGTAAAATACAAAGAAATTGAGAAAGGTTAAACATATTTTGTTAGGCCTATCTACTGATGATAGCATTTTAAAACCGAATGAAATAATACAGAAAAGAAGGAAATCATAAGACTTAGCATGAGACGAGTCAAAAAGGTCATTTGGTATATTTTTGTATATTTCATGTTTGTCTTATTATAGCCCACATTATTATAGCCCACATTAATGTATTGATTTATGAAACTCATACAAACATGAATTATAGTATAAATATATCTGTATGACATTTAAAGTGTCTTTTGTAACCAATGATTTTAAAAACCTAATGAAATAATACAAAAAAAGAAGTTAATCATAAGACTTAGCATGAGACGAGTCAGAAAGATCATTTGGTATATTTTTTTTATATTTCATGTTTGTTTGTCTGTCTGTCTGTATGTTTGTTTGTTTGTTTGGTTTTTTTATCTATACTCAAGATACATACTATTTACGGTGCAATTTGCAAATCACCCGTTGCGACATCCATCATCTTCTGTGCATCATTTACGATCTGCATCATTTTCTCGCAACGCGCTCGCAAACGGCTATCTTCTGAAGATAGCATTGCGGGCCTAATAAAACAACAGAAAATATTTCACAAATATAGAAAACGTCTGTTAGCAAAGTTTGTTTTGATGTTTTTTGGTTTTTGGTTTATTTGTTTGCTTGTTAGTTTTTCCGCTATCTACTCAAGAAAGTATTTATTTGTAAAATGCAAAGAAATTGAGAAAGGTTGAATATATTTTGTGAGGCCTATCTACTGATGATAGCATTTATAAACCTAATGAAATAATAATTTGTAAAATACAAGGAAATTGAGAAAGGTTGAATATATTTTGTTATGATAGCATTTTTAAACCTAATGAAATAATACAAAAAAGAAAGAAATCGTAAGACTTAGCATGAGACGAGTCAGAAGATCATTTGGTATATTTTATTTATATTACATGTTTGTTTGTCTGTCTGTTTGGAGTTTTTTTATCTACTCAATATACCATTTACGGTGCAATTTGCAAATCACCCGTTGCGACATCCATCATCTTCTGTGAACACGCGCGAGCCCACTTACGACCTGCATCATTTACGATCTGCATCATTTTCTCGAAACGCGCTCGCAAACGGCTATCTTCTGAAGATAGCATTGCGGGCCTAATAAAACAACAGAAAATATTTCACAAATTTAGAAAACTTCTGTTAGCAAAGTTTGTTTTGATGTTTTTTGTTTGTTTGTTTATTTGTTTGCTTGTTCGTTTTTCAGCTATCTACTCAAGATAGTATTTATTTGTAAAATACAAAGAAATTGAGAAAGGTTGAATATATTTTGTTAGGCCTATCTACTGATGATAGCATTTGTAAACCTAATGAAATAATACAAAACAGAAGGAAATCATAAGACTTAGTATGAGACGAGTCAGAAAGATCATTTGGTATATTTCATGTTTGTTTGTCTGTCTGTTTGTTTTTTTGTCTACTCAAGATACTATTTACGGTGCAATTTGCAAATCACCCGTTGCGACATCCATCATCTTCTGTGAACACGCGCGAGCCCACTTACGACCTGCATCATTTACGATCTGCATCATTTTCTCCCAACGCGCTCGCAAACGGCTATCTTCTGAAGATTGCAGGCGTAATAAAACAACAGAAAATATTTCACGAATTTAGAAAACGTCTGTTAGCAAAGTTTGTTTTGGTGTTTTTTGTTTGTCTGTTGCTTTCGTTTGCTTGTTAGTTTTTCCGCTATCTACTCAAGAAAGTATTTATTTGTAAAATACAAAGAAATTGAGAAAGGTTGAATATATTTTGTTAGGCTTATCTACTGATGATAGCATTTTTAAAAGTTAGAACTTTTAAAAAGAAAGAAAGCACTTTCTTTCTTTCCTGCTTTCTTTCTTCTTTCATCCGCTCTCTTTCTTTAGTTTTTTTCCTCACTTTAGATTATTTATATGTACCTTTTACTTGTTAATTGAGTATCTTTTTACTTTTTTTAAACAAAATTCTTTATAATTGATAAGTTTTGTTTGTATATTTAATATCTTGGATGCACCATGAGATAGATGAGTGCCGCTGATGTAAAAGTGAATTCCAAATAAAAACATGAAACTTGGAACTACCCGAATAGTATACTTATACAGGGTGTCCCAGAATGATTTATACCGGGAAAGTTGTATTTTTTTAGGTATGACGGGCATTACTATTGGTAGTATTGTTTTAAATTCTAAAATTTACATATATTTAGCTGTCTTAAGAATTTTAGATTTTAGAAATTGGACGTTGCTAATAGAAGTTACAGGATATTGCGTAAAAATGGTGAATTCCAAGTTTTGAAAACCTGTAAAATTACTAACCGTTAAGCACAAAATTATTTGGAAAATGTTATGCAGTATATTAATTTTGTTGTGTCCTGTTGTTACTTCTACTAAATAGTCGATATCTATCGATTCTTTATGATGTTACGAAGCAATCCTTGTATGGAATAAAGGATTTGTTACGCTTGAGTGACCTTAAACTATTCTTTCATTGACGGCAGTTTTGAAAGACAATTATTGCAGTGTGTGATACCTCTTCAGCGATTTTGGTATATCGATGGGTGGGTTTTCAGTGGAGACCAATGCGCCCCAAAACCTGCGAACCCTGGTACATGGTGTAACTTGCGTATTGAAGGTCTGAAGTGAAGTATTGATGATAGGTATCTTTCCAGATGACCAATGTTCATTGCCTACAAGCCTATAGACGAATCTAAATTCACTCATTCCTACACCTGACTAGCAGCCTTTAGTTGGGTAGCCGTCGGCTACAATGCACTCAAAATGTGAAATGATTCGGCCTTGGCGGAAATTTTAAACTGCATTCCATCACCCGTTTTACACCTTACTACATAATAATCGAATTAGCTACACGCGGGATCTATGCATTGATGTACTTGCGAACAAAAGGACTATGTATGAATAGATGAGATGGGATTACCTGCGGAATTATCTCTATTATTATATATTATTCTATTAACCCTCCTCGTCCTTGCATCTTCTCTAGGTGTTAGGCGGCTTTTATTTGCACAATTGGACGCTCAAAACACCAGGTTGGTGCTAGCGGCTACCCAAAGATGTCCGACCAAATCCTGACCATGACTTGGCTCGTTGGATTCGTCTATAGACGAATCCAAATACACGCATTCCTACACCTGACTAGCAGCCTTTAGTTGGGTAGCCGTCGGCTACAATGTACTCAAAATGTGAAATGATTCGGCCTTGGCGGAAATTTTAAACTGCATTCCATCACCCGTTTTACACCTTCCGCGAAAACACAGGCAGACAAAAGAATAACACAATACAGTTCCCTTCGACAAAACACACAGCATAGTCTATTCGCTGTTGAAGTGACATAATAATCGGATTAACTACACGCGGTATCTAGGCATTGATGTACTTGCGAACAAAAGGACTATATGTATGAATAGATGCGACGGGATTACCTGCGGAATTATCTCCATTATATATATTATTAGCTATTATTCTATTAACCCTCCTCGTCCTTGCATCTTCTCTAGGTGTTAGGCGGCTTTTATTTGCACAATTGACGCTCAAAGCACCAGGTTGGTGCTAGCGGCTACCCAAAGATGTCCGACCAAATCCTGACCATGACTTGGCTACTTGGATTTGTCTATACAGTAGTGAGTCATTAAAATAAAAATTCTGACTGACCGACCTACCCCAAAAGGGCAAGCAAACAATTTCTTTGCCTAATACGACCACAAATGTGATCTGCTACAACGAAATGAGTATAGAGTCATATTAGTTGGAGACATCTTGGGTGGTGGAACCAGGAATTGTTTTCGGGGGCACAGTGAATTTCTGTGGTTCTGTGGGGGAAATGCAAAAAGCAGAAATTTACAAAATTTGGGGCAAACGTCTCAAAACTGGGGGGGGGGGCAAGAAATTTTTTTTTTTTGGGGCGAACCCCCCGGTAGCGCTTCCACCGCTGGCTGACCAAGTTGATGCTCTTTGTTTCCCGCCCATCTGTTCAAGCCAGAAGTAACCAGTATGTCCTTTGCGAATGGAGGCACACGAAGTAAAGAAAGACCACCAACACATAGTGCATTTCGAAAATACCAACCTGCAACATTAGGCTGGCAGTTTGTGGTAGCAGGTCACAATGAATAGACACAATATTCCTCAAGTGAATGCAAAATTTGTCGTCCGTATTCCATAGTGGCGTATAGTGGGCGCCATGAATAAACAACTTTTCGAGAAAATCGGGTTTGAAGAAATGCCAATTTAAAATCGAGTTGTGTAAATCAGACATTCATTATATTTTGTAAATGATGTCAAATTTCTGTAGTAAACTAAATAGATTTTATTGTTATATATTTTTCAAAAGAAATAAATACATACTATTGCCGGCAAACTGACAATAAAACTATACGTCACTATGGAAAAGCGAACAAAACGCAATACCCTAACCTTACGTTAACCGTCGCCACCTCGGTCGCCGTGTAATCCCTATGGCGTTACATTTTAAATCGTTAGTATTCCATAGTGGCGTATAGGTCCGATCTGCGTCGCCACTATGACATACAATGTTTTTCATTTTTGCCGATATTTCATAATTATAAAATGTGTATAAAAAGTGGCGTATGGTCGATACGCCACTATGGAATACAAAAATGTCACTTTGTAACTATATCATACATTTAATTAATTAATTACTAATTAATTAGCTAATTATGACTGATGAGACTTAGAAAAATGAAAGAGAACATCATTAAAAACATATGTGCCAATTTTCAAAAAATGACCAAAAATCACTATACGCCACTATGGAATACAGCCGACCAATTATGATTGCACAAATTTATTATTCATATTTTTAATACATTTTACACAGAATTTGATTCTGGAATATTATATTCGCATTAAAATTAAATAATCTGATAATTAAACATTCCTACAAAAGCAGCTGTGTGATGCGATCAAGAAATTCAACTATTTTTCAAATAAATGTCAATTTCCCGTAAAACAGGGTTTTATTTTGTTGCCTTATATCAATCTGTTACATTTATTAAATTGAAAAATTCAATTGAAATTGGTATCTCAGTTCCCGAGTTATGCCAGATTAGTGGCATAGTCAAGATTTTTTATGGGGGGGGGGGGCAACTTTTAAGGGGAGGGACAAGATTTGATGAAAATGGTTGAAAATCTGAAATACAGGGTGAGTCAAAAAAGTGCAATAGAGAAGAGAATCCATTTTTATTTAAGAACCGAGTTGAACCTTTTATGTTTTAAAACATTTTATACATAACATATCCATTAGAGATCATGTGTGAAAAAATCAAAGAATTAGCATTTACCGTTTTGTTTTTATGACACATTTTATAGCGATACCCTATTTTAATGTTTGCCCAAGAGACATCTAAAATTTGAATATCGGCCCACTCTGTGTAAGGTAGATTTGGAACAATTAACTACATTTGTACCATTTTCTTAACCTCATTGGCATTGAAATAGAATGGAGCATCCAAAGTGTTATTGTCCTTGGTCTTGTTTAAGGAGAAGAAACATTATTTGTTGTTATTTTCATTTTCCCTTTACTTTAAAGATGTTTATTCTCTATCAAACACATATAAATTTGTAGGCAGGTTTTTCAAATATCGAAATGAAATGCGCGCAAATTGAACTGGAGTGGATTACAAAATATACAGTAAGTGGGACATATTGAGGTTAAAAACAACTGGGGTTGGGAGTCGAGTGAGGTATGAAGGACTTTAAGTAATGTTAGAAAGTTTGTTTGAACAGAAAAAAGAAATTAAAGTACGGTAACGCAAAAATCAATCTTATTTAAGTTAAAGTCAGTTTTAGAGCTGGTGCATTTATCGTGCATTGTGTGCTCTCATTCAAAATACATGGTACCTCGTGGACAAATAATGAAACTGGGTATCGCAGCAAAAGGACTCATAAAAATTAAATGGTAGTAGCGAGTCACTTTACTTTTTCACAGAAGGTGACTATCTAGCATGCGCGTATTTTGGGGGTGCCAGCCCCCCGGGGCAAAAGCAGGGGGCAGCCAAAATGAAGGGGCGGCGGAAGAAGAAGGGGCGGCAAAAACAGGGGCGGCAAAAAGAATTAGTAAATAAAAAAGGGCGGAAAATTTGATAAAGCATAAAATTTTTTGAAAAAATGGTACTATACATCAAAATGTGCTGCTTGGAAACCCCCCTTTTTTTTTTTTTTTTTTTTTTGCTCTTCACTTTTTCAAACGACCGAGAAAAAATTGGGTCAACCTTTTTCGGCTGTTGAGGAAGGGCGGCAAAATTGAATTTTCTTCAGCCCCCTGGGGTTGGGGCGGCCACGGTACGCCACTGTCGAGTGTGGCATTTATAAAAACGTTCAATAATAGGAAAGTTCAACTTGGTTCTTACATAAATAACTATTCTTTGCTCTATTGCACTTTTTTTGACTCACCTTGTATTTCCTTTTGTTTCCTAGTTCCTACTGTTTTGGAAACTCTAACTGCTCATATCTTTTGAACTGGTTATCCAAATTCAATGGGATTTTTTGCAAAATGTAGCTTTGCAAATGCTGTTTACAATCCTATAAAAAAAACTGAAAATTGAATATGTCCAACATCAGACTGATTTTGCTTGATCACACCACATACAAATGTATGTACTCTGTAAAACTTTAGTGTTTTTCACTCATGCCGAATTATATGGAAATATTAATACAAATACTTGTAAATTACATTTTTACAGCATTAATATTTGCTCACCATTTGGAAATCCATGATTGTACATGAACTTTAGGCAGTTGATAAAGTGTACACTTGGCTCACACTATATGATAATGAGATTAGATAAACAAGGGACCAGGAACTTCATAGCTCTGTCTGCCATAGATTCAGAAGCTGATATTTGATCTTTGGGGACAATTTATCAGATAGTTGGGGGAATCTACCCAGGCAGCCACAGTGTCACCATACAATTCAACTTATACTTCCACAGTGCTGCATGTTGCTAGTGCATTTTGCTCGATACACACAAAGTTTTAAGCCAATCTTGGATTAATAATGTTCTGTTTGCAAATTATGATAAAACTAGAATTTCGCGGTTCTCGACATATGTGGTTCTCGACGCCCATCATTTTACCTGGTGCACTTTCATTTGACCCCAAAATGACCTTCACATTATTTGTCTCACTAAGATGGCCATTCCCACCAAATTTCATGAACCTGCAGCAGTCTATGGCGATTTGACTCCAGATGACCCCGAATGACCAAAATTACCTTGACATTTTTGACTGGTTTCAGTGGTTGTCCCCACAAAATTTCATGAACCTGCGACAATCTATGGCAATTTGACCTTGGATGACCTCAAAATGACCTTGACATTTTTTCTTCCTACAGTAGTCGTTCCCACCAAATTTCATGAACCTGCAACAATATATGGCGATTTGACCCCGGATGACCCCAAATGGCCTTGCGATTACGTAAATTTTGTGCTGAAAAGCAAATCAGGTCAAGAACCTCTGGCTGAGCCACTCTCCGCCAAGTTTCATCACTGTAACTCGTATAGATCTCCAAATAATCTGTGCACAAGGTTATTTTGCTTGATATGCATAAATTATGCAAATTAGGTACTTAATTACCATACTTTGCGACAAAAACCTGCTAAAATTTGGAGACCACCAATTGCCACCCCTCCACCAAATTGCATCACTATACGCCTTACCAGTTCTGAGAAATTTCACTCCCAAGCTCGGATGAACGGACACACAGACAGACGGACGGACAACCAGGAAACATATAATTCACTCGGTCGGACATCCGGGAATATTGTCCCCTTTGCACAAGCGCCCACATAGCAACCATGCAGCTCGAGAAAGGGGAACTGCAAATGCGCACGCTGGTTTTACAAGGCTATTTCCCCTTTGTGTCGTCAGCCCGACCAAGAGAATACCTCCGGCGGAGGCATAACCAGAACTATTAAAGATAGAAACATGTTTTATTATTTTCAATATGTGATATGATCAGGCAAAATCAGTCGGAAGTAAAAAATATTAATTTCAAACAAAGGAACTATTTCCTTTTGTTTCCTATTGTTGTTAACTCTTTAACTCTTTAACTGCTTATATCTTATGAACTGGTTGTCCATATTCAATGGGGTTTTCTGCAAAATGTAGCATTTGCAAATGCTGTTTACAATCCCATATAAGAAACTGAAAATTGAATATATGTCCGACTTCAGACTGATTTTGATTGATCACACCACATATATGCTGACTATCAAAATTTAAACATCCATATGATACAAATAAGGTGTATACAGTTAAGTTTGGCAACTGGCAGTGTTATTCCCACTTCAGGGACTTCATGTACAATTAATTGCCAATGGTCAACAAATTAAGCTCACTATATACACATTATATGTGGACAGTGAATTTTAAGTCACTGCCACCCCTCCACCAAATTGCATCACTATATGCCTAATTACCAGTTCCGAGAAATCAGGACATTCCTTGTATTCAGAATGAAAATTTGGTGTTTCTGTGCTCTTAGGTCCCACAATGAATACTGTGCAAAGGTGGGTTATAGAGCCTTAAAGTATGGTTATATTTTAAGATCTAAAACTGTGACTCTCATCCAACATTATACAGTTGAAATCCACAAACCCCCTATGGAAGACATGACCTTAATTAATCTCCCACACAGGGGGTGTAGATTTCAAATGGAGTCACCCTATCATCAGGTAACCCTATTTGAAATTCACACTTCCCATGTGGAAGATCCATGGTTTCCATATGTCTTCCATATTCTAGGTCTACAATTTAGTAGGGTTATTAGAAACATATTACATGTACATGTATGAGCTTTCTCCCAGTACTAAAATCTGTCACTGTTAATCCTGTAATAGGATTTGTACAATTTAATTATTGTTAAATTTTGAGTTATAAAATATAATAATAAATAATAACTATTATAAATATATATTATTAGTATTATAAATTTTGAGTCAATAATTTCATTTGAAAGTCCTCCGTTCACTCAACATCCATGAAAATACAATTTGAAAATGAAAATGATTATTAATTTTTTTGTTTTGTGGGAACAGAACACATTATTGATCATTTCCCTATCAGTTAAAAGTTGAATATTCTTTCATAATATACACTGTTGTGCATTATTATTCTGAACTATCTTCCAGAATATCAACTGGAACTTTCTGCCACTGTTTGAAGGTGTTGCGTTGGAATATTGGCGGTAAATCAAAACGAAAGCTCTTCACACTGAAACCATATCCCTTGCGATTGAAATTGTCATCTTGGAGAAAGTTGACTGCGATGCCAAGTTGCTGTCCACATGATGGATTCGCACATTTAAATACACCTAGTAAAATAAACGGAAGATGCATTAGTTATAAGGCACCAAAACCAAATTTTTTCGATCTTTCGATTGACCATTAAAGCTAGCTGCTTCGATGCTTGTTATTTTATGAACTAATAACAACTAATGAATCAGATTTAATGCTAAATTTATATTGGTCAATATCAATGCAGGCAAAAATTCATATGTTATCATAACTAACAATAGTTAATTGATTTCATAAATAATAAGGATCGTCCAAGCATCGATAGTTCGATCGAAAGATTTTCTATTGCCTAAAACAATCTGATTCCAACCTCTCTATATGCTTTTTGGATGAGAAGATAACTAGAGTATCTGGATCATAGATATAGATATCTATTAATATCTTCTGCTCTTCCCCAGCTTATCTTTTAGCTCAATTGGTAGAGCATTGGTAAACCAAACTTCAGAGGTTCAAATGAAATTCTGGATTCTTGTGTGATGAAAAGTCTGAATCCATGCAATTATTATCAAATTTGGAGCAAAATTGAATACCTGAGTGGAAGAAGGGCCCAACTCCATTTTTTTACAAAAATGAGTTAGACTCAGTATTTTATTGCCAGCAGATTGTTCTTCCTTGTGTGTGAAAGACGAGCCAAAATCCACTATCTAAATAGTCTTCCATGTCCCGGGGGGGCACTCACATAAATGGTCTGTATGCATGCGTGACCAAAAAACAAGTAAAAGGGGGTGTTTTTTTAGGCAAGGCAAGTAACGCGTGTGACGCATTTAGGGTCTAAAACAGTGATTTTAATCATGGCTTTCATGGAAGAAAGGCCCAACTCCATGGAGTTGGGCCCTTCCACACAAATATTGGGTTAAAGAGGAATTTCGTTCATCCATGAAATCTGCTTTTCACTGCAATAAACTTTCGTGCTAACATATTACATGCTTCTATACTTCTGCAATTAATGGATAATTGCCAACTTTCTGTAGCTATTTATAACACATCTGCTTAATACGGAACTGGCACTTGCATTATATTAGTGGAAGAAGGGCCCAACTCCAGTCCCTATTAAGACCTGTACCATTGCCATGGAAACATCATATATAATTTTTAATGTATGTAATATTGTATGCTCATGTATTAAAGGTCCCCTGAAGATGAAAACATTCTGCCTATAAAACTTTTCCAAATATTAAGTTTTTTCTTAATACCTTAAAAACAGTTTTGATGGAGTTGGGCCTTTCTTCCACTCAGGTATTCAATTTGTGTATGAAATTATCATAGAACAGTTGATGGTATATACCCCAAGTGGTAATACCATCATGGGAGATGATTGAGGGTACCACTTTTTTGTTTAATGTAGATGAACATATCTCAAGGCCTGAAATTTGACTGGGTTATGAGAAAATACAAGCTCTCTGCATCAGATGCCCATGCAAAATTAATCTCAGTTTTCAAGGGGTATATCAATTTTTTAACAGTGTGATAAGTAAGCAAAAGGGGCAGCATACGTATCGTAACTCTTCATAATTATTATAACATTTTGCTGTAAGCCTTTGACGCGTGCGTACTACTGTGATGTTGCAAAGTTGGAGCTAACAATGCGTATGGCATAAGTTCATTAATAAATTTCCACATGACAACAGCAGCTCGCATCAGCAGCCACACGGAGACAAGTGTGTTACAATACAATAAATATGCAATGTACGCTTAAAAATATGCTCTCGTCAAAAGTTTACAGGAAAAGATTACATACTGCGCCAATAAAGTATCCTTACACTTGGAAAAATAATCACAATTTCAAAACTGAACAATATTGGGGTAAATTTGTTTTTTTAATAGATGCACTATCTAATCCTGCACATTATGACACCACGTTGAATCCAATGTGACCTCAAGAAGTAAAGTTACAAGCAATTGAATAGACGAAGGTCCAGTTTTAAAAGTGACAAACTGGCCTATATATACAAGGCGCAAAAAGATTCCAACAAGCGCAAGAAAGAGACAACACAGTTTTTTCAATGAAGCGTTTCATAACTTTCATTTTATTTGTCAGTTTTATTTGTTTCAGTTTTCTTTTGTTCCTTTTGTTTTAAATTAAAGCCAAACGCATAAATTAGCCATTCACCACTCTCAAACCAGATTTGTGGTCTGTGGAGTTTTGAACAGGCCAGTTTGACACTTTTAAAACGGGACCTTCGTCTAATCAAATGCTTGTAACTTTACTTTTTGAAGTCACATTGGATTCAATGTGGTGTCATAATGTGCAGGATTAGATAGTGCATCTATTAAAAAAATAAATTTGCCCCAATATTGTTCAGTTTAGAAATTGTGATTATTTTTCCAAGTGTATGGATACTTTATTGGCGCAGTATACATTGTACACATGCATGTATATACACAAACATTTCCAGTTTCTGACTTACCTATAGTTTCTGAGTCTCTGTAGCGGTCAGGTTTCTCCTTAAGTACCACAATAACTTTGTCCTCTACATCTGGATCAACACAGGTGTAGTTGCATCCATTCTTTCTCATGAATGAACTATTGGTGATGTAAGTTTTGCATTCCCTACATAACATATCCGCTGCAACTGACATTTGAGCTTGTAGTTTGTTTGCTCCAGCTTCCTCTTTTAGATCTTTGTAGATAACTTCCTATACAAGACAGAATACATGTAACACCATTTCAGATGGTTTCTATATCCTGTAGCAGACCAACCAACATGGTATTTATACTATTGTCTGTTATAAACACATCCCTGCACTTTTTCCATCAACAGATGACCGATTTCCACATTATTTTCTATGCCATAAAACTTGTATGCTGGACATCACAATTGTAGTTAAAACTTCAACCTCCATTGCCAAATACGCTTCAAGAATTTTCATTTACAGAACTATAAGTAAATCACACTTTTGCATAAAGAAGCTTATATAGCTTAACTAAATCACACTTTTTCATAAAAAATGTATTCACAAATATGCACAATTTCAGTGATATTGTTCATATTGCTAAGGCAATAGAAACAAAATTAGTTTGATCTTTCGATCGACCATCGATGCTTGGTTCGATCCCTATTATTTATGAAATCAATTAATTGACTATTATTAATTGTGGTAACATGTGAATCTTTGCCTGTATTGATATTGACCAATATAAATTTAGTATTAATTCTGTGATTAATTTAGTTGTTAGGTCATTAATAACAAGCATCGAAGCAGCATCGGCGGTCGATCCAAAGATCAAACAAATTTGTTCCTGGTGCCTAACACTGATATTTGCCGCAATAAGGAGTGTGAGGGAGGCGGTCCTGTAAGAAAATATTCATGAGCGGAGCCCTTTAGAATCCTGGATCCCACCCCTGGCTGTGAATGGTTAATTATATTTACATTGACCCCCATTTTCACACCCCTCTGAAAATCCACACCAAGGGTCCATGCCCTTATTTGCTGGTGGGATTTTTGGCTCAATTTTGTGTCTAAAATATTCCAGTTATATATGTCAATGAGCCCATATGCGCCATTAGGTGAATTTGATAATGGTGCCAGACCCCTACACTGAATAAACTACACTGGGTTTCAGATTGACGCAAGCGTCCTGTTAATGAGCAACCTACGCAGATCTTTTTGTTCCTTTCAAGAGCGCCGAACTGCGCCGACCAACGTTTTGATGCGTATAATATCGGCCAATCAAATTATCGGTCTGTTGTTATGATTGTCAGACCATTAAATCAGCCAATCAGAACCCCACTTCCGTGTTTACGCTCTGCACGCTCTCAAAATGTAAACAAGTGCAGTTCTTCTCTGATGACAAAAACTTTAAGACACTGTATTTTCTTGTCAAAAGAGACCAATCTTAATTTCTCTATTCCTTGGCATGATTATGTGTGAATATAGGAGATGCAACCTAACATATCAGTTTTCTTCATATTTTGTTAAGAAAATGGTTCAAGGGTTGCCACCACACAGTGTTGACGCCCTATACGATAAATATAAATTTAATACTCCGTTGGTGAGCGACTGGCAAGTGGTATTTCACCGAACGCAAGAAAAGGAGTTCTATCTGATTGGCTAGCAATCGATCACTTAGGTCGCTCAGTAGTCAACTACTAACTCCAAATGGAGCAATGTATTCAATTCGATTGAAATCGATATTCTATTATTGACGTAGATACAGAGAGTGATAGTGTGTCAATAATGTACATTGTATTGCACCTGGATTTTACATGCATTCCTTTATATAATTATTTTCTCAAAGAGTTGAATATATCCCCTTTTTTACTGTGGATTTCAAATTTTTACATCAAAATTGCAGTTAAACATATCCACAGCAAAATACCGGTCCTCACTAATTAGTGTATTTAAGGTTACTGCCTCTTTTGAGGTTTTGAGCAAAAAAATGGGATGAATTTGCCACATTAAGTATCAAATTTGGCCCAGAAATAATCATCGGAAAAATAAAAGTTATACCTCATCTTAAAGGTAAAGGCTTATATATTATTATTTTCCTATTGTTATTTTTATAGCCTTAATCAGATTTTCACTGGAAGCCTATGACTTGGGTCCCCGCTCTCACCACTCGCTATTTTATTTTTGGACCGTTCATATCATACCATACTTCACACCGATTTCTCTACCAAATTGTAGGCATATGTCAAACATTCCACAATTACATTCTTGCTATCAAACTTTGGTATATGAACCTCCGAAATATAATTTTCAAGTTCTAGAAAACGTAAATTTTCAGTGCTCCACATTTGGTCATAAGCTTATTCATTAAAGTTCTTCTATTTTCTTTCTTGACCCATATTTTTTATTTTAAACTAGCTGCAATATATCACTGAAACCTACTTAAGCCATAGGTACAAAGTTTGTATGTCCAAACTACAGCAGTGATGAAAAATAGTAACATTTCTTGCCACCATTCTGCAAAATCACACACTTTTTCAAAAGCTTCTGTTTCAATCATTTTTGTGATTCAGGTACCTGTTTTGCCATTATGTGTCAAATCAGTTCTTAGTTTACCATCTCAATTGTACTCACCATTTATATCCCAAGCAAAATGTATACATCCTTTATATTATATCGAAATCCAGGTTCAAGAACAGGTTAAATAGACCAAATCTCAAATATCTCCAGTCATATAAAAAGCACATTGTTTTCAAAATGGTGCCCAGAATTGACCTCAAGTATTTGACCCACACAAAAGCCTCATTTACAAGTCACACTATTGACAACTAGCCATGCATACAACAGTACAGTAAGGAATTCTTTTGAAGGTTGGTGAAGAGCCTAATCTTTCAAGTCAAAGCACTTCCCACAAATCAATGCAGTCAATACATGTGTGCTGATGTGTGACAAACTAACATGTATTATAATACACTGCTATTTAGATCAAGAGGTGTCAAAAGCAGGTGAATTGTGGGATGGTGTTCAATAATGCTGAAACAGGGCTGGTGTTATGTCATTGTCTGAATATATTGATTTTTATGGATTTTCTCTACCTTGTGATATTACATATTGTGAATGAGAGGGATTTTTATGCTCAGCTGTCTTAGAAATGTATATGGCTGGGTCTGGCAATCCCAATTGCCTCACCTAGCAACTGTAAACAACATATTATGTAGGGTAAAAATGGATATATTACCATATATTAGACTTTATTTCAACACGGAAAGCCCAATTCAACAAAAGTTGTTCTTCCTTGGGGCCGTGCATAAACAAACATACATGTACAAAATAACAAATAATTACAAAAGCTTATTATCTAGACTTAAACATATTACAAACTCAAAAGTATTAATTGTCAAGTCAAAATGATACTTATGGTTACATACATACCATGCTTACAGGCATGGCTTTATCATTTTTAAAAGCACTTTTTAGGCACAAAATTTGCAAATTGAATATCTGAAGTGTTGAATACATGTATGTACTTCATAAATATGCAAAAATGTAAAACATGGACAAGTTGGATGGAAATCAAGAGTATGTATCCTTAATTTCCAGTTAGTGTATTTAAAATAAAACCTGTGATCCTGACAACAAATAAAATTTTCTTGCAATAGAAATATCATATGGGATACTGATATGGTAGGCCGCAACCGCCACTGCTACGCGTAGCTGACTTTTTGCTCCGTGGAGCCAAATTGACCAATCATGTTAGAGTTTGTCATTACTCTGAGGTAAAACTGACCAATCAGGTACAACTTACTCATTACGTGAAGCAAATTTATTCATTAAGAATTTGCCAGACGAGCTTCACGTAGTTGCAAGATATCCTCGGTCACGAAAGTTATGATTCAAAAAGTAGTTTAATTATGAAAAGTACGAACCGACTAATTATTAAGATGGACATGCACTCATAAGAAACTCATACAGTATTGTACATAACTATATAGCTAGGCAGAGTGGTGGTAAACCATGCACACAATTATGCGATCTGCAGTGTATCGCCGGGAGCTAATTTGTACATGCGCGGTGTGGCCTGTGGAATTCGACCTTCAGCAAACCAGTTCGGATTTACTTTATATACTAGTAGTAGGCCATACATACTGTAGTTACTGTCCGTTTTCCTATACACAATACTCAGTGCACTCACCATTGACGTGTGACCTCTACAAATAGTGTATGTTAGAAGTGTAAGCCATTCCTTAGTTGACGTCACTGTGTAAAAAATAACTGGCCAATATTAAAAGTATTCTCTGAAATTCTAGAAAATATAGTTTTGTAACATGTCCTAAATTTTTAGCTAATTTAGGTTTGGAAATATTGGTACTTTTGTGTTTTAGGAAGGATATGTAAACGACAGATAACACCAAAAAATATGAAGAAATTATTTCTAAACCGTGTTAAGTCTGCAAACCATTATGCTTCTCATTTTCAAGAACGCTGGTTAACAATAAGCAGACTATTGTCTCATTTCGTAAACAAAAGCCCACACAGTATTGTTACCTTGCGTTCGCTTTATAATCGCTCACCCAACTGAAACTATAATACCAGCTCATTGCTCATTGCACAGGTAAAACAGACACAAGTGCAGTGTGTATTTAACAAGATAAGATCTGATGTAACATAGTTGAGCTGTTTTCATTGAGTGCTATCTTGGTTTAATAGCTTTTAATGGGGTTTAAGTCCTTCAAAGGTCATGGTGAATTCTACTGTAGACATGACTGCATCATGATTATTTTAAAGTCAACAACATTCAACAATATGATCACCGTGATAGTATGACAGTATCAGTACCGTGGGTGTCAGTGATCCTGGCCTGACACAGTAGACAAACAAACAAACAAACAAACACGCCACACACATGACACATGCATGCAAGGTAACATTGACTATACACTAATCAAACAATGGTATTGATCCTGTACAACTGGTCGTGGTTTATTTACATTCGATTCATTTAAAATCCCCATAGTAAACATTAATTTTGGCAAGAGTTTTCTCTCTGGAACGAGGATGCATCCACTGGCTCCGCGTAATGAAAAGATCTAACATGATTGGTCAATTTAGCTCCGCGAAGCGAAAAGTAAGATACGCGTAGCAGCTCCACGTTGTGGCGGTGGTGGCCAGCCATAGATACTGATCATGCGAAAATCGTAAAAACATAGAATAGAAACAGTGTGGCAGGCTCTCAAAATCTCAAATTGTATGCTTAGCCTGAGTCGCTCGGCCTATCTCGAACAAAATCACCATGCGTAGCTGTTGAAAAACGTGAGGATTCATCGTACTATCACGGCAATTTTTGACACAAAGATATAGGGACGACGGTGTGTACCACCTACCAGCCGTCTACCAACCTGTCATCATGTCATTTGACTCTGATGTCATATCTGAGTCACATGTCCAAAATCCCGCTCCAGTCAAACACTCTTGACTAAAAAGTATTGGCGGATGATGGAAAAAAAGATTTGAGCAAGTCAGTTAGCTGTGTGACCAGTAAGCTACCTATAAACATGGTTTAAGGTCGTGTGTCTTGAGCTCGCCACCAAAAAAAGTGGCGACGTTACATTTGGCCAAAGTCGACTCAAAACAAATGATGATATCTCTGTCAAGCAAGAAGGTATTGTCATGCTTGTGGTCTCATTTTATTGCTCAATAAAATGCACTTTCAACCCTGTGAAAGAAACACTTGAACTTTTTTAATACTGACACTGTGCTTCATAGAATTCAGAATGGGCAGGGTGGCGGTAGTGGGGGATGTGGTGGTGGGGGATGTGGTACACACAAACTCTATGGGATTGGTATTTTTAGTGTGTAATCTGCTTCTGTAAAGGCTGTAAATTGGATTTGGACTCTATTTAGCATCTAAAACACTCATGGCCTTACAGCTAAACAATTCTACTAATTGTTTTTAATAATTTATGATTGGTTTAGTCTAGAAAATACAAACTTTTCCATACAAAACTTCCCATTGTCATATTAAACATTGTAGTAAGTAATACAGATGTCTTCAAAATCTAAAAGTTACTGTAAAATTTTAATTACTTATCCTATCATAGTCAAAGTATAGATTTTCTTCAGTATGGGTTAGGGGGAAAATGTTTAGGTTCAAAATATTTTGAATTGTAAAAAAATCTAACATACTTTGGGACACCCTATATTCCTATATTACCAAACAGCTGTGATTTTGGTTTCTTCCAAAGTCAGTTGGCTCTCCATATCCTCTAACCAAATGAATGTTGTTTACTTCCAGTTTATTACTGTAAGTTGGTAATAAGCAATGCATTTAGTGACCCATTTTTATCAAAATCGTTTTTATTCCACCCTGTATAACTTGCAGGTCACCCTGTGTAATGAGTTGAAATGTATATATTTGAATTGCTTATGCTTTCCAAAAATCTATACTTTTGCTAGTTTAGGGTTGCTGATTGTCGAGATAATCTAATTAGAAACCCGGTTGGTGTAAAAATTCATAATATTTGTCATGTAACGCTAAGGGTGGCGAGTTCAGGACACATGGCCTTAAGGGTATTTCCCAGATTGAGCAAATTCATAACATTTTACAGATTTTTTGGGTCTTTGTCATGCAGATCTACATTGTATGAAAGTCCTGTTCTCACCTGTTGTTTAGTGATCTGCCGAATCCTCTCTGCTTCTGAAAGCAAATTAAATTCATCCATCTCTTTCTCCATAGCAGTGACTTTTGCTCGATTACTTAGCTCTCTTCTGTCATTGATGGAGTCCCTGTACAAAAAAGCAAAGTTTTACCAAGAGAATGAGCAAACAAATGGATGAATATACTTGCTACCCTACTATGACAAAAAGGCACAACTATACAGGCAAAGTGTACAGCTTTTTTTTTGGGGGGGGGGCAGGTTAATACAGACAGATGGCGAATAGCCTTATACCGCTCAGCCATCACCCTTATTGGGTGTTCTCCATATTACATAGATGCAGTGCCAAAATATAACATGTCAGCATATCTGTCCTCTTTACACTGTGGGTGATCACATTATTAAAGGGAATTATACCAGCAAACGTGTATCATATGATTGAAGATTAAAACTTTTGATCCAAACACAAATCATCAGTCCCAGGCATCAGTCGGCATTGAAGAAGTGGATGCTGGTTGCAGGACAGCAACAATGTAAATCGTAAAAACTTTGTTAATATTCACTTTCCTGAGTTTCCTCAATAAAAGAAAATTCACTTACTCTTCTACAATCAAATAGCATTCACTCTGCTTTGCCCTGGCTCTTCCCTTCGACTGAACTGTCCCAATTTCGTTGCTAACAAAATTGTACCTGATGACAAAGTTACATGCAGGCATGTCCAGCCCCTCCTGGGCTATGTCAGTTGCCACCAGTAAGTTGCAGGAGTCATCTGAAATAATAATCTTATCTAGATTAATACATAATAAGAAAATAGACATCAAAAAACTTCATAACTTTAGAACCAAGTATGCTAGACCTTTGGTGTTTTCAGTAAATGATAGTCTATTGTATGTATAATGTAATAATTATAGTAACTCAATTTTCAAAAAATGCCTCCTTTGGCCCCCATGGATCAGATCGTGTCACATATTACCTTTATCCATCCAGCATCAGTCAATTTATAATTTATTATTGGCCCATAACCCTATGACTACTACCGGCTGATTGGTTTAAAAGAATACTATATATGATATATTGAGCCAATCAGCAACATAGTAAAGATGGGTGGTTGGGTTGAAGAGGATTGAGCTTAAATATTTAGAAGCTGCATTTTAATTAGTCACTCAGATGCATATCATGTAAAACCAATCAGAAATGCTGTAAGAAAATCACTTAGTTCTCATGTAGCGTGTTTCTATTAAGCATCCAGAATTTTTCCAGTGAAATTGTTCACCGGGTAATAGCGGAGAATGACGGCTAACGGTCAATTTCTATTGGGGGATGTTATCCGGAAAATACCAGCCGGCGTGGTCCGATCATCATACTTGCCGGTGAAAGGTCATATTTCGTGTCATTGCAAAAAGTGTGGGTTGACCTTGGTGGGACTTATTACGATCGAAAAGTTTAACTTACATGTATATATAATATATTTAATTTTCATGCTCAGCTAAGGTCGGGACGTGAGCGTGACTACAATGTACAAAATATGGTGTATACCACCGCTCTTATACCACCCCCACCGCAATCAAAACCACTCTGCAATCCCTTGTATTCCTTCAGTTGTCCACGCGAAAGTAGGATTTTCAGCCGTTACTTCTGATTTATCTTATGCCTATTTTTTCCCGAGTGAAAATTGTACGCTGTAGGCCAGCTACTTCAAAACATAGCTGATAAAATGATAAATAAATCACCTGACCGTGTCAATTTCCGCTTTCTCCCTGTATGCGCACTCTGTCGGAACGTTGTCAGTTTCTATTGGCGTTACCCGGATAATTTCTCCGCCATTATCCTAGCTACCAAAAGTAGGATAATTTCGCAGGAAAACCCTCGCCGCTATATTCGGAGAATAGCGGAGAAGGTCAGTTTCTATTGGGTACAATTAATCTCTTAGCCGGGTTTTTTCTGGATAATGGCCCCAATAGAAACACACTAATGGTGATAAAGCAGTTTATGCAGACAAAATGATTCCCTTATTATTAATTTACTGGTTAGCATGCAAACAAGGGATGCTATTTTAGTACACATTTGAATGTTTATGAGTAAAATATGGGACTGAATATTTTCATGAGGTGTAGTAATCTAGTATATGGTCTAGTCTTTGCTGAATAATAATGGAACAGTCATATTTCACCAAAATAAAATATTATTTTTATTGAATGAATAAACATGTTAATTTTTGTTTTATGTAACTCATATAAATTCCATTTTTTCAACTTCTCTTCAAAAAATAAATTGCCCTATGCTAAGAATACACAATTCAAAACTGTCCCTGCAAAATCCAACATGGCATTACTCTAAACTTTAAAAAAAACCACGGCTTTAGGTGGGTTATCTCAGAGAGCCAGAGCTACATTTTGCTATGCGATGTCAGCAAGCATAATGCCCTGTAGCCAAATTAATACAATACTTTTACAGCTTCATCCACTTACCATCCCTGAAACTGTCTAGGGATTTCTTCTGATCTTTCTCCGTCATAAAGTAGTCGCTTGATTCTCCTTTACCGACAAGTCTGACTGCACCAACTCGAGGTTTCAATCCTTGCAAGGCTTGTGCTGAGTCAATGAATTCTATTAGTGAGTTTGTTGCCAGTCGCATTCGAGTCAGAATGATGCCTGTATCAAGAAATTTAGCAATAATAAAATTGATTTGCAGATCAATTTAAGAATACACATGTAATGAATTTGAGCTACATGTAATCAGCACCATGCATGCTTACTGAGATATGCTTAGCAGAATCGTTTCAAACAGGGACCAGGAGAGTGCTTAAAAAGGCTACCCCACTCAGACAGATTACCACAGAACTGTTACTTTGATGACAGACAGAACAGAATTTACATGGAAAAATTTCACCTTTGACTATTTATGAGGAACTTGAACCAAAAGTGGAATGACATCAAAGTCAAAATGGACATTATTCATTGAAACAAATGCTTGATTTGCAATTAGACTTGTAAAACATTTCACATCACAACCACTAAAATTCACTATCCAAGTGGTTTAGCTATGATTATATAACAAATTTGTGCATGGAAAGGGGGCATGCACTTAATATAAACAGATAAAATCCACTAATTTGTTGGAGCAGGGTGCTGATTAGGCTCAATACAGTTTTCCAGTACCTTTTGCTCAATTCCAGTTGAAATCCATACACCCCCCTATGGAAGACATGAGCGTAACCTTAATCTCACACACAGGGAGTGTGGGAGATTATAAGGTCATGTTTTCCATAGGGGGTGTATGGAATTCAACTGGAACAGCCCAATATGATTTTGACCTTGTGAAACATGATTGAACTTTTAAAACTATACAAGGGGTCAAGTGCATAAAATTTATATTATGTCACCAATAAAAAAAAATCAAAATCATTTGATATTAGAAGGACATTTTTCGTATTCAATGCAATTCGATGTCTGATGTGCTCTCATGTCCCACAGAAAATACTGTGCAAATGTTGCTATCCGATTTCTTAAACATAAACCTAAAACAGGTTTGTCTCAGAAGACTTAGCTCACAGCTTTTTGAAATCTAAACTTTCAGATATTTTCAATTTGTTTTTCAATCTCATGAAATTTTTTCAAAAATATGCTAGCTACAAAGTGGCTAATATAAAATAAAAAGTAGGACAAAAATAATCCTGCATAGTACATGTACATAGCCTTTTGAGGAGAGGGGGACCAATGGCACAACAAAATACATGTATTTTCCATAGGGTGTTCCCATTTTCTTCTGAGATGAACATATTTTCAGCCTTATTTTTTAACAGTTTGTTCTTACCTTTAGATCCCGGCTTGCTTTCAAATTTCTTCTTCAGCAGCTCGGCCAGTTCTACCAATTTTGGGTTGGGCAACTTGCGCTCTTCCTGACATATTCTCTTCATCTCAACCATTTCTTCTTCAAAAAGCCTCCTACACAAGTCTTCGATATCGATCTGCTCCTGTTCCAAGTCCCTTTTCTCCATGAATGCCTCTAGATATTTGAAAGCAGTAATAGCGGTAAGATCTTCATACAGCATTAGAGCTCTGTTGTACTCATATAAGTACATAGCTGCAATATATTGCTTCCTATCACTCGTATCATTCTGACACTCCTTCATGGTCATCTCGTAAACTTGCGTACCATACTCCCCTTTGGACTCATTTCCCCACACATCTTTTTCTATTAGGAACATGATGTTTTCAAGAATATGTCCCAAGTCCCTCTGATCAGCTCTCCGACGCGAAGCGTATAGTATGGTATCATTTTCAGGTGCATTCATATATTCTGCGAGTTCTTTCTTGTGCTTGCTGACTTGCAAGACATTTTTGGCATCTAGATTACTGCAAAGAGTCACAACATTGTTAAATCCAAGTGATGCACTCAGACCAATTATATGTGGAAGGTGATTGCCAGATTTGCCAACCTTTCTTTCTTCATATTTGATCTTCTCCTTCAGGTATCTTCTCATGATCTCATTATAGGGATGCTTCTGAGTTGTATGATGACACTCATCGAAGATCATCATGGCGATATCTTGAAGTTGGATCTCTCTTTTCTGTAGTGCATTGACAACTATCTGTGCAGTTACAAACACAACACTTACTCCATCTGCAAACAGCACATCTTTTAGTAGACCTGTATCCCCAATTGTCCTGACCGCATCTCTTGGAAATCTCTCCTTAAATTCATACCTCTGTTGTTTGGTCAGATGGCGGATATTGACAATAAAAAGAGCCTTGAAGTCGCTGTTGTTGGTAACCGATTGCTGATAGAAATGGTGACAGATAGCAGCTGCTGTGAGTGTCTTACCACTGCCAGTTGGTGCGCAGATGATGTAGTTACTACCACTCATGGGAGGGGTTGCTAGCTCTGTCTGGTAGGCTCGTAGCTGCTTTACCTGTGTGCCTGTATTAGGTTGCTCATCTGATTCTTCATGTTGTGGCTTTGAGTCGGATGATGACATGGCTGAAGAGCTACTACCAGAGTCATCTGGAGAAATGGAACTACCCATTGAAGAATTTGACAAGACTGATGCTCCTCCTTTGTCATCACTGTTATCAGCTGGTAAGATGGACTCTGTACCTTCTTTGATGGTTGACATCTGATTTGGATTAGCTGTCTTGTCATCCATACTTTCATCAGGTGCATCTGTTTCCAAATCATCCTTATTATCTGAAGCCATACCACTTGTTGGATCAACATCATCAACCCCAGGACCATCCAGGGATAGGTCTGCTAATTCCTTTACTAATTTGCTACCATCAGATGACTCCTCATGTAGTGATTGATGCTCACTGTTCACCGCTGCTGTTGGTGGTGATGGTGTAGATGCTGATGCTGTAGATACTGCTGACAGTGTGGATGCTGCTGATGCTGTCAATATTTCTCCACCCAAATCGGACGAATCTGGGCCTGATTTCTCCAGTATACTCTGCAACTGGTTTTGGTCGTACTGCTCAGAATGTGATGTCAGTGACTTGAAAGGCCTGTCATTAAGATTCTCACCGGTGTTAGACGACGGCAAACTATTGTCTGCACCAATTTGACTTGGACCAACATGCTTGGTTTGATTTTGAACGCCACCAGAATTAATATCATATGCAGCATCTGCAGAGTCCCCAGTAGGTTTCTGTCTGGTCAAGGTATCCTGCTGATTGGCTGTTGTTGCGTTGACGTTAAATTTCCTTTCTTTGGGTCTCACAGACAAGTCTTGCGGACGTACTGCTTCCGTTGAAGATTTGCTACCAACTGGTGCAGATATGTCCTGCAAATGTGTCTGAGATGTTGTGGCAGTGGAAGTGTGAGGAGTGATTTGGATAGCTGGAGTATTTTCTGGTGTAATTTGCGGATTGGATGTGGCCCCCTGCATAGCTGGATCCAAAGTTGAAGGTACTCTCTGGTCTATATTAGTGCCTATCTGGAATCCCTGGGAGCCCCCAGCTGTAGGAAAGAGAGTTAGAGACAAAAAAAAAGAAATGTTAAATATCCCAAAGTTTTGTATACAGGTTAATAGTTGCACAGAATGTGGTGAGATGTATCCCTTGGTGTACGAGTATTATCACCCGGGGAGAGTATGCCCGGGGAGAGGGAGCATAGGGGCACTCCCACCTCGGAGGTGCCGCGTATGTAAGACCCCTCTTTTCAGCATCGCTGTCACCCAAATATTCCATTTCTTTCCAAAGATGCTGTGTCACCTAAAGACCCTTTATTTGTAGCTTAACAGTGTTTGCAATGTTTTTAGTATGTGTAATGTAAGTTGTAATTTAAGATGTAATTTTTAAAGTCTCTTTGTAAAGTGCCTTGATCTCTTTGATAAGGCACTTCATAAATGCTGTTTAATAATAATAATAATAACAATAATAATAATAATAATAATAATAATAATAATAATAATATTTTTCCATTTGATCTGCCACCCAAAGAACCATATTTTTCAATTTGAACATCAACTTTCACTTATCACTGATATTGTCACTTACTTTGAAATAAACAATAGTCATTTTGAAATAGAAAATCAATGATAGAGGCTTCTTTTGGCTTTCACTCAAAGACCCTATTTTAAAATGGAATGGACGGCCAATGAAAGCTTTGATGTGATGTGCTGAAATGCGACCATGTGGGTAACATTCCCTTCTTTAAAACAAGTGAATTGTTTTTAAATAGAAAGAATAAAGTTCCATTTACCATTTCAGTTACTATTGTTAGGCAATGGTATATCATGGGGGTGTTCAGTGGCAGATCTAGAGCAGTTAGAGGGGGGCAATTTGAGAAAAATGCCATAGAAAATGTGTGAAAATGGAGGCCCAATTAAAACCACTTGTCATATTCTCACCCAAAGCCTCTGATTTAGGTCCAATCATTCAGTCTTTCCCCTGATGACCCAATATTTTGCACATTTTGCTCTCACCATATGGTAAAAATCCTGTTCTCACCCAATTTCTTTATAAAATTTTGCTAACATTTGTAGAAAATATGCTTATAAAAAATCTTAAGATTTTTTTTCAGATTTTTATGATATATTAGGGTAATTTTAACCTTCAGAACCCCCCCAATGCCTGACCGACCTTTGCACTGAAATTTGCCCCCCTTGGGAAATTTTGCCTATACACCAAAGCAATTCAAGCAAGTGTGGATTTAATTGTCTGATAATATTTATAATACCTAAAGCATCCAATCCTTGTTTGTAAATGGCTTCATCAATCTTAATTGTAAGATCCAGTTTGCACTTAGCCTGAGTTTCCAGATCTTTAGTGATAAGGCACTTGGCTAACTCCTTCTGCAGTTGACCCGACTTGTAAGCTTGCCAAAATTTCTCTAGATTTTCTTTGCTATTGAAACGGATAACAAACTCTATGGATCCCTCTTGTAGTTTTATGAGTTGAGCGCCGATGGCTGACAACAATATGTACAGTTGCCAAAGCAATAGATTTTGACGTTGGAGAAGATTGCTGTTTTGATGATGTAGTGTGGATAGACATGTAAGAATATACTTGGTGACTTCTGGTTTCGCTTCATTGGTGTCTTGGTTGTTGATGTTAATATGTGTTGAAAAATCTGTAAAAAACAAAAGTAAAATATAATGCTATAGATGTCATTCCTATGTACTTTTTTTAGTCAATTTGCATAATGTGAAATGATCTGGTCCATGGGGTCCAAAGGAGGCATTTTTGAAATTTGAGTTACTGTATACAATAGGCCATCATTTCCTGAAAACACCAATGGTCTAGCATACTTGGTTCTAAAGTTATGAAGTTTTTGATGTCTATTTTCTATGTATTTTATTGTTTTTTACTCCATATTTTTACCTTTATCTCAGTTTCAAATTTGCCACCTTTGGCCCCCATGGACCAGATCGTGTCACATATTAGTCCCAAACAAAAATGTTTGGTAGACTCATAACCGGTGCGATCTTACCTTTCCGATGTTGATTAAGATACTTCTTGCATCGATCCCGAGATGCGGAAAAACCAATAGTCATTTTGTCCCACATAAATGAATAAATAACAAAAACCCGATCCCCGAGTGGACTCACCCATTCGGTGACGCCACACACGATAATCATCCCTTATCCGACTTGGGCAGCCCCTACTCGGCCAAACTTGTAGGGGCGGCCGGGTCCGGATAATCAACATCGAAAGGTAAGATCGCACCGTTATGAGTCTACCAAACATTTTTGTTTGGGACTAGACTCAGTACACCGGTCGATCTTACCGCTTCCGATGTTGATTAAGATACTTCTTGCATCAACATCTGAAAGATCGATCTAGCAAGTAACCGACGGATGGAGGTACAAGATTGGCCAGCATCTGATAAGGATCGGGAGAGTGGGTAGCATGGTAATCGCGAGGTCAAACTATTTCCCCCCCTCACGGCCGGGAAACAGAAAGACTACGTGAACAGACAAAAACCCTGAACTGAAAGTGCAGTGGTTAAGAATAGAAACACTGGTTCTTACCATGTTGGAATTCTGATTGTCCGCAAAACACCTGATACCCAACCACTATGTTATCTCCCCAGAACAGCCCTGGTGAACTTATCACCTGGTCGTTGGTTTACGTTTTTGTAGTAAACCGTGGAAAAGGACGACGGGTTCTTCCAGGACACAGCCTGACAAATCTCTTCAATGGGGACCCCCCTATGGTAGGCCCACGAAGATGAGATAGATCTGGTTGAGTGGGCCTTGGGGCGAGCGCCTCTTTTGTCGCCCGAGTCCACTAACACCTGGACCAGCCACCGTGCAGAGTCTGTTTAGCGGCTGGACCGCAAGCGGTTCTGCGTGGGTGATAAATAAGCGGTCATGAGCCCCTCTTAAGGTTTGTGTTCGGCCAAGGTAGTGCTGTAGCGCCCTCACCGGGCACCGCAACCTGTCTTCGGCTATTGACGAACCCTGCCCAATACTGGGGCGGAAGAGGGGCGAGTGTCGGAATGTACTTCGCTCATTTTTGCAAGGAAATCCGGCGAAGAAACAGCGCGCTCCGTTGTTAGTAAATACGGAGGCTGACTTCGAGACTGCGTGCAACTCCGAGCAGCGCCGTCCCGGCCAACGCCAGAAGAAAGGCCGCTTAAGAGTGACGTATTTAAGGGTCGCTTTTGACAGGGGCTCAAAAGGGGACCCTTAATATACTCCAAGACTGTGTTGAGGTCCCATGGAGGGACCACCTTCCTTCGGCGGGCGCCGCTGAACATACCGTCGAGAAGAAGACTTAGGGACCCATCTGAATTGATGGTCGACCGCTTCAAATCCCGATGAATCGAGAGAATGGCTGACTTGTAGTTGGCTATCGCTGCCTGCTGAAGTCCTGACCTGAACTTTTCTGTCAGAAAATCTGCCACTAGAGGCACAGGGGCTCTAGTGGAGATGTATTTCATCGCACCATGTAGTAGGGAGCCAAACGCTGACTATACGTGACGGAGGGTAGACTCGCCTACCCCTGGCGATGAGAGAAGCAGCTTCTGATGAAAAGCCTCCCTCCGCCGCACGTGCCCTGATAAGGGCCATGCAGCTAACTGCAGGTGCTCTAGTGGTAGACTTGGTACCTCTCCTCCGGCATCCGGAGTAGATCTGGTAACTCGGGGAGTACTCGCGGCTGTGCCGCTAGTAGATCCACCATCGGTCGAAACCACAGGTGTTTCGCCAGAACGGTGCTATCAGAATGACGCTGCAATCCTCCTCCCGATCTTGGTCACCACCCTTGCGAGCAGTGAGATCGGGGAAAGCGTAAGCAGTCATTCCTCCCCAGTCTCACGGACAGAGCGCCCACGGCGAATGCCTGTGGGTCTGCGACCCTCGAGCAGTACACCGGCAGCTGATGATTTCGATGAGATGCGAACAAATCTATCGAGGGTGGTACATCACCTCGAAGATCGCTCTGGGCGACCTGCGGAGCAAGGGACCATTCTGTAGGTCCCGACACCTTTCCTCGTGACAGATCAACCGCGAGGATGTTGGTGACTCCCGCTATGTGCATCGCTCTCAACGTAATCTGGCCTTGCACCACCCTATCAGGCGTAGTGCGTGCAGGTACAACCGTGGTGACCTGGTGCCCCCTTGTCTGTTGAGGTAGGCCACCACGGTTGTGTTGTCCGCTTGGACAACGATATGAGATCTCACGATCACCTTCTCGAAGTGCTGGAGAGTTCTCTCCACTGCCCAAAGTTCGAGAAGGTTGATATGGAACTCCGCCTCCGTGGCCGACCATAGGCCCGAGACTGAGTCCCGGATGTGGCCCCCAGCCCAGCTTTGACGCCCGGTCGTCACTACGTGGATTTGAGCGCTGGTGCAGGAAACCTGACACCTTGAGTCAAATTGGGCTGATGGGTCCACCACCAGAGTTCCTCTCGCGCGATCTCCGACATCGAACCGCGAGGGATATTGGGTGACGACTGGGCCTGTAAAAGGCTAGAAGGTGTAGTTGTATAGGCCTCATGTGAAAGCGGCAGTACGGTACGAGGTCTACCATACTGGCCATAAGGCCCAAAACCTTCATCCATGCCACAGCGGTGCCCCTCTGACTCGCCAAGAGTCGGGCACACCTCGCCATGTTCGTCACCCTCTCGGGTGAGGGCGCCCGCGATCCCTCCTTGAGGTTGATCTGGGCCCCTAAGAATAGTGGTGTCGGCGTCGGGACCAAATTGGATTTCTTGACGTTGATCAGAAATCCCAGGTCCCGCACCGTACGGACTACTAACTCCACGAGACACTGTGTCTCCAGTGGGGTGCGTCCGTAAATGGACCAATCGTCCAGGGAGCAACACATGTTGACTCCCCTGCGCGGCGGGTACGCTGCCACCGCCCTGACCAGGAGTGTAAACACTCTGGGGAGGTGGACAAGCGAATGGCAGGCATCGAAACTGGTAAGTTTGACCCTGTACCTTGAAGCGTAGAAACCTCTGATCTTGAGGTGCGATCGAACATGCAGATATCGTCCGAGAGATCTAGCGATGCCGCCCACATACCCTTGATGGGGCAGGCTAGCACCGCAGCGAGAGTCTCCATTCTGAACCTCTTGGGCCTGATGAACTCGTTCAACGGCTTGAGGTTCAGAATGGGCCTCCAGTCGCCGGTCTTCTTTGGAGCCAGAAAAAAAGTGCTCCAAAACCCCTTGGTGAAAGGGGGGTAGACCGGGACAATCGCTTGCTTCGTGAGAAGCTGAGTGACCTCTGACAGTAGTGCCCGACGCTGGGGGCCGTCTGGCGGCACTACCGTGGACCTCTGAATCGTGCAGGCGCACGAGGGGTGGCTGGTAAATTCCAGCCTGTAACCCCCACTGACCACTGACAATACCCAGGCGCCCGGTGAGATGGCATGCCATCTCTGGGCGTAATGCACAGCGGCCGCCCACAGGGGAATCCCTGTGGAAGTCCAAGGCCTGCCGGCATGGACTGTCGACCGCCGTGCCCTCAGGACCGATCTGGTTTGCCACCCTTAGAAGAACGGCTCTTCTTAGGGGCTTGCCATCGATCCAGCACTACTCTTGCGCTTCCCAGATTTTTTGGGAGGTGCTGGAGTAGCCTCGGGCTCGGTGTAGTCTGTGGTGCGCGTCCTGCTGAAGCCGGAGCTGGCGCTGAAGAACGCTTAGAAGACTTCTTCTTCTTGTGCTTCTTCTTCGCCTTACTGCCCTTCCCCTTGGTCAGGGCAGCCTCTGACTTCTTCAGAGTGCTCTCATTGGTGGCCTTCTTTGCCCGGTCCTCCACCGTGCGCAAAAGGCCTGTCCAAAGAGTAGCCCCTGTCCCACCGAGTCTGACTTCTTCATTGCTTCAGCAAAGTCGGAGCCGTAAGTTGACTGGAGGGACAGACAGGCATTCTCCGGCGGCGAGATGACATCCTATGGGCTAGGCCCATAGAACTCTCGTTGAGGTTAGCTGTTAGCACCGCTAACAGATTAACCTCATGGAAGAGTTCCGACGCGTTGCCCGTGGTCGCTCGCTACCTTCCTACCGAGGTGCTCGGCAAGCGTGGTAGCGACGCTTAGAGACTCTGATAAGCGGCGTGCTCGCTTATCGATGAGCTTTAGCTCCTCCTCCCACTGGGGGAGAACGACCCGTGCGCCTTGGCCGCCAGCGGCGGGCGCTTGGCACCGTCTGAATCCAGGTCAGAGACCCTGGCGTAGGTGTCGTAGTGCTCCTGCGAAACACGCAGTGGAAGCGTGCAAGCACGCGGCGTCGAAGCTCCAGCGAGCCTGACAGCCCTACGAAACCTACCCTTGAGGTCCGCCGGGAATGCAAGTGCGGGCGACCCTTGTGTGGACGCGCTAGCTGGGCATCCTACTGAAAAGATGCCCTGGTCCTCCTGAACGGACTCCTCCTGAGAGAAAGCCAGGCCCAAACCTTGGGCCACACGGCTCATCACCTCAGCGGTGTCCGCAGGCAGACCATTGCTAGCGAGTTCCTCACGGGAAGCGGGGAAGGATACCTGAAGCTAGCTGCACAGCCTCATCAGACTGTGAGTCGCTACTGGTTTCATCTTCCGACTCCTTTCCCTCGCCTTCAGACTCTGACTCACTCTCTGATGAGGAAGAGATCTGACGACGGGCATCTGAAGGTGGACAGGAAGGTGTCGCCACCGTGTGGCTAGCCAACTGAACACCAGCAGAAGAGGGAGTACTCCGCTAGACCCGAGATGCTAGCTATAGCACCCGGGATCCGCGACGCTCTCGCTGCTGTCGCTTCTAGCCATAGCAGCGTGCGGCCTACCCTGAGCTGTATCAGGGTTAGCCACTCGCCGCCCAGGCTGGGTAACAACTGGTGGTACTGCTTGCCCACCGCTAGGCGGCACTTGCCACGGTGCTAGACCGTGGAAGAAACCACCCTGCGGCGGATACCACGGGGCATACCCTGTCGGTAGCTGACCCTGAAAGGATCCGCCACCAGGGAAACCCCATGGAACGGCAGTACCAGTACCGCCTCCCCTGTTGCCACAGAGACTGTGGTAACCAGGACGAGTACTGCGGTACCTGCGTGGTTGTAGCGTAGGTGCCCGGTAGGGCTCCTCGGCCGCGCATCCACTGTACCCATGCCTCACAGCGTTCCCCCGCTAGAGGATCAAGCCGTGTGTATGGGTACCCCGCTATACTGGCTGTCCCTTGGCTAAAAGGAGCTTGCCTAGTATCACGGGTAGCTGAGCGTGTATACCCTCGATCAGTCACCTCGCTACCTGAATAGGCAGTATCAATCAATGGAGCCATGCTCCGCTGAATAGATAGTGATCGATCATAAGAGGGTAATTGACCCATTGACTGTAATGGATCACCCACGCTCTGCTGGCTCTCGAGGACATAAGTGGGTTGTTGATCAGCCAGGCTGTTCAAACTACCTACCCTAACCTCTTGAGCCTCGCCCAAGGTCGCTGTGTGTGGCGGACCACTCACGGCAGCTATGGGCGCGTGCATAGTGGCTACCACTGAAGTCGAGCCGTAGCTCGTCTCGGTAGCTGCCACCGTTTGCACTTGGGTCGCTGTCCCGTGAGAGACTGCGAGCCCAACCCCGGTATAGCCGCTAGCCAGTCCCGGAGGACAGCCGGCAGCCATTCCAAGGCCCAGGGCATCACTCGGCGGTCCCGCCATGGAACGCTGCCGTGTGACAACCCCAGTTGGTTCTGCTAAGACTACACCAGCGTTAGCCCCGGTATCGTCTCTGCTAAACCCATGCACGCCATTCGACCCTTGCGGGAACGAAAGCGTGCTGCGTGCCGTGGATCAACCCAGGCAAGCCCGGGTTCCACTGGCACGCTGCGTTACAGACCGCCGAGGCAAGCCCGAGGTCCGTTTGCACGCCAGTATGCTAGGATTCAACCCAGGCAAGCCCGGGTACCCTTGGCATACTGTCCGTCGCCGGCTACTTCGCGGGTGCTAGACCCGCTTTCGTTCGCCAGCAATAGACGGGTGTCCACCTGCAAGAAACTCGCTAGAGATCTCACTGGTAGACTGGTACTCGCCTGTTAGGGCAAGTACCGCCCTGCTGCCTGCTACTAGCTTAGACGTTAAGTCAGTGCTTTCGCTGGCTGCTAGGCCTTCGGGCTCGCTAGCAGTCCCCGGAGGGTCCGCCTGCTTGCCCGGGACCGGAGCCCCAGAGGTTACCTTAGCGTGGCCCTTGCCGGCGTCGCGCTAGTACCTACCATATCAGTCTTACCTGTAGGCTTCTGTTTCTTAGTCTTCGTCTTCTGTCTGTGTCGAAGACCCAAACGAGCGCTACTTTCTAAATCCTCAAGTGGATGTCCGATAAGCCTATGCAAAAGGAAGCACACTTATTTGATTTAGAGCAATCCCTGTGGGTGTAGCAGAGTGGATGCGGGTCCCACTCTGCCACAAGGGAAGGGCATGATTGACAAGGCCTGGACATTGTAGTAATCGGGGAGCGTACAGCACTACCCCCCGAACACAAGCTCAAGCCCAATAAACAGACCCACACGCACAGTGGCTGTCGCTGATGTAGTGGTATGATATAAAAATATATGTACAAAGGGATGAAAAACTGAAAACCTTTTGGTATAGATTTGTCAGGCTGGTCCTTCGAAACCCACCGAACTCTTAGCAGTAACTCGTCATCAGACGCGTACTGAAAGATATAACGATAGAGCACACCATAAACATAGCGATAATCACTCACCATACATGTATACACAGTACTGTACAAACATCTATTGTAACTTACTAGTCTGCTATAGTTGTTTTACGTGAGAACAAAAATAAAATGGCGTCCTAAGGCGGCCATTTTGAAAACGTGTGTCCCGTGATACTGAACGGAAACACTCATACAAGCTAAGTTTTTGGATCGTTTTTGTCACTTTTCTAGTCGAAAAATGTCGTCAAAACTATCTCCCTAGCGTACTATACTGGTTGGTTTTTACCTCAGATGTAACAAACAAACTGTATATCTCGTCCTTTGGTTCGTAATGATACTTAGCGTTGGTAAAGAAAAATCCACACGTCTATCTCATCTAGAAACCAAGGAGGATAAGGGATGATTATCGTAGTGTGACGTCACCGAATGGGTGAGTCCACTCGGGGATCGGGGTTTTTGTTATTTATTCATTTATGTGGGACAAAATGACTATTGGTTTTTCCGCATCTCGGGATCGATGCAAGAAGTATCTTAATCAACATCGGAAACGGTAAGATCGACCGGTGTACTGAGTCGCAGTTAACATATTAATAGGCACTTTCAAGATTTGAGAAATAATTAACTATTCCAGTTGAAATCCATACACCCCCTGTGAAAGATGTTACAGTAATCTTACACAGATACAGGGAGTGTGACTGATTTCAAATGAGGTTACCTGAATGGGGTGACTCCATTTGAAATATCCACTCCCTGTGAGGGAGATTATGGTTATTTAAAGGAATTAGGGAGTGTGTGAATTTCAACTTGAATAGCCCATTTTAGCACTTCTCATTCATTAATACCTCAGACTGAGATTGTTAAAGCTTAGCCTTGATCAAGGCTTCCTCCTTACTTTTTCTCTATTCCGAGCTCTTCTTAGGACCCATGGTGGAAGTATCATATACTGGACTCCCTCAGATTTTTAGTCAGGTCAGAATTTTTGTGTGGCACTGGCAACATTAGCTTAGGGAGGAAGTATACCTTGTGGGCATGGTGTACATTTTGCTCAAACACTACCCCTGCAGTGCACAGTCCCGGTCCCCGCGCTCCATGCATCCGCGGGTATTCATGCTTGTCGGTGAACTTTAAAAACACCCCCTTTTGCATCTCATTTCGCGAAGTTTTTAGGGGAAAAACACCCCTTTTTTTAGCGATTTCGCAAATTATTTGCCCTTCGACAATACCCCTAGCTATTTTCGCTAAAACGCAAACAATATTTCTAATATACCCTTTTCTGGCAGAAATGCGTAGGCTGCTCGATGAAAACACCCCTTATTTTCAATTTCGCGAACACATGGTTTGAAAAAACACCCCTTTTTTGTGTGTTTCACGAATCGCATTTCTTCATCTGAAAACACCCCTTATTTTCGCGAAATTTTCGACGAGCATGAATACCCGTGGATGCACGGAGTGTGGGGGCCGGGTGCACATTATGCCAGGGGTAAAGTGTGATAAGAAAGTCCACTATCTAGCAATTCAAATGTCAAATAGATTTTCACAAAGTTATAATGGTAAATAATTATTTTGAAAGAATAAATAACTTCAAATTTTGGAAAGAAATAGACATTTTTGGAAGATGTGGCAAAGCTTCCATGAATTTTACATTCACTAACTATGGACGCCAAAGGACTTGAAGCAAGTCTAGTTAAAGCTTCTTTATCGAAATTGGTCTGCATCCAACTCAACTTTATAAATCCACAGGTGCTAGAAGTCTGAGAGAGAACCAAATATGCAGTTCATTACATTCCTTTGTACTGGATATTTATCAATTTTTTTTTTTTTTGCTGGCTCTTTGTTGTGGTTTGTGTGAAACTTTAAAAAAACAACAGAACTTTGCTATTTCATTGATAATTTCCATTTTGGTATTGAAGATTTGTTTGTTTATTTCTTCTTTACCTTGGTCCATTTATCAAAGGGAAATTTGTGACATGATCAAGGGGAATGAGTCACATGTCGGCCCTGGTCGAAAATAAGTTTTACATGTGTTTCTAAAGAGCACATTAAGAGCTTTCAGAAACTGAAAACCCTGTGTTGATACGACTTTTCTTTGCAAAGTTATGTCAATTTATCAATCGCTGAAAACAGTATAAAACAAAAGAATTTTAACACTTCCTTTGCCAATATCTCAAAATCAATATTAGCGACATCCGACTCATTCCCCTTGATTGTGTCACATTTCAGCATCTCTCTGTTCTTTCATACGGCCCAGCATATCTATTCCCTGGCTTCTTGAGAGACACCCTTCTAAAATTCACCACATGACGTAAAAGGCTAATTGCCACCATTCACAGGATTCACCATTTTACCATGGAGACTACCTGCATGCCCTTGAAGAAATTATAGGCCTACACAGTCTCTATCAACATGGTTGTAACTGAAATGCTATAACTGAAATAACATAACATACACTTACCCCATGATCTTACATCAGGTGCTTTGTCCTTCTGATGAATGACAACCTGATTATTTCCTCCTTACATGCCATAGGCTGGTCTTTCATCTCTGTATTTGCTGATCCTTTTGCACTCTCAGATACGTCCTCAAAGGAATGGTAACCTAGTGAATCTATCCAAATATAGAAACAATTGTAAGAAACAAATCAACAATTGTTTGTAAGAAGCAAATCAACACCCGATGTTCAGTAGTAGAGTAGTCTGACGAATAGGACCTGTTTTTTTTCTCAGTTACCAACTATCACTGCTCAGGCTCTGATTGCTCAAGAAAGATTGACCGCGAAAGTCCACTAACCGCCCCACCCGACGGGCAGCGCGGTCACTGGACTTTCGCGATTCGTCTTTCTTGCGCCATAGATATGAGATAGTGGTCGCATAGTCTGAGCTGAACATTGTCTGGTAAATAAGGAAAAAAGGTCCTACACGTCGGACTATAGTAGAGCAAGGTTCAAGCCCGGGGTTCAATATTTTGGACTCCTCGAGACAACACACACAGCTAGAGGTCTCCCCCCAGCAGCGGATTAAAAATGGCAGAAGAACTAATAGAATGATCAAAATCTGTGGAATCAGTGATTTTGCCTATTTTGGTCCATCTAAGGCAGAGGCCATCTGTTATCTGTAACTTAACACCATCCACATCCACCCCCTCAATATTGGCCTTTGTCCTCTTGCAACATTTTATTTGTTTTATGCAAAATTTGGGGTCATCGGGCGAGAGACGGCCGGAATGTTTGGACCTAAATAAGGGTGCATTGGGTGAGAGTATGATCATTTTTACAATATGTATGTTTTCATGCTTTCCACAAGGGAAAATCCATACCCAAGAATTGAGAAACCTGTGCTAGCTTCTGAATTTGCCATTCTGATAAATGCAGATCTCGACAATCACTCCACAATCTCTATCACTGGCACCATATATTGGACAACTCAGTGAAATATGATTGATGAAAACATTCAGAAAGCCTGCTGAACCCTGGAAACCCGGCAACATACTGAACAAGTGTACATTGTGGCATATAGTGGTCTGTCATACAAGTACATGGCTCATCATGGTTGTCCTCCATGATTTTTGGACACGAGGACTAGTGCTTATTTCAAACACTGGAAAAGAATAATAAGGTGTACTAAACATCTCAAAAAAATAATTACCCCCCCCCCTTTAAATAATGACCATTATTCAAAAACAGGCTATTGTGTTACAAATCTGTAAAATGCGTTGGAAGCAGAATTTATTTCTGCGTAAATTTGACACCTCATTTGTAGCAATTGTCTAAATATTGACGTCATAGCGTACATTTTAAATTTTAAATTGATCAATGTAACCCAACATTTGAAGTTGCAGTAAGATATATTGATTTGTATTCAGTATAATGGAAGAAAATCTGTGTAATATGATATCTCAGTGTTTTTGTATTGTTGCAAGTGCAACTTTCCAATCTGGACCTCGCTATATTTAATTGACTGGTGTTTTATTGTTTTCTGGACTATCGTATCAAATGAGGTGTCAAAATGCGCAGAAATACATTCTGCTTCCAATGCATTTTACAGATTTGTAATTCAACAGCCGTTTTTGAATAATGGCCATTATTTAAGGAGGGGGGGGGGGGTAATTACTTTTTTTTAGATGTTTTATGTGTGATTTCACTCACTTCACACAATTATGCATTGTGGGACAACTTGATTTTCTATTTATTTTCCTACCTGGTGATCCATTTGCAGTTGCTGTAGAATTTGCCGCCCCTGCTGGACTACCAGCTGAAGTATTCTGTGACAGATCCATTTTAGCAAAGTTTGGTTCAGCAACTGATGTTGATGTAACAGGTGGTTCAAATTGATTACTTCTTGGTGGAGACAAAGGAGTCTGTTGACTTCCTGGAGATTCTGGACTAGTTGGTCCTGCAAGAGGTATTAAGAACATGGATGACTGGGAACAAATTACAAAACGCAATGTACTTTTCCTTAGCTTTAAATTTCCCCTTCAAAAACATCGCAATAATATCAAAATCTATGTGCGTAAATTAAAAAAGACATACACATGACTTGTACAGAACTGAAACTTATGGTCTTTATCATAAAAAGAGGAAACAAGCTGAAAATGCTAAAAATGCTTTTAAAACAGCGTAAAATTGGGGTAAAATGGCTCAAATTGGGCTAAAAATAAAAGAAAATGTGTAAATTTCAGGAATAAAAAAAAGAGGAAATCAGCTGAAAAAAGTTTCAGGTCTATGGATAAGGTTTAGGGTTAGGAGTTTAGAGTTAGGGTTATGATTAGTGTACGAATTTAGGGTTAGGGTGGTGCCACATATTCTACAATAATTACCGCTGAAATTGTCCATGTATCTTACCATTTGTTTGGCTTCTCATAGCATCCTCCAGTTCCTTCACAAGATCCTTTCTGTTCACATCATTAAGCAGTTCAACTAGCTCCTCATAGTCATCAGGTGATAGTTTGCCATGCGTTTCCAATCGCAAAAAGAAGTCCATACCAGTCTTTACTCTTTCTACCTCTTGCCAACAAGGAAGCCATCCAAACCAACAACCACATTCATCATTTCTTGGAGATTATCATCTCTTAACTGGTTGCTTATTCGCTGGAGTAGCTTTCGGAAGTTGCGTTTTTTGCGCACCTCATCTGCCATATTGCTCATGTAATGGTAGGGCCTATAAGGAAATTAATGCAGTCAAATCTGAGTGATGAATAGTTGCATGTGGTATTCATGTGACAGTGTGCTACTGGTTAATTGAGGGTCTATTTCTTCCTCTAGCTCTGGCATTATCCACAATTTGCTTTCTGGAATAAAAGATATATAGGTCAAGTACAGAATGTCCCAAAAAAATGGTTACTGGGTATGTAGAAAACATTTTTAGTTTGAGCCCGGAATTTAAAAATGTCAAAATACAAATTTTTAAAGAAAAAATACAAATTTTTTAATCAAGTGCTCTATAAAAGAAAATCAAAATAAACAGTGACATTCAATTTAGAGTTATTAAAAAGTCATTGCATATGTGTGACGTGTCATGTCAAAAGGAGACACTTTTGGGCAGGATCCTAAATTGAGAAATAGACAAAAATCTACCCAGGGTGATTTTTTCACAATTTGATTTTTTTGCGAATTTGTGATGTTATTTATGTTTAAAATATTGCCTGATAGTATCAAACCGGAATATAACTGGCATCTTATATTTTTTGAGACATTTTTGAAGGTAATTCCTACTCTCAACAGTGTCAATAATATTTTTAAAGGCCGATATCTCAATTTCTAATTTTATAATACCATATAACTTACGGACTCAATATCTTTGCTTTGGAATGTCCGATTTCTTTGGGGAAAACGGTGTTGTGGAGCAAAATATCTCTATATTTAAGATATGTAAAAACCTCAAAATTGATAACCTGCCTGCCCTTTTGACATGACACGTTACAAATATCAAATAAATCCAACATAAATAATGTTTCAGAGATGCAATTTTTTTTTCAAAACGCAACAAGCCGCGGTGCGTTCCCTGTGCGCTTCACCCTGACAGTGTATCTCACGCGGAGCCTCACAACAAAACATGATCGAAAACATGGCCGGCCGGGAATTTCATACAGCTTGACGAACAATTATTCCTCTTTTGCGCTGAAGTCACGGTTCGATTTAGAGGGGTTTTACATGCACAAATGCATGTAACTTTGGCTCTGTGCATGTAGAATTTTGCCTGTGCATGCAAAATTTTGTGTTATTTGGCCCATTTTGAGGGAAAAATCGGAGTTGTGCATGTACATTTTATTTTCTAAATCGAACCCTGGCTGAAGTTGTATCTTCATTACGACTACGAGCTGCGCAAATTGCAAGAATCAAGATGATGATGTTTGAAAACAAGTTGATTGCTGTCCACTGCCACTTTTGATACAAAACGGCAATTTAAAACATGTTCATTTTTGTGCATGTTTTCAATTTTTCATTAAAGCTAACAGAATCATTATAGAAAATAAAGGTAAGATTTTGGTCTTATCGTGTACCGTACCAGGTACAGCTCCTTTTCCTCTAGGAGCCATTTTTTCATTTTTTTAAATTTCCATCAAGAAACAAAAATATTCCGTACACTAGTATTGCCTAAATATGACGCAAACTGTCAAATTTCAACCATTTTTATCGAATAACGAGGTCTAGAAAACTGATCGCCCGTCAAAAAAGGAGGTCTAGGGAACTGATTGGCCGATCAAAAAAGGGGGGTCTTGGGAACTGATCAGCCGCCAATGGGGGTCTCGAGAACTGATCCAGGGTAATTTTCAATTTTTTTTGGTTTTTTTGCCACAGATTTTCGAAAGAATAAATTTCGATTCTTGTCAAAAATTGTGCATCGAATTAAGTATATCAGGATGAAAAATAAATTAAATTTATCTCAACATCTGGATCTGGATCATTCCAAGCAGAATGTCTGCATCACACTTGAATCCAGATTAGGGACCAATCGGGCCAGAGCCAAAAATGGTCATCACTCAACCTAAAATTTAGAAATTGTTACAGGAGTGAATTTCTCCTCTGGTTTAATAGACCACTTACCAAAGATTATGAATCGGCAAAAAAAAATTAAAATTTGCCCGTCAATTTTGGAATACAAGCAATAAAATACACACATAGCGCCCTCTCGGTGTGGCGGGACGGAATTGTTAAATTTGATGTTACTGCATATTTAAAAAAGATAGGATTTTTTTGTTTATGGTATTATAAAGGTCTTCTGTATACATGTAGACAATTTCAGCACTAAAAAAAATGTCAGTGGACTTTGCAAAAATAAAGAAATAAATTAAAATATGTGTACAATTCCGTCCACATTTTCAGGTGATTTTTTACGTTCGGAAGGGACGAAAAAAAATTTTAGTCAAAACTTTCCAAAATATCAACTATTATGGTAATAAACATTCCTGAGTACATAAAAATTGAATTCATCAACTTTGCTAGACTCAGAGCCATTTTAACTTCTTCTATTTCAGGCCTTTTGTGGTAGGATGCCAGCAATAATGCTATTTTCAGGGTCTTTGGTGTAAAACACGGCGCCGCCACATTTTGAGGTGATTTTTTTAAGTTCAGGAATCTATGAAAAATTTCTTTCTCAGTCAATATTTTGCAATAATTTTTCATTGGAAGTGAAAGAAAAACAATTTTGTCAGTTTTAAAGTGAATCAATTGCTTTTTTTTGATTTTGACATGGTGGACAAAATTCCGTCCCGCCACATTCCGTCCCGCCACATTGACATGATTTTAAAAATTAATGAACGATTACTATAAAGAAGCCGGTGAATTTTATAATTCCTCCCATAACAAAAGAAGGATAGTTGAAGTTAATACCAATGTTAGAAACAAATATTTTATCCCAGTACTTTTGATAAAAATTCAACAAATGTACTGTGTTCACAAATACATGAAGTTTATCATTCCGTCCCGCCACATCAGTGAATTTGCGTTACCGTGGCAACGTGTTGATTCTTAAGACTATTTTTTTTGTGTGTGAATGTAGTCTGTAACTTACTTGTTTATATTAAGAACATAAAGAATCCATAAAATAAACAGGGACAGAGCTACAATTTAAAAGGCCTATCAAAATTCCGTCCCGCCACAAACGGGAATTTTGGCTCTGGCCCAATCGTTATTTACGGCAGGGTGGGGAATGGGCGTTTTGGAAAAAATATATCGACAACAAATTTCGTGTTCCCCCCTCCGGTCCGCTCAAAATTTCCGCGTTCCCCCTTGTTTTCCCAATTTCTCCATTAAAACTTCACAATCCTCCCTCCTAGCTCCTGGTTCAACTAAAATTTCAGGTTCCCCCCCTCTCAAGGGGGGGTAGGTGTGCCACCGCCAGTTTCAACTCGAGGTCTAGGGAACTGATCGCCCGTCAAAAAAGGAGGTCTAGGGAACAGATTGACCGATCAAAAAAGGGCGGTCAAGGGAACTGATCAGCCGCCAATGGGGGTCTCGAGAACTGATCCAGGGTAATTTTCAATTTTTTTGGTTTTTTGCCACAGATTTTCGAAAGAATAAATTTCGATTCTTGTCAAAAATTGTGCATCGAATTAAGTATATCAGGATGAAAAATAAATTAAATTTATCTCAACATCTGGATCTGGATCATTCCAAGCAGAATGTCTGCATCACACTTGAATCCAGATTAGGGACCAATCGTTATTTACGGCAGGGTGGGGAATGGGCGTTTTGGAAAAAATATATCGACAACAAATTTCGTGTTCCCCCCTCCGGTCCGCTCAAAATTTCCGCGTTCCCCCTTGTTTTCCCAATTTCTCCATTAAAACTTCACAATCCTCCCTCCTAGCTCCTGGTTCAACTAAAAATTTCAGGTTCCCCCCTCTCAAGGGGGGGGGGGGGTAGGGGTGTGCCACCGCCAGTTTCGAACTCGAGGTCTAGGGAACTGATCGCCCGTCAAAAAAGGAGGTCTAGGGAACTGATTGGCCGATCAAAAAGGGGGTCTTGGGAACTGATCAGCCGCCAATGGGGGTCTCGAGAACTGATCCAGGGTAATTTTCAATTTTTGTGGTTTTTTGCCACAGATTTTCGAAAGAATAAATTTCGATTCTTGTCAAAAATTGTGCATCGAATTAAGTATATCAGGATGAAAAATAAATTAAATTTATCTCAACATCTGGATCTGGATCATTCCAAGCAGAATGTCTGCATCACACTTGAATCCAGATTAGGGACCAATCGTTATTTACGGCAGGGTGGGGAATGGGCGTTTTGGAAAAAATATATCGACAACAAATTTCGTGTTCCCCCCTCCCGTCCGCTCAAAATTTCCGCGTTCCCCCTTGTTTTCCCAATTTCTCCATTAAAACTTCACAATCCTCCCTCCTAGCTCCTGGTTCAACTAAAATTTCAGGTTCCCCCTCTCAAGACCCCAAAAATGTTGTGTTCCCCTAAATTTTCCCATTACCCCCTGCCATAAATAACGATCGCTCCCTTAGTAGGCCTACAGGGATCTATTCTATACGATGATTATTTTTGGGTGGATCATCTAGAAAGGATAAAATTCAAATTGAGAAAATATTCTAGGTATGATTTGTACTATAAAATCCAGATCATAAAAAATGCCAAATAGCCCTACTTTCTCATACTGAATAATTATAGCAGTAGGCCTACTACAAGCAAACCTGAGAATTAAGATGAGCAAACCCATCTATACTGTTTTTCCTTCTCAATATTTCCGCGAAGCAATACATGATTAGGCCTACTTTTATGTGAATGAATGGAGCCATGAATGGCAAGTGTGCAGAATTCGGCAGTCTTTCCACCAGGCTGATAGATCGAAAATCACTTCTAAATTCACTATTCGGGCCAGCCAATGAAGTGTACATAAACTGCTCCAAAAAAGAAACTTACCAGGTAAGAAATTTGTCTGTCAAATTCAAACGACAAATTGTGTTACACTAAATGGGATATGAGTGGAAGCAGTGTTAATTTACGCAATTTTGACACCTCATTTGTTGCAAACGGATGAGTATTTTTGAAGTTATGCTTATTTAACCGAACCTATCCACTGGAATGAAAGTTGCACTCATACCACTTGAGATGGTTGGCAGTATACTATATACAGGTGTAATCAGTGCTCTCCTCTTCTTCTTTGCATGACTAACTTTCCTATTGCTTCTTGTGAGGATGAAGAATGATCAAAGTTCTGAACATCCTTTCATGTGTCTGTTTATTGTGTGAATTCATTGGGGCGGACCTGCAACTTTCAAATTTGATAGTAGGCTTGTTCAAATGAGCATAACTTCAAAAGTTTTGATCTGTTTGCGACAAATGAGGTGTCAAACTCAGCGTAAATGTACACCGCTTCCACTCATATGCTATTCAGTATAATACGATTTGTCGTTTGAACTTGACAGACGAATTTCTTACCTGGTAAGTTACTTTTTGGGACCAGTTTATTTGAGGTACTACAGTCATAATATTTACTTCCAGTTTTATTCCCAATGATGGTCTCAATTCATCAAAATGTTCATGTCACCATCAGCGAAAAGTCCGATGATTTTCAATGTCATGACCACACACACAGCTCGCTCGGTCGAGTGATGTTTACATTTTGAAAACAATCACAAACTGGCCCAGTGTTGCCTAAAGAGGAGCCCAAAATTCACCTTATTCTTACAATGTGTTAAATGGGGAAGAAAATGATGGAAAATCCCCATTGAAGGTAGACTGGCCCCCAGTCTCGGTTCGGTTCCATCTCTGGATAATGTAACAATAAATAATTACATAATGCCCTATGAAAAAAAATGCGAAAGTCCTCTACCCCCCCCCCCCCACCCCCTTATTTTCTTCAAAGACAAAAACCCATTCCTCTTCATCCACAAATCGACGCCACTAATTACACCCACCACAGTCAACCATGCAGCAATATAGAAATATACTCGTATTATAAGTGAACGCGAAAGTCCATTGAGCGCTGATTCCGAGACTGGTCCAATCTGTTAGAGATCTCACTTCCAAATATTCGTTCAACGAAGCACGGTGATTCCGATGTCAATTACGAAAGCCCCGCCCCAGTTTCAATTCAAATATGGTAGCACAAAGCTATGCAGCGGGATGTGACGCAAGATCGGATGGGACACTTGTCAACAACTGAGAGGTATTGAGCTCAAGTGGCACGCGTCTGACAGACCCACGGTACGCGCAATAATAAAAGGCAACCACTCGACTCGGACTTAGGCCTATTGTCCATATTATGTATATTATCGCGTGCGGTTTGCAAATGTTTGCACATGCATTATTTAGCTAGGAAGCCTTTTCAAATATCCCCGCTGCCAAGCTGCGTTGATTGGTCGGATACAATATCGTTGTTTAGTCGCTTACACAAACGTTAATGTAGTGAAAACATGGACGTGGTATATAGAAAGATTGCGTGACTCCAAATCCGTAAAAGTGAACTCCCAGCATTTTGTGGGAACTGGAAGTCAAATTGCTTACAGACTGGGAGGGTCCATGTATTGGGTTGATTTTTAATGCTATGTAATCTACATTACCAGTCGTTCTCCATGGACCCGAGGGAGGGTCTACATTGAAGGAAGCTTTTGGGCTTGCAAAAAAGTAGCTTTTGGGCTTGTAAACGTAGCACGGAAAACATGCCAATGAGAGCTGAGATGATGAATTCTGTGAGTCTAGCGAATGGCTAGAAAAAAAATCGGGTCATCAAGAGCGGCAATCAATGAATTCAGGGGTCTAGGGAACGGCCAGCGGCTCTGAAAAAGGGGGTCGTCGTCGCGGCACATACCCGTATAGCTGGGAAATGTGAGTGCCCCCCCCCGGGCATGCACTGTGTATGTCACATTTTTCATGGAATAACACGCTAGCGTGACATGCCCTTGACTTTGTGTCAGCTGCCTAGCGACACTGTGCCCCGAAGGCCGTGATTGGTTGGTTCGGAATGTTGTTTACCGTCGATCGCATTACGGTAAGCTTGAGTGGCAAGCACTGTGCGCTCGACACAATTTACTATTGCGTACAAATTGTACACTCACGATCGAGAATCTATTATTTTAGCTATATAGCGTACATTTTTGGCAATTTTGGGTCACAATCACGGTTTTTGATTATTTTCTCCAAAATTGAGCATTTTTAAATTAATCTGATGTCACCACTGGATTCATAAGGTAATACAGGTGTACTTTTATACATTTTATAGATCAACAATTTAGAAGTTAAAATGCTAAAATGTTTTCCATAATTCCATGGTTCAGACCAACCTTAAAGCCTTAATGTACCGTACAATCTTTTTTAAATTTTTAGATTTTTCTTTTTTTCTTCCAAAATGATAATGCAATCATGAAAGTTCCCAATACATTTGGACGTGAAAAACATTGAGCATTTGCAAAGAAACAACATCATAAACTTCACCTAGATCACTCGAAATATCTCGCACTTTTTGGATTTAAGGACAGTAAGTGCAGCCTCAGAGTTAGTCTCTCCTACGCAGCCAGTTTGGAAAATTATGATAATATGTCGGACCAACAGAAAATCATCCCGTTTTACTATGATACCGTATACAAATAGGGCAAATTTGACAGTTTGCTCACAGAATAGTTGGAACATGTGTAAGTATTACAAATATGCCAAAAAAATTGGTTTTGAAAAAATATATTCTGAAAAAAGATCGTACATTAAGCATTAAGGCTTTAAAGGAAGTGTCCAGCAATCACAACATTATGTCTTAGGCCCCTAACAGTCAATTTTGAGTTTCCCGTCACATAATTTCTGAAAACAAGTGAGGTAACTTTTTCATTATTCATTATTTGTCTGCCTTTTATTATATGACCAACATGCATGTAAAATGTGTTGTTATTTGCCGCTCACTCACTTGAAGATGGATGTTTAGCCCAAATGAGATTCAAAAGTATATATTACAAAGAGTCTGCAAGGTTGACAGCAAAATGTAAATTTAGATTTTTCCACAAAAAATCACAATAATGAATTCAAGTGAGGGTCAGAAAATGAAGTGAGGGCGGGTGACGGGAAACTCAAAATCGACTTTCCTTGGCCTTATATGTTAGAAAAATACCAGTAATTGATCAATGATTTTTTAGAAAAAATTATTGATTTAAATTGAGCAACCCAACCCTGTCCAATATGCGTGTCCAAAGTCACCCCACTGCACTGTCCAAAGTCACCCCACTTTACGGTTATGTTGTGATTGCCGGACACTTCCTCTACTCTGAAGTACAAAGACGGGGGGGGGGTTCAAAGTACCGACGCGGACGCACAGATTGTGCTGACTTTGAAGGCACGCATACCTGCAGCAGAGACGCCGCACTATGCACTGTTAACGAGCTGTATACTATACGCCCACATTGTCACTTTGTCGACTGTTTCATTCATTGATTCATCTTTATTTCATTCAAATATAAAATATAACAGCACAACAATTAAACACATACATTGAATGAGGAGGTTCTCGGAAGGCCGGATGGCCTGTATTAAGAATCCCCTGTCCTAACAAAAAAGTTTCAAAATAACAACAACAACAAAATATACCGCAAAAATGTCAAAAACACTCCCCCCCCATTTACCCTAACAAAAACCAAAAGAGCTTGTTTTGTGATGCAATAAATTACAGAGATAAATTCAATACTACATTAAGGGATCTAAAATGAGCGTTTATTGCGTTTCGACAGTATTTTTTGTGGGACATGAGAGCACCTCGGACCTATCGAATTGTATTCTGAATACGAAGCATGTCTTTCTGATATCAAATAATTTTCATTTTTTGAAAATCACAATATAATACAAATTTTATGACAAATTATAAAAATTTGATATTTTTCAAATTTTGATATATAACAGTCCTCGAAGTAAATTATATAAATCTAATGATATATTCTTAAAGTGTATGTAGCAGGGAGGAAAAGCCGACGGTCAATTGAAAATTTTGACCTTTCATATTGAAGGTATGGATTTTTTTCCCAAAAAGACCTAATTTGTTTTGGTGTTTTGGGAAAAAAAATCCATCTCTTCAATACGAAAGGTCAAAATTTTCAATTAATCGTCGGCTTTTCATCCCACCTACATACACTTTAAGTATAAATCATCAGATTTATAAAGTTTACTTCAAGTACTGTTAAATATCAAAAAATATCAATTTTTAATGATTTGCCATAAAATGTGTATTAAATTGCGAATTTCAAAAAATCAAAATTATTGATATCAGAATGACATTCTTCGTATTCAGAATGCAATCGATATGTCTGATGTGCCCTGATGTCCCAAAATAAATACTGTCCAAACGTTCATACCCCAGCCCTTAACTATATTACAGATAATACGATACACAATTAAATTTAAACTGTCTGTGTACTTCAGAGTGGACAAACTTTACACACAGCTTCTTCAGTTCTTGTACTTCTTGTTCTTGCCTATTAACTCCTTTGCTTGAAATTTGAATTTTATAATACGGTACTCCATTATTTATCCAAAAATAAATAAAAATTCATTAGCACATGATCCAAATTGGCACACCCAAACTGAGATGGCACTTCAGTCAGTGCAAACTTAAATAGAGCTGTAATCAGTGTTCGAAATAAGTACTTAATATCCTCTTGTCCTCTTGTCCAAAAATCACTGGGGACAACCATATAAGCCCTTTCGCAATTACAACTGCGCATGTGCAGAAACAAAGTCGCCAAATAAATATAGCGATAAACACAACGAGGCTACTGTACATTTTCAATGGGGTGAACTTTGACGTTTCCGTAAAAACGTTTTGTACTGGAATTTCGCTGACAGTTTGGTCTTCACAGGAAATTTATATTTGTATTTCACAGGAAATATTAACATATGTAGGAATGAATAAAAAATGTTTTACAAAAATATGTTTTTGAAGGAAGTGCAAAGTTCGCCGCCATTGGAAATGCACTGCAGCCTCCTCGTGTTTATCTCCAAAAAATCGGCAAATATTACCCACAATGCATCATGATTCTGAAATTGCGAACTGGCTTATTGAGCTATGTACTTATCCCAAGGATTCTCGAGTACTAATATACTATAGGATAAGCCAGTCGTTTGCGCAAATGAAGTCAGTCATTCAGCCTGTGGGGATGATACATGTGATGGCCTAGCTGTACCCTTATGCGTGTAGGAGTGTATTTTCTGTGGAAGAGATGATCATGTTTACGTCATCGTTTCAAAAAAAAAAAAAATTAAATGGCGAAAAACGGCGAACATTTGGTCGAATCTTTCCATTACTATCATATCGTGAAAAACCAAACAGCTGAGGAGTTAGCTCAATATGCTAGGAAAATATTCTCTTCGATGACCCCATGACGAGACTGGTTAAATAAGCTGTATTTTTGCTGGAAAGGGTCCGGATAATTGGCAGTCGATGAGCGCCATCTTGGAAAATAGCTCGAAATAGACTTCCTCGACAGTCGTTCAAGATTAGAACTGAGATCTGGAACTAAATTAACCAATCAAATCTTGCGCACTCAAATGACCTAGCAACTGTCAATCAAATAAAGGATAAGTCCTTTTAAGTAATAAAGCAGTCTTGCGCATGATAGCCGTTCACAAGTACGTAAGATTTAGGCTGCGCACTCAAATGCATAGCAACCGGCATAGCAACCGTCAATCACTGTCACTCAAACTGCCGGCGAAGTGACTTCACTTTTTATACAGGGATTGAATACGAGTGTCACGGCCCTGCTTATCCCCTGGCCTGGTCCGGACAATCACTATATTTTACCTCCAAAGTATGACACATTATGGGGACAACCAAAATGTATTGAGGACAAGCAGAATTTATGCTTTAGTTATCCCCGGGATAACCTCCAGATTTTCCTTATTTTGGACACTGGCTGTAATGTAGCTGTTTTGCCCATTTTTTTAAAAGTTAGCTAGACTTGTGATAGCTCCTCACTCATGCATCATGCACTCACTTGAAAAACATGAAAAATGACGGCCTGATTTTACATGATTTAAGCTTACCTTTATGACACATTCCTACATCAGTCATGCCACATGATGATAGTTGACCTTTATGGTGGTATCTTTTAATATTTTCAATATTTTCCCCGCTCCCTTGCAGTAGTAGATAAGCGAAAAAGCTTCCCAAATTTTCGCCAAAAATTCCCGAGTTATTTTCCTACCAATGTTGCAAAGCTCGGGGAATTCCCCCTGAATGTGCGCGTTGTTGGTTTTGGCTTTTTATCAACTATAGAAATCAAAGGGGAAATTAATTTTGGTATCATCAAAAACTTTTTGCCCTCATTAATTCAATAAATATACTTCCGGGTCAAAAGCCTAAAGTATTTAATAAAGTACTTACATGCTATATAAAATTAACATTTTGAGATTATATCAAATAAAAAATTATATTATTGCTAAGAATAATTATATTTTGTAGTACAAATGTCTTTAATATCTTTAAATAATTTTTATTTTGTTTGCAAATTTCAATAAGATTTTGCACGCATGCGCATAAATGACGGAAGAGGAGCGTCCATGTTGGAATTTTGAAAGAAATGTGCGTGATTTGTTACCACAAAGTAAAGCGCGAAACCTTCGGTGATCGCACTATAGAAGTTAGCAAATGGTTTCCAAAATCAGCAGTGTCTTCAGGTCTCTAGTAGGCTCCGACGGACCCACTAATCGCACGGGGCCGCGAAAACGAGCCCTCGAAAGGTTAGTATTTTTGTTGGGCTTTTTGTATTCGTACGCGCAAAGGTGAAGAATTCAGCAACCTTACAATAAATTAGCTTGGAAGTGAATTTCATTTTTCTCGTTTATTTTATACAGCGGGAAGGGTTTCTGTTTCTGAAAGAGACTAACATTTTTTTGAAGGTCGTCCTTACCTAGTTATACAGCTGTATGTAAAATGTACTCTTTGTTCAAATAACAACAATCATGTAGGTAACCTAGTCCTAGGCAAACCTTAGTTAACACATTTACTAGTCAGCGAATTCGCCGAGATTGGGGCCCCAACACAATGCATATAAATTTGAATTTTTTTCGATAATAGGTGGGTGAAGGAAACCTACATAAATATGTTTTCTATACTTCACTTGACCCAAATATATGATTTTTTATGGTGATAATCAAGTCGCATACATGGAATTTTAGAGGATTTTGATAGCAGTTCCATTAAAAAAGCTGCTATCGTCATGAGACTAAGATCTAGAAACACCCCCGAAATGCCGTTTTGGGGAATTTTGCTAGCTGAATCTTTTTTATGAAAGTCAATCTTCTTCTTCTTCTTCTTCTTTCTGGATACTCTCCAACATTCCACAAGGAATCACACGAAGAGGGTGTGAGTGCGCAAATGCTGTGCTGCTACTTAGTCTCTGATATTATTTATTGTGTCTTGGTTCTTGTAGTATTCTGAAGTGCTTGATTTGAATTGGTTAGGTTCTTCAATTGAATGGAAGTCAGGTGGAAGTGAGTTCCAGTCCACGACGGTGCGAGGTACAAAAGAGTTCTTGAAACTATTGGTTCTGGCGTGGTATGGTATGTAAGTATTGGTGGTAGAGCGTCTTGTGAAGCGGCTGGCGGGCGCAGGTAGTCCGACACTGGTAGGGCCAGGTGACCCCTATGGCTTTGTGTAGTACGTTGACCCTAGCGATCTTCCTCCGTGTGCTTAACATGTCCCAGCCAAGATCTCTTATCAGACCAGATGCACTAGTGGTTTGTTGATAGTCATTACAAACCATGCGGGCCGCTCTTCTCTGGATTTTACCAATCTCATGTATGTGTTCATTTGTAAAAGGGTCCCACACACTAGCGCAATATTCCACAGTTGGCCTGACAAGAGCAGTATATGCAGTTGCTTTAGTTTCCTTGTTACAAGAACTTAGGTTCCTTTTTATGAAACCCAGTGTCTTGTTTGCAGATGCAGTAATTTTAGATATATGAGAGTCCCATTTGAGATCTTGAGAAATTTCCACTCCAAGGTATGAGTGGGAAGTTGTTTCTTCAAGAACTGAGTTGCCCAAACTATATTTTGTCATGATGGGTGACCTAGAGCCAGTAATTCTAAGGAGGAAGCATTTCTGGGCATTAAAATTCATGAGCCACTTGCTTTCCCATTCAAGATGTAACTTTGCTACGGAAAGTGCTATGAAAAAAAGGTTTTCAGTTTTGGCTTAGTTTACTCAAGGGCTTTAATTTGATATATATAAAATGATGCAATTTGATGGCAAATTTGAATTCACCTAGGCTACCTAAATCATGTCAAAAACATGAAAACAAAAGTCAGCTCAAGTGTCGAGTCAGTACGGGTGCACTAGCCCTAGAACTCTGGTCATAGTATCTGTTTTTACTTCTACTAGGGCCAGAGGCACTTACATTGAAAAATTTGTTGGAGATGCTTGAACGATCCAGTACAAAAAATGACAGCATTTCAATGACAATGCTTGATTGAGGTTACCCTGTGTAAAGATAGTCACTTGTGCTGAGCATGAAATTGGTCACTTATCGCTCACTGTTCAAAATGTGACATCTACACCAATTACAGTCCCCGAAACTGTCTACTTTTTAGCCGACCTCAATTCCGAAACATTTAGTGATAGTTAAAAATGCGATCCCCAACCCTTTGGTTACCTTTGGACGAATTTTTCAAATCTCCATGAGTCTCCGTGTCTGAAATTCCCGGTACAAACATCGAAAATGTCGCAATTCTCAGTTCTCGGTGATGATACTATATCCGCATCGCTGTTTTCATACATGAATATGCATATCTCTGACCCCTGTAAGGTCAAAAAGCGTGGCGTTGATTTCAACCAATCCGATCCACCGTTTAATAAGCAGCTTGATACTGACATCATATCTGAGGTGACCAGGAGGCAGGAGCTACCATTTTGGTAAACTGAACTCGACTCGTGCGTTCTTTTGGTTCACATAAATCAAACAAAATTTTCAATAACGGGTAATAGTATGATTTCAATTTTTTTATTAATGAAGTTACTTGTAGTTTTGAGGAATGACAAAGTTGTTTTTGGAAACTTAGATGTTTGTTTCAACTGATGATGTAGGATCGCAAGGTGAGTGAATTCGTGAAGAGATTTGCTTGTTTGAGTGATAGTAGGATACAGGATGTAGGCTAGTCCTCTGTGTTTGACCGGCTCCGACGTCTCAATTCACAACGTCTCAATTCGTACCTGCTTACCAGACAGCAATACTGCGTATTGCTGTATGGAACCAGATATAGATTGAGGTCACTAATTTGATAAAACAATCACAAAATCGCCGGTCATTTCTAAAGATGCATTTATACTCAATCGCTTTAGGAGAAACCTGAATCGCACGCGGTCATGTGTCATATGGTGGGGCACATTTGCGTTACAACTACCGGTACTGATTTTGATCATTTGTCCTCCTTTTCACTTAAATTGTTACATCTCTAAAACTATACATCTCACATCAACAAAACTACATTTTTGGAAAGCTTATGTTCCAAGGAATCCAACTATGCAAAAATGAAGTTGGTATACAGGGTGCGTAAGAAAATATATAGGGTGATATCATGAAAAAAATTAATGTTACTAGTGAATTCATAATTTATTGCATTTGCTACTGATATGGAATATCTCAAATGCTCATGTTTTTTATACTGGGTACCAATTTCGTGACATCTATATGAATTTTTCAAGCAAATCATATGCTTTTACAGGTTTGGTGCTATAACTCCATAAGTTTACACTAGAACCCAATAAAAGTATACATTCTGAGAGCATATACTCAGATGATTTCAGAAACGATACAATGAGAGTCATTATACAGGGTGACTCATAATAATACATGGTGTTAAACAAACAAAATTAGGTCAAAAATATTAATTCAGTTATGGGGGTCACACCTGAACATACATTGATAATGTAATGTTTTGACACATGTTTGATATCTAACTTAATTGCCCACCTAGCTATACAGAACTTTTACCGGTCAAGTACTTCGATTATGTAGATAGGCCTACAGGGTGGTCAAAATTATATCAATATTTATGTGAATTTCTTCAAAACACCCCTTATCTGGCACTGGAGATGCAAATTTTCATGCTTGAGGTGTGTAACTAGATGTAAAATAAGCTCAACAATCCAATTTTGAAAGGTAAAAGAAAATTTGACAAAGCGGTTTCGTAAAAAATGACTTTTCGGATCAAATTTGAGCATGAGGGCGCTCTTTTAGATTTGTCGCAAACTTTCTCTGTTTTAATAAATATTAGTTTACCAAAGTAACAAGGATCACAACCAAGGTCTGCTTACAAAATTTGAGGCTTTTATCATGTTTCGTTCAACCGTAGCACGGTCAATATTCCCTACATGAAATCCCTATTTAAATACACACAGGTCAATGAACTTTATTCATGTAGCAACAAGTAATTAGTAATTTTCAATTGTCCAATTAACAAATTCTGAGGCAGTGAATGCTAAAAGTGGTATCACTTGGCTTATATCAAGTACAGAAAAAAGTAGAAACCCATCAATAATGTTTGTTGAGACAATGTGTACTAAATCACCATTGTACAGCATTGTCCTGTCCTTTTCTCTTCTGAGTCATTCCATATCAACTCACCTAATTTTCAGAAAAGGTTGGCTGGTCACCCTCTCAGATTTTCTTTAAAATCACTTATATCATAGACCTATGGGTCAAATGAACACATTTCAAACGGAGTCTCAACAGTTGCTGTTTATTTAATTATTTATCACAAGCTGACAATATTCAGTTTTTAATGTTTTAAGTTTATTTTCTCATAAATAATCTATGTTTCCTTTATTAGTATTATTGTTACGATGAATAAAAGCAATTTTAAAGACAAAATTGTATTATTTGTGGTAGCGCGTGTTTTAGCTTTTACATCATCAACAACACGTTTTAAAATTAAAGAAACCCGGAAGTAAAAGTACAAAAATTTGCGAATGTTTTTGCAGCTGTTTCTGACCACGTTTCCGACCAAAACTGACACAGAAATGAGAAAAATTATCATAGCGACTGGAGATGGAATATCATGGCAAAAATGCACTTTTATTTTATTTTAACAATCAACATTTGATGAAGTGTAGACCCGGGGTACGGGTACGTGTGTAGCAACAAGGGATTGCCGTTCTGACCATGAAATTCCGCGGCGTTTCCCAGTATGATTGATCGTGAATTTCAGATGGACGCACAAAAATATGTCTGGACGCAAGTTTTTTCAACCTTGTCAGCAAACTTGCGTCACACATGACGCACATTTTTAAATCCTTAACGGAACCCTGTACTTATGTATCATGTAGGCCTATACGTATAACATAATAATCACTACTCGGATAATTAGAATAATATAATTAATTACCGTAATTAATAAATAAATCATTAATTAAGAAAATATAGATTTACGCACCCACCTGGCTAGGGTTCGGTTTTAGCCAGCAAAGTGGGAAAAACTCATATAGTCAGTCAAATATTAAAAAGTAATACAGAAAGCTCATGAATAAACAGTAACACACAACTTTCAATGAATCATTCAGCATATTTTTTGTCTTTAAAATAAAAAAGTTTTGAATTTGACAAGCTGCATTTTAGAAAAATGCACCAGTGACAGTGAGCAATGAAAACCCATGCCTTTTATAATTTCTTATAAATGTTACTTGTAATTACAAAATCTGGCCTTGATACACTCAAGAAAGTAACTCTAGCATTGCCACCATGGAGTGATATTGCCACTACAGTGATATCAATTTGTGTGTTTGTTGCACTTGTATGATTGATACTACATTGTAGCAACATTTTTGAGTGTTTGTATTAAAATAAATGTCAAGTGAGGTAAATTGTCAGACATTTTTCCTTTATTTTATTTGATATTGTAGCATCAAAATGGTTTTGACCAGTTTTGACTACTTTTTAGCGGTCAAAACTAGGCGGTTTAAACCTGGTTTTAACCACGGGGTTAAACCGGGGCGGTTTTAACCGGCCAACCCTGCTTAGGGTGTAGGCCTATAATTCTCAAGATACAACAATTGAAAGCCAAAACGCATGTCGTGACTGAAAATCTTGGCATTTGTGTGTAAGTGAATAGGAAAAAATTGAGGTTCTTGTGACTTGCAGTTCTCAGTGAATACTTGTTAAAACACGATTAGATAAAATTAATAGCTGAATATGAATAATGAATGATCAAGCTTTCATTTGAGGGATGATTTGCAAGTATAGCACACAATTTGGCAATGATAATTTAAAATTCAAAAGGATGCCATGTCTCCCATAGAGAATGCACATACATGTACTCCACTACCGCTTAATCCACTACCGCTTATCCACCAGGTTTATCTTCGTTAACATTTTGGTATTTTTTACTAATTAAACAAATTGGCATTCCAAATTGAGAAACATATTTGAAAATTAGAATAATCAGGCTGCACAATGAGCCCAAACTTGATGCAATTGGACCAAGAATCTATAGCCCTGTGACAACAAGTTAAATCTGAAAGAGGAGAGAAAAATGTAACGTCACCAGGTATTTTATGGTCCCACCATAAGACACATGACCACGCATGGTGGTCAGTGTACTAAATCGCTGTCGTATTTGCCTGCTGAGCATGCGCATGATTCGCTGTTTTTCAAAAGCGACACGTAGGCCTATATTGGCACCCTCTGTCGGTCAACGTTCTCTAAAATTGCACACATAACTTGTGTAGTTAGCGACAATGATTCAGTCTGATGATGAGTAACCCGTGGGTATAAACACAGCTTTACACAATGACTAATTTACATAGGCACAAAAGACCGTGTTCATGTAACCCGGTACCGTTACTCAGCCAAACATGGCAGAGTAGGTCCCGGATCTTTTGTACATGTTCCTATCTCCTCAACGTTATACCTTTCCAACAAGGAAAGAGATACGAAAAGCGAACGTCTAGGGCGCACAGACTTTTTACCGGACTTTCTTACATTAGAGGATGTCCGGTCATTGAAGGAAGTCCCATTATAACGTGAAAACTACCATGAGAGGACATAATCGAAGTATGCATTCGGTAGTGTGTAATGACATGAATGAGTCTTTGGATTCATGAATGAAATTTAGCAGCAGACTCAGAGTTTCCGGTGTTTTCCGAATTATGCAAATACGCAACCTTTTTACGTCTGAATATTAATAATAAGCATCATGGCGCCCACTGAAAGAAAACACGATGTGAGTACGATATTTTGAAAATGTATGCAGTGGAATGTGGTTAAAAAGTGACTTTTATTATAAATTTTGTTTGGAGTCAGGAAATTAACTGTGTACACCGGTAGTAAAATTTGACTCCTCAGTTGTTGGAAATTCTTTTTTGGAACAAATAAAATATATTTTGTTTTTTAAAATAAGTCAAATAAAAATTTGTTTATATTTTAATACGTTGCTAAAAACGTATTTCAATGGAAAACAAGAAATAGCAAAATATCAGTAACATCCCATTTTACCATAACCCCCACCATGGTTGACTTAGGGGGGTTCTTTTCACGCTGAACATGATGGCGCTATTCACAACATGCGATACTCAATCGTTTAGCCCGCCCCGAAGAGCATGACAAAATCATATTGTCTTGTTATGACAGGATTACCCGATATTGCAGGACAGCAAAGTCTGGGAAAGTAAAGGAATTCCTGTTATTGCGGGACAAGTATAAAGAACATACTGGAAGTGAAAAGAATTGTCTTTCGAATTCGTTGACGAATTCACGAATGACGAAGAATATTGCAAACAATTCAGGATTGAAGGTAGAACCGCCACACATGCATGCATGCGTGATAACCACCAAGTACCGGCGGTGTTTGCACAGTATAGAGCAGAAGCAGAAGCATGAATCGAGGAAGAACCGCCATGCCCGAGAAAAACGTAAATTTCCCGAGAAGCCCAATACCAAGCACTGCAGTCTAGCCCGAGGTCCCCAGGAACTCACACCTCCGTCACTACGATTTCCACTGTCCTCCGTACAAAGGTCTGAGATTTCTACCTTAAACCTTTCCAGGGTACACATAAAATATTTACCACTTTTTCTCACAAATACCACTTCCTACCATTCCTCACGCGAAGATGAGACTTAAGGGTAGAGAAAGGTGAATTCAAATTTGCCATCAAACCACATCATTTTATTTATCAAATTACAGCCCTAAACCCTTGAGTAAAGAAAGCCAAAACTGAAATTCTGAAAACCGTTTTGTCATAGCACTTTCCGTAACAAAGTTACATCCTGTCAAAGATTGACTTTCACAAAATGATTCAGCTAACAAAATATCAGCATTTCGGTGGTGTTTCTAGATTTTAAAGTAGTGATAGTCTCATGATGATCGGCAGCTTTTCTATGTGGAACTGCTATCAAATCCCTCTAAAATTCCATGTGCGATTGTCTCATCGCCAAAAACAATCGTATATTTGGGTCAAGTGAAGTATAGACAACATTTATTATGAAAGCATTAAGATCGGTTTGTTAGATCGGTGAAAGTAACAAATTTGTACAGATTCAGATTCAGATTCAGATCAGATTTATTAAAATCTGTCCCTTTCAGAACCTCCGGATCTGATCGGCTCTATGTAGATTGTAGAATATGACTATATGACGCTATGTGATTATATATTTTCATATTAACAGGGATCCTGACAATGTAGACTATGACGTACTGGAAAGTCCGCAAGTGAAGAGAGCCAAGAGCAGTCATCAAGATCTCAACTATTCACGCAGTAGCAGCATCAGCATCAGTAGCCCAACAGTAGCCTTCGGTAAGGTGGCATCGTGGATCAAGGGCAAGACATCGTCCTTTGCAGAGTCGTACATTTTCAGACAACCAGGAGGAGAGGGTAATACTGAAAATGCGTCTGGCAGGCATAGAAGCCAGCAAGATGTGAGTGCTAATTGCTTATATTTTCCCCAAAACTTTGATTTTAAAGAAAAACTTAAATTATTGAGGGATGTGTCATACTATGGTGGTTTCAGATCAGAAAAGTATCTGACGTGACGGTATTTGAAGCTAAGCAAGCCTGTTTGTCATTTGTACCCTACAACTCTGATATTGAAAAAAAAAACAAGCCTGACAAACCTTGCAATTACATTTTTGTAAGTCATTGTTTACCATTGAATTAATTCAGGCTTTGAGTTTTGAGGAGTGTGAGTACTGTCACACTCCTCTGCACTCCTTAAATGATCATAAGGAGTGCGATTTAATTTAAAGCACTCCTTTATCTTTTTAAAAGTTTACATCACATTTTAAGCATAATCACACTCTCATTCACAAAATAGCACTCCTCAATTTTTTTAAACTCAAAGTCTGAATTATGTGATTATAACTTGTATTTGTTAATGTACATGCAAAATATGTAAAAAAATAAAAAGTAAACCAACCAACTGACCCTGATTTTGGGGCTTTACGGGCAATACAAACTTTTTCAAGCCTAATGTGCATGTATCCGTTTTAAAGTGTTATGTTATTGTTGATTTCATTTCACAGGCGTTAACTCGTAGACCCATACATGAACAGGAGCAGGGAATGTCATTCTTCAACATGTCAGCTAGAAATAGGACAGTAAATGAAGGTATGATCATTATGCATTATGTACTATTCCAGGGATCTATATAACCCAAGACAATTTGTGTTGCATGTCGTAAAAATTACAATTTTGATTCCAAATGGGGCAGATTTGTAACTTGTATTCACTTCAAAATCTATTCAAGGTATACTTATGTGTACAAAACCAATGCATAGATAATGTAGTGAACACAACTTGAAATCCACACATGCCCTATGGAAGGCAGTGAGGATTTGGCGCTTCGCACTCGTGATGTGCGCAACTCACACATTAAGTAATTTCACAGAAAATTTCCATCACAATTTGTCATCACCTGCTTTCATATTTCTTTTTTCATGGTACCATCATTTCAGACCAAAGACCAAATCATCCACAACACTCAGATCCCAGAAGAACTAGTCACCATGGCAGCAGCCACATGAAAGGTAATCAGCAGAGTGTACAGCAACAGCTGAGAAGTAATCAGCAAAGGCAGCAGCAGAGGAAAGGCAATTATAATAGCGGGTTACCTCCAGGTGAGTAGTGTGAACTGTGAAAGTAATGGGCCGTTCCATTTGAAATGCACACCCGTGTGGACGATAATGTCAATGCAAAGGCAGCAACAGAGGAAAGGCAATTATAATAGTGGGTTACCTCCAGGTGAGTAGGGTGAAAGTAATGGGATGTTCCTTTTGAAATACACCCCCCCCCCCATCATCATCCCCCCCCCCCATGAAAGATGATGTTACTTCTATGTCACTTCCAGTTGTACAATGTCATCAGTGCAGGTGGAATGTTGAGTGTGTTTATGTCAAGGCTCTAAATAATGGACTGGAGACCAGGGGCCGGGCAACTATTTGTAAAAAAAATGCCCCTGGTTCATAGGCTTTTGGTAGGAACCAGGGGCAATTTCTCATGAACCAGGGGCCATCAAACTGCAATATATATATTTTTACTTGACTCCCATATGTTACCTGCTACCACAAAATAAGTGTGAAGTCGTAAGTTGGTAGTTTCGAGTCGTCATGGCTGCAGAGTTGATGCTCTTTATTTGCCTCGCACCTGTATAAGCCAATATTGAAACGGAGAGCCAAAATGCGATTTCAGATTTTTGGCCTGTTTTTAAGCTTACCTCCTGTGTGTTTGTCTATTGCAGAAATACGAAAATTTAGCTCTTGTCAAATTCATATTTAAAGAAAAGTCACGATGCTCACGTGTTCGTGGTAGTTTTTGATTGTTATTATGAATATAAAAATGATTGCATGGCTCTGCACAAGGTATATTTTTGTAAATATTTGGATTTGTTTACCTGCCGATCGTCTGTTGTCGCCGTGGGTTGAAAATACGGCAGAGAAAATTTTGTCATAAAGTGCGTGCGAAATTGGCCTCAAATTTCACTATTTCCGCTAGTATTGTACTGAGATCTTATAATATTGTGTAAATAATTTTGTCAGGAAAACAATAAGGTATTACATACCGTCTATGAATAAATATTCAGGACAAAATTCAGGTTTTTCATGTGTTGTTTCAAAGAATTTTAGATTTGTCATTTTGAAACTTCCCGGCCATCAGTCGTCTGGAGACGTAAACAAGTTTTTCCTAAAGATTGTAAATTTCCTTAAAAACGACTTTTCTTGATCAAACTTTGGATTATTTAAGATGTAATTATTTAAGGATGTAGAATTTTAAGATATTTTTGAGTATTTTTATGTTTTACATGGTCAAAAAGGGGGTCATCAGTTTGATTCCTGATTTAAAAAACACTAGCAGTTCTAGTTATTAATTTCGTCATGCTCAAAATCTTTTCGAAAGTGAGCGCCTGACGCGGAGTGACTGCGCGATATCCATAGTAACGGAGCTTACGCTTTGAACGCAGCCGCCAAAGGTTCCATGAACGCGTTCAGGAGAGTATAATGGGCAATTCCAAGCAAAAGTGGACATGACTCAAAAAAATAAAATTGCCTCTTTGTATTTCTTTTAACTTTCATAAAAATAAGAAATTGAAATACAAAACACTATCCACCACATAATAATGACCCCTTAAAAACTGTAGCACGAGTTACCAGTAGCACGAGTTACCGATGTAGCACGAGTTACCATAGCCCACTTCCCCACTGTACCAGCAAAGGTAATGCAAAATACCACTTGGCAGCAATAGAGGTATCTCCCAACTGCATGAATATGCATTTATGTAACCATGGTAACAACTTTCTAGCAGTAGTGTAGCCAGTGGGGGGGGGCAGGTGGGGCAGACTTTCCCCTGGCAAACTAGAATTACGCGGTTCGTAATTAAGGTGGCACTCACTCAAAAGTGTGTAAATAACAATGTTTTGTAAATACAAATGATATGCAATATGCAAATAAGCTCATTAATATTCATAAATATGCAAATAACATGACAAACATCAGGTCACAATATCCAATCACCAAACCAAGTTTGAAGTTGATTGGTTATTAATGCATTTAAGCTGCAATTAATGAGCTGGATTAATGAAATGTAGGCAAAATATGCAAATAAGCTCATTAATATTCATAAATATGCAAATAACATAACACAGAACTATACAGCACATCAAGCCACCAAATCCTATCACCATACCTATCTATCTATCTGGCATAGTATACCAAGTATGTAGATGATCGATTATTGCGTTGAAGCTGCACAGTGGATTACCGGTACCGGGTAATCAATTTGCTTCCGCCCGAGCAGCCGAACAAAGAAACAAACAAAGAAACAACCAGGCAAACACACATGTGTGGGGGCCCAAAATTAAAGATAAAAGTGCCCTTCTGACAGAAAAATGAAAGTAAATATATGGAAGGCAAAGATAGAGAAAAGGTTCAAGGAGCCAGTTCCACCTGATCAAGCGCCAAAATAGTGTAAATATACCAAATTTTTACCAAAATAAAGTCCCTTTTTTGAAGCTTGAAGACTTTTAAAAACTTGTACAGTCTCTCTAAAAAATGCTCTTGTATATATCCCATTACTAATACCTGGTCAAAATGATACAACCAAAATTTTAGTCCCCCCCCCCCCAAATCTAGCCCAAGAAATATAGACACTGGAAATCCTGAGACTAGCTAACAGTTACAGTGACATTTCAAGTTGATACTGAGATTTGTATGATTGATAAAAAATTTGTTCATGTTGTTGAGTATGATGGGTCTCATTTTCCAGGTGAAGTGATTGAAATTGTGCAAACTGTATTCAGTAATGCACCAAGCAGGAAATCACAGGAAATGATCTCAACCAAAAGATGACCAAACATTCTATACCGGTACCTCAGAAAGCAATTTTTAAATATAAAGAAACTTACAGAGCCGATAATTGTAAAGAACCACGAACATTACAAGTTTTGTGAACTAATATAGGGTGAAATAACCTATCAATCTATCAATTGTTGACTGTTCAATTTAACTGTTGAAATTTAAGCCCTACAATGTATGAAATATCCAAACAGGATGGAGCAAGGGATTAAGTACATGTAATGCTGGGATGTAATGTGTGTGGTACATTGTACATTGTATGCTGATACATGCACTGTATTGGTGTTATTTGTACAGAAATTGGGTTATTTTGGAGGTTATCATGGTTATATCAAAGTATACTTTGGTTATATGTACATAGATTGGGTTATTTGATCATATACCAGTCATTGAGGAATTTTTATCAAGAAACTTTGACATTTAAACGAACATTAACCATTTTGTATATGGCCGGACAAACTGTAGCACGAGTTACCGTAGCACGAGTTACCATGTTTTTTGCCAGTCAATGTAAAACTATGAGGGACAAACATTTTTAAGTTATACCAAGATAAACCTTAGCATAGCAGTTACTTATCATATAATCAATTAGGCTTTTATGTTTTTTGTTTTAGGACACGATCAAAATAAAAATGAGTGATTTTTTAGCATGTCCTCTGCTCGTAAGTACGAGTTACCGTTTTCGCAGCTGTCCCATACGCACAAAAGTTGATATATTCATTTAGCAATACTATGAGGATCTAGCCTTGAATGTTGGGTATTAAAATACAAAAAATACAGATTCCAATCAAATGATTTTAAAAAGCTGGAGCACAAAGTATGTAAAAGGATGCCATAAAGTGTAGCACGAGTTACCGTGGAATTGCCCATAAAGGCCGTGCACGACGCAAATTAATCAGATTGCTTGGTGGACAATAGTCCACCCAAACCTTCACTCAGTTTGAAGGTAAGCACTGCCAACCAAAGCAAATACGCCCTACTCTGGAGCTCAGATTGAGCTAGGGGCAGCTTGGCTACCACAATAGTGGCAACACCGGGTGGTTATGCACTCCGGTGTTTTGGCCTAGCGCCTATGCCTATTGTGCAACTTGCCGCACACATGCACAAGTCCAATGGAAAGTTATGCACTGTATTTTGTGTGCATTCATTGTTGCATGGCCAGTTCGTATAGGTGTACAGACATGGATACTATACTCTGTAGTCGGCCTACTAGGCCTTGGCCTAGCCTATGACTATGTCATGTGATGAGAGATTCTTGATTAAATTGTATTTTTATGCTTCTCGATTATTCAAGCAGATAGTATGTACTGTTCGGCAGCATTTATTGGTAATTTATTTGGATTTAAAAGAAAGAAATAAGGAAATATCGTCATGATCGTCAACAGAGATTGTGTATTTACCAATGTTTTACTTGTATTTATGAAATGTGATATGTGATACGACAAATATGAAAGCAAAATAACAATACAAGATATAACAAAAGAAGCAAATATAAAACAGAATTGTCAAGTCTCATTTTACCTGTTACTTCTCCATTCATGCATCACTGATTCCACATATCTTGGGAGAATTCTAGTCTTTGATACTACGCTACCACTTGTATATTTAGAAGGCTAGTCTTCTCCATCAGTCGTTTACAAAAGTATTATGGGCAAGCTCGGTCCCGTTACAACTGGTGTCTGGCGGTAGGATAATTCAAAATTTTAACAGATTTTGGCTCACGATTTATTATGGCAGCGACTGAACATAGTGTTGATACTTCTCCAACCGATACCAGCTCAGAAATATTAGCTGGTGATGAATGTAATGTTCATGAAAGTGATGAGTCAGTGAGAAGTAGGCCTAAACTTTCTAGCAATGACACTCAGCCTGGAGTAAATATAAAGCCTCAAACTTACGATGGGACCACTTCCTGGTCAGACTATTTGATACAATTCGAAATTGTTGCTGAATGGAATAAATGGAATGATTATACCAAAGCCATTTGCTTAGCAACTAGTCTAAGAGGTGTTGCTCAGAGTGTACTGGGATATTTGGATCCGACTGAACGGCGTGATTACCACTCACTTGTGGCCTGTTTGAACCTGAGGTTTGGAACCGAAAATCAGGAAGAGCTATTCTGGGTGAAACTCAATAACAGAGTAAGGCACCCAAAAGAGTCATTGCCTGACCTAGCTCACAACATCAGGAAGTTAGTCAAGCTAGCTTTACCAACAATACCAAGTCCTTTCTCACAGGAGATAGCAAAGAAATACTTCATAAGTGCTATCAGAGAAAGCGAGTTGCGGTTAAACATTCTGCGTGCAAAACCTGCTACTTTTGATGATGCAATCAAGTTTGCAGTGGAAACAGAAGCTGTTTACAAAGCTGAGAAGTACAGAAAGCATCAATATGATGTATCTGCAGATGGTGCAGATGGAATTGCTGAAGGGCAATTTATAGACGTGGAAAAGAAGACTGGGCGATCATCCAGAAAGAACCGGAAGTCTCCCTCATCACAAATGCGAGCCAGGAGAAGGTTAGCTTTCTTAAAGATCCAGAAAAGGTTAACCAGGCCGCATGCTCCCTTAATTGGGAAAGACTGTGATGATCTACCCTGCCAAATGGCATGCTCAAGCAGTTTCAAGAAGAAAGGGAGAAAGACACGAAAGTCTCCATCATCTAGAAGACGAGCCAGGAGACGATTAGCTGTAAGGAGACAGTTAACTGGTGGTCAGGACACTCCCTTGATAAATGGGGAAGACTGCCAACCAGCAGGTACCCCGAGTGGTAATCAGACGGTATTAGTTGACAGTATAGGCGTAGGTGAATGGAATTCATCTGGTCAATACGCCGACACTCTAAGAAAGTTGTCATCTCAGATGAGTCTTTGGAAGAAGTCAGCTATGCTACTTGATGACGGTCATGATGGTATAGGCCTAGGCACACGATCAGGCATATGCACCAACTCATTGGCACCAGGAGACTTGCCATCATCAGAATGAGTCTGGAAGAGTGACCAGTTATCATGCACACAGGCAGTGATAATGTCTGATTGTAGGCCTATACATGTATAATTTGTAAATAGCTTTACGAGGAAGATTCAAGGGGACAGAAGTTATCGTGTTTATGGGATAATGAGATGCGGAAAAGCCCTTGCCGTATAAAATAGTCATTGATCCTTGTGGTGTATGAAGTCCGGAAAAGGGCTCACCGACGTCTTGCACTGCATACTGATAACTCCTTGCCGCTAAAATATGAAATTACTGTTTTATGAAGTTGAAGTCAGGTATAGGCCTTGCCGACATCATCATCATATAAACGTGTTTTATAGCGGATTGTCTACTCTACCTGTAGACCCTGTATATAAAATTGTTTTCATTATTGTTATTATGTAATTATAATAACTTAACTTTGGGAGGGACAGCCTCGAATAAAAAGAACTTCATAAATGAAATTTTATTTCAGCCAAAACGTGATTAGAAGTTTGATATGACTTTACTGACTGCAGCGGTATTGACATGACAATCTTTTGATCAAGTTTTGTCTCTGTGAAATTCTTGTTCTTTTAAAAAAGCAATATTCTGGATTTCTTAATTTTAAAGTGAAAGACACCTCACTTTATTTCGACACAACTATTCTTACAATCATTTGGAATGATGGATATGGGGACATCACCATGAAAAATATGGACAGTGTTGACTGTCGGGCACTCATGTTGTTTTACATGAGATTTCATGCCTTAATTCTGAATTGAATGTCAGATATTGCAGATTACGAAGACAGATGAAGAAAAACAAAATGGAGACGGAGATAGCTACAGTTAAATAACAGACATCGACTTTAAGCCTACAATAATGGTTGCTTCGTTGAATAGCCATTAGATCTGTACGTGCTATCTACTGAAGATAGCTAAGTTCGTCGTATACAGCATGTGCTCTAAAGAAGATTAACAAATGAAAATCAACTAGATCTCATCATCTGTTTTCTTACTGATACTGTTGAGGCATCACCACGGGCCGGTTATGCAGATCTTGTGATTTTGGAACTCTGGTTGGTGCGACGGTGACTCACTGATTGCAGTCATGATGTTTTCAGAGCAATGTCAGGCTATGTAGGCGCATTGGTAACAGAAAATCCAGTTTCGCTCTTGGGTGGATTGCCAACTGAGAAAGTCTAGAAGGACTTAATAGAACTCAGGTGCAAGAGTGAATGGCAAAAGTGATATTTGACTAGTCAATGGTTATTCTTTACCAGGTCAAATGTTTTATTGGATGATGTATGGTTTCTTTTCCAGGGGTAGAAATAAGGGACCATTTCCTGATAGCCATCCGGGCTATCAAGCCATTTTTTCTGATAGCCCTGAAGGAAATTCAATAGCCCTGAAAAAAGACATTGTTTTTGCACAATTCAAACCAATCGTTTGTTCAAATATTCAGTTATTAGTGAGTAACCCTTACCCCCATAATCAGGGGTAGCACTAGGTTTTTCTCAGAACCCTGAACCCCTGAAAGTTAAAAATATGCGCTCAAATCCTAAAATGAAGGGTTCTTAATCTCGAATCTGTCAAGTATTGAATGTACCGTTTGAATTAATTGGTATCAGATTTTGTGATTTTGGTTACTTACAATGTGTTACCGGTATAGATTCAAGTTAAAGCCCGGCAAAAAATGTGATCTCGCTTCTCACGCCATGATTCTCGCCTGTAACCAACTACCTCGCTTTTTAAGAAAGTTCCCAAGCAGTTTACTTACTATAAAAGTGTTCTTTATGCCATAAAAGTTCGCCGAATTCCACAAAATGCAGTAAACTTCGGCAAAGTGCAGAATTCAACACCATTGGCACCACATGGAACCCATGAAAAACACAAAAAAAAATGACATTTCATTGCAAATGAGTTCAAGTTTAGGCCAAATATTATGATATTTATTGAATTACTGGAGTATGATGACTATAAAACATAATTCAAGGGCAACTTTTTGTCATTTTTTTTCTTCTACGCCGATCATTGTGTCGTATTTCACCGATGTCATATCTCTACACACCACCCACAAAGCATTTCTTTCCGATCCCTAGAATTAGAAAATTTTCCAACTCATGTACGTGTCATCATTCAGCACTGCAATAACTTAGCAGCAGTGGTTCTAGACAATATCGCAATCTGTGTAATTATGCGTGAGTGTATTTTATTTCTATTTTTAAATTATGTTACAATGCTACGGTGACTTCACTTCAACAAATGTCGTTACATTGCATTTTATGTTACATAATTTCTGGACAGGCCGTAAATATTGGAGATCGAAGCTTTTATGTTTCTTTCACATGTTTTCATTTTTCTGCGCGCATGAAAACCCCTGTAGCCCGACGGGCTACATGGAGATAAAACCCAATAGCCCGACAGAAAACCTAATAGCCATGGCTATCGGGCTATCGCTTATTTCGACCCCTGTTTTCACCTTGCATAATTGATGTAAGGGCGGCGCAGTCAACATTTCCTCTCATGATCGACGGTGAACCAATCTGGCAGTTTCTCATGAGAGTTGCGAAGAGGTATGATAATGTAGATTCTCAGATGTTGAAGATATCGAACTGAAGACAAGGTCCATCGGAAGAAAGGGCGCTGAGGAATATAGAACTTTTATAATATCTGAACTTAAATAAATTGATCGTTAATTGTTGGAAAAATTTAAAATGTTGAACTGATGTTTTGTGTAACTTGATGCAGAGACAGACTTCTGTTCGTTAGCTCGAAAGTCAAGATTAAAACTGGTATTGTGCATTTGAAAATGAAATTGATGGAAATGTGCACCAAGGTGAATTAAATGGTTCTTGTAAATTAATATTTTATTGGTGAAGAAGAGTATGCATAAAAAACCAGATGTTTAAATAATTTATGCTAGAGATACTGTGAAAGATTTGTATAAAACTTATAAACACAATACTATAATTTGCACGTGAAATAGAGTTGTATATAAAATCAAGTTGCTTTTATAATGTATAGTTGTAAATCTGCCGAATAGCCAATCAAATTTTGGAAAACTTTTTGAGGTCACGAGGTCACGACAATGTTATTGTCAGCCTGTCACCAAATAATGGTTGAGTGAATTTACCGTTCTTGTTACTGCTAAAGTTTTGTCAAGGAAATGCTCTGATTTTTTTTAATTGTAATTAAGTTAAATAATTATACATGTTGGAACATGTACATGAACGGTTACATGTTACATTTCGGGACGAAATAGTCTCGAAGAGGGGGTAGTGAAACGGAGAGCCAAAATGCGATTTCAGATTTTTGGCCTGTTTTTAAGCTTACCTCCTGTGTGTTTGTCTATTGCAGAAATACGAAAATTTAGCTCTTGTCAAATTCATATTTAAAGAAAAGTCACGATGCTCACGTGTTCGTGGTAGTTTTTGATTGTTATTATGAATATAAAAATGATTGCATGGCTCTGCACAAGGTATATTTTTGTAAATATTTGGATTTGTTTACCTGCCGATCGTCTGTTGTCGCCGTGGGTTGAAAATACGGCAGAGAAAATTTTGTCATAAAGTGTGGCGAAATTGGCCTCAAATTTCACTATTTCCGCTAGTATTGTACTGAGATCTTATAATATTGTGTAAATAATTTTGTCAGGAAAACAATAAGGTATTACATACCGTCTATGAATAAATATTCAGGACAAAATTCAGGTTTTTCATGTGTTGTTTCAAAGAATTTTAGATTTGTCATTTTGAAACTTCCCGGCCATCAGTCGTCTGGAGACGTAAACAAGTTTTTCCTAAAGATTGTAAATTTCCTTAAAAACGACTTTTCTTGATCAAACTTTGGATTATTTAAGATGTAATTATTTAAGGGATCCAAAATGAGCGTTTATTGCGTTTCGACAGTATTTTTTGTGGGACATGAGAGCACCTCAGACTTATCGAATTGCATTCTGAATACGAAGCATGTCTTTCTGATATCAAATAATTTTCATTTAAAAAAAAACCCAATATAATACAAATTTTATGACAAATTATAGAAATTTGATATTTTTCAAATTTTTGATATATAACAGTCCTCGAAGTAAATTATATAAATCTAATGATATATTCTTAAAGTGTATGTAGCAGGGAGGAAAAGCCGACGGTCAATTGAAAATTTTGACCTTTCATATTGAAGATATGGATTTTTTTCCCAAAAAGACCTAATTTTTTTTTTGGTGTTTTGGGAAAAAATCCATATCTTCAATACTGAAAGGTCAACATTTTCAATTGATCGTCGGCTTTTCATCCCACCTACATACACTTTAAGTATAAATCATCAGATTTATTAAGTTTACTTCAAGTACTGTTAAATATCAAAATATCAATTTTAATGATTTGCCATAAAATGTGTATTAAATTGCTAATTTCAAAAATCAAAATTATTTGATATCAGAATGACATTCTTCGTATTCAGAATGCAATTCGATATGTCTGATGTGCTCTAATGTCCCAAAATAAATACTGTCCAAACGCTCATACCCCACCCCTTAAGGATGTAGAATTTTAAGATATTTTTGAGTATTTTTATGTTTTACATGGTCAAAAAGGGGGTCATCAGTTTGATTCCTGATTTAAAAACACTAGCAGTTCTAGTTATTAATTTCGTCATGCTCAAAATCTTTTCGAAAGTGAGCGCCTGACGCGGAGTGACTGCGCGATATCCATAGTAACGGAGCTTACGCTTTGAACGCAGCCGCCAAAGGTTCCATGAACGCGTTCAGGAGAGTATATAAAGGCCGTGCACGACGCAAATTAATCAGATTGCTTGGTGGACAATAGTCCACCCAAACCTTCACTCAGTTTGAAGGTAAGCACTGCCAACCAAAGCAAATACGCCCTACTCTGGATTGAGCTAGGGGCAGCTTGGCTACCACAGTAGTGGCAACACCGGGTGGTTATGCACTCCGGTGTTTTGGCCTAGCGCCTATGCCTATTGTGCAACTTGCCGCACACATGCACAAGTCCAATGGAAAGTTATGCACTGTATTTTGTGTGCATTCATTGTTGCATGGCAAGTTCGTATAGGTGTACAGACATGGATACTATACTCTGTAGTCGGCCTACTAGGCCTTGGCCTAGCCTATGACTATGTCATGTGATGAGAGATTCTTGATTAAATTGTATTTTTATGCTTCTCGATTATTCAAGCAGATAGTATGTACTGTTCGGCAGCATTTATTGGTAATTTATTTGGATTTAAAAGAAAGAAATAAGGAAATATCGTCATGATCGTCAACAGAGATTGTGTATTTACCAATGTTTTACTTGTATTTATGAAATGTGATATGTGATACGACAAATATGAAAGCAAAATAACAATACAAGATATAACAAAAGAAGCAAATATAAAACAGAATTGTCAAGTCTCATTTTTACCTGTTACTTCTCCATTCATGCATCACTGATTCCACATATCTTAGGGAGAATTCTAGTCTTTGATACTACGCTACCACTTGTATATTTAGAAGGCTAGTCTTCTCCATCAGTCGTTTACAAAAGTATTATGGGCAAGCTCGGTCCCGTTACAATATGTGTCCTTTGTGATACCCATTATGCTCCCATTCACAAAGAACATACAGACATACTATTGGTTTGAACAGGTGTATGTGAAACGGAGAACACCAAAATTGTTGGTTTATGATAAATTCCAGCTGACAATTGTAGACAATTTAGGCCAGTGAGCATCATAGAATAATTACCTGTATTGCATTTTTTTTTTTGCTTTTAAAGGTAGAAGCCAAAAAGTGGTACCACTTTTTGGCTTTAAAAGCATATAAGCTACATTGATACCGATGCCACCAATAGAACGAGGAGATTTGCCCCTTCATTTTGCATACCACTTTGTCCAATTTTGTTCTCATTTCTTCACAAAATGCAAAAAAATGCAATGGGTGTAGTACCAATGTACTTGAAACCTTGTTTCTCTTTCCCTCAAGAGCCCATTAATCTAACGCACTGTACAAATCTTCAATTCCTACAGGAGCAAGGTCTAAATACAAAGATCCCACACCTGATGTCATTCTAGTAAACGGCAACGGGCACGGCGATGATAATGATGATGACGACGTGCAAGAAATTCAACATCAATTCAGGGTTCCCATGGAGATGGAAAGGAATAAAACTACCCAGAGACAACATTCTAGGTAAGGTGTCCACTTCACATCATTAACATGGCGGAAAAAATTGTTAAATTTTCACATTCTCTAATGTAACTTGTAAGTGCAAACGTGGTGGGTGTAAATATCGTCAGAGGGTTGGCAACCCCTCTGTTGCCACTTGTTTACCCAAACAAATGAATTCAATCCTAACAGGCTTCAATTAAGCTACTAAAAGTATGCTGCAGAAGCCAGCCCCGTCATCAGAAGAGACTAGAACTGGGCATATTGCCATAAACATACGGCAGTTCAGTTCAGTTTCACAACTTTGCCACAACTTGCTATTTATCAGTCAAAGAAGTGAAGCTCAGGCAAACTCGCACTAAAAAAATGGAGAGAAAAAAATCGGAACCGTTCGAATTCGAACCAGCACGCACTCACAATTTCATGTTGGAGTTCACATCCACCACACGCCACAAGAACTCATGGGGGATCTGCCGGGGGAATTAAACTTGTAATGATTTTATTCTCTTGTAAATGTTCAAATAAATTTTCTCATGTGTCAAAAATATATGTGACGCGATCTGGTCCATGGAGGCCAAAGGCAGCAAATTTGAAATTGAGATAAAGGCAAAAATATGGAGTAAACAAACAATGAAATACATAAGAAAATAGACAACATAAGTCTCCATAACTTTAGAACCAAGTGTGCTAGGCCTTTGGTGTTTTCAGTATATAATGTTTGTATACGGTAATAATTACAGTAACTCAATTTTCAAAAATGCCTCCTTTGGCCTCCGTGTCACATATGTTCTCATGTATCCCTTGTGATCCTCACATTTTATTATTTAATGTCTTGCATTGACTGATATCCTGCTACGACACATCAGATAGGCTGCCACCCTCTTTATAATTTACAATTAATCAATTTCAGCACCCAGCAAGCCGTGTACAGAAGCCACGTCCCAAGGAGCACACAAACTGCAGTGCCCAGCAGTAAGCCAACATACAGAACACACAACCATCCTGATGTATCTAGAAGCTATCAACCTGTAGCAGAGAAACTTTTCCCTCAGCAGAGGAAAGTGTCGCCAGGGAGAGGTCAGAGACAGAGGTCAAATAGTAGTAGGTCAAATAGCAGTAGGGTGTCAACAGCTAATGAGGTAAGTCCCAATACATGTAATTAAAGACAGATAAAAAGTATTTATTGCGTCTGACATCATCTGTCAATCAAACTCGAGCACGGTTTGTTTACAAGTGTCGTGATGATGACTTGCTGAACGCGGCGGTATAACCGATCGCCTTATTGTTATTGTTATGTATGAAATTCAAAGGGAGATGCCTATGTGTTCCTTCCATTTGAAATTTGTACTCCCCCTGTGGAAGATATTTCCAACATCTGCCACAGGGGTAGTGTACATTTTAAATGGAAAGGCCCTATTCATACTTGTTTATCTCGCCCATTGACAGTGTATGTACGTTTTACCAGGTTGAATCAGCTTGAATCTTTCTCAGAGGGTGTATGAAATTCAAAGGGAGCTGCCTAATGTGTTCATTCCATTTGAAATTTATACTCCACCTGTGGAAGATATTTCCAACATCTGCAACAGAGGTAGTGTACATTTTAAATGGAATAGCCCACACCTATTTGTCTCGCCCATTGACAGTGTACATACGTCTTACCAGGTTGAATCAGCTTGAAGCTTTCTCAGAGGGTGTATGAAATTCAAAGGGAGCTGCCTAATGTGTTCCTTCCATTTGAAATTTATACTCCCCCTGTGGAAGATATTTCCAACATCTGCCACAGGGGTAGTGTACATTTTAAATGGAAAGGCCCTATTTATACTTGTTTATCTCGCCCATTGACAGTGTATACGTCTTACTTGGATCAATCACGTTGAATCTTTCTCCGAGGGTATATGAAATTCAAAAGGAGCTGCCTAATGTGTTCATTCCATTTGAAATTTATACTCCCCCTGTGGAACATCTCCCACATATAGTGTACATTTTAAATGAAATAACCCGATTCACACTTGTTTGTCTCGCCCATTTACAGTGTATACGTCTGACTGAGAAGCAGCGCTACCAAGACCTACTTCAACAATTCACTTCCAACAAGAAATACAAGATACCATTGTCAACCAGCGTCTCATCACATGCAAGCAGTAGTGTATTAGAATCGTCTAGAATAGAGCAGAAACAGTAAGTTTGATTTTAAAAGGTTGGAACCATGCAGAGACATGCTTGGGTCCTGATGGGGCCAGGTTCAAACAAAATGCTCAGGTATGCATGGCTCGAAATTTCCCACAATTAATAGCATGTTTTTATATACAAAAGGACATAATTTCTCTCCAAATACTAGAATTTCCCTCTAGACACCAACATTTCCTGGGAATGAGCTTCCCAAATTCCCCACTTTTTCGAGCCAGGCAGGGTTGTTTGGGTCTTGATGGGGCCAGGTTCAAACATTGGCCTCAGGGGATGGTTTCAAACATTGGCCCCAGGGGCCAGGTTCAAACATTGGCCCCAGGGGATAGTTGCAAACATTGGCCAGGCTCTTTCCAGGTTAATAGCCTATATAAGCATGCTGGCCTATAATACAGATTTGCTTAATGGCGCACATGGAAGCCCTGATATAGTCAGCAAGAGAACGTCCATTGATTGTAACATGTTGCAGCGTTTTTATCTGCATAATTTAAGGGGCAGCTTTTTTTGTTGCTTTGTGCACTAGCTCACCCAACTTCAAATCGCTCCCAGTTCAGCACAAGGCAACTCAATTGCAAGTTGCTCAACTTGCAGAGTTGCCAAACTGTGGATCACTGCAGAGTTGCCAAACTCACGATTTGGTAGCCCAATTGGGTGACTTTGGAAGATTTCCTTGTGACTTTCCTTTGAAAGCCAATGGTTGTGAGGTAAATTGGGTGGCTTATCAGTGATTTCTAGTTTAAGAATATTTGTTTGTTTGTTTTGTGTTTAACAGTCCACCACCTCAGCAGCAGCAGCAGCAGTTCACAACGGACATCGGCAGTCTTGTGCGTAAACCGATAGTGCACCACCACGAACCAAACGTGCCATCTGGCTCACGTATCCTTCCTCATCAATACAACACCAAGAGAGAGATCCGGGAAGCTGCGCGCCTCCGACTCCATGTGCCTGTGTCAGAGTTGAGTCCCAAGGGAACGCCCGGGGTTAGACCGTCAGCGATGACACCAGCTCAGCCAGGTAAACAAAATTATGTAGCTAGGAGATTTTTTTTTTTTAAAGCAAGAGGATTTTGTAAAAATGGTCAAGGCTGATAGATCTGGGAGGCTGCTTGTCATACACTCATGTCGGCATTATTAAATCCAGTGGAAAAGCCTGGGAATAGAGCATCGGTGATGATACCAGGTATGTCAAGGGTATATATCAACTGAGAAGGGGCAAAAGTTAATTCACAAGGAAAATCAGGAAGGCCATTCAGATCAGTTAAAAAGGAAATAAAGCACTCAACTGTAGTGAAGAAGACTTTATAATTTCTGTAGATCACGTACAATGACTCCCTGCTGAAAGCAAATATCTATTCCGAGGAGCAAGAATGCAGTCACAATCAAGTTTTGCTGGAGAAGCAGAGGACTGTCGCATCAAAGATCAAGCCATCAGATAAAATGAGGACAGTTGAATAATCAAACTGTTAATTCTACTTTGTAATGTATCTTTTTTTTTTACTTTGTAATGATATTTTATGATTTACATCTTTTTTATTTGTCAGATTTTTCCGCTGGCAGCAGGCCAGAATCCCCCGTCATCACCGCCATCAAGCATACACCGCGTAGTGAATCGAGAGGCGTGTCACCGATGACGGTGTTTGAGAGAAGTCTAAGGGAGTCGCCCTATGCACTGGAAGATTGGGTCAAAAACATGTAAGTGGTCATGTTGGCCTTCTTGATACAATTATTATGCTTTTGTAATGTTGAATTGATTCTCCACACATTAAACTGTGGGCATCTACTGATTTGTGAAGCACATACGTAAACAAAATATCTTGGGCTGTGTGCAGAGTTGATTAGGTAGATTTCACTGGCATTATAGACACCTCATAAGCAGAAGTTCATTCTTGAGTCTATTCATACACTGAGGCATTTTTTCACATTAAATTGAATTTTTGAAACGTCATACTTATCTATTACATCCAAGAAATAAACATCTCAAAAAAAGTAACTAACCTTCCTTAAATAATGGCCATTATTCAAAAACGGGCTATTGTATTGCAAATCTGTAAAATGCGTTGGAAGCAGAATTTATTTCTGCGCATTTTGACACCTCATGTGATACGATAGCCCAGAAAACAATAAAACACCGGTCAATTTAATGTAGTGAGGTCCAGATTTGGAAGTTGCACTTACATACAAATTTTTACAATACAAAAACACTCGGATATCATTACACAGATTTCCTACCATTACACTGAATGCAAAATCAATACAATTTACTGCAACTTTCAAATCTTGGGTTACATTGATTTAGTTGTATGCTGTGACGTCAATATTAAGTCAATTGATACAAATGAGGTGTCAAAATGTGCACAAATAAATTCTACTTCCAACGCATTTTACAGATTTGTAATACAATCGCCCGTATTTGATTGATTGTCATTATTTAAGGGGGGTCAGTTACATTTTTTGAGATGTTTATATATTGAATATATTGAACTGTGAATGTGGAATTCCATTTCTAATAAAATGGCAGAGAGCTTTTGTGTCTTATTATTTTTTTTCTCCAGCACCCTGTTATCTGGAAGGTTTGAATGACTGCTCTTACAAGTGAAAAGTTAACGAAGAAACAAATCTTCTGTGGGAATTATCCACTTTCTTTAACCAGTTGAGCCTTGTGCCCTATATGGAGTATGGTTCTGCCTTCAGACTGAATTTAATACCTGGTTGGCATTCAATCATTTCACTACTTATTATGTAACATGTCTGCTATCTTTCTTTTAACAGGAAGGACAAGTTTGAATCCAATCAAAGACTAAAAACCAGACAGGTTGAAGAGCAGGAGCTTAGAGTCAAATTACATGAAGAAAGGGTGAGTGTAGAATAACACCAAAGAGACTAGACCAAAAGAGTACCAACTCACAATTGCCCTGTGTGTAACACTGTGTTAAATCCACCAATTTGTTGCTCATGGATGGCAAATAGTTTAGGCAAAAAAAAAAAGGTTTGTCTCAAAGCTCACGAGTGGTTTGAAAACAAATGCGAAATGCGATTTTTTTTTTTTTTTTTTTTTTTTTATTCCCGACATTTTTTACGTTATTTTGAGGGAATTTCGCGAATTTTTCTGGAAAAATAAAAAAAAATAAAAAATTGAAATAAAAAATTTCCGCATTTCTTTTTTGTCAAATCGTGTGATTTGAGACAAACCTTCTTTTTTTTTTTTTTTTGCCTTATTGTGGGCATTTTTCGGCAAGAGTTCAAAATTAAAAGATAAATTTGCATTTGTAAGCTTGAGTGCTACAAAGAGTTGCGCACTTGGCTCATATTTTTGGTACATGTTACACACAGAATGCAAACATTGATGCACTTTTATTGAAGTTTGCTTCAAAAATAAATGAATGAATGAATGCTGAGCGCATAGGGAAATAACTTTTTTCAGATTCACAGATTCATGTGCCCCTCCAAAGATTGAAAGTCCAAATTTGCCTGCTTTTGAGATTTGTCTGGGAAATATCATGGAAGAACTGTGGGAATTGTGTTTTTGTGAAAAGCCGAGAACCCTGAGTGACTACACTTGATTAATAAACCATGTTGAAGAGCTCTTTCTAGAGAGTGCAGTGTGGCGGGGGTGTTGTGTGTAGGGATGATCATGTTTTAAAATATTTAAGTAATACTCAAATTAAAAAAACCAAAACAGTTTTGCTAACATTGTTTTGTACAATTTATTTTTTGCAGAGATTAAGAGATCAATCCAAACTTATAGACAGGGTAAGTACAGTGTTCATTGGAACAAGGGATGGCTTCAAACACCCAACCGCTGGTTGGCTGGCGGGACCCTGGCAGTATTGTTCTGAACAATAGAAACCAGGCTCAACTGCCGGTGTCCGCTGTCAACCGACAGTTGGGATTTGAAGCCATCCATAAGTTAAGTCATCAAAAATCACGATTGATAACCACCTTCTTGCATTGAAATAATTTGAAATAATGATGGTATTATCAAGTCTGGATGTGACGTCCTTCGTAAAACAGAATGTGTTGAATAATAAACCATCTTTATTTAAGAATGATTAAATGTAAAGATGGTATTATGTTCAACACATTGTGTTCATCTCAAAATGTCCAGTTGAACTGGATTGCCTTCTTAGATTAGCATTACGAAAATGGCAAAAACAACCAAATTCCAAAAAGAAAAAAATTATAACAAAAATTTTAATAGATTACGAAATCATTTCATCACCAAAAACACTTTTTTGCCAATTTTGCCCCTTGTGGATCTGGTAAAAATTTGAATGAACACAGCTGTCAACAGCTGTACGCGATCTGACCGCGATTGTATATCACAGCACAACACGAACGCATGACCTTATTTGGATACAATAATGAAAATACTAACCAATCATGAGCGAGTTGGCATGGTTTAATTCACTTCCCTGTTACGCATGGGCGTTCATCACATAGTGTACACGGAGAATCATCACGCTGTTGACAGCTGTTCATTCAAATGAAATTTGTACTGTAGGGTCCTCATTTCACGACTGCATCCTTTTGTCTCTCACAGATACGAGAACAGATGACCATCTCTGAGAAAGTGGAGGCCGTCATCGACGACCCGATCTTCATCGAAGATGAAGAGGAAGAAGACATCGAGGAGATTGAGGAGCTGGAGGAAGAGGAGGAGGAACTGGTAGAGTTAACGCCGGAGATGGAGGATGAGATTGATGCTGCCCTCGTACCGCACCCACCAAATGAAACCTTACTAGAAGGGTTTAAATTATTGATTACTAGACACGATATACAGACCTTGAATGGCCTTAATTGGCTTAATGATGAGGTATGTGTTTGTTTTTTGTTCATTAATGTAGAGCCATAAGTTTCCCATATCACAGACAAATTTCACAGAATCAGAGGTAGAATACGAAAAACAGGATTTCATGTAGTTGGAAAAATAAAATTGAAATAATTTTTTTTTCAAATGTGTGTCTGTTGTTGTTTTCAATAAAAGAAACGTGTATCACTTGCCTTTCGGAATATAGGAGGTTGAAATTAACAACTAGACACCCAGACTCAAGTTACCACTGAAACAGTGCATTTGCAACTTCCAAAATAACCAACGGGCAGATATGTCATATGTGACGTGTCATGTCAAAAGCAGACACTTTTGGGCAGAATCGCAAATGGAGAAATAGCCAAAAATCTGCCCGGGGGAGATTTTTTCACAATTTGGGTTTGTTGCGAATTTGTGATGTTATTAATGTTTAGAATATTGTCTGATAGTTTCAAACCAGAATATAACTGGCATCTTGTATTTTTTGAGACATTTTTCTTGGTAATTCCTACTCTCAATATTGTCAATAATATTTTTAAAGGCCGATATCTCAATTTCCAATTTTATAATACCATAACTTACGAACTCAATATCTTCGCTTAGGAATGTCTGATTTCATTGGGGAAAACGACATTGTGGAGCAAAATATCTCTATATTTAAGATATGTAAAAACCTCAAAATTGATAACCTGCCCAAAAGTGTCTGCTTTTGACATGACACATCACATATGATATGAGATATAGCCTACAACTATTTACCTCTCCTGTCAACTGTTTTAATCACCATTACTACTCCACTAAGTCATGCATTTTATATTCATTGTTATTTTCAGGTCATCAATTTCTATATGCAACTCATTATGGCTAGAAGCCAAGAAGATGTAAGTTCATTTAAACAAGTTAAATAATTATGTTGCCTAATGAAGCAAGCTGATTGTGGTATAGAAGTTGTACGAAAAGGAAAAACAAAATATGAGTCATTGCTGGGATCAAACTCAGTCCTGAAGTGTGGGAGTATGGCAGTGCAAATAGGCAGTTTTTGTGGGAGGCAATTTTCAGCAATTTCTGAAATAACTTTTGAATCAAGTTTGATGCATTTATTATTGTATAACCTTTGTGATTTTTCTGTGGTGTCAGTTAATTTTTGAGCCAAATTATGCATGTGTAAATAACATATCTTGCATTATAAGATTTATCAGACCACAGTAGGCAGGTCAAACTTGACATCAAATAGGTGTCCGCTGGAGGCGACCCACGAAAAAAATATGTACAAGGGTCACTGTGTACCCTTAAATATAATTAATGAAAACTTGCCCAATTTATAGTGTGCACATGTTAAATTTCTTGTTTTAAATTTCTTTTATAATAGTTTTGGGAAATTACTAATTTATCATTGTTTGTTTTGCAGGGGTTCCCTAATGTACATTGTTTCAACACGTTCTTCTACCCCAAACTTCTGAAAGGCGGACAGCCCTCGCTACGACGTTGGACAAAACGAGTCGACATCTTTGCCAAAGATCTTATATGTGTACCAGTACATTTAGGAATGCATTGGTGTATGTCAGTAAGTATGACTACGAGTTGTGTGATCATAAAAGGGAGTGGGGTAGTTGGAAAACCCATGGTTGTCATTGCTAAAGATTTTATACGAGTACATTTGGGAATTAATTGGTGCATGTCAGTGTGACAACTGGGTGGGGTTGGGGGTGAGAAATTAGTTTTTTGAAGACTAAGCTTCTGAAAGACTGACAGCCCTCACTAAGATCTTATTTGTGTGTCAGTTTATTTAGAAATGCATTAGTGTTTGTCAGTAAGTATGGCAGGATCATATAGACAAATCCAACGAGCCAAGTCATGGTCAGGATTTGGTCGGCCATCTTTGGGTAGCCGCTAGCACCAACCTGGTGTTTTGAGTGCCCCATTGTGCAAACAAAAGCCGCCTAACACCTAGAGAAGATGCAAGGAATAGGAGGGTTAATAGAATAATATATACAATAGAGATAAATCCGCAGGTAATCCCGTCACATCTATTCATATATACATAGTCCTTTTGTTCGCAAGTACATCCATTTGTAGCGTTTGATATGGTGTAGTTAATCCGATTATTATGTCACTTCAACAGCGAATAGACCATGTAGAAGCTGTGTGTTTTGCGAAGGAACTATAGGGCCTATTGTGTTGTAAACTTGAATCATTCTTTTGTCTACCTGTGTTTTCATGGAAGGTGTAAAAGCGGGTGATGGAATGCAGTTTAAAATTTCCGCCAAGGCCAATCATTTCACATTTTGGGTGCATTGTAGCCGACGGCTACCCAACTAAAGGCTGCTAGTCAGGTGTAGGAATGCGTGGATTTGGATTCGTCTATAGGGAAGTGGGGTTGTTGGACAAAATAAGTTGATGTTTTTGCTAAAAAATCTTATATGTGTACCAGTACATTAATAAATGTATTGGTGTATATCAGTAAGTATGGCAACTAGGAGATAGAGGAATAAGTTTTATTGTAGAAATGGTAGCATTGATATAACTTAATATGAACTTTTAAGCAATAACAATTTTAAAATGTTTAAATTGTTCTTTCTTTCAGATTGTAGATTTTCGTTCAAAGTCCATCACATACTATGACTCAATGGGGAGTCACAATAGGAGGTGCTTAGAGGCTTTAAGGTAAGTCACTAGGCCACAAATACACACAATGAACAAAGACACACAACTCAACTCTGGTTTAAACCCATGGACACTACTGGTCAAACTGTCGATCTCTAAGAAATAATCTGATTGGTTACAAAGAGGGTTATATCATGTATTCAGCCAATCGGAGATACGGTAAGAATAGTCAGTAGGGCTGTAGAGGATTAAGCTTGAAATTGCTGTGAGATCTAATAGCTCTGTTTTGATTGGTTACTGAGATGATTCTATCATGTAGTTAGCCAACCAGGGGCTTTGTTAGAAAGGCAGTAGTGCCAATGGGGTTAATTGGTAATTATTACACAGGGTTCCTACATGTACATGAGTCTGGAAAAGTCATGGAATTTTGAAAATTGTCAATATCAATGTATTTTCCCCTCGTCATCTATTTGGGTACAGCGGTGCAGCGGTAAATGCTTTGTCCCATAATAGTGACATAGCTTGTGTTTGTGTAGTTGGGTCTCTGCAGTGCAATCATGTTGTGCACTTGGTCCTTGCTTGTCTCACCCCACCCAGGTGTAATAGGGAGCTGTGTAGGTATAATTATAAGAGAGGAGCTGTGCTATATGATTGCGCCTGTGTTGATATGAAATGACCGATGTATCTCAGTGGCAGTGGAATAAATATTGGAAGAGTGCTGTTAAATTGGCAACATTTATTATTTCTTTCAGAGATTATCTAAGAGCAGAACATCAGGACAAGAAAGGTTCACCGTACGAAATGAACGGATGGTCGTATACAACAGCCAAAGATATCCCCCAGCAGCTTAACGGTAGTGATTGCGGTATGTTTGCCTCCAAATTTGCGAATATATCACAAGGGGCGCAGAGATTACATTTACTCAGGTAAGGAACTTGATGAAATAGTTCAAAAACAGACTGGGCTATTCCATTTAAAATCCACACTACCCCTGTGGAAGATTTAGCTAAAGTCTTCCAAAGAGGGAGTGTGATTTTTGAATAGAATAGACGATTGGGTAACTTCCATTTGAAATACTCACTCCAGTTGTGGAAGATATAGGAACAGCTATAAAACAGGGGGAGTATGGGTTTCAAAATGATTAACCCTGACCAGTTACATTTGAAAAACTTATTACTATACCTCATAAATATTTATTAGGTAATCCAGACATCTTATTGGTTAATAGCGCTAGCGTCCGAGTACTGATATTTTGACTACTTCCCGCGCATGTGCAATTACTGCACGCGGGAAGTAGTAAAACTTCCGCACCCTACTACCACACGGTGTCTTGACCCCGCACGTCACCGTTCCTTCAGACGTAGCATTATGCTACACACGCCGATTCTGCAGATGCGTTTATCGTGAAAATGGCGTTTGCTGCAGTTACTTTGCCGAGACTACCGATGGATAATAACACACGAATTTGACGTTTTATGAAACAAAATGTTATTTATGGGAAGTTCAAAAGAAAATTTGAATAATATAGGTCAAAATGTAAATATTGATTGAACAGAAATCCTGCAATAAAATCAGGTAAGCAAAATATTAAGCTTATTTACCATGCCGGCCGGCACGTTGACTAGCATGACTAGTGTGTGTTTTGACTTTTGTTTACGATTTTACCGTGATAGTGAAGATATTTATGAGGTATAGTAAAACAAATACAACATGTTTCATTTAGGGGAAGTAGTCAAAACTACTGGTCCCTCGGTGTTGGATGATTTGACTACTTCCCTCCGCTGGCGCCGGGAAGTAGTCAAATCATCCAACACCTCGGGACAGTAGGTTTGACTACTTCCCCTCAAAACATGTTGTATTTGTATACTCCCTCTGTGGAAGATATTTCCAACATCTTCCACAGGGGTAGTGTACATTTCAAGTGTGAAAAAGTTTGAAAAGCTGTAACTTCTGCATGCAACATTTCAGGCATAGCCCTTCATTGTTTGACCTGTGCCATTAAAAGTAATTTTAAAAGCAGTGTTAACATTAAAAAAGAGCATGGAGCAGTGCTCTGATATGAGAAATGCGGGCAGCACTGAGGATGCCTGTGCACACACAATGGGCTAGTCCAGTTGAAATCCAGACATGACCTTAATCTCCTGCACAGGGGGTATAGATTTCAAATGGATGGGAGTTACAAATTCAGGTAACCCTGTTTGAAATTCACACTCCCTGTGTGGGAAATTTGGTTCATGTCTTCTATAGGGGGTGTATGGATATAAACAGGAATATCCCAATGGGAGCAGCCCGCATTACTCATATCAGCACACGCTCCCTGCTCCAGGGAAGTCCACTTATTTTGGAAAACAATGCAAAATTCATTGTCTTTGAGGGGTTTACGGCTCCATATGAGGGTGTGGGATGTATTCACCTATTCATTTTAGATAACCAAATACATAGTCGTAGTAATTTATAGTTATCAAATAATAATAATAAGTTGGGATTTCAAATGCTGTATGCTGGACCTGAGACTAGCTTCTCAGGCATTGACCAACCTCAAGGGATTACAAAGCCACATGCAGAGATGCCCCTTTTCCAGAATTTCATTTTTCTCAAAAAATATTTTCATCTAGCATCTATAGTGCAATGAATATATTGCACCGCAAACACTTTCGATCATGGGTTTGACCTGCTCCCTATAGCACTTATTGTATTTCAGGTACTTCCTTTCCTCAAAATCAATATTTCCGACTTGCGACTGATTTTGCTTGATCACATCACATATTATCACTACCATGTTACGTTTTTGTGTCAGTTCCTGAGAACTGACACCTTCTAATACAGGTTTGACGATCATGTGACAAATCGAATCTGTGACGTCAATATTGATTTAGGGATTCAATCATGTTTCACCGTTGTTCATCACCGTTTAACAACGATGCGACCGCGTCGTCTGCGTGGTTTACTTGCGAAGTAAACCATGCAGACGCGCCGGACGCGAGTTAAAAGAAGCTAAATATCGTATAATTCACGATTATTTTACGAGGAATGTCAGTTAATCATTGCCACTCAGCCTTACAAAACTTCGATGATTTCTCTTTTGATAGGCCCCTATCAGCAATAAAACTACAGAATAAAACGGCAATGTTTAGCCGCTACCTGAAAAATACTGAATTCAACTTGTAAGCTGGCATACGCACAAAGGTTCCAGGCATGACGAATTTTACGCGCTCTCGCGTAACGCGTAGTCTCGCTCGCGTTCGCGTATACGCGACAGTAAAAGTGTGGGTTCATCACGGTTTAACAACGGTTGGCTCCTGTACAAAGGTATAGGAAGAGTTGTTGAAACCGATATCAATTAGGCTGTTCCAGTTAAATTACATACCCATTGGCCATTGGCTGTTCCATTTAATTTACATACTTCCTCTGAAATAATGGCCCCAAAATAGCTGTTCCATTTAATTTACATACTCCAGCTGAAATGGCTGTTCCATTTAATTCACATACTCCCTCTGGAATAGATTTCCAGTATTCAAATTGCATATTTTAAATAATATTTCAATCTATCAAATTGCATAGCTTCACTGTGAATAAGAGAGAATTTTCTTTACTTTTTTTAAAACTTTTTTTTTAAAGAAATTTTATTAATTTTTTTATTTTTTCCACTGTTTTGATTTTATCCTGTCTGTTTTCTTTGTCTCCACAGCATGACATGCCATACTTTAGAAGAAGAATGATATATGAAATTCTCCATATGAAGTTACTATAGCACATGTGATCATGTGGGCGGTAAGAACATTTGCTATACCTGGCTGCCCATGCAACTTAAGAAACTTTGTAGATGTTGGTCCTTGGGCCAGATCCGGCAAGATGTTGGTCCTTGGGCCAGATTCGATATGCAGGGACCTGCTGCCGAGCCCGGGAATCCAAGGAAATACATCTTGAGAGGTGACAGGCTACAGTTGGTACCAGACAAGGCTGTATTAAGAAGGCACTATAGGACCAGGAGCCATCTTTGGGATACGGAGCTCATTTTAGCTCCTGGTCCTGGCATACTTGATACAAGGCTTGGTACCAGAGAAGATTGGCACTGGAGCATACACAGCGTTAACACAGTAGTGGGGTTCTGATTGGCTAATTAATCAATCGCATTACAATCATAAGAACAGTCCGGTAATCTGATGGCTGATAGCGCGTCATGAAGGGAACACAAAGCCCAGCGTATGGCTCATTGATTGGGTGCTCACGTCGATCGGAGTAAGGGAGTGATGATCTGATCAGAAAGTCATTGTGAAGCATGAACCAGAGATGTAAGACTTACGGAAATTTCCGAATTCGAACTGGGGCTTCCCCAAAAAAAATTCGGAAGTGTAAAAAAAAAAAGATTTTTTTTATTTTTTTTTTACATTTTCGGAATTGGATGATGATAATTTGTCATAAAAAGAGCAAAAAAAATGTGATGGACCCCCATTGCACGCCTCGCCTTTGGCTCGGCTGCTCGCCTTCGGCCTGCATGATTTTCAGGAAGTGGATCATTACCTCACTTACATCTCTGATGAACTCTCATACCCAGCTGCTCATGCAGGAAAAAACCCAGGAAAAACTACCAATTGGACCTAAGTGACATGTAGCTGCAGATTATCAGAAGTGGTGTGAAGGGTGTGTTGACAAATCTGGTAATAATACTGTAAATGGCTTGTGCAAGAGGTTGTTTGTGGAAGAGATTAACTGTACAATTTCAGTCTCCCACATATTGGAATGTTTTATGCATACTGCGGAAACATGGCATGTTGCCTCAGGGGATCGACGCTAAGTCAGGTACCGCATGAGCAAACTCAAAAATAGTGCAAACAGCGCGAGCGTACACAAAAAAAACTTCGCGCGTAAAGTAAGCGATGTCGCCAGGTCTGTACGCTGTACCAAGGCGTCAGCTGAATTCTAGTACGCTTAGAGGGCACAGGCATGGAAAATTCCAATCTGTGTATTAATAATCTAAGGTTTTATGTGTGGTGTTTCTTGAAGAGGAGCAGCCTCTTGTTGTAAACTTGAGTGTTAAAGGATGCTTTAATATATCAGATATTCCTCTACATTGTGGAGGTCTTTCTCCAAAATACACCCATAGCAGTGATGTAGAGGGCTTGTGTAAGAGGTTACTGTAGGCAAATAAGTAGCTACAGTAGTCAAGGCAAAATATTTGAGAACTGGGTGAAGAGGTTACATTGACCTAGATGACCTTGAATAATTCCCATAAGACCAGTGCTCACTTTGAGACTTTTGGTGCGATTTTAGCACAGTGAAAATGGGCTATCCCAGTTGAAATCATCCATACACCCCCTATGGAAGACATGACCTTAATCTTCCACAAAGGGAGTGTGAATTTCAAATAGGGTTACCTGAATGAGGTGTGTCAATTTTTGAAATCTACGCCCCCTGGTGTGGCAGATTAATGTCATGTCTTCCATAGGGGGCATATAGATTTCAACAGGAATAGCCTGTTTGCAGCTTTTCATGTAATGCCATCATTGCTGCAAGTCTTGTGTAGCAGTTTGCATGATTTTGGACAACCTTTGCTGAATAGCCAACTAAATCAAAAGATCAAACTCAAATGGACTACAGAGGTTATCTGTGTTCTATAAATTGCATATCCTATCAGTGACTGCTATACATTGTTTAGGACTTTCAAAAGAAGTACCTGCATGTGCAACCATGACTGCTTCAAAATAGCCCGCCAAAGTAAGCCAGGTAACTCCGAGGTCGTGCATTGAATTGGTTTGAATGAGGAGTACTACGGGAATCAGCGCCTTTTGTTAGAAGTCACACATGTGTAAAATGGATAACCTCTATTCCAGTTGAAATCCATCTTGAAATCCTTACACCCCCTATGGAAGACATGACCTTTCTCCCACACAGGAAGTGTGAATTTCAAATTGAGTTACCTAAATGGTTGACTCCATTTGAAATCTACACCCTGTCTGGAAGATTGGGTATACTTCCCTAGGTATATGTATTTGAAATGGAATAGGCGAAATGCAGTTTCTGTTAAAGCTGAGGATGATCGGTTGGTTAAAACTTGATACTTAATAACAAAATTTACTTCTTGGTTCAAAGATATTTTCATGTTTAGTTGCGCACTTGATAAAAGATTTAAATTGATTTATTTTTTTCCAAATGGACAGTAAATAATTAGTGTTATTTTGTGAGTTCTATTGATGTTTACACTTTATTTTGTCATTGCAAACAAAGAAATGAAAAAAATTTAATATATTTTTGTTTAAGAAATTTGCCTGCGTAAGTACTGTGCATATGAATAGTTGTGGCATGTATCAAGTGGAAGCTGTCATTGTTGGGTTGTTGTTTCATGGAAGGAAGGGAATTGAATTTGTATACAACATGTTTGCATACCATATTTCCTCTAATAAATGCCCACCCCCCAGAATATTGTCCATGAAAAAGTGACGGAAATGCAGAAATTTTGATGCTATATCAAACTGGTCACATGGACAAAACTTCTTGTAAACTTCCATCCAGTTCAGTGCCAAATTATAATAGAATTTCCATTTAAAGAACCTAATAAATCACATTTTTGCATGACGATGCACAAATGTTCCTATGATCAAAGTGATTACGTCGGCAACCATTTTGAACCAGGAAGTGAGCCTATCTATACAGTTTAACTTACATGTTTTTTTCATTGGAAATTAGCCCCAAATAAATGCCCCTCTTTCAAAAAAATTGCATGCCCCTGACCTGGGCATTTATTGCAGGAACTACGGTATGAGTAAATATTATATTCATAATGAACAGTACACAAAATTGGGTTGGGGTAAGTATACGATTACTGGTGCAATTATAGGTCTTCTTTAATGAAATGGGACATAGAGAGTGTAATCTTTCCCTGGTGAATTTGAAGCTTATCGATGCTGTTAAAATGGTACGATTACCGAATAGGGTGCAACTTGCTAGACTTGAGTCCAGTCCTCGTTTACGGAGTTTAGGGTTGGGGTGGGATAGTCATGTAATAAGACTAGTAGAGTTGCACCCTATTCGGCAATCGCTCCGTTAAAACTTGCAATGAGCTTAATGATGGGCTATTCCAGTTGAGATACATATATGCCACCCACATGAAAGTCATGATTTTAATCTTCCATACAAGGAGTGTGAATGGGGTAAGTTGAATGGGTGACTCCATTTTGAAATCTACACCCCGTGTATGCAAGATTAAGGGTCATGTCTGTAATGGATTTCATCACGAATGGCCCAATTAGATGCAATAATGTGGGAAAACATAGAGCTACACCTGAATTTTATGTGAGCAACTAACGACAGTAATCAATTTCCTTAGTCTCTAAAACTTCCCCAAGTAGAGGGATTCACAGCTTCCCGATAATTTTCAAAAAATTTTGTACCCCATTGCATCCATTTAATTGTCACTTGTGATAAAGAATACCAATTCCCAAGTTGACGATCATATAAATTGCATTATATTTTACAAATTTAGTTACATATTCTTCTTGCACTAGAAAAAGTAAAACGATAAGAACCAACAATTTTGGATGTCATTAATTTGTGGTTGAAAGACTGAAGTGTAGAAACTGGACGGAACTGGATTTCATCCCCAATACTGTAAAAGTAGAAATTTTCGTAAGGTTTTTATTTTCGCGAATTTCGCGAGTGGACATAAAAGGGCTATTCCAGTTGAAAGTCATACACCCCATATGGAAGACATGACATTAATTTGTCACACAGGGGGTGTGTATTTCAAATGGAGTCACCCATTCAGGTAACCCAATTGAAATTCACACTCCCTGTGTGGAAGATTAAGGTCATGTCTTCCATGGGGGGTGTATGGATTTCACCTGGAATAGTCCAAAAACTGTGATACATGTACTGTAAAAGTAGAAATTTTTGTGAGGTTTTTATTTTCGCAAATTTCGTGAGTGGACATAAAATCGCGAAAATAAAAACTCGCGAAAATAACCTTTTGCATTAGGTTTCTATTGTATCAATATCAAAACCGCGAAATTTAATTCTCGCACAATTGACAAAATCTCGAAAATATCTTCTCGCAAAAATATTGACTTTTACAGTACATGTAGATGAATAGCAGAGTGCCAGTAGCAGTACCAGGAAGGGGTTTTTTTCAGGGAGGGAGGGGAGTGGAAAGCAATTTTTAGGGTAGGTGAAAAATTGCATTTTGTTAAAAACTTTTTTTGGGGTGGGGGCAGAAGCTCCGCTTTGGGTAATGGGGGAATACATCCTCACCCCATGGTGCAGCCACTGAATAAGATGTAATATTTTGCAGGAAACCTTTGACGAGCATGTACTACCATGATGTTGCAAAGTCAGCGCTAACAACGCATACGGCGCAAAGTTCATTCATAGATTTCCAGTCAGCAACAGCAGATCGCCTCAGCAGCCAATCAGAGACAAGTGCGTTTCAATGTAGTAAATACGCGATGTGTGCTAAAATACGCTGTCGTCAAAGGTTTACTGCAAAATATTATAGGCCAGAGTGATTATTGAATTATTTTTATACAAGGTGTTATTATAGGTGTTAGTCTTTGCATTTAATGCATTAATTATGATATTTTTCTCCCGAGATTAAAGAAAATACTAGTATTTAAAAAAATTTGTAACTGCCTATAAACATAATTATTGAAATATTTAGTGTCTACATTTTGTGAAGTTTGGATCTGGCGTACAACATTTTTGTAGAGTCCATCAGTTATTTGCCCTCCACAAGCGATAAACTAAAATGGGGGATTTACCATTACATTGATGAGGCAGTGCTCATTGCACAAGTCTGTATACATGGTAAGGGGCCCTACTAAATTGATTAATTTAAGGGCCCATACCTTTTTACTAGTGTGCAGCCTTCCCCATGCAGCCACAGCTCTCATTGAATGAGGGATTCCTAGCTGAGCTGGGCAAAGCTGCGCACTTGTAAACTCCTCAACAAAAGTTTGGAAAGTTTTTTCAAGCATCTATCTCAAATTATTTGTGACATTCATATCGTGTTGCATATTAATGGATAGCTACAATACTCCCCTTTACAATGACACCCCATTTGAAACAATAACATTTTTCACGGCTGAGTACACGCCTTGTGAATGTAGTGTGTCTCAAACAGAATTTGCCAAATTGACCATTATTCTGTTCTCAAACAACGCTAGCCACTAACCTCAATAGCGGGTGGAAAAGCCACAGGCAGCCACAATAGTCAGGCACCTTCTCCTCATGCTGCTCACCGACCTAGCATTCCATTCTTCAACAAGGACTTGTCGCAGGTCATGCAATGTGGTTGCATATGGGCTTCTCTGGCACGTACAGTACGATCAAGCTGGTCCCACATGTGTTCAATCGGGTTGAGGTCTGGCCCCCGGGTCTGGCCTGATGGCAGGCCATTTGGCTCTACTCCCATATTCTGCAGGTAGTCGTTGACTACGGGCAAGCGGTGTCATCTTGGGAGGATTGCATTAGGTCCCAGATTGTGAAGATATGGGATAAGCAGCTTGCTGCACAGAATAATGCTCAATTTGGCAAATTCTGTTTGAGACATCACTACATTCACAAGGCGTGTACTCAGCCGTGAAAAATGTTATTGTTTCAAATGAGGTGTCATTGTAAAGGGGAGTATTGTAGCTATTCATTGATATGCAACACGATATGAATATGTCACAAATAATTTGAGATACAGATGCTTGAAAAAACTTTCCAAACTTTTGTTGAGGAGTTTATTTAGGTATGGAATGAACTCTTCGCAAGCAGAAAATCCCATTGTATGTTACAACTCATTGTAAGCTAATTCTATGTCACCAAGAGACGGATCTAAAGTCTGCACAAAAAGTAACGCAGCTGTTATAAATACGCCTTCAGAACTAATAATTGTTTTCACAATATTTCAACATAGAGAGAAGGTTGATTTATTTACACGCATTTTGATACCCATTTGTCAAATGTCGTTCAACATTAACAACGCAGTAGTGCTTTTAAAGAAAAATACTTGAATTTAAAAGTTGCAGTTTACAGCGATCAATGGTTATTATGCCAGCACTGTAGCACGTAAATCACGCCATTATCTTCGCGCTTACTTCAAATCAATACAAATAGCTGCAACTTTTTAATACGGGTATCTTTGTTTCAAAACACTGCTGTGTTGTTTTAACATTGATCAAAACTTGACAAATTTGGTATCAAAATGTGTGTAAATAAATTATCCTTCTTTTTATGTTAAAATATTGTGAAAATAATTATTAGTTCTGAAGCTTTTATAACAGCTGCGTTACTTCTTGTGCAGACTTTATATGCATGACGTGAGTGAGGATGTTCAATAAGAATCCATCGTAAAGTTCTGCATGAGGAGTACTCGTAATTTTACGATGTGATACTTACGATGGGTTTAAGCTGCGAATCAAAATTAGACTCGGCAAATTGTTGTGATCCAAGGATGCATTATAAAGAGAGTTCCATGATACACAAAAATGGTAGAAAGTACTACATGAATAATTATAATTATAAAAGCACACAATACTTGCTCTTCTAGTTGAAATCCATACACCCCCTATGGAAGACATGATCTTAATCTTCCATACGGAGTGTAAATCAAATGAGTCACTCATTTGAAATTCCCACTGCCTGGGGAAGATTAAGGTCATGTCTTCCATAGGGGTGTATGGATAACAACAGGAATAACCTAATGTTGCATTGAAAGAGAGTAAGCCTGATGGCAACTTGGCGGCAATTTTCCCACAACATTCCTCATCAGGTATTGATTTAAGGGTGCTGGCATTACAGTGACTCGCATTGGACATTGATTACAATCACTAGAAACTACTGATCTGAGCGACGATTGCCTATCTGTACCGGTGTTTGATTGAACACTCGGCGATTTGTTTGGAAACATATCTGTGACTCCCAGCATACAAGGCAAACATAGTAGGGAGGATTGTAGCCATCAATCTCTTCCTGATGCTCAGTTGTGCCAAATAAAGACCCAAGCACAGTAAGGGTTGTAGCAATGTCGTATTTACTGTTTTTGGCTGAAACTTGCTATTAATCTCAGTATCGCACAAAAACAGTATCTGGTCGAAATTTGTCGAATATTGCTAAGCTATATACTAGCCTCACAGAGAGTCCCTCAATAGTATGAAATATAATAAACCATTAATGAACAAATGAAGGAATAGATGGATTAGGCTCTACTTATGTATGTGTGTGCTAATTCTATTAATACATGCTGTTTCCGTTGGAAGTATGAAGTAGCTCTACCAGGACATGTTTTTTCGTGCATTTTCCGAGGTGTACATATCAACTGCTCAGTGCCAGAAGTGTGTAAGTGCAATAGCTGCCATTTGTAGATGTGTACAATATACTCTGTGTAAATTGCCAAATGTACACATGGCAGCTATTGCACTTGCTGAGCAGTCAATATTTGAGTGAATGCTCGCGATTTGAGCCTGCGCACTGACATCACTGCTAAGTCAGGGTGAAAATGGCATTTACCTACTTCTGGCACTGAGCAGTCGATTTGGTAGTGTTTATTCAGGACAGGTCCTTGCAGATGACTTTGCTGAACCAAGTAGAAACAATTTTGCACCAACATGTTTGATCAATACTTGTTTGTGTCACTGCTTTGACACTATCGGTGCATCGCACCATGAAGCTGTTTAAGTTATGCCCAGTCTACGCATTCCAGCAAAAGACAGATACCCCAAAAATACACATCGCGTTAAGGGGGTACTACACCCCTGCCCAATTGTGTGCCTATTTTTGCATTTTTCTCAAAAATTATAGTGCATTGGTGGCAAGTAAGATATGTATATTATAGGGGCAAGGACTACAACTACTGCACTGGAAATTTTATTTCAGCACAGACAACAGTTGTGGAGTTACAGTCAAAAATGAGGGAAAATCAATATTTGATCAATAAATCAATAACTACTTGCATTGAGTTACTGAATTTTCAGTGCAGTAGTTGTAGTCCTTGCCCCTATAATATACATATCTTATTTGTCACCTATGCACTATAATTTTTGAGAAAAATGCAAAACATAGGCACAAAATTGGCCAGGGGTGTAGTGCCCCCTTAATATGCAGAGGTTTTTTGATTTCACAAGTCTGTGAATTTGATGAATCCATGGACTGATGTGGAGGTTTTACTTCATACATCAAATGGCATAGGAACTTTTCTTTACTTCATAAAAACAAATTGTATATAGGATATGTATATTACTGTGTATTATATTGTATCAATATTTTCTTCATCACTTCACACATAAATATTGTACCACACAATGGTGTATGTGTATGATATATTGTTATTTAATAACAACAGAAAGTCATAAAAATGATAACATTGTGTTTGTTTTTTAATTTTCTTGATTTTGTTTTGGATAGGGCTGTGTGTATGGGATTTTGGCATGGTCCAAATTTATCATGTTCTGTACAACCCCGCATGTTTCTTGATTTTAGTTTGGGTAGCAAAATTTAAAAATTTAGGTATTTTTGGGAACAAAATGTTTATCTTCGATACAAAAAGGTCAAAATTTTTGGTTTAAAAGTTATCATCCAAATGGTTGTTTAATCCGGTTGTTTGGCTGGCTGGAAGCAAATTCAGTAATCCGCTATGCAACTCAAACGCAATGACCGATAACGTCAAACTTGGTATGGTGATTGCATATGGTGGCCTTATGTGCTGTATAGTTTTGTGTCATGTTATTTGCATATTTATGATTATTAATGAGCTTGCCGCTCCCGGTAAGCGAAAATAAACAAGTAGTGTTGAAGTTTAATTTAATTTACTTTTATTAATGAGCTTGTTTGCATATTTTGCTTACATTTTCATTAATCCACTCTGCAGCTAAAACTTGGTATGGTGATTGGATATGATGGCCTGATGTGCTGTTATTTTATTTGCAAATTTGTGCTTATTTGTATATTTTGCTTACATTTTCATTAATCCTCTCTGCAATGCAACAGCAGATCAACTTCAAACTTGGTATATGGTGGCCTGATGTGCTGTAGTGTTTATAGTGTCATATTTATGAATATTCATGAGCTTATTCACATATTTGTGTGGGGCCGCCTTAAAACCACATAATTCTAATAATTATGATGAACAGCTAATTCCTCCCAGCTACATACACTTAAGATTTGTACAGATTAGATTAGATTCGACACAAGAAAAAATACAAACTCATTTCACCTAAATTACTCATTTCTCAATTTATTCACTTCTCTGTCCAATATTCTGCTTGTTCTTTGACCTTCACTTTTTTTTTTAATCAAGTTCTAGCAGTTTTAAACTTAATTTGGCTATTCCAGTTGAAAACCATACACCCTTTACGGAAGACATGACCTTAATCTCGCACTCAGAGGGTGTAGATTTCAAATGGAATCACACATTCAGGTAACCCCATTTGAAATTCACACTCCCTGTGTGGAAATTTGAGGTCATGTCTTCCACAAGGGGTGTATGGATTTCAACTGGAATTGCCCATTTCACACTGCAATCAAAATGATTGGTACACAAAATCAAAATGCACCATAAAATCCACTGAATTTATAGATTTAATGTTAAAAAAGTGCAGGCATGAGATTTTCAGCTGATCAGATGAATTCAGGTTTTTTGACTGCTCAATTTTATGTGTTTTAATCTATCTTCAGCCAAATTTGGGTCATTATTGCCAATATCACAGTTTTTCAGCTTTTTTTGTACTGCTTCAGTCAGTCTGATGTGACCGATTGTGATCATATCAAGAGGATAAAATGTTGCATTTCGAAGGGTTCCAATGAACGCCAAAATTGAAGGGTACCAAACATTTTGATACAGACTGTATGATGGGATCGTAGATTCGAATTCCCACTGTTCACGACCTGAGGAGAATTTAAGCACTTACTTTCAAGCTACAGCAGTGACAGTTCAAACCCTGTTGATAACACTTTTGTAATGTATTATGGGAAGTACTTAAATCATCCTCTAGTTTACATAATCTCTGTGACATACATCTTCAGAGACCAAACTTTCTTCCTACTCATGTTTCCTTTTAGTGGCAAATAATGCTCAACAACGTAAAATTTATTATCAAAATCTTTATAGAACACACATAAAACATAAGATGGGTTTATAAGGGTTGGTGGATTAGCAAACTGGGTATTAAGGTAGGGCTAGACAATGGAACTATTGAGATTCACATGGCAAGTTTGAACCAGATTGATTTGGGTCAAAATGGACACTGTTAGGTACACTTTTGAAGAAATTAGCTGTGAGTTTTTTGTTTTTCCCACAAATCTAAGAGAATTCACTTGTATCCATTGAGCATGAACTGTCCTTTAAAGGCTTAATGTACGATTTCCTTCAAATTTTAAATTTGTCATTATATACTCAAAATGCTGAAATAATGATCGGGAATGGTTTCTGTCCATTTTGAGCTGAAATAACGAGGTAACGTGCATGAAAGAAACACTGCTTGTTATTTTGGCCGTTTAACACGCAGTTCTATGGGCGTATAAAGTCATAATTTCTTGAATTATGACTTTATGTCGAACTTTGCTCTGTTTACCTACAAACACAACAAATTTGGCTGATTCCATTTAGGTGCAAGTTGTGACATGTGTAAACATTACAAATATGCCAAAAATCAGGTTTAAAAAAATTAACCAAATTCATATTATAAGATCGTACATTATGGCTTTAAGCCACCGAACCAAGCAAAATCCAACAGCATGTGTACCCTCTCTTGAGCGTGATGGAGCCAGGCAACATAGAGTAGAGGGCACATCCATCCAAAACTAACCAAGGATCAATCCTCTACCTTTCATGTAAGCTATCACGCTCAAATTACATACCATGCACATATTATTACATGTTTCAACAGTGGCATAGCCAGGATTTTCCCAAAGGTGAGCATGGTGCGACAAAATGGTAAAAAAATGTATAAAAATCTTAAATATCATAGCGGCCAGCATCCCATGTGGTAAGAGGTCCCAGGGCAGCTTCTCCCTTTCCCCTTAGTTACTCCACTGTGTTTCAATTCTCAAAGTTTTAGTAAATAGTCATAAACCCAGATCCAGTATTAGCTGTATAATATCATAACCATTTGGATCAAACTCACCATGTGAACACCACACTACTCAAAAAAATTCAAAGGATCAGAATACACCAGAAATATCAATTGAATGAGCAGGTGGTGGTCGCTGTGCATTCTCTAAATTCAGTAAATTTTCATCGCTCACCGTGTAATTGAATGGGATTATTTTGAAATTTTAAAACGCTTGAAATATCACAAACAAATAGGCCTATGTTAATAAATAATATAAATACAAGTTGAAACTGCTGGGGTTCAATAATGAACCCCACAAAACTAACTGAGTATATGGAAAATGCCATACGGTCGAGCGGTTTTGCCAGCTCTTTCCAACCATCATGCTGCCTGTGAATGAGCACAGCCCGACATAGCGTGAGAATTTTTCGAAAAACACTGAGCGTTGTACGTCAGCGTGTGCGCCTGTGTAACGCTGAAGTGAATCCAACTATGCCAAGTGACTGGTTATTGTATCAAGTCATGCATTCACAATGTAGTTTGAAATATGCGATATACAATCACTGTTGGATCGTGTACAGGTGTTGAAAGCTGTATTCATTCAATTGAAATTTCTTGTATAATTTATTATGATTTTTCAAAACGAGCATTAAAATTGTCAATCAGATGCATATGAGTGTCATTTCATTCAGTAATGCATTGTTCAGGCAACACTAGCACTACCAAGTACTGGAGTCCCATGACACACACCGACATCGCCTGGCTAATAATTACATTGTACAGCAGAGACACTAATATCAATACCCGGGATCGAGGGATCGATATACGATTACACGTGTATGTGCTATGCACGATTTGATATTCAGACGATAAATTTTGGATACCGGGTAGAAAATGATGAATATCTCCCATAATTGTGTTATTCTAAAGAAGCTGCTTTTGATGCTTGCACTTGAATATATGTGTTAAAAGGATATGATAGTCGTTAGCTTGGGTATTGAGAAAGAACCGTGCGTATTGATTCCGATTCTGATTTTATGTGCCAAACTATAGCACAGCGTAGGCCACTGGTGGAGGCAGTCTAAAAGCAGATGACCTCATGGCGTATACCATGCTCACTGACTTAGTCTTAGTTGGATGTCCCTCGGCCCATTATGCGTCTCAAAACTATTAAACAGGTCGGAACAAAATGGCCATGCGTGGCTGTGGATTCAACCTACCATGGCGATTTCTGCCATGAAGATATCGGGCGATGACACTGTGTGACATTGATTAACACTTATGAGCACAATGAGAACAGACAAGAAAGATTGCAAATTCCGATTCCAATTTTGATCCATTAAATATTTTGAGTAGTGTATAAATGCTAATTATATTGGGCCTAAATGTAAATCTATGAAAGGATTTCTAATGAAGGAAGGAATATATACCGGTTTGTAGGCCTAGAACTTAATTTACAATAGCACATTTTTAGCACATTATTTCTATATTCTGGAGATTTGAATATGATTTATTAATTTTTAAAATACCTATTTAGCACAAGTTTTACCCATACTATATTAACTCCTGGACGGAAAACAAATATTGCAAATGAACAAATGGCAGGCTTATTATAGTGAATACTTTAAAATAACCTAGCTCACAATATGGATACATGGTATACATAACTTTTCTATACCACTACTTAAATATGACATTTGAGATATTATTATTGAAGTTAATAAACATTGCAGGTTTGCAGGTTACTTCTTTATACTTTGATCAGCTCATAATCGGCAGGAATTGTTAGGCTTTTACTATACTATGCCGAAAAGGACACCGACTTACAATTTCACTCTCAACAAGTAATATGCAGTTATCAACCTTTAAGTAATTAACCTTTTCAAGTAATACTGGTTTCATATCACAACTTCAGTTTAAAAATATTGGGGGAATATTATTACAATAGGTCTCTGTGCTATGGGCATTGACTTGAATTTTGCAACTTTATCATTGCTTCCTCTCTATGGTTAGCAGTATGACAATTTTCATATTTTTAATACTATTTGTTTTTTATGATACAATTAAAAAATAATACTTCACTCTTCAAATTACTTTACAAGTTGAAAAATCTTGAAACAAGTTGGCTTCAGCCGAAATGACGTACAGGTCTTTGCATATATTTACATACATGTACAACACTATTTATATAATAAGTACATTTCATCTGTATGGACCTGCTCAATTCATTAGAAAATATAATTTGTACAACATGTACTTATTTACTTATATATTACAATCATGCAAATACTTAAGAGGTGGGGTATGAACGTTTGGATAGTATTTATTGTGGGACATTAGAGCACATCAAACATCGAATTGCATTCTAAATACGAAGAATGACCTTCTGATATCAAATAATTTTGATTTTTTGAAATTTGCAATGTAATACACATTTTATGGCAAATGATTAAATATTGATATTTTTGATATTTAACAGTACTTGAAGTAAACTTTTTTGATTGGAATGCATGCATAATTTATCCTAAATGAATGGTTTTAAATACAAACACCAGAAAGCAAAACCATGCATATATCAAAAATGTGAAAAATATCATATTTTAATAATTTGTCATAAAATTTGTATTATATCGTGAATTTCAAAATATTAAAATTATTTGATATCAGAAAGACATTCTTCGTATTCAGAATGCAATTTGATGTCTGTGTGCTCTCATGTCCCACAAAAAATACTGTCAAAACGCTCATTCCAGATCCCTTAAGGTCAAGGCTTATATATCCTATATAGGCCCCTACTTGTTACTTAGGTATGTATCTTACAGGGGTGTGAGAGGCCTCAGACAAAAAAAGAGGAAAATTACTCAAAAAAAAGCTGAAAAACAGTGTTTAATTCAGGGTAAAAACGCCAAATAGGGGCTGAAAATAAAAGATAACTTTTGGCAATAAAAAAGCTGAACTCTCACACCCCTGATCTTATTGGAGAGATTCATCAAGAATTCAAATTTAAAAGTTTTCATAGTAAAATTCCAAGAAAAACTCACTTGTTTTCCATACAGTTTTGCCTTTCCAACTAATCCAGAGGGTGTCCACAAAACTGCTTTTAATTTATGCTAGTTTAAGATTGGAATGCATGCATAATTTATCCTAAATGAATGGTTTTAAATACAAACACCAGAAAGCAAAACCATGCAGGTTGAAAGTTATGGGACAAAACAGGGAATGTATAATTATATCCATATAAAAGTATCTTAACAGGACAGGACAGATTTTGTTTTGGGACAAATTGCCTGAAATCCTTCATTTTTATCTTTACACAAATATAATAAGGACTGAAAATTCAACTGGGATTACAACTTGTAAGATACATACAACTAACATGTATCACAGCCTTTGGACTATTCCAGTTAAAATCCATACACCCCCTATGGAAGACATGCCCTTTATCTTCCACATGGGGAGTGTGAATTTCAAATGGGGTTACCTGAATGGGTGACTCCATTTGAAATTCACACCCCCTGTGTGACAAATTAATGTCATGTCTTCCATAGGGGGTGTACGGATTTCAACTTGAATAGCCCAATTAATCTTCATCTTGAAATAGTCTTCAAAATATCCTAATTAATGCAGTAAACATTCAACATTAAAAATAAAACTACACAGATCTTAAATTACAGTAAACAAAAATAACGTTTTACAAAAACGAATTGATATTACATAAAAAAATAAACACAACAAATAAGTGAAATACATTTCTTTCCAGATCCTCAATTCCAGAAAGCACAGTTCCATGGTCACACATCAAAACATTGACAATGCATCAAAGGTATGTCTTATTGGAAAGAAACATGGTCGGTCGCCAGTGCTGTACGGTGCAAACATTTTAGTCGCATTGGCGACTAGATTTTTTAAACCTTCAATCCCTGCCACCAATGGCGACTAACTGTATTCGCCAGCAAATAGGATAGGATAGATCAAAAGTTTTGATTGTTTTAAGTACTCAAGATGGTGTCAAAGTCAAAATGAACTTTGAATTTGATGAACTTTGGGAACAAGGAGAAGGAGGATGAAGCAATAAAATCAGAGAATCCAAAAGTACTATATGTAAGGTCATGGACCTGGAAATGGAAGTAAGCCTAAAAAACTTAAAATTGAACATAGATTTAAACCATTGTGGCAGAATGATTTCGAGCGGTTGGAATACGATGAGTTGGTGCCTCAGTTTTTTTACTTGGGAGCAAAATTTGGGCGCCTAAATTTATAAAGTTAGGAGCCATGGGCGCCTAAATTTATAAAGTTAGGAGCCATTGGCTCTTCAATCAGTTTTTGCACCGTACAGCACTGTCGATCGCAATTAAAAAAATAAACAAATAAAAGTGGCCCAATAAGCAAATAAAACACAAGTTAAGCATAGTGCTTAATCCTGTTTAGAGACCATAAAATTGTACCTCCTTGTTTTGCAATAAGATGGTATGGTACAAACACAAAGAAAAAAAATTACTCTATTCGGATTCAATTAAAACCATCATACATAACACTGGAAATTAATTAAAAGTTGTCCCCTGGCCCAGAAAACATTGGCCATTTGATTACTGAAAAGCAAGTAGATGGACGGCTGTTTTTGATATATCAGCTTTATACAACAAATACCTATAATTCAAATTTGCAAATTTGACTCATAATGAGCTTATTAAATATACCAATATGAATTATGAAATACACACAATAACATGCACAAACTAATGCTATATCAGTCTAGAATTCATTCAGAACTTAAAATTCCCATTCAAAAATATTTCTGCAAGTTGTAATAATCAATGAAGTATGACCAACAAAACTGCACAGCATGTATAGACCATCTATATGCAATCAGAAGTGAAGAAAATGTCCCCAAAACATGCATAATCGGGGGGGGGGGGGGGAGTAAAGTTTGGTTTGTGTAGTAATGTGCTGCTGAGAATGTGAAAGTGGACCCATCTCTATACCAATTTCTGAACACAAGTTTCCCCAAACATTTTGGGAAAGTTGCAAACATTTTGGCTACAGTGAGGCAAAATTGAGCTATTTTCCGAAAAAATTGAGAACATATGTAAAAAAAGGACCCATCCATACTACCAAAATTGGCCAACAAAAAAGGGTCATTGATATAGGCCGAAAATGCTACCCATGTTTGTGGCATGTCCCCGTTTGGTCATTTGTACTGAGTACCCTCCCCCGGGTTATACACACCGTTGGTGAATAAATTATTTGGAATAATACCGGTAATTTCGAATTTGAATTGGTTTCAAACCATGATATGCACATATGGCCACTGTAACTAAGGAACCAACCACTCTTCTTCCTTATTCATTATACTTATAGTTTATACATGCTTTGCTAGATAAGTTCCGTTCTGAATAATTTATAGTAATTGTTCACTCCTCCCTCACACACTATGCTATATAGATAAATTTTGTATCTTATTTTACAATGCGTATTGTTAACAATTGTTTGCCTTACAAAAATAGAGCACTACATACATATATTTATTAAGGTTTGTACAGTATTTTTACTAATTAAAATAAGACAGTATTTCTAGATCCTGGAAGGATATGTACAATATGTAATAATTATTTGCTTCTGTTTTATATACATTTGATTCTTCAATTTCTTCATGAGGTGTAGTCTTACCATGTTCAACCTTTTACCTTTCATATCTAAATTCAATTTAGTTCTTTAATTCTATGCACAATGTCATACTGTATTAGGAAGCCCAAAAGTCCATGTTATGTCAAGAAATGCCCAATTTCTTAACTTTTACTTGATTTTGTCTTGAATTTCCTTCAAAATTTAATTCAAGACATAAATTAACAAAAGTCAAGAAATTGACCGCTTCTTGACAAATCATGGATTTTCTGACTTGGTAAAGATTGCCATGCACCATTAGGCCTAAAAAATGTTTGTTTGCCGTACCAGACTCAACAAATTACGGTACTTTGGTCACTTTTTTACTGAACCTTCTCCCATTAATCAAAATTTGCAACGAGTGTGTACTCCGATGGGCAATTGGATGAACACACTTGTGACATGATCCAAGGGGAATGAGTCACATGTCGGCAATTTATAAGTTTTTTACATCATTTTCTGGCAGTTTACAAATGCTATATTTCGATGCAAACCCCATCAAAATCGGACATCTGGTTACTGAGTTATGAGCAATTTACCAAAGGCTAAAAACAATGTAAAACAAAAGAATTTGAACACTGTTTTTGTCAATATCTCAAAAACAATATTAGCGACATCTGACTCATTCCCCTTGATCATGTCACATATAAGTGCATGCGTCTGCTGTGTTGTGTAACCTCCCTGTGGCATGGAAAGTGGCAGGTGCTTTGTCACACTGTTTTCAATCTCAATTGGCTATCTGAGTATATTGTATGTATGTAGATGTTCGGATATCATAAGAACCTTAAATTTCAGCAATAATTTGCATTTTTACATTGGCCTAGATATTGTGTCTTAAAAAGCCACTGAAAAAATAAATATATAGGGTTGGTATTCTTTTACAGAGTCAAGATTTTTCAAATGTTGGTTAGTCAGGTTACAGCATGGCAAACAAACAATTTGTATACCTTTATCTACATGTGGACATGCTGGTCGTTTTTATCAGTGCCAATAATGCTAAAGTTTTATTCAGATTTCCTTTGAAAGCTTAACCATCGTGTATACGTGCGCGATGTCAAGCGTGTGCATTGGACCTTGCGCAAATAATATGCGCTGGACGGCTAGCAGTACGCTTAATTTGTAAAAAGAAATCTGAATAAAACTTTACATTTGCTTTAGCCTAACTTTTTCCAATTTCGTAACTTTTCCTTGAATTCATACTCTTCCAGGAACTAGGATAATGAGAATTCTTTTTGTTTATACTACTGCTTCTAATTATTTCATTGGAAAAATACTAACGGCAACCATCTAAGAGTGGTTCAAATTGAGATTTAACTAAAAAAGTTTAAAACATTTTCACTGAATTACAAGAAGGTTGTGTTTCCTTGCCTAAATTCATCCTTCTTGTTAGCTGGCATCCCTGAAAATCTTCAAATACTTATTAAATACATATCTTTTTACAAATACATTTTTTTTTCAAAAAAAACTTGTCTTCACAATGTTACAGATACAAAAATGTTGATAAGAAATAATTAACAATAAATACAATAGTACACTTCAAAACATGGCACACAAAATTCAAATGGACGGACAAATACAAAAGATACAATTTGCTATGAACATTGCAGACAGCTGAAACTTATATTAGTCTCAGGTGTACACATTATAAAACTTAAACGTACAAATCATGTATTATTTCAAATTCATTGGTAAAATTCATTGCTAAAATTCATTGGTTAATTCATTGCTAAAATTCATTGGTAAAATTTCCAGGCATTTTTCAGATCAAGGTTGTGGTTAAACACTTCAGTGTTGCCAGATTAAACACCTATTTTTTTTTTTACTTTTAGCAACACATGAGAAATTGGCAATACTCTATGTTCAAGGTGTTTTAACAAAAGGCACATATAAACAATACATAGATGGAAAAAATCATACACTTCACCCTATTTACTAAATTAATCTTGGCAACAGGATGGTAATTCATGACAAATTGGCAACACTTGTGTGTTCAAGGTGATTTAAAAAGGCACACAATCAAATACATAGATAAGTGCACAAACGGGCATAATGCACTTCAGTGTTGCCAGATGTAACACCCAATTTTCAAAATTACTCCTCATGTTTGATAAGGCAAGACAACTTTGTACTATCAAGGTGTTTCAACAGAAAGGCACACTAGTGCAAATACATCTATATTTTTGTAGATTTTTTTTTATTTGCTTCATGTACATGTTGCACAGACTGCTGCCCTCATTCATCAAACTTTTTCGGTTGACGACTAAGGAACTTACGTGCTCAAAATTGTCAGACTATACACCAGAATCTGGTGATCTGAGACTGCGCAGCTGTGTCCAAATTGACCTTTTGACCATGTTTGTTGTTAAACACATATTTTTACAACTTCTGAGGACAATCCTGTCACAACAGTGCGGCAAGACGAGGGCGCTGATGTGCATTCAAGCAATGGAGCACAACCAAAGTCACAAGCGAATATTTTCACGAGTCTGACACGATACGGAAGGTAATTGTTCAGTCATCAGTACAACCATAACACAAATACATGCGCAGTGCTGACGACCAAGAATTTTAGTCCACATACTGCACCGTCAAATCAGTGACAATATAACTTTGACAAATCTCCTTTGTTTGTATAATATCAATGTGCAAGGTACCAGCATTTTACAAAAATACAAGCACAGTGGCGTAGCTAGGGGTTGTGGTGCCCAGGCTATAAGGATACATAATGGCGCCCCTCCCCAATTCTTGAAACAAGTGGGAGCAGAGCGCGCGAAAATTTGTACTCATTAATTTTGGTTATAATGAAGTTCTTAAATTGATCATTCAAATGATTTTGTGCTCAAATGCACGCAAAGCGCACAAAAAATTTGACTTTCGTCGCTAGGAGGGAGCGCAGAATCAATGCACAATTGGTCAATTGGCCCCCTCTGCCCCCCCATCACTACGCCACATTTTAAATATGATCTATCATTATAAAATGAATACATACAAACCAAAAATGCATATTGTCAACACTGATTTGAGGAAGCCAGTAACACCAAGTTTTGAGACAGTTGTGCAAATGACCACTTCTGTACATGTACTTTACAATATTACATACATAGTGATAAAAAGTAATGGGCTGTTTTGCCAATAGCTATTTCTAGTTAATATTTGCCTACACAAAGCACACTTTATGTAAATTCAAGGTGTTTTTGTGTCAAGAACATCATCTTGAGTCAACAAAATTACAAAAATACGATTTCATATATACTTATATTTTTAACACATATCATCAGCATGAATCTGATAAACATTTTCTTTAAGGTTGACCTTACTAGTGCCGGAGGGGATGGATTAGGTTTGACTTGTGAGATGGGAGGCCCCATACACCCCTATTAGCCTTTTCGAGATATGGCAGACACAATACCGTAAAACCCCGTCTACAAGCATATATGGGTTTTTTTATGAAAGCTTAACGAATACTAATTAGGCGTATATATACCACTACAATAGATTGGTCTTACAATAATACTTGTGTTTATATCTCTTGAATGGGCGACTCCATTTGAAATCTACACCACCTATGTAGGGGATTAAGGTCATGTCTCCCACAGGGGGTGTATGGATTTCAACTTTAATAGCCCATCATGTCAGGTAGTTTTAGTCTCTCCGAGCATATTATGCTTATTGGACTATGCTTTGGTTCACCATGAGTTCAGTAGTGACGTCAATGCTTTTTTTGCGGTTCCGCCACAAGCGTGCGTGACAAACCACCCTATAATCAAATGAAGTATTTCTTGGCCCAACTGGAACAATGTGAACGCTGGTGGCTCCGCGATAAACACACACGAATATAGCGCGGTACAGAAGAAAGTATACAAGCGCCTTACACTGCGTACACGCTTAGTACACTACATGGACGCAACGCGCATGTTCCAGTTTGGCCAAGAAATACTCAATTTTATTATAGTAAATGTGTGTGTTAGCTCTGCACAATTAACTTTACGCGCATGAATCGATATTGCAACCAGCAAAATACACACCTATGTCACCACCAAACTTGAGGTAAACCAACGTTTACACATAATACCCGGACACTTCCACCGTAAATACAGGATATACCAGTAGTCATAATGAGTCTACCTGTGGTCGGTATCAGATATGGTTTTCATTTGTGCCATGTTCAGTTACTCACCAAGTATTCATAAGTACTCCCTTCTCCCTTGCAGCCTCCGAAACCAGTCATGAAATCTGATATAGTGTAGGGTACAATTCATGTCCAGCTATTCTTTTAGTTTTCCTAAAGCACATACTTTGTCGACTAAATTCAATACTTGAAGCCATAAATTCTACACATCATGAATCAGATAAAACAATTCATACACTACACAAAAACCTGAACAATTAAGTCGTAAATGCAGCCTCTGCAACCATCTATCACGAATCCGATAAAGCATTTCGTCTTGGCGTTGGAGGACTAGCTGTGATAGGTCCTAGGGGTAAAGTTCGATTCCTGGCATTTGGTGTCATGTCGTAGTAACCACTCTCAACTAACACACTCTCGATGAAGTTCTGCATCTGTTCATAAGTGAGCCCGATCTCCGTGTCATGAGCATCCAGGTTCGCAACAGCTGGGTGATAGAATTAAACAGAGTCATAAATAAAGTTATTTATAAATGAAATTCTGTGAAATGTTGAAGGTTTGGACAATCATATGGATTATATCAAATGAACCTAATTTTCAATTGACAACAACAGACAGCAAAACAACTTGATATGGGGGAGGTGAGAAGAAGTAGGTTCTTCATGGAATCTGTACAGAAGCTGGAAATTGCGGACTGTGAAGCACTACGTCGTTGGGCAGGAAAAAGCTCCTTTGTGTCTTTGGCCTCTGAACATGTTTAAAGCAAAACCTCCTATATGTAACCTGTTGGCAGTTTTGTTTTAAACATGTTCAGGGGCCAAAGACACATAGGAGGTTTTTCCTGCCCAACGACGATTGGAAAATTAAAACGATGAAAAATTAGGCCTTCTGAATTGATCAGGAATGAATTAGTAGGTCCTGTGGTAAGACTGTTACTTGAAGATTAAGTTCATCTTTATCAATTCAGCCTTAGCTGGTGAGAAGAAGGCTTATGATACCTCAACCCCTATGTAATAAGATTTTGGTCAAATTTTAATTTTGTCATTTGCCAAAAACTGTCTGAAAGGTTTCTTAGTCATTATAAGCCAAAATAATGAGGTAAAATTAAAGAAAACCACTTAACAACTTGACTGTGGAGCTCTACGCGGGAAATGGCAAATTAAACCGAGGATCCCCGGTTTTAGTCAAAAACAAATCAAATCCCTTCAGGCTTAGTATTTCACAGGGTATTTACGTACACTATTTACCCTTTGCACAGATCCGCCATTTTGTTACAAAAACGAGGTCCGCCCTGCAAACGCATGCGCAAAAAGTGATTTCTCGCGTTTTTCTAGCACACTTGACGGGCATACGCACACACACACTTTGCGGGTAGAATCTAGTTTTGAGATGACCGACCGTGCCATCAGCGAATTGGGTATTACAATCATGCATAAGTAGAAATTCAAAAAAATTTACAGGTGTCCTTTTGAGCAAATCACACTTTATTGCTTTAACTGGTTTCAGAAGCCCTGTCTTGTCTTAGGAATGCTATAATCATGGGCATATCGTGTGTGATGAAATACAAACTCACCAGTTTTGTCTCCTGATACTTGCAAAGCTGCTTCTTCATGGCTAGCTTGCCTTAGTAACGCAGACGTTTCACTAACTCCAAGATTTAAATCTATCAAATCTTTAGAACCTATGCAGACCTGTAGAAGATGGCAAAATAAAATAATACATTAAGCATGATATGTATAGCTAAATCAATTATCCCCTGTGTGTCTCACACACAAATACACATTAAATAACAGTGCATTTACAGAAATCTATACACTGCCTATGAAGACATGACCTTCATGGAGTCACCCATTTTAGGTTTACAACTCAAACTGGAATAGCCAATTTCTGGTGCAAAACATCTTAGGGGGGTGTGTGTGGTGGGTGCATGTTGGTAAATCACCCGAAGGACACACATTGAAAAGGAAATGTGGACGGTCCAGATTTTAAGGCTAGGTGAAGGGTAGAAAATTGCAGACAATTAGAGAATAAGGGATATAGGATTTTTTGTTTTGACTATTCTCTACCGCGTGATAGACGACAGGCAGGTGCAATATTTTGCGTAGTACAAAAAAAACATTGCACTTGTATGTGTGTACAAGCACATGTTCGTGCATTGCATCTCACCTTTTTCAATTCACTCTTTAGGTTGACTGAACTACTCTGTATAGAGAACAGCGCTTTCTTAAATCTCTCGATGACCCTCCTCCTTGGGTTCGGTGATAACGTTGGAGGTAGTTGACAGATGAAGATGATCTTATGGATGACGTGTAGCATCTTGAGCACAGGGTCACTGATCTGACGGACCTTACGAGGCGAGATGGTCAGTGTAGCGGCGGCTGAGGCAGCTGCAAAAATTACAGAAGAGATCATAGAATTATAAACTATAATAATTATGGTCAGTCTAACCGCTCCTGAGACAGCTACAAGGTTATAAAAAATGCTCTTTTTTAAAGGAGTATTTCGTGATCACTGATCCTAGCATCCTCTTTTTATGACATTTTTCACATAGATATCTACAAAGAAAGGTTATTCCCAAAATTTCAGTTAATTCTGATTTTACGTTTGCTAGTTGTGCATGATTATGTGTATTACACTGCTCCACACTGTTGTAATTTTGTTCTGGTATATACCAGAACGTGATTCAAAGTTGATGATATAGTTGCTAAACAAATTAATTTGCAAGAAATTTTTTGTACATAAACATTATGTAGCCAGAGATTTCCAAAGCTATAAAAATCTCAGCTATGTTTAAGAAGAGTGGGGATGAGAACGTCTGGATCAGAGAATGCCCATTTAAGGCAGAGAAGATATTTTACCCTTCCCAGAATCCTTTGTAACATGACATATCACCTCATTTCATCAATGGCTCTTCTATTACTTTTTACATGTTCCATTTGTTTTCAAGTTGATCATTGACTGGCTAAACATAAACAAACATAATTTTTAAGATTTGGATGTGCTCTGTTTATTTACATTTTGCCATAGTCTACCCATGTTGCATTTCTTATAGAGTAACTGAGTAGTAGTATCAAGTAGTCAAAACAAAATTATTCATTAAATTTTTGAAAACATTTCATTCTTTTTTTTTTTTTTTTTGGGTTGGAAAAAAATTGCTTCCCCAGATTTTAACCTACAATCCCTTGGTTTCTAGCTAGCACTCTGCATCTCTCTCTCATGCATCCTTTGATACCTCTGACCCTTGTTAGTTCAGTGGCTAATAAGAACACTGCATAGATACCTAGTGGTCAAAGGTTCAAATCCTCATCAAGGTTTTTCCCCTTTGCAAACCCAAGGAAAAGAACAAATTCTTTTCAACAGCTCTTCCTATATAGGACTATACATTTCATTCGGTGATGAATTCACACTTCTACATTAACGTATACGTAAACGGACATACACGTTACATGTGAGTGTGCAAACTTTGTGAAATAATCATGTGAATTAGACGATCTTTAGCTTCTTTTCATTGTTGAAAGGGATTCAATCAAGTTACACAGTGGTTCATCAACTCTGCACCCGACGCGTCCGCATATTTATATTTGCTATACGTATCTCTTGATCATCATTCAATAATATTGTTATCGTTGTTTCTGTATCCTGTTTTGCTCATCAATAAATAATCATCTGACAAAATTATTATCCATAATTTTCCTCTACTTACTTTGTCTTCCTTTCTGTCCAGCAGATGTCCTTCGTAATGTTTCCAAGTAGGACCCACTCTGTGATCTGTGTAGCATCCTGCCTGCAGGACTGGGTCTATCAGATGTAGAGAGTAATGATGGTTCACTTGGGGAGGGAAGGAGTGTGGCCATGCTGCCTTTATTACCAGCTGGGGTAAAAAAAAGAGAAAATAATGAAAATGGTTATTAAATTATTCAGAGGCTACTAAATTAAAAGGATGCAACCGAAAAAGACGGAATGGCGATATGGGAAGAGGTCCGATTTTAGAAGCAGAGGAAAACTGGAGCACCCGGAGAAAAACCTGCGAGGACGAGCATGGATCGGCAACCAAAATCACATGTGTCAATGCAGGAAATTGAACCCAGGCCGCAGTGGTGAGAAGCGAGTGAGAAGACCACCACACTATAATTAAAGAGATAAAAAGAATTTATCGCGTCTGATGTCACTGTCAATTACAATCCTTGATTGGTTTATACAGGTTAATAGCGCGTAAAAGGAAGGCCGATCTATCTGGTACTGATCGGAGAAAAGGAATAGCAGCAAATGGCGAAAAATTACGTACTTTTACAGCTTTTCTAGGCATTGTTGACATGGTGCCTTTGCGAAAGAAAGTTTCCTAATATAAAGACCTAACTTTTGAGATGTTTGCATGTTTGAAGGTGCAAAATTAACAATAAGGCGCCTGGTTATACCGCCGCGTTCAGCAAGTCATCATCACAACACTTGTAAACAAACCGTGTTTCGAATTTGATTGACAGATGACGTCAGACGCGATAAATTCTTTTTATCTTTGTCTTTCATTATAACCCATCCTAATATATCTGTGGTGCAATCTGAACAGGTCATAATTCTGCATCCAAGTATGCTAGGACTTTGGCCCAATCAGATCAGGTTGTATCACATTTAACTAGAGTTCCTGTCTATTTTTATGCCTCCACCGGAGGTATTATGTTTCCTGGTTGTCCGTACATCCGTCCGTCTGACCATCTGTCCGTCCGTCCGAGCTTGCGAGTGCAATTTCTCGGAACTGGTAAGGCGTATAGTGATGCAATTTGGTGGAGGGGTGGCAATTGGCAGTCTCCAAATTTTTCTAAAATCTTTCAAAATCTCCAAAGCAGGTTTTCGTCGCAAAATATGGTAATTAAGTCCCTAATTTGCATAATTTATGCATATCAAGCAAAATAACCTTGTGCACAGATTATCTGGAGATCTGTACGAGTTACAGTGATGAAACTTGGCGGAGAGTAGAACAGCCAGAGGTTCTTGACCTGATTTGCTTTTCAGCGCAAAATTTGCATAATCGCAAGGTCACTGTGAGGTCATTTGGGTCATCCAGGTTCAAATTGCCTTAGATTGTCGCAGGTTCATGAAATTTTGTGGGGATGACCACTGAAACAAGCCAAAAATGTCAAGGTCATTTTGGGGTCATTCGAGGTTATCTGGGGTCAAAACGCTATAAACTGCTGCAGGTTCATGAAATTTGGTAGGAACAAAGAATGTGAAGCTCATTTTGGGGTCAAGTGAAATTGTACTGGTTAAAATGATGGGTGTCAAGGTGGAGGCATAGCGGCCGACGCTTTGCGTCAAGAACCGCGCAGGTCGAGAATCGCGAAATTCTAGTTCAGCTCATTTCTGTTTGTGTGAAGAACAAGAACAGAATTGACACACTTTTCATCTGAAACTACACACATCCATTCATGCATGATCATGCTATTAGTATTTGTAAATACTAGTCATTAGGTTATTAGAATTAAACTATGTTGCTGAGGCTGTAACTTGCATGCTGGGATATATAAAGGGTACATATAAGGGCGTAAAATGTTTTTTTAACATTCAAAAAAAATTTAAAAAATCGATAATTTGCTGCAAAATATATATTAATGATATATATGAAAAAATTTGTGCAAAAATAACATTTTGACATTTTGAAAGTGTTGTTTGAGTGTTTTCTCACATAACGTTTTGAAGTGTTTCATCACCTTTATAAAACCTAACATTTAATGTTGTTAGAACATTTTTACCAAAACCCCTGAGAAAACCCTGTTTTTAATGTTTTAAAACATCTTGTGTTTGCTGGGTTTCCCTTCCCTCAATCAATCAATCCATTTCTATTAATGGCTCCTCTTTCCTGTTTAAATATCCCCTCCTTTCCTCTCAACCAGCACTTAGAGACCAAAGTTTTCCATTTTACCAGTAAAGAAAATGGAATGCAGTGTTTTGGTGGAAAACCAGTTTATGTTATAACTTCTTGGAGAAGACTTTATCAGACTAATTAATGTCATTTTAACTTTGCCTTGCCTTAAGGGATGGGGTATGAGCGTTTGGACAGTATTTATTGTGGGACATTAGAGCACATCAGACATATCGAATTGCATTCTGAATACTGAAGAATTACTTCTGATATCAAATAATTTTGATTTTTTGAAATTCGCAATGTAATACACATTTTATGGCAAATGATTAAAAATTGATATTTTTGACATTTAACAGTACTCAAAGTAAACTTTATAAATCTGATGATTTATACTTAAAGTGTATGTAGGTGGGATGAAAAGCCGACGATCAATTGAAAATTTTGACCTTTAGTATTGAAGATATGGATTTTTTCCCCAAAACACCCAAAAAAATTAGGTCTTTTTGGGAAAAAAATCCATATCTTCAATACGAAAGTTCAAAATTTTCAATTGATTGTCGGCTTTTCCTCCCAGCTACTACACTTTAAGAATATGTCATTAGATTTATAAAATTTACTTCGAGGACTGTTATATATCAAAAATGTGAAAAATGTCAAATTTTAATAATTTGTCATAAAATTTGTATTATATCGTGAATTTCAAAAAATGAAAATTATTTGATATTAGAAAGACATTCTTCGTATTCAGAATGCAATTCGATATGTCTGATGTGCTCTCATGTCCCACAAAAAATACTGTCGAAACGCTCAAAACGCTCATTCCAGATCCCTTAAACACTCCAAATTCATGCTAACAATAATGGTCTGTCTATGTTGAGGGTGTAATTTTGCAATTTGAAAACTGTTGGAAACTGGTCTTGCAATTCACAAAACAGAATTTGCCTTTCAGAAAACGGAAAACTTTGGTCTCTACCAGCACCTTTTCACTCTACAAAACAAACCTGGAATTTCCAGTGACAAATATCGCTTTGCATTGCTCGTCTTTCCTGCGCTTGGAGGATGCGGCACAGCAAATGTGACTTTACCGTTACTGGAATTGAGATTCAAACTGGAACCTAATACAGACAAAACACACAGCCGATACAAAGCAAAACATGCAATATGATGTTAGTAAGCCATGCTATATATGCAAATGCTACATGCAAATAAAATCAGCAATAACTGCTCTAAGTAAAGATGTTATACTTGGTGAGTCCTAAACTAGATGTTATATAGTTTGATCAGCTCGTAATAGGCGGGAAATGTTAGGCTTTTACCACTACGCCAAAAAGTAGACCCACGTTAAGAGTGCTATTGGTTGACCTTTCTGGTCTTTATTTTGTGTGTTAAAGAAAGTAGACAGAGTATCTGACTTGAATTAATAATTTGTGATGCTTCTGGCGAGATGTCACAAGAAAATTCTTAAAATAACATATTTTGATATTGATCCGCGATATTATAATATAAGTCCCACCGATTACGAGCTGATCTAAGTATAGGCCACACTCATGAAATATTAATGCTTTGGTTCTCGTCTGGAATATATATGAATTTATGAGGGAAGGTGTTTTTTTTGTTTTTCAATGTAAAATTACCATTGTTTGAAGTTTTGGGTCTTTTCCAAAAGTGCTTGAGGAAAACAAGGGGGTCCTTCTGGTTTTTAACTGAATTATTATACTTTGAAGATCACACTACAGAGTTAACGAATTATTGCAAATAGACATACTTATAGATCTAGAACTATTATGAACTGCTTACCAAGCACAGAGCTACTTGTGCTGCTATTTAGGCTGCTGCTGGATCCAGGGTCATCCTCTTCTATGCCACTGGAATCTGATTTGGAAATAACATATAACTAGACTTAGCTGTGGTCTAAGACCACGAACACAGCCGTGTTGTGACCCCTTAATGACCTTTGAACCCAAAATATATGAAAACCCCATAGACATTGGCTAATGTCAATGTATGTGTGCACGTGGCATCACTTTGCCATGTTATTTGTGGCAGAAGGGGCATTTTGAAGGTTTTTCGTCTCAGACCGGAAGTGACCCCTTAATGACATTTGACCCCAAATAAAAAATACCACATATGAATTGGGTAACCACAATTCATGTGTGAACATATACTATTACTGTCCTATGTTTTTCTTATCAAATAAAAAATTTTGAAGGTTTTTCGTTTTATACCGGAAGTGACCCCTTAATGACCTTTGACTCCAAATCTGTGTACACCCCATAGACACTGGGTAATAACAATGCATGTGTGCAAGTGGCGTCACTGTCGTACAGAATCTGTGGAAGAAGATGCATTTTAAAGGTATTTCGTTTTATACCGGAAGTGACCCCTTAATGAGATTTGACCCCAAATAAAAAATACCACATATACATTGGGTGACTGCAGATCACGTGTGAACATACCGTTACTGTCCCGTGTTTTACTTAGCTTATAATTTTTTTAAAGATATTTCGTTTTTACGGAAGTGACCCCTTAATGACCTTTGACCCCAAATCTGTGTACACCCCATAGACACTGGGTAATAACAATACATGTGTGCAAGTGGCGTTTCTGTCCCACATAATTTGTGGAAGAAGATGCATTTTAAAAGTATTTCTTTTTATACCGGAAGTGACCCCTTAATGAGCTTTGACCCCAAGTAAAAAAATACCACATATACATTGGGTGACTGCAGATCATATGTGAACATACCGTTACTGTGCTATGTTTTACTTAGCTAATAAAATTTTTTGAAGGTTTTTCGTTTTATACCGGAAGTGACCCCTTAATGACCTTTGACCCCAATCTGTGTACACCACATAGACTCTGGGTAATAACAATGCATGTGTGCAAGTGGGGTTAAGCTGTCCCTCGTAAGTTGTGGGAGAAGATGCATTTTTAATTGAAATCACGTTTTTGACCCCTGTGACCCCTGCGTGACCTTTGACCCCGCGAGTTTCATGTGACATGTAGGGGCATGGTCAATAATTATTGTGACCAAGTTAGGTCAAAATCGATGTAAGCATGTGAGTGCTAGAGCAAATGTAATGGTTGACAGAAGAAAGAAAGAAGAAAGAACCTGTAAGAAAAAAGACACAGCCGTGACTAACGTCACGGCTGTGTAAAAATGATGTTGCTTTTTATGGCAGGTATCAAATAAATAGAGAAACATGGGAAAATGTGTGCTGCAGAAAAAACCCAAGTAGGCTTGGGAGAATTGAGAGTGACAGAGGAAGATGGAGAGAGATGGGAAGAGGGGGGAGAGAAAGAGGGGGGAGGGAGGGAGAGTGAGGGAGGACAAGAGAGGAGTTGTAGAGAGTACAGAGGGAAGGAGAGAGGGAGCAAAAAAGTTTAGCATGAGGGAGGGAGGGAGGGAGGGAGGGAGGGGAGAGATTGTGAGAGGGAGGAAGGGGAGAGATTGTGAGAGGGAGGGAGGGGAGAGATTGTGAGAGGGAGGAAGGGAGAGATTGTGAGAGGGAGGGAGGGAGAGATTGTGAGAGGGAGGGAGGGGAGAGATTGTGAGAGGGAGGGAGGGAGAGATTGTGAGAGGGAGGAAGGGGAGAGATTGTGAGAGGGAGGGAGGGGAGAGATTGTGAGAGGGAGGAAGGGGAGAGATTGTGAGAGGGAGGAAGGGGAGAGATTGTGAGAGGGAGGAAGGGGAGAGATTGTGAGAGGGAGGAAGGGGAGAGATTGTGAGATGGAGGGAGGGGGGGAGGGAGTGTGGATAGATTGTGAGAGGGAGGGAGGGGAGAGATTGTGAGGGAGGGAGGAAGGGAGAGATTGTGAGAGGGAGGAAGGGGAGAGATTGTGAGATGGAGGGAGGGGAGAGATTGTGAGAGGGAAGGGGATAGATTGTGAGAGGGAGGGAGGGGAGAGATTGTGAGAGGGAGGAAGGGGAGAGATTGTGAGATGGAGGGAGGGTTAGAAGCTGCTTGCGGTCATGAACACCATTTGGCAAGTCATCAGAATCGAAAACATCACTAAAAATTAATAAAAAAAAGAATGAACAATTTTAACTTTAATAGTTACATGACACTAGACTATTCCATTTGAATGCACACAACCCCTGTGGAAGATTTAGCTAAAGTCGCCCACATAGGGAGTATGGGTTTCAACTCCAGTTGTGACAGATATTAAGCCATATACAGGGAGAACATGGATTTGAATATAATTAACACTAGCCAATGCCATTTTTTAAACATAATCCTTCTGTGGCAGACTTTTCTTAAATCTTCCACAGGGGTATGGAACCAGCAGTGTAGCCAGCCTTTTAGTGTGAGTGCAAAGTCATATATTTGAACAACCCCTGCACTTACCCTAACGAAGAAGCTCCACCGCTGCCAGCCAAGTTGTTCAGCTTATCATAGCGTTCTTGCGATGCTATGAATAGACGGTGATAATTCTGCATGTTCTTAGTAGCTTCGTGATAATGTCTGGGGATAAATCACACATTTCAAAAATGAGAAACCAAATTACTTCATATACTATCCTTTGAGGTTGTTAACCCCAAGAGCACTTGCGCCTTTCTTACAGTGTCTGTGATTGGCTAATTACATGATATAACCATGTGAGTAGCCAATCAAAATATTGCTTTTATACATCATTAGCAATTTTGAGTTTAATCTCCTTCAGCCCTACTGACTATTCTTACAGCATCTCTGACTGGCTCAATACATGATATAGCCCTCTTTGTAACCAATCACAATCAAGCTGCCAAAGAACTATATAGTTTTCCTCCATACTGGAGTTCTTTTAAATAATCTAATGAGCATTGACCGTAAATTTGCATTCCTTTAATTTTCAATGAAGGATCATGTAACTCAAATTATTATAAATAATTTTAATATAAAGCAACAAAATAAAAAAAAACCTGTTTTACCGCCGGACAGACTTTCAAGTAGGGACGCTCGATCAGGATTAAAAGCCCTTAAAGCCTACCTTTGTGTTCGTTTTCTTTCCCTTTCCAGTTTCTTCTCCAAGCTAATCTGACTTGTTCTCAATAGATCCATGTGCCTCATCATAACATCAGCAATCAAACCAGCAACCTCTACAATATCTGGTCTCTGATCCGCCTCGGCTGTTAGACAACTGAAATTAACAACAGAATAACAAGATATGAGCTACACTGTAGATTGAATAGATCTATATGTCTCGTCATAACATCAGCAATCAAACCAGCAACCTCTACGATATCTGGTCTCTGATCCGCCTCGGCTGTTAGACAACTGAAATTAACAACAGAACAACAAGATATGAGCTACATTGTAGATTGAATAGATCCATGTGCCTCATCATAACATCAGCAATCAAACCAGCAACCTCTACGATATCTGGTCTCTGATCTGCCTCAGCCGTTAGATAACTGACCTTGGAGTCATTTTTGACCGTAACATGACCAGGTCTGAACATATAACCCAACTTTGTAAATCAATAAACTGACAAGTACGCAACATCTATAGATTTCGCTGTTTCATTGACTATGATACTTGTAACCATGCTGCTAGAACTCTCATTCTCTCTAAACTGGACTACTGCAATGTTCTACTAAATGGCATCTCCAAGAAAGATCTTAAAAGACTCCAAAAACTGCAAAACAAGTGTGCTCGGTTAGTGTGTCAGCAACCACGATCTGCTCACATTACTCCACTTCTTGATCAACTGCACTGGCTCCCTGTCTCAGAAAGAATTACATTCAAAACTCTTTTCTATGTTTTTAAATCACTAAATGGGCTCTGTCCTCAGTACATTGATGCTTGCCTACAAAGTTAAGATTGAGGCCGGACTCTATGCGTACTCATTCATCATCCTGTATCACATTGGAAATTCCATCATCCACAAAACAAGCTGGGGACAGAGCTTTTTCCATTGCTGCTGCTCAATCTTGGAATAGGCTTCCTGCCACAATCAGAAATGCTCAAAACATAAACAGGTTCAAAACAGCTCTCAAATCTCATCTTTATCCGCAGTAACTTTTGTTTTTTGTTTTCCATAAACTCTTTGTACTTCTCATGATACATATATGTCACCATTGTTATATTTAATTATTGCTTAATGTTTATATTTTTGATCTTTTGTGTTTTGCTTACCAGCGCTTTGAAACTTTCTTGAAAAGGCGCCTTATAAATGTTGTAGTATATGTATGTATAATTAACAACAGAACAACAAGATATGAGCTGCAGCTATATATAGACTGAGGGCCAATGCTTGTACCTATTCTTCTGGCATGGTCAGGACTGTAACTTACTGCCCTACCCTTTATTGACAAATAAAAAAAAATCTTTCTCAATAGGTTGAGATACTCAATCAGTGTGTTGATAGTGGGAGCAGATGTGCGATACATTCCGGTATAATTTCGATCCGATCAGAAATTATCCAGAAACTTGCCCACTATCAACACTAGCAGTATATGTATGTATACATCGATATCCTTCTCAACCGAATGATATTGTCGCGAGATATTTGCACTATAAACCCACGAGGATTAATTAATCATGTGCGGTATTACCAGAAGTAGCTTGGGTGACATGCTACAAATAGAAAGGCAGGCACGGTCTGAATGATCACTGCACCGCATTCAAAACAAATCAACGGGTCAAGTTTTCAACATGTCAGAACAGAAGCTACAGAGTTTGTCAGGGGAGGGTCAACAGGTAAACTGGACAGACGACATGGTCAAGTGCATAATTACGCTTTGGTAGGAGGCGGTGGTGCGAAAGTTCCTGGACAACAAAAATCAAAGAAATACCACATCACCTACATGAACATGACCAAGGAACTAAGAAGGAGATCTGTCAGCTTGAAGCATGCAGCAATTGCATAAATTGCGACATGGTCAAGTGCCTAATTACGCTTTGGTAGGAGGCAGTGGTGCGAAAGTTCCTGGACAAACAAAACAGAAATACCACAGTACATCACCTACATGAACATGATCAAGGAACTAAGAAGGAGATGTCAGCTTGAAGCATGCAGCAATTGCATAAATTGCGACATGGTCAAGTGCCTAATTACGCTTTGGTAGGAGGCGGTGGTGCGAAAGTTCTTGGACAACAAAAATCGAAGAAATACCACATCACCTACATTCATTCATTCATTCATTCATTTATTTATTTCCACAATTCACATAGAAATATGCATTAAAATACCATCAAAGAATCATGGAGGAGATGGCCGAAAGGCCAGTAAGGCCAGAGGTAGCCATCCCTTTAACAGAAAAGTTACCAAACAGAAAATTCAACAGCAAATAATAAAAATTAAAAACAACAAACAAACAAACAAGAAACAAAAAAAAAAAAAACTACAATGCTCGAACATGATCAAGGAACTAAGAAGGAGATGTCAGCTTGAAGCATGCAGCAATTGCATAAATTGCAACATGGTCAAGTGCCTAATTACGCTTTGGTAGGAGGCGGTGGTGCGAAAGTTCCTGGACAACAAAAATCGAAGTAATACCACATCACCTACATGAACATGATCAAGGAACTAAGAAGGAGATGTCAGCTTGAAGCATACAGCAATTGCATAAATTGCGACATGGTCAAGTGCCTAATTACGCTTTGGTAGGAGGCAGTGGTGCGAAAGTTCCTGGACAAACAAAAAAGAAATACCACATCACCTACATGAACATGACCAAGGAACTAAGAAGGAGATGTCAGCTCAAAGCATGCAGCAATTGCATAAATTGCTTGTATCCAAAATCAAAGTTTTGAAACAGAAGTTCCAGAATGCAGAAAAGGCAAATACAAGCGGGCAAGGCCACAATAGCAGTTTGAGTTGTAAGGAGGGGGAGGGTCAACAGGTAAACTGGACAGACGACATGGTCAAGTGCCTACTTACGCTTTGGTAGGAGGCGGTGGTGCGAAAGTTCCTGGACAACAAAAATCGAACAAATACCACATCACCTACATGAACATGACCAAGGAACTAAGAAGGAGATGTCAGCTCAAAGCATGCAGCAATTGCATAAATTGCTTGTATCCAAAATCAAAGTTTTGAAACAGAAGTTCCAGAATGCAGAAAAGACCAATACAAGCGGGCAAGGCCGCAATGGCATATTGAGGATATGCAAGTATTATTACCAAATGGCAGCGTTCTTGGGGAACAGGGATCTTACCCACCCTCGAGTCGTTGTCGACCGTGGGACAGGGAATTCCGGTAAATACAAATTTATTTCGTGTATCTATATAATAATTGTGGCAACACCAGCCAGTTGTGTAGGCCTATATGTATATTTGGCGAGGGGGGGTGGAGGGCAAAAGGCAAATACAAGCCGGCAAGGCCGCAATAGGATATTGAGGATTTGCAAGTATTATTATGAAATGGTACCTTTTTTGAGGGACACAGATATAACCCATCCTTGAGTTGTTAGGACCTTCATCAACCTGTCTCCTCTTGGCCACTTTATATAGCAGGGGTATATTGTTCTTAGCATGGCATTATACACACTTCATGCACAATTTGACAAGCCGTTGACCTGCCAATACCAGTTACAATGATTCATGTGAGAGTCTTGCCCAGACAGTTAATTAAACAAGTCTGCTTCTTCAAACAAATTTGAATTAAATTAACAGCCCAGTGATAATCTGGCACTGCTAAATCATTCAATGTTGCCTGTTCAAATTTAATTCAAATATGGAACACATGAAATTTGCATAGTAGAAGTTTGACACCTACTTATTTATTGTTAAACTAACTTATATATTGTTGTAGTGTTAAGATGTAGTCATATTTTTCTCCAACAATGTATGCAAGTTAGAAAAGCAAAAGAAATCAACATTAAGCAAAATTATCAGATATTATTTATTATGCATGTACAATTAAACTATTATTTTAAATTTATTTGTAGCATTGACTAAATATGTATCAGGCTTGACATGTCTGCTACATACTATTAGCAACAGTAATAAGTAATGACAGGTTTTCCAATAGGTGACCCCGGAATGCCGTCACAAGCCGTTGACCTCCGTTGACAACAAATCCGATTCAGAAGTCAAATTTGTAGTGTTCTCTGGTTTGTCCCTTTTCAAATCGGCCAAAATACTACCATTTCTATAACTTCTCGACATGGGGCCTCCAGCCAACAACAAAAATAAAAGACTCTCCTCTACATGTTCATGTGTTCAGCTTCACATAAAGTGCCATTTTCGCCAAGTATTTAACCTTTATTTGACCAAAATCAGCCCAGAAATTTGCTTGATTCAAGGTCAAAACAGAATGTAAACAAAGTGAGTCAGCTCTGCTACAAGTCTTCCAACTAGTCGCCTGCTCCACGATCTATTGTGGGTTGAAAAGCGTAAGTGTACCGTCATGTAAAAGCTTGTAAAATAAGTACCCGGATGGCCGGGGTCACCTATACTAGCTTACAGATCCCCTCTCAGAAGTATATATGTGGATCCTGGGTTTCCATACCGGAAGTCAAGTTTAACCGAAATTCCTTCCCACCATACAATATGGGGGTTCTAACTTTGCATCCCTATTGCACCCCACACACGCTATCAGCAGAGCATACAGTACATGTCCTGTGTGACGTACGCAACATGTTGTTCAAGTATACGCAATGACAGGGTCAAACTGAGTTCCCGTAGAGAAACCCATGACCCACGTCTTGATTGCCCGTACTATTTTCTCAGACATACCTTTTTATGGTATTAGTCACAAGTTCTGAATAGCTCCCTTCAGGTACTGGATCATACTGAGCCTCCACAATCTACAACAAAATATACAAGTTGTGTTCATTTTAGAGTAAGGAGAGTTTTCATGACAGTAGCTTAATGTTTTCCCACATAAAATAAGTTTTTAGATATTAAAATAATATTTAACTGACTAAGAATGAGAATAGAATAAACAATGTGAATTTTTGTTTTACTACCCCTCTACCGTGTGATAGTAGATAGTTCCAATATCTCATCGTGGTGGATACCGGCTGCACGGGCATCTACAACTCAAAATATTGGACCTATATTTTGATCAGCTCGTAATCGGCAGGATTGTTAGGTTTTTAACACTACACTGAAAAGTAGACCCACATTAAGAGTGATATAGTTGATCTGTCTGATCTATGTGTATGTGTTAAATAAAGTATAGGACTTCTATTAATAATTTGTGATGCTTCTGGTCAGATGTCACAAGGCAATTCTCAAAATAAAATATATTGATATCAATCCGCGATGTTATAAGGCCCGCCGATTAGATGCAGATCACAATCATCATACATGGTCCTGTGTCACAACCTGGGGTACCTTTGTGTTACATAGTAAAAAAATGAAATGTTTCAAACATTTTACCTACACGTCTCATTTGAAGTGGTTCATCCTCCTGAGCATTTTGACACCTTTTTTATGGAAATCGGTTAAAAAATGAGAGAGTGCTGGTAAAAACAATCACAAAGTAGGTGGGATTTAACCCCACCTCTTTTTTCCACATTTACAATCATTCTGAGCAAGTATTAGTCTTTGAAATGACCTTCCATTGCCTTCTGTATTTATTTACTTGGTTTAGATGTCTGGGAGTTCATTTAGACATTTTTTTACTAGATTCAAATTTTTAATTTTTCTTCTCCTAATCCTCAACCACCCTTGGCACATTTCATGCCAAATGTCATAAGAAAATAATTAAAAATTATTTTAAAACAGGTTAAAAACATGAGTAGTATAGAATAAATTAGCCTCAATTTAAGACTAATTTCTAACTAGAAGGAATACTCAAGAGACAGTGTTATGAAATCCCAACTGCACATAAAAATGTAACAAAACCACCTTTTTGGGTACCCCAGTATATGACACAAGATCACACACATTTAAATGTTATTTGGGCATATGGCAAAACAATCAAGAGGCATAATATTTCTATGAGCGATATGCAAGAATGATAGAGTTGAACATTAAATGGATATGGCAAAACAATCAAGAGGCATAATATTTCTATGAGCGATATGCAAGAATGATAGAGTTGAACATTAAATGGATATATCCATTCCAGAGTAAACCTACCTTACTAGCCAATGCTAACATATTAGAGCTATAGAATGGTGGCTGTAGTGTACACATCTGATATAGTATACATCCTACAGCCCATACATCTGATTTCTCACCGTACGGCAGATTCTGGATAATCTCAGGGCTGTAACAAACGACACAAAAATAATACATGTGCATATCAGAACAGATTATAAACATGCCAATATGATGTAAAACTTGTTCACAGTTCCACACATGGTTAGTTAGTAATGTAGGCTATGGTTCTATGAAGGGCACAAGATAAACTTGCTACGAACCGCTTATTCCAGTTGAAATCCATACGCCCCCTATGGGAGACATGACTTTAATCTCCCACACAGGGTGTGTAGATTTCAAACGGAGTCACCTATTTGGGTAACCCCATTTGAAATTCGCACTCCCTGCTGTGTGGAAGATTAAGACTGTGTCTTCGATAATTCCAACTGGAATAGCCTAATGGTAAGTGCAAAAGACAAACGAATATACCCTCACTTTCCATCTGACACCGCACATTTTCCAAATTACTTTAAGAATACATAATATACCCAATTAAAATTTGACTGACATTGTATATTATACAATGTCAGTCAAATTTTAATTGGGTTATTTTTTGCCAAATATTATGAAATAATATTAGCAACAATTGTCAGAAAGTTGGTAATTTTAAGCCAAAATAATGAGGCAAAATGAAAGAAACCCTCTATTTTGGCCTCTTATCTGTGGTGTTCTATAGGGGATTTTTAACTTAACATTGTTCTCTTATCCTCCAAGCAGAATAAATGTGGCTGAATTCAATAAGTATAAGTTAGGACATTTGCAAACATTACAAATATGCCAAAAAATTAGGGTTGAAAAATACCAAATTCAGTTTAAAAGATTGTATATTATGGCTTTATTCTAATTACTTACTAATTTTAAAGATTGATGATATCAAAAATATAAGAAACCAAGCTTACCAATTATATAATATAGTGCCAACCACAGATGTCATTTTGCTGCAGTCTGGTTGCTTCTGTCTAGCAAGGCCAAAGTCAGCTGTAAAAAAAAAAGATAATATCCAGAATATCATTTTGAGGCTTCAAATTTAGTTTCACACATTTTTCTGTGTGGACTAACCCACCAACTAATGGATGTTGATATGTATTTTCATATGTTATATTATGATCTTTATCATGATCTCTCAGAGTACAATTCGATGGGTGAGTGCAGTATAGTCGTATGATGAAATTTTGTTTGATGAAATGGAGTTATTGATTATATGCCTATCACTTGTTGGGAGTGAAATTGTAAAAAATAAAACAAACAAAATAACACCCTCTCCTGTAATATCACCAAAATGGTTGATACAACTATACTGCACTCTACCAGGCAAAAAATCTTTGCAGCGGTATCTCAGAGCCAGGGCAATATGAAGAAAAATACTCTGCATGCATATACAGCTATACACAACTACTCAGCCCCCCCACAACACACCCCACCCCAGTTAACTTACTTATAGTGACTTTATCATTCTCTCCCAGCATAATATTGTTTGGTGTTAGATCTCTATGTACAATTTTCTTTTCTTTATGGAGATACCTCAGAGCCAGGACCAGCTGAAAAAAGAACAAAAACCAATTATCAATTATCTGCATTTTTACAATAATACTGTTTCAACATATACGGTGTGATCAAGCAAAATCAGTCTGAAGTCTTATAGGATAGTAAAAAGCATTTACAAATCTGCATTTTGCAGAAATGGAACTAGTTCAAAAGATACGAGCAAGAATTTCCAAAACAAGAGGAAACAAAAGGAATTATTTCCTTTGTTTGGCTATATCTCAAAATTAGGATTTGCTTGATCACATCACATATTACTACAACAATGCAGGTTGAGAATAATTTTAAGACACTACCCACAGCAAATTTTTACCTCAGTTTCAAGATAGGGACTTCTAAGAACCTCATCTAAACCTAAATCTGATACTAAAAAAAATAATCCTATCCCTAAAAGATAACTATATTCCTATCGTTTTGGGATCAGGCTTCGAAATAAGCCAAACATTTTCTGGGCCCTCTAGGGTTTTCTTTATGAAGTTGATAAGCATTTTGTGTTCAAAAAGTTGAATCTCCAAGAAATCCAAGAGCCTTTGCATATTTTTAATGGCATTTGGCCTAAGGGCCTCCTTTATTGGGTTATTCCAGTTGAAATTCATGTAGCCCTAATGGAAGACACGATCTTAATGTTCCTTACATGGGGGTGTAGATTTCAAATGGATTCACCCGTTCAGGTAACCCCACTTGTAATTCACACCCCCTGTGTGGAAGTTTAAGGTCTTATCTTCCATACAGGGTGTATGGATTTCAACTGGAATAGCCCAATACACACCTGGATAAAGATATTCCATATTCTTTCTTCCGAGAACTTTTCTCCTTTTTCCTTCAGTGAGTTGAAATGCTCGTACAATGGAGCACCCTCGATAAGTTCCATTACTATAAACAACTTCTCATCTGCAATATGAACAGAAAATAAAATACGTAAATGGATTTATTGAGCATCATACTGAAAACAATCTATGAGCATTCACAAAAACAAATTCATATCAAGCAAAATACAATCATACAACAGTGTTGCAGCCATCTTATTTAACTTAACATTCCATACTCTCGATTCTGAAAACATTTGAACGCTTAAGATGTTCTCCAGTGGACTTTTACAGGTAGGGCAAAGGAGGAAAGGTAACTTTCAAGGGAGACAAACTTTGATGAAAATGTTTAACATAAAAAAAAAGAACAAAAAGGCTTAAAATCTTAAATATCAGGGCAGCCAGCATCCCACGTGGGGGAGGGGGATTTGACTTGACTTCTCACAGGTGGCAGCTGCCCCCTTTCCCCCTTCCTTTAGCTATAGCACTGATGTTCTCTAAATTATTAATTTGTGAATTATTCTCTCTATGTTATCGATTGCTGGGGTGATGCATCTGACATGCAGTCACTCAAACACTTTTGCATTAACCATTACATTCCCACCGCAACCACCTTGCATCTGAATTCTAACAATTTACATTCAGTAAACGTCCTGTAGTACCTGACCACATTAAGTTAAATTTATACTACATCGCTGAGTAATAGCGATTGGTTTCAACCAATCTCATTGGTCAAATACCAATCCTTTGCTCAGCGATGGAGTATAAATTCAGCTTTAAGGTGCCTAAGATGCTTCTTGATGATGGCTAATTCACTCACTATATTCTGTTTTCTCCTTCGATGTTTTGCCTATTGCAGGGTTGTTGTAATTGTAATATATACTTTTGACAACTGAACCCTAATAAACCCCTCTTTTGTATCCAAGGTAATTCTATGACTGTACACTTATATTGAGGAATAGTGCCCTTACAGAGCAAACAACTTACATTCATTGGGATATTACAGTTACAATCCATATACCCCCTATGGAAGACATGTGCTTTATCTTCCACACAGGGGGGTGTGAATTTCAAAATGGGGGTTACCTGAATGGGTGACTCCATTTGAAATATACACTCCTTGTGTGGGAGATTAAGGCCATGTCTTCCACAGGGGGTGTATAGATTTCAACTAGAATAGCCCATAAAATGTCCTGTAGTACATACTCTCTATACTCCTACCATACACATGTTATTATCCTATGACACAACTACCACACACATGTTATTATCCTATGACTTACATTCAGTAAACGTCCTGTAGTACCTGACCACATTAGGATGTCTAAGATGTTCCTTGATGATGGTTAATTCACTCACTATACTATCTATACTCTTCTCCTTCTCCTTTGATGTCTTGCCTATTGCTGGGTTATTGTAATTGATCTCTTTCATGGCCAGAAATAAACCACTGGTTGATTTCTTCACCTGTGAAAAATATGTGAAAAGAAACATAATCATAACACAAATTTTACATGGTTTTTTGAAGACAAAACTGTTAAGGGCAGTGATTTATAGTGCGCTACGCACAGGCACAACGCCTAGACGTTGATCCACATTCAAGCCTCTGCACACTTTAAAGGTTGTCGATGATCACTACGGCCCACATCATTCCATAAACCATTTAACAACAACACAGGGACTTTGCTGCTTCAAGAGCGCACACCCTTGACTTTCCACAAATAACCATCGCAACCAGGATCAGCTCCCCGAGTTTCGTACAGGTTACAACAAGACAATTAGCAGTAAGTTCCTTGTCCAGGGGAATTTCAAGTAAACTCAATTTTCACGAGAGCGTACTTTACCACCACCAGGGTTCGAACCCGCAACCTCTCGCACCATAGTCAAGCGCCTTATCGATTGAGCTAACTTGACTGCAACAAGTGCGTACTTAGTATATATAAGTAAGTCCAACATCAGATAGCAACGTTTGCACATTATTTTTTGTGGGACCTGAGAGCACATCAGACACACCAAATTGCACTCTGAATAAGAGGAATGTCCTTCTGATATCATGATATCAAATAATTTTGATATTTTACAAATTTTATGGCAAATCATTAAAAAAATCAACATTTTTGACATTTAACAGTCCTCGAAGTAAGCTTTATAAATCTAATCAATGATATGTACTTAAAGTGTATGTAGCTAGGAGGAAAAGACGACCATCATTTGAAAATTTTGACCTTTCGCATCTAAGATATACATTTTTTCCCGTAAGGCGACGAGAAAAGAAAACCCTGTTCTACAGGCCTGACCGACCCAGATTTTGAACAAATTGGGAAAACAATTTTTCCTGTACAAATGAATGCCGTCCCAAATTTCGGAAATTTTATTTTCTCAAATTGCAAATTATTTACAGATTTTTGTGATTTTTTTGGGTCATTTCAAAACAAAAAAAAGACCTAACAATTTTTGCATGTGCACCTGCTGTAATAATGCCTAAGACATTGACCAATCATATAGAAGATGTTGGGGTGAGTTAGGCAATTTTTATAGGTGACAAATGGAGCATTATGTATTTTAACAAAGACTGTTTGTCTGAAGATGTTGCTGATATTTGCCTAAGTCACAGGCCAAAGTCACTGAAAGTAGCATTCATTAGTTCAGTATTCCTTTCTGATTATTCCTTTTAATTTGTCTGTTAGTGTATGTTCTTGGCCAAAGATTGGTGAAGAAATATGTTTAAATGCATCCATATTTTGTACTTTTTCTCAATATTACAAAAAAATGGATAGTAGCTTATTAGCCTTATACATATTTAAAATTCATTTGACTTGTGTTCATCAAAGTTCATCTGTTTTGGTATAAATCATGATTTTGATTTAATCTTTTGATCCAAAAACAAAGAACACATCAGCGAGTGAGTGACTGTATCAAGATCGATATCACGACTTGATCCAGTCACTCGATCGCTGATGAAAGATGAAGTACCATCTGAAAATTCCGAGGTAGCTATAAATTTCAAAAGTTTAAATCAAAATCTTCTTTTGACTTAGTTCTCATGGTAACCTACCTTGTACACACTACCAAATGCACCGGTTCCCAGATGTTCATACACATAGTAGCCTGCTATAGATTTGGTTGGTTCCCGATTCTGATTTGTATCATGGAAATTCTGTTTGATTTCTTCTAGTTTCTCCTTCTGCAAAATAAATAGTTGAAAATTCAAATTAATTGACAGATTATCATAATAGATATAACTTTGTTTTAGCATAATACAAAATTTTCCAAATATAGTTTTGAATTTCACAATTAGTGTTTACAGGGGTGTGAGTGACCACAGATAAAAAAAAGTCTGAAAAAGTCTGAAATTTGGAATCTCCTATACTTTTGTACAGAGGAAGTGCAGAAAAAGAGAAAAAAATCAAGATCAAAAATCTGAACTCTCACACCCCTGTGTTTACCTGTAACATCGAAAAATCTTACAGCGTAAAGCGACTGCAAGTGCAAGCATTCCATGTGATTGGATTGCACAACAATCCAAGCACTTGTATACACACAGAAAGGCTGGCCAGGCCAGGTCAACCGAAAAAACCCTTGTGGCTTGCTGTCCCTGGTCTTGTCGGCGGCGCCCACATTTCTCTTCATCTTCTTTCTTCCTTCCTTCTTTCCTCTCCCTCCACCAAAAAACCAGCATCAGGGTTAATCTCTTTTATGTTTTATAAAATGTTTTATCAATGTATTTAGATGTTTTTAAACTTTGTAATTTGTCATACAATTCAGCCCCAGGGCTACTGCAAGATGATGATTTTTTTTCTATTTCCATGCCTAACAAAATGTGAAGCAACCTATTTCAAAACATTCAATGCAGGTGTCAAAATACTTTTTATTTAATTTCGTGGGCTACTTTTGAAAAAATTGCCCCCTGTAATTCAACTTTCAGGGTTACTTTCAGGATTTTGAGCGCTAAATACCCAAAATCACCATTTACTTTGAGTCACAAGCCTCAAAATAGGTTTCTTTCAGGGGCTACTTAAATCACCCCCGTCATTTCATTTTTGAGGGCTTAGCGCCTGTCAATTTTGAGTGCAGATTCAACATGTAGTTTTTATAATGCTAACAATATCACCCACACACTCGTCTTTCAATTGAGTATATTTAATCAAGTATACTGACTTACCGGTATAGCATTCAATTTATCCACTAAAGGTTTGTAAGCAGATATATCCGTGACATAATGACCGACATCGATGAAGGCTTCAAACAAATCAGGAGGGAAGAGACGCTTGAATAGCTGCCGGTTGCGCTCCATACTGAAGAGAAACCTCAATGTCCTGAAGGCATTTTTCTATTGAATAAATCAAATTAAATCAGAAGTTTTAATATTCATGAGACAAATGAAAAAAATAGCAGCTGGCATTTGATAAATGTGACCAGCTCCAATAAAACCCGGAACAAGTCGCCAGACATGTTTTTGAATTATTTTAGAATTATTAATTTCATGGTATTTGACTGTGGGACAAAGTGGACTTTCAAATCCTTGAAAGTACTTATTAAAAAGATGTTTATTTAATCAACAAATAACAATTGAACTATGATAATCCCTATTCAATCCTGTGTAAGGCAGGAAATTAATTGGCCCATTACTCAGAATAGCAATTTGGCAAAAATATCAAGGTATATTACAAAATTATCCCCGAATTATCTTGAAAAGTATTGATGCTATTTACAGTATTGTTTGTAATAAACACCCGGGCGCGTTGCATTTTTCCAAAAGGGGCGTTTATTGAAGTGAATTGTCTGTGAAAAAACTTAAAAATCGTGTTCAATTTCCCGATGGTGCTCCTATTAAAAGGAGGGATTTACGACTATACAAGATGGCGGCGCCCAAGGAAAATGATATTTTCGTGGGAAATACAACAAAATTACACCTGTAAGTGCATGGAATTAGTGAAATTCTACCATAATTAGGCAATGAAATGGATGGGAGTTGAATCATAATAGGTTTTGTCCATTCAATTTTGCGATCGTGACTGACATGACTGATGCCAATTTTACACGATATGGCATGGAAATGTTTGCATTTTTGTCAATTTTTCACAGAAAAATTGGAGGGGGGTGTTTATTAGAGGGGGAGCGTTTATTACAAACAATACGGTATATAATTTTGGTATCATTTTAAACCTTGTCTAGTGCTTACAATTTTATTCAAATCATGAAATGTCAAAAATGAAACTTGTTCCTGGTTTTGTCAGAGCGGGTCACAAATGTGTTTTAAACATTGATATTTGTTGATGCGCGTGTGCACCATCCTGAACATTTAAATGTGTATACTTCTGCGTATAGCTACAAAGTAACGCCTGTTTCAATTTCATTGCAGGTAAGCGAGGTCTATTCTGGCCACTATAATTGAAGACCAAATTAAAAAGACAAGTTAGCATCTGACGTTAGTGCAAAGGCGTGGCGTGATTGGTTGCTGACCTGCACAGTAAAGCATTTTTGGTCTGGTTGACAGGACGTTATACGCAAACTAGTCAATTATAATAAGGATTTTGTTGGCTGTTGAATTTGGGATTTTAAGCTTTTAAAAGGAATTTAAAATACATTTTTATGTTTATGACTGAGGTTAATGACTAGATATGGTTTTGCTGATGTTCAAATGACAAATGTGACCTACTCCCACAAAATGAGCATAAGTCGCAAGTTTGTAGTTTTGAGGATGCTGAACTGATGTTCTTTGTAATGTGGCTCATACATGTTCAATTTTACTGCGCAATAGCAAATACCCTAAATACATCATCTACCTTTGTGCACTATTAATGATCGTTTGTAGATTACACAATGGTAGAATTTGTATTGAGGGTCTTTGATATTGCCCAATATAAATGAACGTGTATGAACCACATTAGAACCGCATGTCTGTATAAATGGGGCATTCTGCATGCCAGTAGTATGTCTTTTGTGAATGGGGCATATCATGCACAATGGGGCATTCACAAAGGATACACTGCAGACTTGTACATGCGTGCATCAAATAAAGAATGTCAACTTAGCAGCAAGGAGGTCTCAAACTACCAATGTTCGACTTTACGCTCATTTTGTGGGAGCAGTTCACAAATATCAATGGACTTAAGGATGGGGTATGAACGTTTGGACAGTATTTATTTTGGGACATTAGAGCACATCAGACATATATCGAATTGCATTCTGAATACAAAGAATGTCCTTCTGATATCAAGTAATTTTGAATTTTGAAATTATAATGTAATACACATTTTATGCCAAATGATTAAAATTGATATTTTTGATATTTAACAGTACTCAAGTAAACTTGATAAATCTGATGATTTATACTTAAAGTGTATGTCGTGGGTGGGATGAAAAGTTAACGATCAATTGAAAATTTTGACCTTTCAGATTGAAGATATGGATTTTTTCCCAAAACACCAAAAAAATTAGGTCTTTTTGGGAAAAAATCCATATTTTCAATATGAAGGGTCAAAATTTTCAATTAATCGTCGGCTTTTCCTCCCAGTTACATACACTTTAAGAATATGTCATTAGATTGATAAAATTTACTTCGAGGACTGTTATATATCAAATATGTGAAAAATATCAAATTGTAATAATTTGTCATAAAATTTGTATCATATCGTGAATTTCAAAAAATGAAAATTATTTGATATCAGAAAGACATTCTTCGTATTCAGAATGCAATTCGATTCTGATGTGCTCTCATGTCCCACAAAAAATACTGTCGAAACGCTCATTCCAGACCCCTTAAAGTTTGATTTTTTTCCATCACAATGCACTCACCCGCATTGTTTTGTGAAAAATAAAATCAGCCCACAGTCTTACCTGTAGGTTATTAACAGCCTGCGCTTCTGTCCTATTACTACATCTTTGTGGGAATATCTGCATTCCAAGGTAGTATATACCATTATTCTGTAAGAATCAATCAATCAAAATAAATAAACAAACAACAAAAATAAACAATTGATCAGCAACAACTCTTTTTGAGCTTTGAGAATGAGATTTTTGATATATTATTGTTATGGGTTTGAGCGCATCACATATTTGGTCATTTGATAACTACATTTGGATCCTACAATGATATAAAATTGGATCGATTAAGCCCATATTTATTGGTACGTCTCGTCCAATAATTTAAAACTCATAGTGAGACCAATCAATATTGGGTGTAAAGCATCCAATTTTACCATTATTATGTTTTGGATCCAATATTTTCCCACACTCGGATCCATCAAAACATAATAATTACTGTAATTGGTCACTTACTAGTACTATTTGTTGTGCATTTGTGTCGTTGTGAACCAGCTCTGTTAATGCAGCACAGCAAGCTGAAAATTAAAAAAAATATATATATTAAACCACGTAAAATATAAATTACATTTCACGTCTTATACATTTTTAATACTTTAAATAATTTATTCCTGTAAAATGTATATAGCAGCAACAGAAATAATATATGTATGGATGAATGAACAATGTGACTGCATGAATAAATTGTGAATACAAATTAAATAAAATGCCTCAATGTCAAAATGATTGAATCAATCAATCAACACTGAAACAAACGAATGCAATACTTATAAGGTGGGTAACCTGATTGACAATCTCATCCCCCACTTTACCTCATCAAAATGCTGATTTTGGTATCAGATGAAAGCTCATATTTTTCTCATAAACATATTGAAATTGGGCGTTCCAAATCGGTATGGTTCCGAAGAAATCGTCAAAAAACTGTCGAATTAGTCTCAAATATGGTATACCACATTTAAGACTAATAGGCAGTTTTTTTATAATATCTTCGGAAATACACCGAGTTGGAACTTCTAATTTCAATATGTTTATGAGAAAAATAGGGCCTTTCACTTGAAATCAATATATTACATGATCATGATGATTATCATTAATGGAAACACTGTACACTACCAATACCACTCTGTATAAATGTTGGTAATTCCATTAGGAATTAGTCACACTTACAAAAAACATTTACATGTTCTTTTTGCATGAGTGCTTGAAAGGGATGACATTTTATTTGATTTTCCAAATATATCAGGTCACCTTCCTTTAAAATGAATCCTTATATAATGAACAACAGGATGAATAATGAATGAGTATATAATTGACCATCACAATGAATGAATGAATGAACGAATGAACGACAAACAAAGAATGTGAAACCAAAATTTACCTGATTTCAAGGCAAGAATTTGGTCTGGCTGAACTTCCTCCTGTAGAAGAAAGTAAACAAAGCATGTTAAAGTTAGTAATGCAAACGTTTGCACACATAGATATTGCAGAAAACAAGCTTGAAGAATAAAAATAAACATAGAGATTAATTTGCTCCTCAGAAACTGGCATTTTTCAGGAGGAGTTCAGTAACTAAAACTATTATTGTCTTCATGGCAGGACTTCCAAATGTTCTGGGAAACTATGTGAAATTTTACACTGATTGTCCCAAAATTCTAAATTGGGGTAAAGTAATGAATACTGGATGAATGTAAGTCGTAGACTGTGCTGCAAACAAAGGGATATTTTTGTAAAGACTTTAGTCTAAAGCATAACAAAAAAGTTACTAATGTTGTAAAAGTCATGATTCCTTCGTAGACTACTTACTAGCTGGATAACTGAAAATCCAGGTTAATGGAGGCTGAAATACAAGCTTAAATTTCATTTTCTCCAGCAAGTAAGGCATGTAAATAAAAATTCCTTTAAAAAGGAATAGGGCGAGCAAATGAGGAAGTGTCAAGATAAAAGTGTAGTTATTTTATTGTTTGAACTGTTTCTATAATTCGCATCAATCATAATGAGTATGTTTTTATGTGCCTGAAATGACAATGACTATTTAGCCCATGATCTTGCAATGAGACTACAGTGTATGGGCCTATTTGTCTAATCATTTTGACTATTTAATTCTGACCATGTGATTAAAACAAGCTTTCAGATTGGTGAGCTATTGTGTACCAAGTGATAAGGCCGGGCACAGAGTAAAAATACACTGAATAATTTTTTACACCCAATTTACTGGCAAAAGGTGGGGCCAAATAAATCTTAGTTGATTCTTGAACACGATTTAAGCAGGAACCTTGAGGCAGAATTTGAATACATATTATCCTGTAACGTTTACTTAGCCTAACAGTCAATGAACGTTCATTGTTAGCATAATAAGTAGCTTTGGGTATCTTATGTTTATGAAAAAAAGTGTTTACAAATGAATAACATCTGTTATACATATACATCTACTTGCTAATACACTGAAAGTCTAATAGAAATGAAGGATAAAGAACAATTACAGAACATTTTTTGTTCATTAAGGGATGGGGTATGAACGTTTGGACAGTATTTATTGTGGGACATTAGAGCACATCAGACATATCGAATTGCATTCTGAATATGAAGAATGTCCTTCTGATATCAAATAATTTAGATTTTTTTTAAAATTCGCAATGTACCGTATTCATTCCAATAAGCGCCCAGGGCGCTTAACAAAGTCATTTTGGGTGGGCGCTTATTTTTTACCTAGTTTACCTAATTTTTTTGTAAGGGGTGTTGAATAGAGACAAATTTACGTATGTTTTAAAAGAGTCCTGAGACGTTCTAGTAGCTTTTCTGATGTAGAAAATGTATTGCAAGTTTACACAGGACTTGTAGTCCTCGACGTCTATTTGTCACTTCAACATTGATGGTACCCTTTAGTAAATTGAAAATTTCCTGGGTGGGCGCTTATTAGGGCACGGGCGCTTATTGGAACGAATACGGTAATACACATTTTATGGCAAATGATTAAAAATTGATATTTTTGATATCCAAAAACAGTGACATCTCAATATTTACTCAAACAGGATGAAGTTCCAGCATGCCCATAAGTTATCCTACTCACCGTGTCCTCCACTGGATATGATATCGAGTGGTATCTTCCTGAGGTACTGGCGCTACCTAGTCCACTAGATGTTGACGTCATGTCAGATGTAAACTGACGGTCACTGCAAATAGGCAGATATCAAATGGTGTTAATGATTTGCTATTAATTTCAAACACCAACAATATATTTTTCCTTGTCAAGACAATATTTAGAATTTGACCGCCGTCCGCCGGTGCCCTCGCATAACCGGCAGCTGTGCCTGGTGTCTATTTTGTTCAGAATGCATTTAAACTGCTGGTTCTGCCAAGGTGTAGTGGTGCGACAGGTTATATAGGGACTCACAGCAGCTGAAGGGAGTATCCCATATCATGCATCTGCTTGCTCCATAGCAAATACATACAAAGAGCGGCCTAGATATTGAGAGCTATGAATAGTTTCACAATACTTTGGCGATCATATTTTTTCAAACAAAAGTCTTAACTCCCCTGATATAAATAAGCGAGTAATTGAAAGTTGAAGTGAGGGATTTTGTGTACACTTTATATGGCATGTGCAGACTGCAGAGCATGATGGGATACATCTATCTGCTGCTGTGATAGGGACTGCATATATCAATTTAATACTTGTCAGTGGGCAGAAATTACATAAAAGTAAATGGCCAAACAAATAATTGGACAAACAAAGCAGGATACTTACTGAAGCAGAGCAAGTAGTAGTGGTATACCACCCATAAGTCTAATATCATTACTGGTGTCTGCGTCTTCAGCTAGCTGAACCAAACACCATACCTGAGAAACAATAATGGAATGGCATATTGTAAGCTTGTATTGTTAGCATTAGACCCTCCCTCGGGTCCATGGAGAACGACTGGTAATGTAGATTATACAACATTAAATAAACCCGATACATGGACCCTCCCAATGTGTAGGCAAGTTGCCTTCCAGCTCCCAGCATTTTGTGGGAGTTCACTTTTACCGATCCTGGGTCAGACAAGTTTTCTATATCACGTCCGTGGTCTCACTGTCTTGCCGTTTGTGTAAGCGGCTACTTAGCCTGACCAATCAATGAAGATCTCAGCAAGCAAGGCGATATTTGAAATAGGTTTTCATTGATAGTCTATTGTTCATAACCAACGCGCGTGCAAAATGACAATAGAACTGGGTCATGCATGTTATGTGCCTACCATATTTGAATTGACAATGAGGCGGGGCTATCATAATTGACGCCACAGTCACGTTACACAGCTTGATAATTATTTGGAAGGGAGTTTACTATCAAAGTGGAACAGTCTGGGTTTAGGAGAGCTATTATAAAAAAATAAACAAGTTGGTCTGTAGATTAATTGAGATTTTGGTCGACACACAGTGCTCTAGGAGCACTATAACTTTGTTGTCATTTATAATTAGGGCTTAGTGGTGTGTTGTTTTAATCTTTGGAGTGAAGGAGAAGGTGGTTTTAGCTCTAATTATTTACCCACAGATGGAACCCAGACTGTGGGACAGTCTATGTTAGCATAAGCATCTCGTATATATTCAGGCACATAGGTTAGAAGCAAACTCCATTTTTAGTATAATTTTGATTCGTATGCTTGAGTCCCTATCTCCTGCTCAATAACCAATTCTTTGAACTGCTACATTTTCATCAAAATCCAAATCAGTATCTTAAAAAGAGCCACTTGTGTTCTGATAGTTACCCTATATCTTCTTTAAACTAATACATTTTCATCAAAAATTAATTCTAAATTAGTTTCCAAATTAGCTTCCAAATTAGTTTCCTTAAAAGAGCCACTTTTATTCCGATAGTTACCCGATATCTTCTTTAAACTGCTACATTTTCATCAAAAATGAATTCTAAATTTAGTTTCCAAATTAGCTTCAAAATTAGTGTCCTTAAAAGAGCCACTTTTATTCCGATAGTTACCCGTTATCTTCTTTAAACTGCTACATTTTCATCAAAAATGAATTTTAAATAACTAGTTTCTAAATTAGCTTCCAAATCAGTTTCCTTCAAAGAGCCACTTTTATTCCGATAGTTACCCGAGATTGCTGGCTTCTATTTCAAATCAGCATCAAAAGCATTCTATAAAAATAAAAAGTTCATCTTCAATTTCATACCCATATGAAAGACATGACCTCAGGCTCCCACATAAGGTATGTGAATTTCAAATAGCACCACCTGAATGGGTGATTCCATTTGAAATCAACACCCCCTGTGTGTGAGATTAAGGACATGTCTTCCATAGGGGGTGTATGGATTTCAACTGGAATATCCCAGTCCTGAATTACTTACCACATTCCATATAAGTTTGAGATTGTCATAATGTAATATACTGAGTAACATGGGCACACCGTCACATATCTTCACTTGTTCCCTGACCTGCTCCTCCTGGCATAGAGTTCGTAGCAAACTAGCAGCAAGTCTGAACAAATAGAAAGATACATAAAAGATTTTAAAAATAGTTGATACAATAGTGCAGAGGCGAGACAGGCAGAGTGCTGTTAACAGCACATATACCTACCTTCAGTGGCCTTATCACAGCATACAAAAATTGACCAAATATAAATATCTTGTCAAGAATACACCTAGACTGGCCCCCAGTCTCGGTTCGGTTCCATCTCTGGATAATGTAACAATAAATAATTACGTAATGCCCTATGAAAAAAAATGCCAACTCCCCCCCCCTTATTTTCTTCAATGCCAAAAACCCATTCCTCTTCATCCACAAATCGACGCCACTAATTACACCCACCACAGTCATTCAACCATGCAGCAATATAGAAATATACTCGTATTATAAGTGAACGCGAAAGTCCGTTGAGCGCTGATTCCGAGACTGGTCCAATCTGTTAGAGATCTCACTTCCAAATATTCGTTCAACGAAGCACGGTGATTCCGATGTCAATTACGAAAGCCCCGCCCCAGTTTCAATTCAAATATGGTAGCACAAAGCTATGCCGCGGGATGTGACGCAAGATCGGATGGGACACTTGTCAACAACTGAGAGGTATTGAGCTCAAGTGGCACGCGTCTGATAGACCCATGGTACGCGCAATAATAAAAGGCAACCACTCGACTCGGACTTAGGCCTATTGTCCATTGACGTACCTTATCGCGTGCGGTTTGCAAATGTTTGCACATTATTTAGCTAGGGAAGCCTTTTCAAATATCCCCGCGCTGCCAAGCTGCGTTGATTGGTCGGATACAATATCGTTGTTTAGTCGCTACACAAACGTTAATGTAGTGAAAACATGGACGTGGTATATAGAAAGATTATGCGTGACTCCAAATCCGTAAAAAGTGAACTCCCAGCATTTTGTGGGAACTGGAAGTCAAATTGCTTACAGACTGGGAGGGTCCATGTATTGGGTTGATTTTTAATGCTATGTAATCTACATTACCAGTCGTTCTCCATGGACCCGAGGGAGGGTCTAGAATACACCCAATTTGATCAGCTACACCCCCGGGGAAAGAGAGGCAAGTGAGGTAAAGCGCCTTGCCCAAGTGCACAACACGATGGCAATACCGGGGTTCGAACTCGCAACCCTCCGATTGTGAGGTAGAGCCTGTACCGCTGTGCCACCGTGCACCCACTATCCTTTAGTATTGACATATGATGCTTACCATTCTCATAACCTTGTTCTTGATGGTAGAATACAGCATAGATTGGTCTCAGTGTAATGTTGATTTGTTCAATAACAACGAGATGCAACAGCATCCACTACTCAAAATATTGGCCAGCCCATCCATAGTGACACGATATTGGATAGGCAAAAGACAAAATCCTATCATTTATTCTCTAAATCCTACTCACTTCTTGGATAAGATGTCATAGTCTTGTACTATTCTCAGCAGTGTTTCTATACAGTCTAATTCTCCAATGATAGCTCTTGGTTCAGGGCTGTAGAAAAAAAGATATTGATTCATACTGTAAGAAATGGTGTCTTCCAGAAAGGCAATCGTCGTTGGGCAAGAAAAACCTCCTCTGTACTTGTGGCCCTTGAACATGTTTAAGATAAAACTGTCAAGAGGTTACATAGGTTTTGATTTAAACATGTTCAGTGGCCAACAATGTAATTCTTCCCTGGCTCTACCACGATTGGGCTATTCCAGTTGAAATCCATACACCCTATATGGAAGATATGACCTTAGTCTTCCATATAGGGAGGGTAAATTTCAAATGGCGTTAATTGAATAGGTGACTCCATTTGAAATCTTTTTGAAATCTTCACCCCCCTGTGTGGGAGATTAAGGTCATGTCTTCCATAGGGTGTATATGGATTTCAACTGGAATATTAATAGCCCATTTTTCCCCAAGTGGTCCTCATCCCATTTGACCCAGTCAAACTTTGTGAGGCCTAGTGTCACAGGAAATGGAAGCAAAGGGATATTCTAGTTGAAATCCATACACCCCCTATGGAAGACATGACCTTAAGCTCCCACACAAGGGATGTAGATTTCAAATGGAGTCGCCCATTCAGGCAACCCCATTTGAAATTCACACTCCCTGTGTGGAAGATTAAGGTCATGTCTTCCATAAGGTGTGTATGGATTTCAACTGGAAAAGCCAAATTTGCAACAAATCATCATCAAACAAAAGCTATGTAAGGAATTTAATTAAATTGCATAACTACATGTAGCATGTACGACAAAATTGTCTAATTTCGTAAAATATCGTGGCTCTTTTAAACATGTTTCATTGTGCTTACAAAATCCTTTCCAATTCTAACTGGTGTCATGTGTTCCAACTTGAGAAATAGACAATGTTCATTGTTTTCTTTGTTTTTAGTTCATACCTTTGCGCGAGTCCAATGAGTGCATATAGAGAACAGTGTAGCACCATCACATCACTAGCTGATAGTAGTAAAACCAAGGGCTGTAAAACAAATGATAGTGTATTTGCTTAGTTATTTAAGACTGTCAATACTGTTACTTATGGCCAGAGATCATGTCAGGAATTCCAAGTCAGTTCAAGAGTTCACTTAAATCTCATCTCATCAACATTATTGACTGTGTATATTTTTTGTTTCTTTGCATATGTGTAGAAATGCAAGATTTTGTTCAGTGCATTGGGGTCATTTCACTTTATAAGCATGTCATTCATTTCTCCATTCATTATTACTTATGTACACCATGCAATTAAAACACAAAAATCTAAACAAGCTATATTGTTAACTTCATTGTTCATTTTTGAAGGAAAGCCATTGAGTACACATTCTATTTGAACTGACATTTTCAAGCACTTTCTAACAATTTCAATCAAAGGTTTAAAAAAAATAATTGTAAAATGCTGTGTGCCCACTTCAAAATATCATTAAAGTGTTTCAATAGGATGTGCAGGTCTCAATGTGGTTTTAGTGTCATGGTGAAGTACTCAAGAGCTAAATCTTCTGATATTATAGTTTGTTAACTAAACAATGATTCCACGGTCACCCGTTTAATTGTGAATACTTACTCTGTGTGCCCGACAAGCCACTAGCCACTCCCTTTGTTTCACATCACTAGATAACTTCTGGAAGATATCTGAAGAAAAGAAAAAATATTGCAAAATTATAGCCTTACCCTTCAATTTTAATTTATAGTTCTAAATATTTTCACCTTTACATGCAGGGATCACTGATAGTATCTTATTTTGCTTCTTAAAAAAAAAAATCACATCAATCAACAGTTTCTCCTTTTTAGCTTTCAAAATGTCCACGTTTTATCAATTTTTGCTCACAGCAACACCGCAGATGACAGATAATATTGATGATGATTACTATTAATAGATGACCAACATCACTCCTGATGACTGTCATTGATACAGTCAATACAATTAGTTAATTGATTCCACAGGTCACTGGCTTTCTAATTAAGAATGTGTATAACATGGTCATATCTCATTTGACTAATCAACTTGATTCCAAATGCATATTTCACAATTCTGGGACAAAACATACATACAGACAAGACATACAGTAGGCATCAAAAAAAAATTCACCTTGACTATGGTCGCAAATAATTTACAATTGCAAATTTTAGCAACATACAGGGTGATTTAAAATGAACTGTACCCAACTTTACCCATTTTTTATATATATTCGCAGAGATTGTACATATCAAAAAACTATCAGAAAAAGCAGTGATAAGTGTTCTGCAGTAGAAATTTTGAATTTTGATAATAAGTGGTGTTAGTCAGAAGATATCGCATTTTCAATTTATCATCCTATTTTTAGACCAACACATGGAACTAAGTTTATCCGTGTTCTCTAACCGCAGTAACAAAATTGGTGTGTTTTATAAAAATGTACTTTTCTTCAAAACCATTTGAGGTAAAGACATGATTTTTTCACCAATAATAGGAAACATACTCTCCTGTTACAGCTTACAAACACAAATTATTTAAATGTCGGTAAGTATTTTATTTTAATTTTTGAATGTGGGTACAGTTCATTTTAAATCACCCTGTATGTTTGCTTATGTCCCATTATATTTATTAGGACTGGGATATCAGGTGGATCAGTTTGAAATGCTGCCATCCCCCATAGAAATTTTGGCCAGTATTTCATTCATACTATTGATACAATCAACCCCCATTTAGGTAATTGAATCCGCAGGTCACTGGCACTTTAATATATAGAATGCACAAAAAAGTCATACCTCATTTGACTAATCAACTTGATTCGTAAAAAACAATTATCATCGGACAATATATTCTGCTCTAATTGTTCTATGCATGCCATTCTGCTGTTCCTGGCATAGCATACTGCCTGCTATTTTATGTGGCTAATTAATACATATTTCTACTAATTACAAGATGAAGCCCACACTATGTTATTCTCTTTATACCATACATGGGGCTATTCCGTGGAAGACATGACCTTAATCCCTCACAGAAGGGGTATAGATTTCAAATGGAGTCACCCATTCAGGTAACACCATTTGAAATTCACACTCATTGTATAAAAGATTAAGGTCATATCTTGCATGGGGTGTATGGATTTCAACTGGAATAGTTTATTCTGCTTCATGTGATTCAGCACATCAAAAGAGGGGACTTTGTTTTTTTGCAGCAGTGCTTTTTAAAGATATAAGATTAAAATAGACAGAAAAAAATAGAATTTGGCATGCTTTTTTACTTGTATCAATATTTCATGTATATCAATTTTGGCAAATGAGGTGTCATTTTAAAGCTTGCAAAATGCTTCATTTGAAGCAGAAATTCTGAACTCAAAATTGACTTCACCTGCAAAGTCCTAACTTGGTTTTCAGCAAAATCCCTGTGTATTTTTAGAAGACCTCTATGTAATGCAAGCAATTTAATTTACAAATCTGCAGGATAGACCCATAGACATTGCCTGTATAGTATATAATTAATGTCTTTATAGCCATGTAAACACCTCACACATTTCTGCACATTTTGACCTCATTTGTAGCAATTGACTAAATATTGACGTCACAGCGCACATGTAACCCAAGATTTGAAAGTTGCAGTAAATTGTATTGATTTTGTATTCAGTATAATGGAAGGAAATCTGTGTAATGATATCTGAGTGTTTTTGTATTGTATGTAAGTGCAATTTTCAAATCTGGACCTCACTACATTAAATTGACCATTGTTTTATTGTTTTCTGGGCTATCGTATAAAATGAGGTGTCAAAATGCGCAGAAATAAATTCTGCTTCCAACACATTTTACAGATTTGTAATACAATAACCCGTTTTTGAATAATGGCCATTATTTAAGGGGGGTTAGTTACTTTTTTTTGACCTGTTTATTTGACGATGAATATGAAAACATATTCTTTCAAGTAGTCAGCACTAGGATCCACAACATGCTCATCTATCAGGGCAGAGTTCTTCAACTCCAATACATTTGTACATTCATTGAATGACCTTTGAAAATTTGAGTACAAAAACTCATACTCTGCAACTTGAGGTCAAATTTTGCACTATCATTGTTTAATTGAGGTTATTGAACTATGCCATTGGGATGAGGTTATTGTGATCCATAGTGCAGGCTTTTAACTCACAAAATGATTTTGAAATAATTTTGACCTCAAATTCCCTTATGCATAATTGCTAAGCAACTTACATGATGTAAGCAATTTACAATTGTGAGAAATCCCTAGGCAAACAAATCAAGCTCTTTCAACCCAATTTCATGCAGCAAATTGGTAGCTTGCATTGAAATTCAAAGTCAAGGCCAAATGCAAAGGGTTTTAATATTTGATTGCAGCACAAGCATAATACCACACATACATGTATGGTATAAATATACGACGGTTTCGTTGGCGGGCCAGCAAAACACCCATGGCTACCGGTCGACGATCGATTGCATGGCATGCGAGGGGTCTCAGGTTCAAATCGCGATGGAAAGAAACGACTTCTTTGTTCATCTTCTCTCTTAATTCCTTCCTTCTTTCCTTTCCATTTGCCAAAGAGCACTTGGGGTATTGGGGTTAAACCCCTTCCATCCTACTGACTATTCTTACCATATGTCTGATTGGCTCAATACATGACATAACCCTCCTTGCAACCAATCAAAACAGTTCTTTGATAACCAATGACTTACTTGACATTTCTTTAAGGATATCCACCATAAATGGTTCCTGGTCCCCATTGGATAAGTAATCCTCAGTCACCATCTGAATTCATACAACATCTGTGATTGGCTCAATACATGGCATAGCCCTCATTGCAACCAATCAAAACAGTTCTTTGATAACCAATGACTTACTTGACATTTCTTTAAGGATGTCCACCATAAATGGTTCCTGGTCCCCATTGGATAAGTAATCCTCAGTCACCATCTGAATTCATACAACATCTGTGATTGGCTCAATACATGGCATAGCCCTCATTGCAACCAATCAAAACAGTTCTTTGATAACCGATGACTTACTTGACATTTCTTTAAGGATGTCCACCATAAATGGTTCCTGGTCCCCATTGGATAAGTAATCCTCAGTCACCATCTGAATTCATACAACATCTGTGATTGGCTCAATACATGGCATAGCCCTCATTGCAACCAATCAAACAGTTCTTTGATAACCAATGACTAACTTGACATTTCTTTAAGGATATCCACCATAAATGGTTCCTGGTCCCCATTGGACAAGTAATCCTCAGTCACCAGCTGAATTCATACAACATCTGTGATTGGCTCAATACATAATATAGCCCTCATTGCAACCAATCAAAATAGTTCTTTAATAGCCAATCACTTACTTGACATTTCTTTAAGGATATCCACCATAAATGGTTCCTGGTCCCCATTGGATAAGTAGTCCTCTGTCACCGTCTGAAGCCTATCTGATAACACCTTCACACCACCTAGCTCAAATAGTGTCCTCTGGAAGGCTTGGTCTCGTAGCAGAAGCCGCAGACAGATGAGAACCCGGACTATGTTTTCCGTTGGGGCTCTTTCAACCCATTCTCTGTAGAGAGATAGAAAAGAAAGAAAACAAATTTATGCAAAATTTTATTCCAAATGACTTGACTCAAGATGAATTTTTGATGACTCCTTTACAACCCAGCAAAAATGAAGTGCTTTTCAAGATATTAAAATAGACAGAAACAAAATTATGAAAATGATAAGAATTTTGGGATGCTTTTACAGTTTTCACTCAAGTAAAATATGAATGCCTTGATAAATTTTAGCAAGTAAGTTGTCATTTTAAAGCTTGCAAAATTCTTGCAGAGCAGAATTACTGAACTCAAAATTGACTTCACCTGCAAAGCCCCCCAGTGACAAATGCCCCCAGTCAGAACTCATCCCCCCCTCCCGTTGCCCCCAAGTAAAAACCCAAATTAACAAAAATTTCCACTTTTTGCTGCAATTTTGTGCAAAAATTGTTGATTTTGCCCCCTCTGAAATTCACTTTTCCCCTGAATGCCCTTTCCCCCGAAAAAAATTCCTGGCGCTGCCACTGCCCCCCCCCTCTTTTTTTGATGTGATGCATCACAAATTTAACCTTTATATTTCATGGTTAAGAATTACTTAGTGTGACAATGAAAGACTACATTTTCATCAAATGATGGATTTCATCTAGAAAACTAATTGGCATGATCTCATTAATACTCGATGGAGGAGGATATGCACTCCTTTACAATTATTAGAGAGCGAGAGCATTCATGAATAATCTAGCCCCACAGCAGAGAGGAGTATCCCATCATGCATTGCAGTATATCTGCATGCCCCATAGCAAATGTATACAAAATATAAACAAGAGCCGCTTAGATATTGAGAGCTATGGATAGTTTCACAATACTTTAGGGGTCATATTTTTGCTTACAAAAGTCTAAGCTTCCCTAATTTAAACGAGTTATTTAAAGTTGAAGTGAGGGATTTTGTGTACATTTTCTATGGCACATTCAGTTCTATTATGGTACCGCAAAGCATAATGGGATACTCCCTTCAGCTGCTGTGATCTAGCCCCTTACTCTAGAGACATTCAGAAAAGAAAAAATAACCTCCTCTTATACATGACAGAAATGACAACCATTACTAACTGTTTTCTGTCTCAACATCCCAGCGAATGCCCTTGACCTCAGAACTAAGATGTGCAAATATTGTAAGAGATTTAAAGCAATACATTTTCTCTTTGAGAATGATATTTAAAGTCAATCCCTTTGATATATCTTCCAGAAATGATGCTGCATCATGCATGCATCAATTTGTTTTTAAAAAAGTACATCAAATTATACCAAAAAATTATATGTTTAGAATGGAGAAAAGTCTACTTACGAAGTACATAACCTGCTTTTTACAAGTGAAATGAAGATCTGAAAAAAAAAAGACACAATGTTAAATTATTACAAATGCAAAATTGACTAATACATTTTACAATACTGTTACTGTACTTTTATTATCATTTTTGTCCACTTGCATTAAGCATACACTATTTTCATGACTTTTCACTGTAAAGCCACTGAGCCATTAAAGAGAAGACATTTGTATTTTTAAAGGGCAGGTCTATTCGAAGAGAATAATTATTACATTACAAGTTGACACTTGTTGCAATTTTTTATGCATATTTCTCCTGAAAAAGAACAAATTGTGTGTGTAAAGTTCGGGCTCGTACGTGTTCTTCCCCCGTTTGAAGCGTAATGACGTAAGTAAATGAAGCGGACACTATATCATGCTCTCATCATACAATCACAATCACTTTGACAAGTTTGACATTAGCAACAATGAGTTGTACTATTATTTACCATAACAATGCTGCATAACAATATGCAGACTATTGTTCTCATTTGGGGCACAAAGCATCACACAGTATTGTTACTATGTGTTTGCTTTGTAATATTTCATCCAACTGAAATTATAATAACTATAGCATTGCAATATCGCACAGGGAAATCAGATACATGAGTTTGTGGACTTAACACGGTTTATATGCAGTCTCAGATTGATCACACTGAAATTCTAAGCTCAAATTATTTTTTTATTTTTTAGCCCAAATATTTCTCATGATATACATATGAATTGTAATATCACAATTTACTAAGCGGCTGATTTTATCCATATGTTTAAAAACCATTAAATTTGTAATAATTAATTCAGAGTTTTTTTCTGTGAACAACAACAGTATACGTTCTGTGCATTGAGAATGTTTATAGTCCCTTCTCGCAAAGCAGGCATAGTCATTTCATGACGTCTACTTTTTTCTAGATCAAATCTGTCTCGTTCGAAGGAACTCACCGCTTAAGTTGGATTTTGCGGAATATCAATTTTAAACGTCTGATTTTCTCAAAAAGAGAGTCATTTTCATTGTCCTCATAATATTACCTTGCCAATGATATGATGTTGTCCGAGCAATATACCTGACCTTTAATCAACATTACAATAAAACAATAGATGATCTCGTGTTGCTCTTAAACATTTTTTTTACAATATGAATTTGTTATTTGAAATTCTTAAACACTTGAGAACGTTCCTGCAATCTCATTGGTTCTTACCTGTGTGATATGACACGATATCACACGGGTTGGCGCGTGTGCATCAACGCGATACGCATGCTCTCTATTTGAACCAATCGGAGGCACATGGCAACAACGGGACTGATCGATTTTAAGCCCTAGGTAGTTCCTTGTAAAATGTAGGATTTAATTTGATTAAAATTACTTATGAAATTTCTATTTGAATTGAAGTGTTTAAGAATGAGAATAAAGGTATTGTTTTTAGCAGCTGTCGTGCATCTATCGTCTCATATAACACGGGCGACGTCATTATTTTTGGCGTAAAACAACTCGGCTTTGCCTCATTGTTTTACTTAAAATAATCATGTCGCCCAAGTTATATGAATGAGACGATAGATGCACTCCAGTGGCTAAAACCGGTACCTTTATTCTCTAATTAATAACTTTGTAAATAATTTTTATATGGGTAGAATTAATTCTCTTTGCAAATTTTGATAAATATAAATCTCCTCCAGTTAAATTTTCATCACACATTGCATTAGAAGACACACAAATAAATTTCATTTACTTTTCTGCTAGATGCAGAAATTATAGAAGAAATTCAAGGTTGATCGTTTATTGTCAGCAGTGACCTTGAACATTGTGAATAATAAGTAGGGTAAAACAGTTCTAATAATGCCAATCTTTTCTATTATTCACTGTCAGGTCCATTTATCACATTAAAGTCATAATGTCATGCAAGTATGTAAACAAATAAGATTTGAAATAAACAGGGATGTGGGAGACAACAAGCCAAAAAGGAGGAAAATTATTGAGAAAAAAAAAAAGAACCTGAAACACAGAAAAATCGGGGTAAAACTGTCAAATATGGGTCAAATCAAAAAAAAAAAAAAAAAAAAAAAAAAAGAAGAAGAAGAAGAAGAAAAAGAACATTTTGGCAACAAAATGAGGAAATCAGCTGAAAAGAGGAACTCTCACTCCCTGAATAAAGAAATTTATTTAAAACAATTGTTTCTTATACCTTTAATTAGGCTTAATAAATAAACAATTTAATTTTTTTTTTGGGGTGTGGTGGATTTGTAGCATTTAATTTTTTTAAATTATTTAATAAATCCAGAAAAAAAATGCATTTTGGATGAACATAAAATATTGGAAGAAAATTAATTTTCATTCTCTTATTTTCATTTTAAGGGTCTTGATTTATTTATTTCTTATTTAACCTGGGGTGACCAATCAATGTACTGGCACTGTTCTCCCTTGGTTCCCAGGTGATTGTTACCTCATAGGCTATATAACCCACATTTTGAAAGTGTCATTTCAGATATAAATCTGAACTGACACTTCCACAACGAATTGCTTATTTCAGCCTGCATCACATATTGGGCTGTTCCAGTTGAAATCCATACACCACCTATGGAAGACATGACCTTAATCTCCCACATAGGGGGTGTAGATTTCAAATGGAGTCACCAATTCAGGTTACCCCATTTGAAATTCACACTCCCTGTGTAAAAGATTAAAGTCATGTCTTCCACAGGGGGTGTGAGAATTTCATCTGGAACAGTCCATTGTATCAACCTTGCAGAGGACACAAAACCTCTATGATTGATAACTACTGCTGACTTAACCCTCTCTGGCGTCGACTGCAGACGACAATTTCAAAATTTTCATTAAAAATTCAAAAATTTCCAAAATTGTACCTTTTTATGACCATATTTGGAATCGGCATGCAAAATGCATTAAAATGAGTACAAACAAGCCTAGTATTGGTTCAGAGGTTCTTGAGATAGGTTTTGATATTTTGAGAAAATATCTCAAAACTTGGGACCTTTTATGTCGAAACCTATGGCTAGCATGCAAAGCATTAAGGAAGGAAAACAACACGCCATCTGCCATGGCTATATGCAGCAGGTTGACGAAGACATTGTTTTCTTATTTTTTTGTACCATTTTCATATGTATTGTATACTACATGATATGATTGGCTTGGTGTATCTTGCCCTCCACAAATTTAAGGAAAATTAAAACATGCAGAAAAGACAAGAAAATAAATAAAAAGCCAAAAAATTGTACAAATTAACTTAGTAAAATATTGAAGTAGGGCAGGGCTAGGTTTAGAGATTCAAATTAAAACAACAGAACGTGATTTTAGTCTGTAAGAGGTTAAAAGAGAAGAAGCTATACGAAATTGTATGAAGCTATACAATGCTACGTACATGTGTCAAATTGTAGTATTGTCTTACCGGCCTTTATAGACCAGAATGACGATGCACAATTCAGAGAAATACTTAATTAGTTCTTCTTGCACCTGCTAAGGAGATGGATAACTCCGATTTTGTTATTTTGAACAAGAATTTCCCTCTTTTTGTGTATGTCTGCCTCTCCCTCTGTCTGTCTGGGTGATTTTGTTATTTTGAACAAGAATTTCCCTCTTTTTGTGTATGTCTGCCTCTCCCTCTGTCTGTCTGTCTGTCTGTGTTTCTTGCTCTGTCTTTCTTTCTGTCTCTCTAATATATTCCTTTACTCAATGATCACATCTTTATTCAATACTTTTTCCTCTTTAATTTTCTTGGAGTGTAATTTCTATATTATTTTCTTGTCAGGTTATGTTGTCATCTTGAACCAGTGGCACTGGCATATGATGGGATGGTATAACAGACTTGTTGTGCGAGAGGAGTGGAGAACTATCACATCCAATACACAGGAGTTTAACCCACAAACGTACAAGAAAAAGATATCACACTTTGGCCTGTTAGCATTGCTCCATCATGGCCTTAAACATATTAGGTACAAATCATTGTACCTATAAAGTGTAATGTGTCACGGAAACCAAACCAAATTGACGCTTCATGTTTTGTATCCAAATTAACAATAGGATACATGAGGATATACAAAAGCCATTGAATACTTGCTATCAAATAGGTCCTTTATATGACTTTATGAAATCAGTTACAATTTTATAGGCCCAGTGAAAATTTGTACCAATTTTGAACTATGTAAAATGAATATGTCAAGTTTCCTTCTATTTATTGACAGGTTATAACCTAATGACTAGATTCTCAAACATCCTCATACATCAGGACACAATTCCTTAACCCCAATATACTTGCATATTCATCAGAATGACCTTTGAATGTGTTTGGTACCAAAAACTCATACTCCGCAACTTTAGGTCAATTTTTGTGCTATGATTGTTGAATAGAGGTTAAGGAACCGTGCCACTGGCGATGATACTATTTTAGCTTGCAGGGAATACATCAAAAAGTCAATAAATATGACACTTAATCAATGCATAAGAGGAAAAGGTTATATATATATCCCAAGCAGGGTTGCCAAACCTGCGATTTGGTAGCCCAATTGGGCGACTTTTGAAGATTTTTCCCGCGACTTCTGACAATTTCCTGTCCCATAGAAACCAATGGTTAAGAAAAAATTGGGCGACTTTTCAACATTGGCTCCCGCGACTTCCGATAGTTTCATGTCCCATAGAAACCAATGGTAAAGAGAAAAATTGGGTGACTTTTCGATTACTTTACCCGCGATTCGGGCTGAAATCTTTTGGCAACCCTGTCCCAAGCTATAAATAATAAGGAAGGTAAGAGGCACATGTAGGTATGTCATTGCAGTTATATAGAGCAGTTCAAATATTGGGCTGTTCCAGTTGAAATCCATACACCCCCTATGGAAGCCATGACCTTAATCTCCCACACAGGGGGTGTAGATTTCAAATGGAATAACCCATCCAGGTAAACCCCATTTGAAGATTAAGGTGGTGACTGCCATACAGGGTATATATATATATAAATATATATATAGCCCAATGTTTTTTGGGAGGCTAAAATGGGTGGGCAACACATTTTGGCAAGCCAAAAGTGACAACTAAACATTATCATGGCTTAGAAAATTGGTTTGAAAACATTCTGATTCAAAATATATCTGCAAAAATATATATCTGCTCCTTACATTCGCAACAAATATCTGGAATGTGGATCACCAAAATTTGGAATGTGCAAAGCAGAAGTATTGTTTTTTTGGTGGAGGGTGGAGGGAGGATGCAATTTTGGCATGCCATTTGGAACCTTTACCCTCCCCTGAGGGACATAGCTACCTTGTTGCACAGCCCCTAATAGGCACACATAGGTATGTCATTACATACAGTATTAGCATCTTGCCACCGTAAAGTGTATCATTAATATTTGGTGGGTATTTTTATGACATATTAAAATGGACATGTACATACACATTGGGATATTCCCTTGATGTGGATAATTTTAGAATTCCAACCAAATTTAACAGTTATTATTCCAGATCCAACCATTTTCATCCATAAAAGTAATAAAGGTGTGGAAGATTTTGGAATTCCAAACAAAATTTTCAGCAAACTTATAAATTCAACTGGATTTGATCAGGCCAAAAAAAAAAAAAAGTTTGTCTCAAAGCTCACGAGAAATTTAAAACAAATGCGAAATGCGATTTTTTTTTGTTTTTTTATTCCCGACTTTTTTCATGGTATTTTGAGAAAAAAGTCTTTCGCCAATTTTTACTAGAAAAAACTAAAAAAACAAATTTTTTTGAAATAAAAAATGTCCGCATTTGTTTTTGTCAAATCGTGGGATTTTACAAACGCGCGTGCAAGCTTTGAGACGAACCTTTTTTTTTTTTGGCCTCATTTGATAGCTTTTGATACATTTTCAATAATTTTCAGCTGGAATGTGGAATGTGCAAAGTGGCGGTACCGTATGTGTAACCGCCCACGCCCCTATACGCATATATCCATAAAAACATATCAGTAAAATCACTTAATGTGAGTGTGACTTGTTACATCCTAAATCTGAATTTGATCAAACATTTTTCTTACCTGTTCAAAGTGTTTGTGGTACTGATGTGCGCTGAAATTTCTCTCATTTTGGTATTTAGTGCTGAAAACAAAAAGGATATCTGCATTATTTGTAGAATTACAAACCAAGGCAAGAGCATCAGATCTTTGATGCTGGTCCCACAGTGCCTGGGGTTTACCAGAATTAGTTATATAAATTGACCACAACTATATTGTCAACCTGTGACTTTCTCCATGGCAAGAGCAGAGCTATAATGCTGAAATGTGATGCGATCAAGCAAAATCAGTCGGAACTCGGAAATATTGATTTCGAGATATAGCCAAGCAAAGAAAACATTTCCTTTTGTTTCCTGTTGTTTTGGAAAATCTTTAATTGCTCATATCTTTGGAACCGGTTGTTCAATTTCAATGGGGTTTTCTGCAAAATCTAGCTTTGTAAATGCTTCTTCCTATCCTATAAGAAACTGTAAATTTAATATTTCCGAGTTCCGACTGATTTTGCTTGATCGCGTCACAAATGATCCCACAGTGCCTGGGCTGATGTCTACAGGTCCCAGAATGAGTCACAATAAATTGACCTCTACACTACTGCCAACCTGTTTCTTACATGGAGTTTTCCACTGCAAGAGTCTTGCAGAGATTTGATGCTTGAATAGCCCCACATTGCCATGGGCTGACAGTCTACTTGTCCCAGAATGAGTTATATATCAGTCACTACACCTCTACTAACCTGCTACTTGTCCGAAATTCTCCACATCAAGAGGGTGACAGTCTACCTGTCCCAGAACTCATTATTCATGCTGGAATTACTGTCCCAGAATTAGTTACATAAATTGACATGTTAAAATGATAGCTACACCTCTGCCTGCTTCTTACCTGAAGTAAGTACCGGGAGCTTTGATGCTGGAATGGTCCCACAGTGCCTAGGGATGACAGTCTACATGTACCTGTACAAGAATGAGTTAGGCCTACTACATTGGCCACTACACTGCTACCAACATGATTCTTACCTGAAGTTTTCCAAGGCAAGAACCACAGAGCTTTGATGCTGGAATGGTCCCACACTGCCTGGGGATGACAGTCTACATGTATCTGTCCCAGAGTGAGTTAGGCCTACTACATTGGCCTGGCCACTACACTGCTACCAACATAATTCTTACCTGAAGTTCTCCAAGGCAAGAGCCTCAGAGCTTTGATGCTGGAATGGTCCCACCGTGCCAGGGGGTGAATGCCTCCCTGATCTATTGGCCGATGTATATCCATTGTTGTTATTGTTGTTGTTGGTAGGATCAAAGTCGATGGATGGCAGCTGGTGAAAAAAGAATGATATCAAAATGAAAAGACCAGAGATTCAAGCAATTATATTTACCAGCAAATAATTGGAGTGCATTAGTTTAAATATGAAATGTAACGATCTATTGGTAAAATAAAAGTTGATGATATGCTGTTTCTTGAGAACCGTAAATTTATGATTTAGTCCTATTTTGAGAACTGATGATGACTGCTCCATATCAACATTTACAATACTACTTGTATTTATCCCGATCCATGTTCGCTCTCGCAGGTTTCCTCCAGGATCTCTGGTTTCCTCCAGGATCTCTGGTTTCTCAAAATCGGTGATCAGTTGTATGGTTATCAAAAACTTCCTTCACTCAATGGAATTTGGGGATCTGCACAGATAATTGATGGATGTTACAATCGGATAGGTTTGCGCTCAGTTTGGCTGCAACCAGCCTAATTGATGCTATCTGATTGTGATGCTTCACCATGGCAGCAAAATTATAGCGCTTTTTCATCCTCCAAAATCAGGAAAAAGGCGCTATATAAATCAAAATGTATTTATTTATTTATTTATATAACAGTATCATGATTTTGCATTTATACCCACTTTTGAGATGCATCATATATTGTTGTTATTTGAGTTCTGTAAAATATTGTTAAATTATATTTTATCAGTCCAATGGGCCATTCCAATTAAAATCCATACACCCCTGGAAGACATTACCTTTTAAATCTTCCACAAAGGGGGTGTAGATTTCAAAAGGATTCACCCATTAGGTAACCCTTTTTGAAATCACATTCCCTGTTTTGAAGATTAATTAACCCTAACTGAACCAGGTCTCACTAAATCTCACTATTAAAACCACTGCTTGTGCATGCATTGCACGTGATGTGATGAGGCAATCACCATAAGTCATATATACCCAGGGAATCGCTGGCCGTGCGAGCGTCACCCGTGTGGCTACAGGTCGGTGATCTTTTGCGTGGCATGAGAGGGGTCCGAGGTTCGAATCCCGGGGTACCAAGTGACTTCTTCTTGACTTGTTTCTTCTTTGTTTCCCTTCCGATCGCAAAAAAACCTTGTGTTCAGTTAGGATTAAGGTTATAATGTATTCCATAATGGGGTATATGGATTTCAACTGGAATGTCCCAATCTTACTTAGGGATGAAATCAAAACTCGACCGCCGGTTGCCCGCCGGTTCCGGGCGGTTCCGTCCGGTTCTAAAATATACACAGTAATGAGGTCAGTCGTCACACCCTGGTTCATATGGCCCGTTGGTATCATCGAGTGAGTGAGTGGAGTGGTTTCAAGTGGTTTCTTTTCTAATTTAGTACAATAGGAATAATCGATTTTCCTTCCCGGAGTTCTTCTCAATCAATGTAGCTACTTTTAGAATTTTATTTTGATAAAATATAAGCAGAGGCTTGGTCTATTCATTTCTAATTATTTTACATCGTGACAGGTTAGACAAGGCCTATTTTAAAGTTTCATTTCCGAAGGAATAATCGCGATCTCGAATTCTGCATGTTTTAAAACGCAAGGGTAATACATTTCTCATAAACTTAGTTTATAATCGAAAGAAAGAAAGAAAAAAAGAATCAAAGAAAGAAAGAAAGGGGGAAAGAGAGAAAAAAGAAGAGAGAGTGGGAGAGGAAGAGGGAGGATGGGGGAGAGGTGGAATAGGGGTGAAAGTATGAGATGTGTCTCTTACATCGCATGAGAGAGAGGGGGATACAAAACTACACTATTCGTAATATAGGCCATATTAGGCCGGTATATTGGGCCTATAATGATGTTGGCCAGGCTCGTTGAGGTGATGTGCAAGAAGAACTAACGATTTTGCAAGATGCATATTAAATATATGCCAATCCCATCACCCTTCGGCACCGCGCCCTTCATCAGCACCAATGGAGACTAGCCATGGGGCAGGGTGGCAAGTCAGTCCCCTCCCCTGTCGACAGAAATGTTGTGACAAAATCTTCCTTTTGGTCTATTTTAGACCAAAAATCAACCCCATTTTAGGCTATCATTTTCTTGGGAAGAGGGGGAGGTGTCCCAAATATACGGGGGTCATATATTCGTGGAAAGAAAAATGGGGGGTCATAAAAATTTTGATAACCAAAATGTAGGGAAACATAAGATGACCACATATAGTGTGTTTGTTTTATTCAAAAAGACTGATTTTAGCCTGTTTAGAGGTGTGTCGGTGGTGGGATCATAAAATTGTTGTTGCCGAGATAGGGGGAATCTCAATTTAAGTACAAAGCAAAATAGCAAATGAGTCAATCAATATCACTTCAACTGGGGATTTCTTTTGTGATTTATGCAGCATCATGTCTTCTGGAGGAAGATTTGAACTAATGACCTTTCGTAAAATCGCCCTATAGTAATTTATAAGTGATAATTGTCCATCACCAACACAGGCCAATGTGATTCACAAAATAATAATTCACAACTTTTAAATTACTTAACCTATAGAAATCATTGAAACACTGTTCTGAACTGAAATTAAATGATCTAAACAATGGTGATATATTCAAGCAATTTTAACCATAAACAAGAAATCAGTTCCAAAATTAATTTGCTTTGGTGACAAGCCAATAGATACACGACTAAGAACAATCGATCATCGTGTAGTACTTTCAAGTATGGGCTATTGTGACCGTGAAATTTCAAGTATGCGCTATTGTGATCGCTGAAATAAACATATCGACATTTTGTGATAATCTCCCGGTTATGTGCTTAAACCAACCGGCGGTTGCTACTCATGCATTCTTGAATATTCATATACCAATGACCTCTGCCAACCGGACGGAACCGCCCGGAACCGGCGGGCAACCGGCGGTCGAGTTTTGATTTGATCCCTTACTTGCTGTTTGCTGGCTGGAGTGTTCAGCAAATCCAGGAGTCTACCCAAATCTTTTGTTTCTCTGAAAAAACAAAATAACAAAACCAAAGTCTGTAATAATCATGTCTCCAATGCCTGTTCTATACTAAGCAACTGCAAGGTGCATAGCACATGACATATTTCCGTTGCATGGTTGGAAAAACGACTGCCGATATATCGATCAAAAGTCACTTCAAGACTTCAAGACAACATTCTAGCGACATTGCTAGCCACATTTTAACTAGCATTTTACAATCAATATCAACGTTTGATCTGCAACAATTTTTTGATGTACGCTGCAATTTCTCGGTATGATTTGGGTGTAAATTACATCCAGAGATGCCACTTGCTTGTTGAAAAAAAATTAGGAAGTTGCAAAGCGTAGCCATTCATTCATTGCCAAAAAAATCCTGAATTTATGTCTAAAAATGGCAAAAATCTGGGATTCCTGATAAATCAGGAAAAGTGGCATCTCTGATTACTTCTTTCTCCCAGCAACATTCACTGATCCCAGCGAATTTGTAAACAAAAATTAAAATTGTGTGTAAATTGCTTAAAAGTGAAGGATAAGTAATTAAAACTGTTCTGGTATTTCGGAAATGAAACATTTGGCAAAAAATAAGGAAAACAGCAGTACTGACAGCCCCATTCAAGTACATGCAGCTAATAATTATCTCAACATAAGTAGAGATATTAGTTTTGTGTAAAAATGTCCTATTTTGTCTTTACTGCATGACTTAACCACTAACATGCTATGCTAGGACATAGATGTACTACTAACAAAGGTGCCAAAAACTTGAATTTGTATGATTTTACAAATGAGCAAATTGCTGAATAGGCCTTAATTGAAAACCAGATAAACCTTGATAATTTTTTTTTCTTCAAAAGTTGCAAACCTTTGACTTACCTGCTAGCAGCATCTGTTTGTTTTGATTTCTTTTCTCCACTGGGCATCTTGTTGGTCACATGATGTACCCAGCGATGAGAAATTAAAACTCGGGTTCCAAATCACATTGTAACCGCAGCTACTCACTTGACTAATGATCCATATTTCTGATTTTCAACACAATTATCTGTAAAGATACAAAATCAAATGAAACATTTTTTTTAAATGTAAGACAAAGTATGTGCGGTTTTTAATAGCTTGTCTATTCAAAAGCGTTTTTGTCACCATGGGGTCTCCCTGTTGGTTTTGTTTTGGCTGGGTTTTTTCTCGATGTTCGGGGGGAGTAAGGCAGGTTGTATTAATTGCCCCAGCTCAAGCCATATCAGTAACGTCACCCTTGTGAGGTAGTAACTGCGGCGGGGCTATTCCCCTTCGTGATTGGCTGCCTTACGACCTTGCCAGGCTCGGTCCAATCAGATCTCTTGTTAGTGAGCGTCTGGTACTTCGCGTTTTTTTTCCCTTTCCATCTCATTCACTTTTTCAGCTGGAGCGGTCAGGTTCGTTTGAAAATAAAATTTGTCTGAAGTGATCAAGTTCGCCTTTTAGAGCTGAATCAGTCGAACTTAGACTGAATTATAAACGGTCAAGTTCGTTGGACTAGCGTTGTTCTGATGGGTTGAAAGAGGGAAGTTACTGCACCGGCGAAGCAGCCGGACTCGGCGAAAAAAGGAAAATCTACAAGGAATACAGAAGATGACACATCGTGAACTGTGTTGGAAATTCCAAGATGGCCTCGGATAGCAGTAGCATGCATGTCTAGTGCCGGTGCGGTGCCTGCAGCAGCGCGGGGGCAGAGCCGATGCCTGATGTCAGGGTCGGTGTCGATGCTGCAAATGCTATGATGCTGCCTCCCACTTCAGGGGCCGCACCGGCCCTCCAGTAGTCGGCGTTTCAGCCACTAGAGGCCAAGATATTCACCCCGGTGAGTTTAAACAGTTTCGTAGTTCATTAAGCCCTCCTGTAGTGACTGAAAGGTGAATTCAAATTGGCCATCAAACCGCATCAACTTAAAGTAAAGAATGCAAAAACTGGGACCATTTTGTCATAGCCCTTTCCGTAGCAAAGTTACATATTGTCGGGGATCGTCTTTTATCAAAACTATTTCAGTCATTATTTTATAATGCATTATTTAAAAACAAAAAAAAAAAAAAAAAAAAACAGCATAGTCTTATGATAGCGCAGTTTGTCTCTACGTGTAGGCCAAATGGCTATCAAAATTCCTCTAAAATTCCACGTGCGATTGCTCATGAAAAATATTTAGGTGAAGTGAAGTATATGCAACATGTTTATGTAGCCTTTCATGGACATGCCTGAGCAATCTTTTTCTTTTTAAACTTCTTGTAAATATCAGGCTAAGATAAATCGCCTATCCGACTCGACTCCCGGGGCAATTTAAAAATACTGCCGGGCAAGCTAATTCCTCAGGCCTCTGCCGATCGGAAAATGGGGAAATTATTGTTCAAAGACGGCATTTTGACCCGCTGGCTTTACTTTTGTAACGTGGACAAGCAAACAAAATTTATTTCCGCACTAATTTCCACTGAAAATGTTATGGAGCGCGGGCTATTCCTAAAAGCATACATGCTAGACATGAGTGGACATCACCTGTTCAGACCGTGGGAATCCACCATATCAAAATAATGTTTTTAAATATTAATGAGGTCAAATCGTTTTTCATTTATCCCGAAACACGTACAGAGTATATCGCAGTGTTCATTATTGTTGGTACCGTACAAGCACATGTTTACTCTTTAATTATTAATGAGGTCGATCTGATGACGCGATGCTTTTTCCCTGACCCCGAAACATGTGCACGCAGTGTATATCGTATGTAGAATACGACCGCATGTGTACATCACTTATGAATTATTCAGCGCACGTGGGTTTTTCGGGCCGGCGCTGCTCGCCTGGGAGATGAGTGTCACCTAATTTGCATAGAACATTATATCAGGATTATCAGCCCGTCGAATTTTTCCCGCGCGGCCACCGCACTCGGAGGTTGCTTACAAAATTATTCATCACAAAAAACAAGATGATAATGAGATAATAATTTAGAGATAAACAGAGAAATAAATAATAGAGTAAAATTATTAACAATTACATAATGAGGAAATATATATATTAATAGATAAAGATATAAAAGAAAATCAAGAAATTTACAAAAAATTAAAATAGACAAGAAGGAAAAAGAAAACATCTGCATGCAATAAGAAGGGGGTGCATTCCGCCGCGCGATGACAAGAAAGGATGAAATGAACAATCTTTATGATAGAAAAAAAAAAAAAATGAAAATTGAAAAAAAAAAAAAAAATAGAAAAAAAAAAAAAAAAAAAATAAATAAATTTAAATAAAAAAATTAAAAAAAAAAAAAAAAAAGAATTAACACAGTACATATATACATGTATAGTTAACAATAAATAAAGGACAATAGATAATCAAATACGAATAATAATAATGAAAAAAAAAATAAATAAATAAATAACAAATAAATAATAACCAAATAGAATGATAGTTAAATAAAGTAATAGAATGAACACAGTACATATTATATATATATATATAACAATAATAAAGCAAAATAAATAGATTTAACTAATAGTTAATATGCACAAATAAATGGACCACAATGGGAAGGGAATATACAAAAATAAAATAGACCACAACAATAGAAAAAAAAAAAAAAGATTAAAATAAATAAGTCAATAAAAGGGATTAAAGACTGAATAACCCAAAACTCGGCTAGGTCATTCAAGACATAATTAAAGACAGGTACAAACCAAAACCAGTTAAGTTTAACAAGACACGATAATAAAAAGTAATAAGTTCAATATTAAGAACTAAATTAACAGGAGCAAAAACCCTAACCGGGTTAGTTGCTTAATAATAAAAAGTAGTAAGATCAATATTAAGATTCAAGTCAAATTAAAATTAAATACAGGAACAAACCAAAATTGGTTTAGTTCTTAAATAAAGACAGGACAATAAAAAGCAATAAGTTCAATATTAAGAATTTAAGTTATCAAAGGCAGGAACAAACCTAAAATGGTTTATTTCAAGCAGGACATTAATAAAAGACTGGAAAAAAAAAAAATGGGTTTCGTTCAATCGGACATTACTCAGTTAGCTCAATTAAGGCATAATTACAGGAACAAATCAAGACTAGTTTACTTAAATAAATACAGAATAAGTTCAATATTAATGTTATTTATTTATGACAAAAAACAACAACAACTTGGTTTAGCTTAATCAGGACATTAACTAAAGACAGGAACACACCAAAACTTGGTTAGGTCAATCAAGACATGCTAATAAAAAGTAATACAGTTCAATCAAGGATACTCAATACAATATTAAAAATTCATTTAATTAATTAATTTAATCAAAATTGGTGTAGTTCAATCAAATCATTTAATATGGTAATAAGAATTAAAAGTTAAATATTATAAACCAAAAAATTAGTTAAGTTCAAGCACAACATATTCAAAGACAGGGAAAAACCAAAACGGGGTTAGTCAATCAACCCACGATATTAAGAAGCGTTAAGTTCAATATTAAAAACTAATTTAGAAAGGATGGAAAACAAACAAACAAAACAAAAACAAATTGGTTTTATAGTTCATTCAAGGCAGAGTGATAGACAGAGACAAACAAGAACTGGTTTAGTTCTTAAATCAAGACAAGTTTAGAAGAAGTAATAAGTTCAGCGTTAGTATTAAATTATTTAATCAAACAGAGTTTCAATCGAGACAGAATTTAAAAGCATGAACAAACCATAACTGGTTTAGTTGAATCCAAACATAATAGAAAGTAATAAGTGCAAAATGAAAAGAATCAATTTAACTAGGCAATTGAAGACAGGAAAAAGCAAAATTGGGAGTTAATATCATAGACGTAATTAAAGACAGGAACAAAACAAAACCTGGCTTAGTTCAATCAAGACACGATAACAGAAAGTAATAAGTTCAATAGTAAGAATCACTTTAATTACCGTAAGACAGTACTGAACAAGCCAAAATTTGTGTAGTTCAATCAAGGCATAATTTATGATAGGAACAAACCTAACCGGTTTCGTTCAATCAAGATGATAATAAAAAGTAATAAGTTAACATGCAGAATTAAATTATTTAATCAAATAGAGTTTCAATCAAGACAGAAATTTAAAAGCATGAACAAACCATAACTGGTTTAGTTCAATCAAAACATAATAGAAAGTAATAAGTGCAAAATGAAAAGGTTCAAATTAACTAGGCAATTAAAAACAGGAACAAACAAAATTAGTTGAGGTAATATAGACGCAATTAAAGACAGGAACAAAACAAAACCTGGTTTAGTTCAATCAAGACACGATAACAGAAAGTAATAAGGTCAATAGTAAGAATCATTTTAATTACCGTAAGTAAGACAGTACGGAACAAGCCAAAATGTGTTTAGTTCAATCAAGGCATAAGTTATGACAGGAACAAACCTAACTCGGTTTCGTTCAATCAAGATGATGATAAAAAGTAATAAGTTAACATGCAGAATTAATTTAGTTAATTAAAAACATGACACAGGGTCGACACCCTATACTATTAACATAAACTTAATACTCTGGCACTGCATTTTGTGAGCGGGCAAATGGTATTTCACCGAACGCAAGAAAGGGAGTTCGGTCTGATTGGCTAGCAGTCGATCGCTAGATCGCTCAGCGGTGAGCGACAAACTCAAAATGGAGCGATGTATTCAATTCGATTGAAATTAATATTCTATTATTGATGCAGATAAAGAATGTGGCATAGCATGTATTGTTTAGACTTGTGATTTAATTTTCTAATATACGTGTTCCCTTATAGAATTGGAATTCCCAACAGTGGTATACATTAAATGTTTATTTTGGCGATCCAATTCGTTGCTTATAAAACGTAGTAAAATATACCCGCAGCAAACAGCAGACCCCGCTAATTATTCTTACATTTCCAGTTAGTGTATTTAAAATAAACCTGGGATTTACCTGACAACAAATCAAATTTTCTTGGAATAGCAATATCATACTGTTTATCAGAGTTAAGAAGGAAAATAAGAAATAAATACATACCATAGCGTAAGTTAAGTTGCATTTGCTGCTGATATTTCTCTTTTTTCTGTTCTGTGTCCCACCTTTTATTACAACAGGTCACCAGACGTGGACGGTGGGTGATAGCCGAGTATATTAGGCAGGAGAGCGCAACCCTCCACTCCCTGGCGCTGGACAGGTTCTCATGGATGGGGCTTGGCGGCACAAGAGTCAATACATTTAGGAAAGAGTTGACAAAAAGTGAATGGAAGGTCTGCTCCTCCTATGCTATAAGACACATTGGGAAAATGACATTTTCACACCCTAAGAAACTATGTCAGGCGGTTGACCGTCAAAGGAACTTCGGCAGATTACCCCATACATGCGTAGGGTCGCATGACCGGTTTATTGTCACGCTATTCTGGTTCTGCAAAGTCCTTTTGACGATCAAAAGTGGTGACAACAGGGTCATTTCACAAGGGCATCACGCATCATGTCCGTTCCGGGTGAAAGGCGGTGTCCATCCTCAATAAGGTTTTCGCCAGTGTCGCGACCAGGTGAAAGTTTTGCCAGCTCTATACAAACTCTTAGTCTAGACTGGTAGTCTAGTGGCCGTTTCATTTCATAAATAAACATTTTACATGAGTTGCACGGTAATTTATAAGGGCAGCACTTTTCGAGCCTCAGTTTGCATTTTCTCATCCCATTGTCGGCCTGCAAAAGGCCCGGTTTCGGGTTTCATGTAAATGTAAAATGGTTTCACGGTTGGAAAGGCCGGGCTGTGCTTCTGATATAGTTACCGTTCAATTGGATAAGGTATATCAGTAATTGGTTATAAGTAGTTGGTTAAACGGCTTGTTGGCATGCCTCGTTCAAATTCAACTCAAAAGATGTGCAAAAGCGTTGTAGCAGAAGGCCAGGGCAAACATGTCAGCTTTGTTGTGGGGCATTGGCTCACTTAAGGAAAACTAAAGCAAATTCTAAACCAATCAGCAATTTCAGGGGATATCGTTCAAAAACGTTAGTCTTGTTGTGGCGGTGCATTTTTTCATGTTAACATCAACTTGCAGAATGGATTGATGTTGTTTTGTCCTGTTCTTAGTCCACTTACGTTCTGGTTGGATGGCAATGAAAAGCCAAGTGAAAATGAAAGAGTGTTCGGTAAGGCATTTTCATTGAAATCAAAAAAAAATAGGCACATACGCTCTTGTGCGTAGGGTAACTAAGAGCAAATGACAGGAATCAACCAAAAGTGGTTTTGCATTTCGTTGGAAAAATAAAAAAGGGTTTTGGGAACAGGATTCCAAAAATGGTTTCCGTTCAGAGTTCGCTATTGCCGGTGAAGATGGTAATTAAAAGCAGGTAGCTTTTTAAAAAAAGACCAACCAAAAAATGGGTTTCTGTTGTTGCGGTGACATAGTTCACTTCAACATTAATAGTTGAGTCTAAAAAAATGGTTCGCTTATTATGTTATTATTCAGTGGAAATCAAAGCGAGGTTGGAAAAAGAAAATGTGTTTTGGAAGTAACTTTTCACAAAAGGTCAGCTAAAACATGCTTGCGTTATTGGCATGGTCAAGCAGGTTTATTGTGTTGACGGCAATTTAAAAGCCAGACAGCTTGGTCACAAAAATCATTCCAAATGGATGTTGTTTGGGTGACTGTGTTCACTCAATAGGCAATTCAAATGCCCACCCAACCCGCCCCACATGAGTTTTACTAGGGATGACCAATGAACCATCAACTTGATTAGAACACTCCCATAGACATGCAGGGAGCTCAACTGTGCACTGCTTGCACATACATTTCTAAATTGATCTCATTCTTTTATTTTTCAATATTTTTCTGTAAAATTTGGGGAAGTTACTGCCAATTATATTTTGTAACTATCTTGCAAATTACAGCAACATAACTTATTTTGTTTATCTGTAAGTGCGAGTCAAAATTGGTCCATCGCCACAGTGCGCTCAATTGCCAGTGGCTGAGTTTAGCACTGCTCAAGAATGGCACAAAATATTCAAATCAGTAAGATCAGGTGAAAAACGTGGCCTACTGAGCTGTAATTTGGCAGAGTTGCCAGTAATACCTCTATCATACCCTCTGTAAAAAGGTTAAAAAATTGAACAAGTAGATCTCGAGTTACAAATTAAATCACCAGCTTCCCTTTGGAATTTTTATATTCCTTTCAAATCATGTTAAGAAGACACCTTTCTGAACATAAATGTGAAGTTTCGTGCTCATTCGATGTATTGTTCACCTGATCTTAACCCTAAACGTTTTCTTATATTTAGGCCTATAACATCTACAACTTGCTGCTGGCTATACCTTGTTTAGGACTTTCAAAAGAAGTACCTGAATGTGCAACCATAACTGTTTCAAAATAGCCCGCGATAGTCATGCAGGTAACTCCGAGGTCAAGCATTGAATTGGTTTGAACAAAGATACTCATAATGTATTGAGTGCTACTTTGGTTTGAACATGTTGAATGAGGAATACTACAGGAATACACATGAGCATGATGAGGATAATCTCTATTGTTGTGAATGAGTCAATGACCTTCAAAACTTAAGATTTTGTTTACATACACCTACTAATTGGTCATATTAAACCCAATAACATTGAAATTCTTGGTTGTGAAAAAAAGTTCACCTACTTAGTGCAATTTTGATTTTGTGCCATATCGGCTATCTTGGATGATTTTTGGCAAATGTCCTCTAAATGCATGATTTCAATGCCTTGGTTTGAAAAAATAAGTTATGCCAGTGACTAGTTAAGTGCCATTTCATAAGAAACCCTTTGATACTTTCACAATATGCTTGTTTCATGTTTGCAAATATGTTAAAATAAAGAAATATATAAAGGTAAATATATGCTTATGCCAATTTTGCTCCCAACTGCTATTTTTGGACCTTGTCATTTTATTTCGTTCCAATGACCGGTCAGAATGGGAAACTTTGATAATTCATAATTCGAAAAGTTTTTGACCGATTTTGACCATTTAACCACCAAAATACTTCTGTTGATTAGTTCTACTCAGAAAACAATCTTTTGTAGCAATAGGGTCAACATGAAATTTTGATGGTTATCCCTAGTTTTACAAAAAGAAAAAAAAAGGGGCGGGGGGTTGGCAAGGGTTCAGTATGGAACCCTTGGGTGGCATGTTTTTCAGGGGGATCAGGGTCTGGACCGTGTCTTTTTTGGTAGTTTCAATGGTCGTGTCCGGAAAATATTTGGAGGTGTGTTGCCCCAAGTGGGATCCACCATCAAAATCATCAAATAATATGTCCAGAATCCGTCCCCACCTTTTTGTTCCCTATCAATGGGTAATCTCTGTGGATAGTCCTACTTGTTCGTGCATCAGTGTGGTGCTCTGACCGTTTCAGCTAAAAAAAAAAAAAATAAATGTTAATTGGGTGGTATCATAAATTGGCTGTGTGATGAGTTATTTTTCTCTCTGTGCATGTAGCCTAAGACCCTCTGAGGACAAGTGCGGTTTTTAATAGCTTGTCTATTCAAAAGCGTTTTTGTCACCATGGGGTCTCCCTGTTGGTTTTGTTTTGGCTGGGTTTTTCTCGATGTTCGGGGGAGTAAGGCAGGTTGTATTAATTGCCCCAGCTCAAGCCATATCAGTAACGCCACCCTTGTGAGGTAGTAACTGCGGGCGGGGCTATTCCCCTTCGTGATTGGCTGCCTTACGACCTTGCCAGGCTCGGTCCAATCAGATCTCTTGTTAGTGAGCGTCTGGTACTTCGCGTTTTTTTCCCTTTCCATCTCATTCACTTTTTCAGCTGGAGCGGTCAGGTTCGTTTGAAAATCCCGCCCAACCCACCCAGTTTGTAGCTGGGGGAGGGTTTGGTGGGTCGTGCCCCAGACCTGTGGTGTTTGGGGGTAGCTGGCCAGGTCTGTGCGCAGTCCCCGTGCCGGATGTGGGGGTGGGCTGGCAAGATATCTTGCAGCCGTGTGCTCAGCCGGGTATGGCATGTTTTTCAGGGGATCAGGGTCTGGACCGTGTCTTTCTTGGTAGTTTCAATGGTCGTGTCCGGAAAATATTTGGAGGTGTGTTGCCCCAAGTGGGATCCACCATCAAAATCATCAAATAATATGTCCAGAATCCGTTCCCACCTTTTTGTTCCCTATCAATGGGTAATCTCTGTGGATAGTCCTACTTGTTCGTGCATCAGTGTGGTGCTCTGACCGTTTCAGCTAATTCCGCAAAAAATAAATGTTAATTGGGTGGTATCATAAATTGGCTGTGTGATGAGTTATTTTTCTCTCTGTGCATGTAGCCTAAGACCCTCTGAGGACAATTAAATTTGGCTTTTGTTCTTAGCTTTCAAACACTCACTATATAAGGCACAAAAAAAAGTTATTTGATTGTCTGAGAAGTAATTCATTGGTAGAGCACTAGCGCAGTCACCTTCGAAGCCTAATTTCACCCTTATACAGATGAGCACTCCATTATAATGCCTCTTTGAAGGTGTCTTGGGAAGTATTTCTTGAACTGCATATCTCCTTGTCTTGGGTAGGCATCAATTGATTCTCTGAGGTCTCTGGACTTAGGACCAGACTCTGGTGGGTTAAACCAGTTTTAAGTGTGCACAACAGTGTTCGAATTTAGGAAAAATAAATGGTTGTCCCACGGACAACCAGATTACAATTTCTGGTTGTCCGTCTAAGTTTTTGGTTGTCCGTAGGCCTACAAATGTGACTTTTGGCTAGATTTATGGTTGTCCGGCGGACAACCGAATCAGTATTTTTGGTTGTCCGGCGACTTTTTTAGTTGTCCCGGGCAACCGGACAACCAAAATTTCGAACGCTGCTGCACAACCATCCCGCTTCCCTCAGAGATAGATTTTAAACCATGATCAGATCTTATCATTGTTGACAGAATTGAAGTACTTTTCTGCAGCAGATTTCTGAAATGTTGGGTTTCTATTTGTATCTTGGTTTAGAAGTTTCTTTTAAAACAAACTGGTGTGGATTCCTTCTTTAGCAAACTGGTGTGGAATCTTAATGTGGAAAAACTGTATTCCACACCAGGAAACTGGTGTGGAATCCTAATCTGGAAAAACTGTATGAAAGAATACTGACCCTAATTTGGAATTTATTCCAGAAAAAAAACTTTTTAGTTCAAAATTTTTGACATTCTAATAAGTTTTTGAAACAGTTCTTCATACTTCTGAACTGTTTTGAAAGGTTTTTTTTCAGTAATTAACAAGGGCATCACAGAATTCAAGTAGTACCCCTTGCATATAAATCAGAATATTGATCACGGGATGAGTACAAAGTATTAAACCAAATTTATTCCTGTGATTTTTTTATCTGGCCACGGGATCAGGAGAAAATAATAAGAACCCCTTTTTCAATTTTGCAGACATTTGTGCAATAAAACACCCCTATTTTTCCAATTTCACTGACAATTTTGTCCACGGACAGGCCCTAAAAACGACCCCTTTTTCCTTGATTTTGGTAACGATCGTGCGGTCAGTATTGCAAGTTGAGTGACCCCACCGGGCAACCAAACAGTTTTTTCCTGGCATAATTAATCCATTGTAGTAATCTACAATAATAGCTGCCCTACGGACGACATTTGACAATTTTTACCTTCTATATATTGCACTTAATTGTCTAAAATTATAGGACCTGGCAGCTATTGTAGTACTTACTCCTGAAAATATTTACATATTAGGATATCAATATGTTGAACAAAATATATGAATGAAATACGTGCTGTATGAGGCAGTCTTGGGGATGCCATTGCACCTCCAGCGAAGCGGAAATAATTGATTTCCTCCATTACAATGAAACCAACCATGAACATCATAATTATATGAAATTATTGATTTGACATTGTAATTTTGAGTCACTAATGATAGTGAACTTCATAAGAAATGCAACAAGTACTGATGGTGTATGTTTCGGGTGGTATGTAGTTTTTGCAAATGGTACAGTCTACATCCTTTTCCTTAAAATATAATGGCGTAAAAAGGCTAGATGGTGACACTACAGGTTGGTCCAAGAGCTTGCTGATACAGTGATACTATGTCGCTAGTATGCATATAAAATGGTGAGAACATAATATACCCAGGGAAGTGCCACCTGATATACCTGAGGAAGAGGGTGTTGGAAATGGAGGAAAAGAGGGGGAAAGTAGGCTGGAAGGGCTGGCAAAAAGCTGCAAAATGTTTATTTCCCAGGAACATTTATAAGCCAAATTTCACTCAAAATACAGCAAACTTTTCCATAATTTTAAATGTATTTCTTATAGATTTCCCTCCAAATTCCACTAATGAAAATTTCTCTCAAATCCTAAATTACCAAAAAAGGAGGTCTTCGGAAGTGACAGGGATGTGCGGACAGCAATTTGAAACTAGGGCCCCCCCCCCCAACAAAAAAGGTGGGGTCTTTTGGCAAGAAGGCCCCAAAAAAGGTGTATTTTGGTGAGACTGGAGCAAGGGGGTCTTCCATGAGACTGGGAAAATTTTAATTTAAATTCGAAATTTTTTGAAAAATGTCAGTAGAATTTGAAATTTTGTGACGATTTTGAAGAAAAATAATAAAAAATAACAGGGTCATTTGGTGAGAAATTTGTCTCAGATTCTTGAAAAGAAGGGTCTTTTGGTGACCAGAAAAAACAAAAAAGGGAGTCATTTGGTGAGAGGGAATTCAGTAAAACAAAACATGTATTGGGTGAGAGGAAGTTGAAAAATGGGGGTCAATTTGACCGTACATCCCGTCACCTATGTTTAGTGAGTGAGGGCCCCCCCCCCCCTGGGTTAAATTAATATTACCACCAGGTAGTTCACAAAATTCAACAGGTAAAATGCCAGTGTGCCAATATGACAAGTGACTTATTAGGTTTAATTATGGTCATAAAAATTCTCGGTTTAATTACCAACACTGGCTCATACACCACTAATTATTGATTGGTAATGACCATTAAGTGCACACACACACACATACCCAGCAGCATATTTATTGATGTATTGAAATTGTATTAAATTTTAATTTATTTGAGTATGAATGGAGCTGGAAGACCACTGTTTGTAATTGTGGTTGCAATTAAGGTTGATGCTTTACCTTTAGCTTTATACATCATGAGCCCACGGACATAAGCCTATAAATTTGAAGCCATAACATTTCCATCAGAAATAGAAATATATTTTTTTGGTATAAAATGTAAGTTTCACTGATACATGTATGTCCTCTGGCCCAAACAGACAGGCAATACAAAGAAAATTGATATTTAAAACCAGCGCAATGTCGCCAATGCGAGCCACTCATTCGAACGCGAGTCTGTCAGTTCTTTTGATATGTCACAACTCCCCGCACGCCATGTACCGTATTCATTCCAATAAGCGCCCATGCCCCAATAAGCGCCACCCAGGGTATATTCAATTTGGTGAAGGGTACCATTAATGTTGAAGTGACAGATAGATGTTGATATAGTGAAATAGCTGGAGGACTACACATCAGGTGTAAACTTGCAATACATTTTCTATATCAGAAAAGCCACTAGAACGTCTCAGGACCCTTTTATAACATACATAAATTCATCTCTAATAATCGCCCCTCACAAAAAATTAGGTAAACCAGGTAAAAAAATAAGCGCCCACCCAAAATTACTTTGTTAAGCGCCCTGGGCGCTTATTGGAATGAATACGGTACATACTGTGTTATGCACATGTTATGCACGTTCAACTAATATTTTCATCGTAATGATAAACCGTCTTATTAAAAGACGGTTTATTCAAAATCTCAGACTTTGACAAAACTACATACAGTGCCTCAAGTATATACAATCGTGTAAAAAACAGAATTTTGAAAAATATTGAGGGCGTCGTCCTCGGCAAATGTTATGGCTTTAAAGGTAATTTCCCCACTAACTCACATTCTAGCAGATGCAATCGCTGTGAATCTATCGTCATCTCAGTTGAAGAAGTAAGGTTTATTTTTTAAACATTATGTATGAAATATGTTACTTGTATTGTAATATTTACAAAATTTAGCCACTCAGGATATTATTTTTGTTAAACAGTATATTAATTTGTATTGAGATGAAAAAAGTAATATTTATCACTGTTTAAGGGATCTGGAATGAGCGTTTTAAGCATTTCGAATCTATCGTCATCTCAGTTGAAGAAGTAAGGTTTATTTTTGAAACATTATGTATGGATTGGTCATTCTTTCAACCAAAACAAATATACCAAAAAAAATATATACGAAAATAGGTCTTTGCCTTATTTTAGCCAAATTTTTCGTAAAATTGTGGGAAATTTAGCTGAACATTTTAACTTTTGAGCATAGGACAATTTTTTATATGCATGGACCACATTCAGATTCTTAGCAGCACATCCCTACAGAAACCAAACTTTATTACCCCCCCCCCCCACCCTCACCCCTAAATTCCATAAAATCAACAGTAGGTGCAAGCTGATGATTCAGTTGAAAACATTTAGAATTTGATAGGACATTTCATTTCAATGCACTACTATGAGCACTAAACATCCATGCCTTGAAATACGATGTTATACTTATAATATTTACAAAATTTAGCCACTCATGAAATTATTTTTGTTACCTACCGGTATAAGCTGGTATATAAAATTTGTTTTGAGATGAAAAAAATAAAATATTTATCACTGTTTAAGTTTTTGCTTAGTGCTAAACCATAGTTAAAACTACATGCTTTTTTTCCACCTGCAGCAAAAACCTGCAAACCCTGCTTGATCTTGTTTTAAATACCATCCTTGCATGGTCGTGATTTCATTTGATAAATAAACTTTTGCCAGTAGCACCAATTAAGAATGAGTAACCTGCCTGTGCAGCAGTATCAGTTACTTGCTAACAGCATAATAACACTATACCGCTGTGATTGAAGAAATATTCTAACCATGACTGTATGTGGACGCCCGGTGTGGACGCTACCGCCACCGTGACTTAGGCAATCCAATATTGGGTGCTTTTTTGAAGTTGTTAAAAATTGGGCTACTTGAAAGTCATTCACCACAAATTCGCCACACTTAGGTACAAAAATTTTTACTATAGTTCAAAATGTAACACACTATCTTTTGTCTGAACCTTGAAAAGAATGGTAACACACTACAGCAGTGGACGCCGTTCACCAGTATTTCTAAAAGGCTGCTAGAATAAGAAAAATTTTAATGCTATTTTCTTGCACATGCTGAGGAAGCCTGATTACCTTTTTAAAATAGCCAAGTGGGCGGGTTTTCAATGAAATATTTTTGTGTAAAAGGAACATTCTTCGGTCACGTGTGTGACATAACTAGGGGTATTTCACACTAACGCTCCTGTGCCTGCTTTACAAATAAAACAGATAACACCATATCTTTTGCATGATAGTTACACTAATATCTATTCTTTTCAAAAATATTTTAATATTTTTTTTAAGTTGTGTTATTTTCGTGTCAGGGGTCAACAAAGGGTCGGTCACGTGTGTGACATCAGACGGATGCAAGTTTTTGGATTTTAAAATTCATTTCTAAATTTCTGTGAATATTAAAGGACCTACATATTCATACCAAATGCATTGATATCTTGCAATTACAATGACACCAACATTGGCAAGAAACATTCATGCCTCTGTGTTAATTGAGGGTTTGATACGAAACGTTTGGTAACGTGTGTGACATTTGGTTTTGTTCGTCTGAATGGCACACACGTTACCAAACTTTTGGGTGAACAATTAAAGTATTTTATAAAGGCAAATTTGTTTCCAAATTTATTTAATATATGCCCTATAACCAACTAAATGTATTGTTTAGGGACAAACAGTGGTGTGATGTCAACAATCACTTCATATAAACCTTCCATTAAAACTGAAATAACCAAATGGGTAAAACATGGGTCAGTATTTACTCTTTTAAGAATATTTCAGGTGATGTTGAGTTAAAACTTTGTGTTTAGGTTCAGTTTGTGATTTACTTTTATATGGTCATTTTCACGGTAAAGGGTGTAACTTTGGATTTTTAACATTTTGATCCGTAGTGTTCTCATAAAGCCACAGAATTCCATGATTTTTGGCCACATAAGTCATCTAGTTAGCAGCTACCTTGGGTAGCATAATCATCTTCGGAGTTACTGCGCTCAGTTTTAGCAGGCTTAAATGTACCTAATATTGCCATTTTGAAAAACTATAAAAACAGTAACATTTTTGTAAAACCCTGTGTTTTCTTCAGTTAGTTCATGGATAATTTTTCTTATCCTGAAAGTACGGTCATATGTTCAGTAAATACTGCCACATTAGATTTAATTGTGAACAGCCCTGTATTTTTGAGAACCGGACTTCTAGATTTGCCGCTTCGGAGGCTTCATTTTCCGTTAACAATTGTTAACAAACTTTGTAGGTATAGCTTTGGTTCATAATTCTTGGTTATTTCTTCACTTCTTCTTGATTCATAACAGTTGATATCTTAACTTGAAATGGGTAACAAAAATTAGTCGATTTGCAAGCTTTTAAAATTTTTATAAAATCTTGACTTATAAGAGCCGTTTTTCCGTTAACTTTTTTGAAGCCTCCGAAACAAACTGTTCAGCAAGCTTGGGCCAATATAAATAAAAGAGCTCATCCAATCAATTTATCAAAATGTAGCAAAGTAGATCCTCAAGTCACTTGTTTTTAAATCATGGAGATATATATCACCGTTTGAAAATGGGACCCAATACAAACTTTCCGTTAACAATTGAAGCCTCCGAAACAAGCGAAGCCTCCGAAACAACAATAAGGTTAATTACCATCTATGCATATCTAAATTGGTGTGTTCCATATTGATATCTGCATTGTAATTGTTACATGATATGTGCAGAATGTCATAAATTTAAAAAAAAATTGATATTATGGTTAATGTTTGAAAAATATACTGATACCCAAGAAAGCCCGCTTGGAGGCTTCACCTGCAAATAACACCATACTTAACAAATGGGTGAAAAAAATACCATGTTATAAATCTACAATATCTGCCGCATAGAATCATTGATTCAATACACACAAGAAAATAGTAGCTTAGATGATCCCAACAGTGTTGTTTTCAAAAAAACTACTTCTCCAATGTTTAACCATTGTTAACATGAAGCCTCCGAAACAAAAAAAATGACTTGTTGTGATAATTTAATTTTTGTCAAACTGAAATTCAATACTTAGAAGCAAAGCATGAAAATTGGTAATTGTGATATTTTTAACCTATTTTTTCATGTCAACTTGAAGTAGTTAGCCAAATATTTTACTTTTATGATCACCTGTGTTGTTAACTGAAGCCTCCGAAACACAAATTGCTTGAATTGCCAATTCTAAAAAATAACTTCAATTTCTGTGAAACTTGGCTGGGAGGTTCCTTTCATCAAGTAGCATTTGTACATGAAGTTAGACATTCAAATTATTTTAGGAACCCAATTAAAACTTTAAAAATATGTATAAGGTTGGGAAATTTCCATTGCAAATGATCCTTGATGTTAAAAATTTTCAAAATTGCAATTACAAACATAGCAAAACATGGTATAAAATTTAACTTATATCTGTTGACTTACTTTGGAATGGGATTTCACATGTATTCCAGCTTTCATGTCATAATTTTCTGAGCTTATGTAAAATACATTTTTTCTTAGTTTTTAACCAAAATGTTACGGAAATGTCAATTTTTTTATCAGAAATCAAAAGGTTTAAGCCTTGAAACATTATTTTACTGGAATTTAAGTTGCTTCTATGCATGATTACAGTAAACAGAAACATATTTAAGTGGTTTGAAATTTTGACCCAAAAAATCAAAAGTTACACCCTTTACTGTGAAAATGACCATATGGCAACTACAAATCAGGTAAAAATTACATGTTTGGATTTTTTTCTTCCATAAAGTCCATTTTTAGCATATTTGTGTGTACAATCAAGGTTTTATCACATTTGTGAGGACATAACCAAAAAATGATACCATAGCAGCAAGGTATCAATAATGTTGGTACTTATTTTGGTGTCAGTGGATAGAGGAGACCCATAGCTATACATTGATACCAAAATTCAACATCATAGGGTTACTGTTTCGCCTTTTACGGGAATCTAATCTCCAATATCTGGAAGAAACTTTTGGGGACTTACGTGGAATTCTTGTGGTATACAGACTGTGTATACACGCAAAATGGTAGGCTCCATTATACTGACAAATGTATAGGAGTAGCACATGAAGCTGTGCAGCGAGTCAAAATTGATATAATGTATTGTGCAATGTGCATGTATGAGAGGCCCATTTATTTTTGAACATGCAGTTATTAACAATTGAGCGCTATTAATACACATTAATGTTTTTTAAAGCAAATAAAATTCCAAAATATGGTACGTTTTCTGTCTTTGCTTGTCATGTGGTAAGCCTATGTTGAAGTTGCAATTATATGTTCAAAAAGTTTCAAGATGGATACCAACAGTTATGTGGCCGAGCGGTCTAAGGCGCTCGGCTCATTCAGAATTCACGATAGCGGTGCCGCATGAGTTTGAGTCCCACCTCTGCCAAACTAAATTTCCCTTTAAAAAAAAAAAAAAAAATCATATTAATATGTTAGGGAAATGTGGCTGGGAGAATTTGACGAAGAGTGGTGTGGTAACCCACCCAATCTGTTAAATTTAAAACTCATCAAGACAAAGGAAATTAACCAGTGTCAGTGCAAATCTATACCTCTAAATGGTCATTTCTTCAGATTCTATGAATAGTAGCCCCTGTGTGTACTTTTTGCCATTGACAAAATATTTTCCATGGGGGCGGGGAGGGGCTATTTTGTGAAATTTAAGGCCTGATGCATTTATGCTAAATATTTAATACAATCATTACAAAAGATGGAGTTTGATTCCACGTCGGCACAATCTTTGATTTTTAAACAAGGACCAGCAATAATTTTCCTATGCCTATTAGCCCGGGGAGGGGGGACTCACATGTTAAGGTGGTATGGGTATGTGTGCCGCCAAGGGTCCCCTTTTCAGGCTCTCCCGCAGTTCCTTAAGCCCCACATTTGGATCTGCTCCAGTTTTTTGAGCCTCAAACTCCGACAATTGTCACTCTTTCAGCTCAAATTTGGGAAAATGGATTTTGTTTTTGCTCCACAGCCTGTAATTTGATTTGGCCCTAATTTCAGTTCATCAAGCCCTTATTTTGCCCGAAAAACAGTTCTTAAGTTTGGCGCTCTGCACCGCACACCCCCACCAAAATTTATGTTGAGTCCGGACCTTTATGCATATTATTATAAGTTGAACCAGGTTGAACAGACCCTGGGTTAACTGCCCTTTTCTGTTGTAATGTTATGATTATATTCAGTTTCCTCTTATATCATAATGTCTTTATTTGTTCTGGTTCACAATGCCCAACTTTATTTCCTATTTTATCGCCATTTATGCTTGATAATCATTTGAGCAGTTTCTTTTCAAAATATTTCCTACTGTTCTGTGATTCTTTCCCAAATACTTACATAACTAGTACTAGTAGTACAATTTATCATGTTTACAAGGACTTATACAACTTACAGTACACTTAATTTAATTGGCATACAAACTCTTTGAAATTTAGTTCCAGTTCACATACCACAAGTTAAATTTGATATAAAATCCAATCAAATCAGCAGCCATTAAATAACTAGTTATGCAACCTGATCACTGTCTAACTGATCATTTACATGCTGCCATGGTGACTAGTTTATATGTCTCCATGGTTACAATCTCAGGTGGTGTCAGATAGTACTTGTACTGGCAGAACTGATACTGGCATAATTGTGTTCTCTAGGTAGGTGATTCACTTCTAATCAAAGACCATGCATGAAACATTGCTTTGGATCAAAACAAAGTTCATAAAAAATAACAGGAATGACCTTCCCCACTCACTTCCTTTTTTAAGGATTCTTAAATTTTCTTGTTATTTTCTTTATTTCATGCATTAACATTTTGGTAAAAAATTTTTTTTTAAGTTTTAAACTTATTGGCAATAGATCTACTTGATGCTTCAATCTGTCCAATTTAACATTTTGAAACAGGTTTTGTTTAAATCACTCCCTCAGAACCATAAAATTACAAGTGCATCCTATTCAATTGATAGCGATAATGGGCAATTTTGCATCTAGGTCCAATTAAATATTACTTTTTTTTAAAACTTGGCCTTAGCTCACATGAAATTTCAGCTAACTGTACTGCACTTCCTCTAAAAACGCCCTGTTGGGCGTGAAATTTTTGAAGGGAGGGGGGAGTAAATTTTAGAACTATAATCCCCAATGTATTTTAATAATGATTTAAAAATCATTAAAGCTTTAAAATCATTTGAAGCATCTGTTACTTTTTCAATGATGACCAACCATGACCAACCTATTAGCAATGTCAAGCCCTGTCCATTTCAGTAAAAGCACACTTAAGTGATGTCACTTATCCTTGAATGTATTGATCATTATTGATCAGTATCAATCCATTATCTATCTATCAATATCAAGTATGTGCACAGTCAAGTACAGGCATAAACCTTATTAAATATTCAACATGTAGGCCTTATACTGTACAAATGCACTTCAATGATGAGATGATAGGAAATCTTGACCAAGAAAATCAATTGAATTTGAAACCTTTAAAACATTTGTACCTCAGATGCTTTTTGCTATTCTGTTGTTGTTTTTACCTGAGACATTTTTACAGAAAGAATTGAGCCAGGTATTTACCCATCAACAAGCCCGTATGCAGGGGGTGGGGTGCTGGGTGCGACCCCCCCCACCCCCCCCAAATTTTGAAAAGTACACAAAAAGGCCCAAAATTTCAGAATTTCCCCCCCTTGTAAAAAAAAGTCCACTTTTTCAAAATCAGCACCCCCAAATGAAATCCTGCATACAGGCCTGCCCATCAATACCAAATTTGGCCTAGAAAAGGGGTCAGTAAAGACCGATAATGCAGCAAATTGCGCACTCAACGGGATTGAACCCGGGCGCACGGGCATTGCTCAAGTACCGACTGTGAACTCAGGTAGCGCAGTGGTAGACTCGGACCGTTAATCCAGCAACCGGATTCAATCCCCGCTGAGTTCCAATTTTTCTCTCAAAATGTTCATATCATTCGTGAATGATGACAATTTCCATCATTGGGCGAGTTCGTAGCATGATTGTGTCATGAACTGGCGATGAAAATTACCTGTGCTGATGCGCTCTCATCATTCATGATCATATCATAATTGAGAAATTATGACATGATGATGAAAAAATTGTGGACTGTGTCAAAATCAAGCCAGCTGCCATCATTTCTGCAAATCTTTGTGAAACTAATATTGATTAAGGAGTCCTCCCTGTTTTACTATGATGACAGCACTCATATCTTATCAATAACTCTTTCTTCACTACAGGGTCAATAACATCTGAAGTATTGCTCACTGTTGGATTAAGAAAATAATCAATTATTAGGTTCTTTCTTCTAACACAATTCTAGCTTTCTGTTTCATGAATCTTAAAAGATGTTCTCATCTGTGCTCCATCATGATCTTCATCTTCAGGGCCATAGCAAATTGTTGTTTGTCTTTTTAAAAAAAGTTATAAAATGTACAGCATAATTATTTTATTATCTTTTTAGTTTTATGCTTTGATCATTCAATATATGTCTATGTTTGCATTTTTTATTGTATTGCACTGCATCCTTGATGTAAATACTGTAAAAGTAGAAATTTTCATGAGGTTTTTATTTTTGTGAATTTCGCGAGTGGACATAAAATCTCAAAAATTAAAAAAAAATAGTAACCTTTTGCATTAAGTTTCTATTGTATCAATATCAAAACCATGAAATTTCATTCTCGCAATTGGCAAAATCGTGAAATTATCTTCTCGCATGAAAATATTGACTTTTACAGTACCCAAGTATGTGTGTCAACTATATTCAACTATTAAAACTGCAGGCCTGACATTCAATTGATAATTATTCATCATCAAAGAAACTTCCAAAAATCTAACTTGCATTATATTTTCAATAGGTACTACAATTTCATTTTTTGATGTCACAAAAAGTGTTCCGACATCAGACACGCTGGGTCCAAAGCATCCAAAACACAGTGAAACACTTGACTGGGCAATAGATAATCAAGTGATACATGCATTAGATCTGTTCACTGCATTACACACACCTAATTACATAGGGATGGGATGACGTCACAAAAAGTGGTCACAAAAAGTGTTCCGACATCAGACATGTTGGGTCCAAAGCACGATTTATATTATCCAAAACACAGTGAAACACTTGACTGGTCAAGAGATAATCAAGTGATACATGTATTAGATCCTGTTCACTGCATTACACACACCTAATTACATAGGGATGGGATGACGTCACAAAAAGTGGTCACAAATAGTGTTCCGACATCAGACACACTGGGTCCAAAGCATGATGCCAAAATACAGTAAAACACGTGACTGATCAAGAGATTATCAAGTGATACACATATTAGATCCTGTTCATGGCATTACCCACACCTAATTACATAGGGATGGGTAAACATAGATAACAGTTATGTGTATACAATGAATGGTCATTCTGAATTTGGTTACAGTTATCTATGCAAGACTGCACATTATTTATTAGTTGCTACCCATTGGGAAAACTTTTGACCAATCAAACTGACCATCAAGAAGAAATTGGAAATGTATGCATAAACTTTCCAGACTATCACTGGCCCTTAACCTAAGGCGCACTGAAGCGTGAAGACCTGAAACTGACCTTCAGTGAAAAAAAGGCTGAAAATGCTAAAAACAAAAGCTGAAAACAGTTTGAAATTGGGGTCGACCAGGTTTACTTTATATTTTGTGCATATGAAAGAGTAAGATTTACTATGTACACTCAACTAAGAAAAATATAATGGGAACAGAACTATCATCATGTTCATCATCATCACTCAACTTCCATTTATCATGTTTATAAATAGCAGCGTTCAAATTTTGGTTGTCCGGTTGCCGGGACAACTAAAAAAATCGCCGGACAACCAAAAATACTGATTCGGTTGTCCGCCGGACAACCATAAATCTAGCCAAAAGTCACATTTGTAGGCCTACAGACAACCAAAAACTTAGACGGACAACCAGAAATTGTAATCTGGTTGTCCGTGGGACAACCATTTATTTTTCCTAAATTCGAACACTGATAAATAGCATTGCTCTGAGTGAGTCCCGGGAATTCGAGTCCCGCCCGATAATCCTATTACCCGGGCAGGAAATTCCCTGCCCGGGTACCCGAAATTTAAAAAAAAAAAAAAAAAAAAAAAATTTTTTTTTTTTTAATTTTTTTTCAAAGTTTTTTCCTGGTTTTGTAGTGTCTCTGGACCTAGACCTAAATGCTAGGATCATGGTTGACCTAAAAAAAAAAAAAAAAAAAATTGAATTTTGCACATTGTTTTGTGTTTTTTAATCTGAAAATACATACATAGTTTTCATGTCATACTCTATTAATGATATCAAAATGCATTGAATTTGAATGCATTTTGATATCATTAATAGAGTATGACATGAAAACTATGTATCAATTTTCAGATTAAAACACAAAACAATGTGCAAAATTCAATTTTTTTTTTTTTTTTTTTCCTTATTACCTTACTTATTCAATCATGATCCTAGCATTTAGGTCTAGGTCCAGAGACACTACAAAACCGAAAAAAAACTTTGAAAAAAAAAATTAAATTTTTTTTTTGCAATTTCGGGTACCCGGGTACCCGCTCGAAAAAAAGTTCGGGTACCCGGGAGCCGAATTTCCCGAAAATGAGAGCCTTACTGAATATACTGGAATCAGTAACATGTAGATGATGTTGTTGTTCATCAAATAAATGGATGGATGGCAACCTAATCGTATTGAATTCAACAGCGAGCTATAAAAGTCTGCTCCTATGCTGCCACAAAACCAGGGAAGAAAGCAAGACTGTGACAAAGACTATACTCATGATACTAGACAACTGAAGCAACTGACACAAGATTCGCAAGTTGAGTTGTGTGGTGACATGATTGAAATGTCAATGTATCGGATGCCTTGCTCTTGTTTGTTGATTTGAAATTAAAAGCAGTCAGGGTCTGTCTTGAAAATCAACTTCAAAGGCATGAATTTATGCCAAATACCAGATTTATTTATAATGTACTTCATCAACCTATAAGGTTTTTTTCTACAACTGCCAATTTCTAAAAATCCTGAACACTTGACATGAATCTTATTTTCAATGCTGCCTAAAAAGACTTTTTACGTTTGAAGTTTTGAATGAAATTACGGCTTTTAATGCTCAAACTTTGCTAGCTACTTTGACCAAGGGGTTGATAAATTTGGGAGTGAATATGCCAGTTTGGGTTTCGGGAGCCAGCAGATTCGTGTAAATTCTCCGTAACAAAAATTACTGTTTTTCCACTTCCAATTGCATGCATGCAGGCTACTGACACTAACAGTATTACCCGGTACAAAGTCTTCACAAAAAGTAATGAACCCATATATAAATTAATGCATAGCTTCAAAAGTATTCATTGTATTCACAACATTTTAACATCTAAGAATGACGGTTTATTTTGATACCCCATAAAAAGGAAATCTGTACCATAAACTAATCAATGGCTAATTAGTTATATACCCCTAAATTAAACATACCAGACGGTCTATATGAATTTCGGAATATTCCTAACAAAGAAAAAGCACTTTTAATCCTTCGTTACTGCGATTCATGGAAGCCGCCATGATAGCTGCTTCTGCCACAAGCAGTAGCGTAACCTTTCACACAGACCCATGGCGAGCGTAGGTGTTGCTATGGCATTCGCGACCCCACAGCGAAATTTGGTTTTTAGTGCTATTTTTACTTTTCGTTCTCAAAAGACATTGTTGATCATAAATATTACTTAAAATACATTTTTTTATGTTCTCCTGTAGTTTTATGGGTAAAAATTGTCGCGGTTTTTTTTTGAACGAATGTTGAATCTGAAGTTTGGTAGTATTCGCTTCGTGTCACCAAAGTTCACGAGCGCGAGTGCTGGTGGCACGGATTTCGCTGGTTTCAATATCGGGGGACCGTTACAGCGTAATAAAAAATACATCGGGTATCAATATGGCCGCCACCATGAATTGCAAAATGACCGTTGATCGTCGTAAGGAATTAAGAATTTCTCCTTTATTTGTACGTATAAGCTTGGGACTTTTACTGTTTGTCGTTTTTATTATTACTGCAACTATATAGCCATTGATAAGTTTATGGTACAGATTTCCTTTAAGGACAGGAAAAATGTGTGAAGCGCCAAAAGCGCCAAAATTTGCGCATTTTGGGTATAATCGCGCATTAGAGATCTGACTGCAAATTTTAAGATTTTCCCAAAATAATCATTTTTCAAGTACCATGTACATGTACTCGTTTTCCAAAAACTTGAGGACTTAAATAGATATCAAACTAAAGTTTATGTAGCGGGACATATGTACGCAAGCCTATATTGTAGTCCAAATTATGTAGGCCCCATACAGTGTGGATGACAAAAGACACTCAACATCAAATAAAACCAACACAAGCTGACAACACAAGAAGTTTAAACACCTTTCTGCGCTGCATCGCTAGAACAGAATAACATTAAAAGCAGATTACAATTGCTCATGTTGGGGGTATATATTTCATGGTCTACCAGCATGAAACAGACCTGTGCAAAGGTATGCAAACACGCATGAACTTTTGACTTCTATGTTTATGACAAAGAAAATTCAATTTTGACTTATCATGTGTCAACCCCCTACTACGTATAAAGATTAACAAAGCAGAAAATTCCCGGGAGAAAATTGTATTTTGCTTTTAAATTTTAAACCTAAAGGTTTCAATCTACCTGGTCTACTTGCAGACCTGTCTGGCATGGTACATGTATGATGGTATTCAGTTTTTTATCACAATGGTTTTAACCCTTGTTAAAAATTCTCATATTGACATTACTTTTCAATCTTGAGAATTCTTAGACTTTTTAAAAGAATATATGTTTTAAAATTCAACAGTTATGAATATGATTTAACCAATCCCAAAAAGAAAGTATCCAGTTTAATTTTGGTCCATGTCAAAGAAGGGACCAATCAAGACCTACCAAAAGTAAATATAGTGTGGTCCAAAAACAACTTTACCCAATTTAAAAGGTTTATTTCTCATAGTTGAAAAATCTGTTTCAAGTTTTTGTTGCATATCCTTAAAGAACATCTTTCTAAAAGTATAGAAAGATGATCGTTAGAAATTTGCAAGAACAATTTGAAAAAAACTTTTCAATTTGAGATATGAACCTTTGAAATTGGGAAAAGTTGTTTTTGGACCACCCTGTATAGATAAATTTAATTTACTAAGATGAATTAAAATGTTTGTTTGTTTTTTCCTTTTTAAAGCAATAATGGTGTTTAGTTATGCATCAAATTGAGATAAATATTGGAGTTAAATGCAGACCTGCCCTGCCAAATTCGGTATACATTGATTGATCTTGACACATGATCGATATTAGACCCAAATCAATTTTTTTTTAGCTGCTTCGACCAACAATACCTCGTATACCCTTAAATTCAATAAAACACATGAAGTGAAGTTAAACTAAAGTCCCACCAAACAGTCTTAGTCCGTCTTTGTTATAAAAATCAACTTTTGTTCCATGATTTGTATGGGGGAGTTGTAGTACATGCAGGTAGGTCTGTATGCAAAAAGAGACACTGTTTGCACCACTTAATACACATGAACAAAGAAACACAAAAGTCAGTTCCCTACCAGAGAGTTTACATTCAATCCCAATCTCATTAATTTCATACATATTTTCACCTTACATTTATTATAATGAAATAATCAACATGTTTTTAGTGCATCAATAGTAGCATTATTTACCTAATAGATTTGGCCTAAGGATGTCTATTTTAAGATCACCCAGTCAAACATTGGTTCACTACTCCTATACCATGTTCAGTTGTTATTTGTTTTGGAGTCAAAATAAACACTCTGAAGAACCTTACTGTTAACAGTTATGTCAATAAAAGTATTGGAAGTAAACAGTGAGCATAAAGTAATTTGAATATAGGGGGACCTCATTAGCATATAGTGGTACTATCTTTTGTTTGGAGCTGTGTAAATATTCTGTCATGCAGTCTTATTAAGTTAATTTGGTGGACATTAGAATGTGACCCATTCCAGCGAATTAAAAACCATTTTTCAACAAGAGCACCAATGGCGCTGTGGCTCTGTGCTTTTTTGAATGTGAAAGTAATTGCAGTCGAATGTGCAACAGGTGAAATCATATACATTGTATGTGCCAGATCACACGCAATCATACATCTTGCTGGTTGGTAGCTATATCTTATTTGCAGAGCATAATACATCCATCAATAAGTTTCATATCCACATGAGGTTTTAGTAATTTGACCACAGATGACCCCTGAGTGACCTTGGATGACCCCAAAATGACATTCCAAAAATTTGGCTTGAAATGTTAACTGTACCCACCAAGTTTCATGCCCATGCGAGTTTTTAGTAACTTAACCTCAGATGACCCCTGGGTGACCTCGGATGACCCTGACATGACCTTCCAAAAATTTGACTCTAAATGTTGACTGTACCCACAAAGTTTCATGCCCCTACAACAGTTTTTAGTAATTTGACCTCAGATGACCCCTTGGTGACCTCAGATGACCCCAAAATAACCGTCTGAAAATTTGACTCTAAATGTTAAGTGTACCCACCAAGTTTCATGCCCATACAAGTTTTTAGTAATTTGACCTCAGGTGACCCCTTGGTGACCTTGGATGACCCTGAAATGACCGTCCGATAATTTGACTCTAAATGTTGACTGTACCCACCAAGTTTCATGCCCATACGACAGTTTTAGTAATTTGACCTCAGATGACCCCTTGGTGACCTTGGATGACCCTGAAATTACCTTCCGAAACTTTGACTCATAATGTTAAGTGTATCCATCAAGTTTCATGCTCATACGACAGTTTTAGTAATTTGACCTCGGATGACCCCTAAGTGACCTCGGATGACCCCAAAATGACCGTCAGAAAATTTGACTCTAAATGTTAACTGTACCCACCAAGTTTCATGCCCATACGACAGTTTTTAGTATTTTGTCCTTAGATGACCCCTGGATGACCTCGGGTGACCTTCACCCACTAACCAATACAAACTTGTTCTGTCTGGGGTCAAGATGCACCCGCCCACCAAGTTTGAAGAATGTGCGACCCTAGTCTCCGAGAAAAAGGTTTTTGCATATTATGCATAAATTATGCAAATTAGGTAGGTAATTACCATATTTTGCGCTTACAATCGAATCAGGTCGAGATCCTCTGGTCATGCTACCCCCCCCACGTTTCATCATCATAGGGCTTAGCATTCTTACGGATCCCCAGAAACAGCTTCACAAGGCGGATTTCTTCAGATTTCCAACCATTTTGTAGAAGCGCCCATAAAATATGCAACTTAACAACTAAATGTGCATACTTTTCGCCAAAAACTAATCAGGTGATCAGCAGGTGTGTATCATTCCTGTCACAAGGTTTCGTTACCATGCACCGCTATCAATTTGCGCTGATATTCGCATAAATTATGCAAATTAGCTATGTTAATTTGCATATTTTCACCGAAAACATACGATTACGGAGCAAACTTGGATACCCTTCCTCCCACCAAGTAGCGTCCCCGTAGGTCTTACAGTTCCCCAGATACAGCTCCGGACAAACATTCGGACATCCCACCCCCACACACAGACGGAAATAGTGATTACTAAGTCCCATCCTGAACAAAGTTCAGAAATGAAATTTTATCAATTTGCGCTGATTTTTGCATAAATTATGCAAATTAGCTATGTTAATTTGCATTATTTTTCACCGAAAACATACAATTACGGAGCAAACTTAGCTCCCCCCCCTCCCGCCACGCAGCCGCCCCGTACGGCCAAGGCTCTTACAGTTCCCCAGATACAGCTCCAGACGAACACACGGACATCCACACCCCCAGACAGACAGAAATACTAAAAAAAAAAAAAAAATGAAATTTTATAACAAATTTTGTGACTTGAGATCATTTGCATTTTTTTTTAAACACCAAAACTGTTCTGTCCTGACATGTCATGTGTGTTGAACCCGGTCCAACCGAACAATCATAAGTTCTGTTCGGATCTGGATCTGCCTGGCCCTGGTCTGGATGCTGTACTCCGATTAAGCAGGACTAGCCTACATTATGCCTGCCACTTCCACATACTTGTGCATAATACGGAAGGTCGATTTGTGCCCATAAATGTTTAGGCCTATGTTAAACTGTATGTTATACAAATTGTACAGCTATCATTTCTACCCTATGACGAACCGACATACCTGTAAATCAAATAGCCCACAAAAAACTGGTCATCGCTGGTATTTTTCATGAAGAAAAACGACACTTTTTTACGCAGGAACATGTCCAAAACACGTCAGCTGACGTACAAGCCTCCCCACGCATGTACATAAACAAGCCGTGTTCATTGTTTAATTGTCACCTGCAGCTGTTCGCAAGAAAACTTTCTGCATAAAATTACCTGGGGTCGTTATCAGGCCTGAGACACACTGGCGCTAGTTTGAGGACAGTCACTGTGAGTTACTAATGTCGGCACATGCAGAAAATGCGTGATGGGTCGCCATTTTGTGACTCGTGCAAGCTAACACAAACAAATTATTGGACTTAATAATCTTTTCAAGTTTTAATAAAACGTGCATCTATCATGATAATATTACATTTTATTATTTTATTATTTGAATTACATAAGCTATGTCAATTTTGTGTCCATGTTAATTTTTATATGGATTTACCTGTGTTGATTTTAAACCGTTGTGAACGTGGAGCTACGCAAACTGGCAGGCGATTACCCACCATGCAATGCGAATACACGGAAACGATCCAGTTTAGGATGCATCGCAGTTCCTATTGTGTAAGCCAGGCGTAAACCGCCCATCCAACCTGATCGTGTGCACAGGATTTGTGCTGGAGCCTAGTTAATGCGCACAACCAATGCGCAGAAGAAGACCTTGATACTAGGCGGAGCTTACGTTTCACAAGAATGATTGACAGCGTGAGTAAGTGAAATTCTGTTCTGTGATTGGTACAAAAATATGGTTCTCGTATAAATGAATATATTATCCATGGCTTCCAAATTAGGTACCGTGTCTTCCACAGAGCCCTATATAGGGCTCTATGGTCTCTACTCATCATACACGACCGTAGAAGATCTGGCCAGCGACGACGCTTGCCAATCAGGCTAGCTATTTGTACGGCGTGGCTTCTCATCCTTTTTATTATCTCTGGTCTTGTCACGCTGGTAGATTCGCCCACCTGTGATTACTGACCTGGATCTGACAGAAGATTGTGGAATTTACGATTTTCAGCAGCAGGATTTTATGAAACTGCCAATATTTGCAAGTATTCTGAAGGATCGGTAATAATTAAAATATTTTTCATGGTGTCGGTAGTGCAAGTTGAAGTTAGTGAATTTGTGGTTTTCTATGTTATGTGCAAGAGTGTTTTCAGGAAGCGTAAATAGGCAGGCCGTTATGCTAAGCTCTCCATCTTATATGTAAGTTCGGCGACGAACTGGACACATCACACGGGAGTGTGATGTGTCCAGCCTGGATATAAGCCTACATCACATCAGTGTTTATTTCTGATAGATTTCACTTCATGATTTTTTCTTCAATTTCATCACTTACGAAAGTACAAAAGTAGACAATCTAGTAGTCAGTATAACCTCGGAGCAGTTCGTGTGAGACCTACGTACATGGAATAGTAGTACATGGCTTCCGAATTTGGAACTTCACATGTTCAACTTGTCATGCCGGTCGAGTCCCGCGTTTACAACTAAAATCAAACCACTTCTATATTAAGTCCATCGCTGAATTTTACAAATAACTTAAATAAACATCTTTATATTTAATTAAAAAAATATTATGGTATGCTCGTAAATGCTTCGGAATGACATTTACCAGAAGCTCATGAGCTCAGAATGGTAAACAAACTAGCGTATTTTCACCTCGATTATGCACCGTAGCTCAGTGTTGCCAAAACTTTTCAGCGTCAAGGCGCGGCGCATTGACTCGCCAGGCCGCGGTAAAGGATTCTCAAGTAGCCCAATTTTTTAAACTTCCAAAAAAGCGCCCAATACCGGATATTTGGGCGGATTTACCCGAATTTAGACCGCAAAACACCCAATTGGGCGGAAAAGCACTTGACTTTGAAACTTCCGGTACTTACTGGGAAGTTTACCGATCAATAAATGGTCACAAAACCCATTGTAATTTCAATTTGGAGCTTCAAACCTTTATAAATCGGCTAAATTGAAAGGAAAATACATCAAATTAGTGCCGCGGCCTGAGACTGGCAAAAGTAGCCCAATTTTAGACAAGTAGCGGCATGCTTTTTTGAGTAGCGGCAAGTGATCGCCAAGTAGCCCAATTGTGCGCCTAAGGCGCGGCGTTGGCATCACTGCCGTAGCTCTCTGTGGTTGGGTTTGCAAGGTCAGTGGGTCAGTGAACTTAGTCTCCTATGCAGCCAGTTTGGTTACGCTCCTCCACAAAAATGTTTGTGTGGAAGGGGCGGAGCCAAACTGGCTGCTGTGGAGACTACTGCAAGAATCGATCAATCACACAAAACTGTTTGCTGATTGGTTCAGAAATGGTGATGTCATCAATCAAGAAAAACTAATCGATTTATTGGTTCAAAATAGCCTCATGGAAAAGTACGAAGTTTGTTGAGCATCGCAGCTTATTGGTAAAAACGTGACCTTTAACAAAAAAATCGGCACAGTGCTTTCGTACTGCACTTGCGCAAGCCAAATAGTCCCCCAGAAAAGTCATTTGTTCAGATTTATTCGGGGATTTATTCAAGATTCAGACATGTTCTTGACTATTTTTTGACATTCCTTACCTATCTCTTTATTTAAATTATAAAGAAATAGTGAAGAAAAGTTAAGAAGTAGTCAAATAATTTCTGATCTGAACTAAATCTTAAAGGGACCATTGAAAGAAAAACATATTTGGTATCAAAATAAAGCTAATAACATATAGAATCCATTTCTAAAATGATAAACGCAATTTTCCTTTATTTTACCCCCAAATCAGCAAATAAAGACAAAGCGCCCAATGTCGCGTCGTTCCGCCCAATTCATATGTGCAGAGACACGTGGCAACCCCTGTGACGTCAAAGTGGTTATCCTTTCCGCTGCATGGCAACACTGCATAGTCCATACTTGGTCCTAAACCAACGCATGAACGTGTTTACAGCAATGAACTTTTATGTGCCTTTCAAGCTCTTTTAGGCCTAACAAGTATATTAAAAAGGATATTATAATATAAATTACAAAGCTACAATGACTTCTATGATAGGCCTATATATAAATTCTAGCTAGGCCTACACAACTGGCCAACAACGGGGAAACATAGGCCTAAGTAAGTTAGGCCTAGGCCTTCATATTGACAAAGTCAAAGCTGTCAGTGCTAGCTGCTCGGCGTTTGCAAGAGAGTGTCATTTGTTTTGACTGAGGCATTCTGATAATTTAGCAACTCTTTCTTTCTATTTCCTCTGAAATATCTGGTGAGGATAGGAAAGAGAAGACAATGATGTTTCGGGCTACCCCATGACATGCGACTTAATTTCTTTATGCCTAATTAGCCTACCTCCCGGGCGTGCGGCCTAGGTTAGGCCGTATAAAATTAATATTTTGGTTCTCGTCCAGAGGCTTTTCATGAATTGATGAGGGAGGGAGGTGTTTTTTTCAGTGTAAAATCAGCATTGTCTGCAGTTTTCGGTCTTTTCCAACAGTGCTCGAGGAAACGATGACGCACTTTTTTTTCAAATGTGAGATTCTGAGGGATAAACCCCCTAGAGTAGGCCCTACCACAAAAAGACTTGGAAGTGGTCCTTGTTCTCTAATAAACTTATTTATAAATAGGCCTATGTATGAAAAATTCATAAATCATTCCAAAGTCTAAAATAATTGAAAAATCTATTTTTTTTAAATCTGACAAATCCCAGAAATTGAGGAGGGAGGGGACGAGAACCAAAACATTAATTTTATACGGCCTTAACCGCCAGGCCTAAAACGCAAGCCGATCCTGACTCCGAAGTTTGGAAGCTGAATTGCGAGTGATTAAAGTGTGTTGCTTGTTTAAACGGTCGCTCCGTGTAGAGACACACAGGTTCAAAACAAAAGTCAGGCTCGGGAGAGCGAGTTGGCGCGGTTGTTTCCTCGCCTTTTTTTGCACCACTACTGAGGTCCCGGGTTCAACTTCAAGCCCCTGGCGCGCGGCCCAAAGACTCATGTGAACTTGGTTTATCTCGATCCCGCAGGTTTTCTTCGGGATCTCCAGTTTCCTCCTGCTTCTCAAAAATCGGTGATTAGTTGTTTGGTTATCAAAACTTCCTTCACCCAATGAAATTTGGGGAGCTGAAAAGATAATTGGTGGATGTTACAATCCAAGTGCGGCTAGATTTGCGACAGGTTCGGCAGCATCCAGCCAAGATGATGCGATCTGATTGTGATAAGTACCATGGCAGCGAAATTACAGCGCTTTGAACCCTCCAAGACCTGGGAAAAGGCGTTATTATATAAAAGCCGAAATTTATTTTTATTTATTTTTAAAAGCCTATGAAAATGAGAAACAAATTTGAAGATAAAGAACCACGAGAGGAACATATAAAGGCCACTCCAAACAATCATATGAACAATATTTACTGTCAGCCTTTAGTTTGCGTTATGGAAATGCTTATAGGCCCAATCCAATCTCAACTCCCACTGATACTTGAAAGTGCAAAGTGTCCGAGCGTTTTATCAAAGGTAGGCCTACAGTTACAAAGTTTATGTTAATTGGGTAAATCTTGTAAAATACAGCGCGCCTGGCTGGATATTTCGTTATTAGAAATGACTGACATCAATTTCGCATAGCCTAGGCCTACCCCGGTCCTAACCATCCATGGATTAAAATAAGTGTAGGCCTATAATATTTCCCATTTGATGTTTGTAGCATATAGGCTTTTTGAAGACCTATGTATGTTTATAGGCGCTCCTCGTAATTTATTTCAAGAACAGCTTGTATGTCATGTTCTTCTGAACCAACTTCTTCATCTGCCGTTCAGCTACTGCCCCAAATATTGGCAAGTCTCCCGTATAACACATGGTAGGCCTATAGGGGAATAAATTTGCAAAATAAAAGGGCCTAGGCCTACTTTGCCTTGTTTGGGGTATGAAAATAAGCACTTTTGAAAGTTAACTTATGGAAGAAAAAGCTTTTTTATACCAATTGTCAGGTTTTGGAAAAAATAATCATCTCTTGAATATTTTTTAAGGTAGGTCCTACGGAAAATACATAGGCCTATAATAATACCCATGGGAGGTGCTCGCGCCGGCACATCATCTGCAATTTATGTGTTGCGACAAATCTTGGCGATATTCCCCTCAACATCGTCACTATATCATAGGCCTATAGGCATACTCATAATTAGTTTTATATATGCCATGTAGGGCCTACATAAAGTCATCGGAATCATGGTCATGTTGACCGGGGGTTGAATTTATGAATAAGTAAAATAGGAAGCTGCATGCTTGATGATGATAAAAAAACAATTGATCGTCCCCGCCCGCTTCCTTTCGCATGGCATTGCAATTGAGGGAGTCTGAAATGTTTAATGTTATTTTCTTTATTAGGGGAAACTTCTTTTTTTAAATGTTTCAAAAGTTAATAATATTGTCAATAGTTTAGATTTGCTTCTGTCCAATAAGCATTTCAATTTAGAGGCTTTGTTTTAATCATCCTCTCAGAGAACCATCAAATAACAAGAGCCTCGATCCTATCATCCTCCGTGACAAATTACACAACTAGTAATAATGTCCGGGAATAATACATAGGCCTAAATGATCCATTTGCATTGTAAAAAATAACTAATAAATGATAAATAAAAAAGGCCCTCCACTTCCTCTTTTTGATAACAAGTGGACAATCAACTGAAATTTTGTTTTTACTTGACCTTTAAATAATTATAAGTGGTTGTATTACCGTGATTATTGCATCTGACAGTCTAAACGCAGGACAACCGATTCTTTTGTTCTGCTTAGTCGCGCTAAAAGTCGATCGATACATGTTAAAATCAGCACAATTCCGAGATGCACCTTTTTGCTATGAAATTTATTTTCTCGGTCAAATATAAAGCAAAATTTTTTTTTTCTTCAGTAATGTCAAATAAAAACGTAGTGCTTGGATGAACATTTTTTTTTAAAATCCTGGTGTTAAAATTAAGCATCAAATTGTGTCTTTTAGTGTGATATTTTTGATTTTTATAGGCCTTTAGTTCGCCCGTGAGCTTTTTACAGAATTCATTTTTTAGCGTCTCAAACTAATATAGTTTGCTAAAGAAAGATATTTCCCACCTCTGTAAAGCACATCGTGTGGGTCTATATATTATAGTTTTGTCAGAATTTCCGTTTTATTTTACCCTTTTTCCCTTCATCCTCCGAAAATGTCAAAATCAGTACTTTATCTCGAGAGCAACCAGCTGAATTAATCGATATTTCAATTGTTGTCAACCAGGTCCCTTTTCCATTGAAAACCAGGATTGCCTGACCAGCGATTTGGTAGCCCAAATCCCCAATTCTGGTAAATGAGGTGAATTTTGGAAATTTTGTCTGTTTGTTTGTTTGTTTGTTTATTTACCTAGGATGAGGTCCATGGGAAAATCCACTGTCCAAACCTAGAAAAATTCGCGTGTTATTAGAGGGGATTTTAATTTTCTGTCCCTCCCATCTCCAGGTGAATTTTGAATGACCCCCCCCCCCCCCATCGGGCATCTCGGGTTGGCATTTTCTTTACACCCTTCAGACTTGCGTTCGGGTTTGTGTAGGCCTATTTGTCATAATTTAGCGCTATAGGACCTACTTTATAAATGTATAGCTATAGCCGTGCTATATAAATATTATAAGGTACCGGTATGTAATATTATGTAGGCCTATGGGGGTGGGGTGGGTACTCAACACATTTTAACCATGACTTACAATGCAAGGCTCATTGTTGCCATAAATGATTTTTCCTTTAGGTCATTATAATAGGTTGTTATAAACTTCCATGTTTAACCTTGTATTGTTTTGGCTGCTTCATTATGACTTTCGGTGGGTTTAAGCAAACAAACACAAACTAAAGGCACTATACCCAGTCACCTTCATGACAATTGAAACACCAGGTAATTTCTTTGCTATATTGAAGTTCTGGCAACACTCTATCCAGGCCGGGCACCCAGAGATATCGATCCACAATGCTAGTATTAGCCGAAGATTTCACGCGTGGATTTGAAAATATTTCAACTGGTAGTCAAAAATTATCGGTTGTCCTGCGTTTAGACTGCTGATATTTAGATCGCGATCGCTGTTGTCAAATTATCCCGGCAAAAATGTCAACGCAACACAAAACGCGTAACCACAATGACGTCATCAGGAAAGCGCCCAATTTTCTACTTTTGATAAATGACGCGCGATGTAGCGTCGGAAGGGGGTAAATCGAGTACGTTGTTTTCATTCTATTTTTATTTCTAAAATAGTTAGTTCTTCAATTGTTTTAGATATTGATTCTATATTTTATGGGCTTTATTTTGATACCAAATCATATTTTCTTTCAATGGTCCCTTTAAGAAATGTACCTCCATTGGTTTCCGTCTGTATTACGCATCTTAAATTATACAGACCAGAATAATCTCTAGCACACACAGGGAACCAAGATATAACTCGATTATCGTGACTATTTTGGTCTTTTTTACCCAAAAATAATACTTTTATCGCCTGAATTTCAATAAAATCTGGAGTGCAATCGATTCGAAAATAACTTAGCCAAACTTAGAAACGAAACTTAAGTCTTCAAATCAGTCATTAAATGATCCTTAGCATAAAAACCAACAGCGTATTGTGGCCTGAAAATGAATGCTAGTTAGTTGCATGACAAAGGCACTGATAAGCTCCGCTCAGAGCCAAAAAATTAAGATGTACTTAGAATTTGTAGAAAGGTCCTATAGGCTCAGCCCAGAGATGCCAACATTAACATCCAGAAAATAGGGAGGATTCAAACAAAAAATAGGGAGGTTTTCAAAATTACATGCAAATTCAATGGCACATAACTTGTCAGAAATAGGGAGGTTGCCAAATTTGGGTGTCAAAATGGACAAAAATGTTTCCAAAAATAGGGAGCCTCTCTATCAAATAGAGAGGGTTGGCATCTCTGTCAGCCCCCTCAATAATTTTGGTCCAGATGAAGTAAAAAAAATGTGACCATAGTAACCAGGAAAAAATGTGTGTTTTTGACCTATTTTTCGCAAAATTTCCCCGACACCAAGGGGAAAACCCTCTCAACCACACCCCCCCCAGGATGGGTCGCCAAAATGTTGAAAATCTTCCTATGCCAATGAGGTCCAAATATTACCGTACTAGCCTTTTTTGTGATAACTTGCTTTTGAAAAGTGAATGTTTTGTTTTGAAGTACCGTAAGGCCCTTCGCACTTGATTATTAGTTTCCTATTAAAGAGTTTGAAAAAGGGACGAGGTGACTTTTAATTATTATTTTATTAATTATTAATTATCTTTTATTTATATTTATTTAGTTTGAACTATTACAAGTAACTATTGACTCGTTTTGACTAGAGCGGGCATTTAATTATTTCACAACAATATTCGATTTTAAATAAGTAAAGGTGGAGTTATTCATCATTATTGTTGATATTATTAAAGTCAGAAAATGGCACTTAGTAGAAGTAGTTGAAAGTATTTTAAAGGAGAAAATTAGAAATAAAAATAAAATAATCAATTATTTTGAGATTTTCAATTTTGGATGCGGGCGGTAATTAATCAAGTGCGAAGGGCCTAATGATGAATTTGGGTAATTCGTAATTTCCATGTCAATTCAACAAGATTTTTCAGAAGTTTCCCACACTACGTCCTCTCAGAATATCTTCTAATTTAATTTCAAAATGTTATACCAACAGTCATTAGAAAAAACACAAGTTTCAGATCCCAGGCCCTTATTGTTTTCCTGATGGTGGCCGATCAAATTTTGGTGGTTTTTAATCACAATTTTTTAACTTCACCTAGGATTATGGGGGGTGAAAGATATCTCCCCCCTCCCGGTTTCTAAGCCTTTGAATAACTATTTTGCTAGAAAGTTTTGGTCTCATTTTAAAGGGGAAACCACACTCGGTCAGTTCAGCTTGTTCAATGGAATAAAACTAAGCATAAAAGAAAGGTACAGTACACAGCTCGTCATCATCCCTATATCTTTGTGTCAAAAATTGCCGTGATAGTACGGCGAATCCTCTTGTTTTTCAACAGCTACGCATGACGATTTTGTTCGAGATAGGCCAAGTGAATCAGGCTAAGCATAGCATTTGTAAACACGATATGAGATACCACAGAGTTTCTATTCAACACGTTTTTACGATTTGCGCATGCTCAGTACGGTACCCCATATGATGTTGCCATTTTTAATACAAGAAAATTCGATTTGTTGTCTGGTAAAACCCAGGTTTTGTTTTCAATACACTGACTGGAAATTCAATACACTAATCAGCGGCGATTGCTGTGGATATATTTTACTGCATTTTATACATTATAACGATTTTTAAATCGTACATTAAAAATGTGATATTCAACTGTTCAAGAATTGAAATCAGATCCACATGCTGTATAGAATATTAAATCACAAGTCTATAATACAATGTAGTCCGAATAATCAGACCCAGAACAAAATATTAATTTCTGACATGATCGTGTTCTGGGTCTGAACTGTTTCCATTCGAAATTTTGATGGCAAATTGGACAAAAGAAGCACGTCATGGTCCTACTTCACAGTTTTTTAATCCCCTATTCATGTTGCGTGAATCACACTATTGTGGACCATCCTTTTGATACTCGAGTATTTGGACAAGCGGAACAGTTTTGACTAGGCCTTTTGTCTACCTCTCTGTTTGTAAACAAACAAGGAGGTCGAAATTGTCCTTCTCGCCGAATACGAAAGTCAGCGTAATAGTAGGCCTACGGCACTAAATACAATGCACATATCGAGACATGCAACTTTCTTTATCTGCGTCAATAATAGAATATTTATTTGAATAGAATTGAATTGAATACATCTCTACATTTTGATTTTGTACTTCACCACTGACTGAGCGATCTATAGCGATCAATTTCTAGCCAATCATATACAGGACCAGTTGTAGTAACTACAAATTTCGAACATTTGAGGACTTGTTCTCAAGTTGTAGCAGGTTCCAAAATGGTGCCCAGTACGTAAAATGTTGGCAAGTTTGCATTAATATATCTAGTAAAATACTCACTTTAGAAACCTGTGGCACTGATGTATGTTATCTGTGATTCCTGAACTTATTCTGTAGACGTATCAGCTGTTGTCCAAAGAAATAATTAAAAAGATGATTTTTTAGTGATTTTTAAGAGCAGCGAAAAGTCCATGCCATGACTATGTCGCCGTAGACCCGTTGTCGACCCACTTATGGAGCTGCTCGAGCTTAAACTGGCCCGAGTTGTTTATTTATTAAAATCCACGTGCAACACATGCGCACTCAGTCACACGGCCGGTTGATGAATTCTTAGAAAAATCTAAAGAAAAAAATTTAGATGTGGATAAATTTCCTCAAACTCGATCCACTTATAGGTTTTTATTGTTTTTAAAATATTCTAACTTAAGAATGTACCATTTTCAGGTTGTTTTTTTAAAGGGTAATGAACATTATTGACATTTTTATCAAACATTTTCTAAGACATAAATGAAGATGGCGCTGGATGGTACCTGCGTACTGCAACAACTTTATCTAAAATCCACTCAAAATTAACCATCAAAATTAATTTCTTTTTTAAATATAGGTTAGTTGAGATACTATTTATTTGCTTTTTACAATAAATATTAATTTTCATGCATCAAGTCATTCGATGTCAGTGGATGGAGTTTTTGTATTTTGTTTCAAGGCAGAATGACAGATTACATCAATTCTGCTGGCGCACATGGGAGTATAGGGTTAATCCACCAGTCCTTCAACTGCTTACGCACGGTCATCGGGTTGTGCCATGTTTATTGTTTTGAGATCGGGCCGAGGGACTCAGGCTAGGCTGGGTCATGGGTCGAATACATCCGGGAATGCATCACAGATTTGCGAGTTGCAACATTAAAATGGTGGAATGTCTGAAGCGACGCTAGAGGATTTCAAATGTGTGGAATTTTTTATATTCTGTTACCATTTTAACTGGAAATCATACGGAATCGATGGATGCATATGAATCTTGTGATACTTAAGCATCATTCCATGCTAGGCATCAAGCCTTGAAATAAGGATTTCGGAACCAGGAGCAATTGTACTATAATTTAACAATAAATTGCTCCTGGTCTATGTCTTTGTGTGTAATTTTCCAACAGAAGCAGGAGCATTTTGCCAATCACCAGGCGCAAATTGCGCCTGGTGCTCCCCTTATTTCAAGGCCTGCTAGGCATGTTCACAAAATTTTCAAGTAGGATATTTCACATTGAAATTATTTTGCTTAAAAAGGTGATTATTTAACTTAAAAAATGAGGGGTCAACCATGTCTGTAGGTCAAAAATTAGCGAAGTTATGGGCAAATGTCTGTTTTTAAAAAACTGCACTTTTCTGTGCCCATCATTGACAATGCCTTACACTGACTCACTGTACAAAAAAAGCATGTAATGCATCATTTTTTACCACGATGATCCATTTTATACAAAGGCGATTTTATTTTATGAAATCTAACTTTCACTGCATGCTGACTTCTGTATCAAGGATAAAGTACCAGCACTTTTTAGACTACGTCGTCAAGTTTCTGGTGTCCAAATTTCAAATTTTTGTATTTCCCTATGGGGATCACATCATCACACAGTTAAGCCATTGACTGTGAGCTACTGTGGACACAACTTTTTGGATTGAATGTCGCCCTCTATAATAAGCAATGTGGACATGTCTATCCATGCCAGTGTTGGCGAGTACTGACCGTTTGGGAAGTCACAGGTACTGTTGGCAAAATTTGTAATTTGCAAAAATCAGTGAATATGGCGAATACCCGAATAAACGAATATTAGCATGTACATACTACCTGTTGGAACTCAGACGCGGGAGTCTGAGTTCCAATTATTGGAACTGATACAGGACTCCTTTTCTTGCATTCGGTGAAATACCAATCGCCCATCGCTCACCAACGGAGTATTAAGTTGCAGGGAAAAATATTTATAATACAGGGTGTCGACACTGCGCAGTAGCTCATTATGTTTGTTAAGTCATGAAAGTCGAAAACATGTTACTTGCTTGTTGCGAAACTAGTTTAATAATTTTTTGTATGAACTACATGTAGTATGACTATGAAACAAAAGTTCTTGAATTGAAAATATGAATGATAAATTTGCAATTTTAGCTATAATTCTGAAGCGATATAATTACTAGCTCGGGTGGTCTAAAAAGTCAAGATCGCCAACACGACAGTGCAATGAATACATTATAGTGGAGTGGATAACAGGTCTTTGGACTTTGATCATTTGAACCGGTCATGCATAGCCCGTCAATGCGTTGCTGGAATTCTAGCGTCCCTTGCAACGAGCAAAAATTCACATCATTCATACAATTATCATTATCATTCATGATACTTACCGAAAACAGTTCCGAATTCAAAGATACGAACGGTGTCACTCGTCAAACAAACGCTTAATATGTCCTGTATATTCCTAAGAATATGACATCCAATTCAGAACCCAAGAATTCTTCTATCATTTGCTAAAATCCGTAAAATTCTGTGTGATGTTTACACCACCCGGCGTTTTCGTACCTGTACCTTTCACAGCTATTTCATGATTGATTGATTCAGAGAAAATAAAGGTAGAGAAGCGACACTCCGTACAATTAACGTGCAGACGGCCTATACCGATGTGAGGACAGAAAATGTGACTCTCCTGCTAGTCTCGGGCGCGGGCCAGACTGTATGCGGTATGAACAAAAACATAATTAACTGGTTGTGTAGGAGACTAGCAGGAGAGTCACATTTTTCTGTCCTCTGCTGTCCTCCGGAGTGTCGCGGTCCTGATTGATTGCTTGCTTTGTGAATCGATCGATTGGATATTTAGGTACATGAATGAGGGGGTAATTCTTCATAATATCGCGGCTCAGAGAGCAGCGGACAGGTCATTGTTAAATTAACTATCGAAAACTAAGTGGTGAAAAGAGTGGTGAACTGGCTCTTTTTATCATATCGTAGATCCAGGCCCGTACGCAGGATTTTTTTTTGGGGGGGTGCTGATTTTGAAAAAGTGGACTTTTTTCCCAAAGGGGGTGCGATTTTGTGAAATGTGGACTTTTCCCCCCAAATTTGGATCTTTTTTGACCAAAAAAACGTGAAAAACCTGATTTTTTTGCTCGCTACGCTCGCAAATTCTTCAATTTTGGGACTTTTTGTATACTTTTTGCAAATTTGGGGAGGTGCGGTCGCACCCCCCCCCCCTGCGTACGGGCCTGCGTATATCCTAAAGAAAATGGTACTTTATTCTTTATGATTACGATTAAAAAAAAAAAAACGAAATAATAATAATAATTAAAGGATGATAATATTATATACTATAATATATAGGATTTTGTTTTATATTAAAGAAATTATAAACATTTTTTTATCATAGGCCTAATTTAACCGTTAAACATAGGCCTAGGCCATATCATTTCGCAACATCTTATATAGAAATAGATTAGCAAACCCTAATAAAACAAAGTCAAACATAAGGATAACTTAAAAAGAATAAAAATCTATTTCTTTTGTTTTTTCCTGGTATTATGAGGAAAATGATGAGAATTGAAAACAAACATCTACAAAAAAGTTATTCTTATGTTTGACTTTGTTTTATTAGGGTTTGTAAATCTATTTCATTTGTTGTTTTTTCATTGTATTATGAGAAAAATTAAGAAAATTTAAAATAATGTTATTATGATTGACTTTGTTTGATTAGGGTTTGTAAATCTATTTCTTTTGATTTTCATTGTATTATGAGGAAAATAATTATGAGATATGAAAATAAGCATCTTATAAGTTATTCTTATGTTTGACTTTGTTTTATTGGGGTTTTAAAATCTGTTTCTTTTGTTTTCATTGTATTATGAGGAAAATTATGAGAATTAAAAATAAGCATCTAAAAAGTTATTCTAATGTTTGACTTTGTTTTATTAAGGTGTGTGAATCTATTTCTTTTGTTTTTTCATTGTATTATGTGGAAAATTATGAGAATTAAAAACAAGCATCTAGACAAAGTTATTCTTATGTTTGACTTAACAAAATTGGTCTTCTTCTCAGCACGGTTTCAATTTTCGTGACGGTAAATGACGCAGATTTCTGGACAGGAAATTTTAGACATAAAGGTTGAAATTGTTTTTACTCCTTGCTGTGAAAGATGTGTTACAATAACTTTTTCTACAATAGACAACACATAATTTGTAATTCCTGGTGTTTTTTACGTTGCTGAAATTATCCACTATTCTTAGTCAGTGGGAGTGATCTATTACGTAGACACATAATCTGATTGGACAATCGCATGTTTTTGGGTGTCGTCTATCTGAATGTTGTTAACGCGTAACACGCTCATAGAGGTGCGCGTATGTATCGCGTTTTATGCGTAGACGCAGTGCGGAATACTCGCACGCGCTAGCAGTACGCGCAGCAAAAGATGTGAAGTTGTAAACAAGTTTCGTTCATTTTAGAAAACGGGGAGTTTTTATGATGGTAACTTAATTTTTGCTTTAAAAAATAGTTTACAGTTATTAAAGTAATATTTAACTAACTAAGAATGAGAATAAACGATATGAATTTTTATTTTGCCTATCCTCTACCTATGATAGACGACAGTTCTTCTCAAATTTCGATGTTTTAAGAATTAATGTCGTACGTACTGCGCGTTCGACTAATATTTCCATCGTAATAATAAAACGACGGTTCCTGCGTTTTATTCAAAATCTCGAATTTTGACAAAACTACAGCACCTAAAGTCTTGATTTTTGCAGGGTATGTTAGTTTACTAAAGTACGTAAAAAACAGCAAATGTTATAATGTGGCTTAAGATTGATTTTCTTGGTGTACATGTGTCAAAAGTCAACTTGCTTTAATTCTCGTAAAAAATTTAGCCAAATTGTCTTGGCAGAAAAAGAATATACTAGCTGCGATGTATATAGCTATGGTAAAAGAGCTGTAACTCTTTGCTGTCGAGTGTTACAAATCTTTTAAAAAGATGTGTAGGATTCAATAAAATTTGATAGCCTCTGTATTTATTTTCTGAACTTTATATCGCAGATAATAAAAACTATATATAAACGTGCCTTGAAACTATTTTAACTGGTTTGCTATCATTTACTCATCAAGGCGCTCCACCGTTATTATAAGGACTATGCTAATAATTTAAAGATTGACATGTAGAAAATAAACCATACTTGATTGACAGAAAGTACTAAATGTGTACCTATTACGGTTTGGTGGCATTCCTCTTCCAAACGCGACCAAGTCAGGGCGGCCCGGTGAAGCAAAATGTGCATTGGATTAACACGGGAGTTTGGATAAGATGGTAGATTTCCTTTCGCATACAAATTCATGCTCCCCCGTTATTAAAGCTTGTACCGGATTAAAAATTCAGATATTTTGAAAGGAATAAGTAATTGAAACATAGAGCAAGTACTAAAATCAGAGCTTTTATACTTTTGATATATGACGCTAACTAGTTCATCTCCTATACCCACAGCACAGCGCTACTAGTACGGGTCAATTACCTATGTGAGTGCCCCTGTGTTGCAGTGTGCATACATGTAGTTAACAATAACTGCATGATGCCTCGCGCCAATCGATCCGTGTTCAACGTATAAGTGACGTATATTTTATTGCTTAAGCATTGGAGACATAGGTATTAACCCTGAAAATAGGGACCAACATTTTACGATTTTTCTTATAACTGTAAAACTATTAGATGTACGACTCCCAGAAAGCAATGCGCGCGAGCTACTGGAAACAAACTTGTTTCGTTTTTTGTTTGTTTGTTTGTTTGTTTACCCAGGTTGGTCCGTGAGGAACACATGCTAATCCATGGAAAACCATGGACCGTTCCAAGCTCATACAAATGCACAAGCCTGGATAGCCAGTGTAGGCTAATATATGCATGTTGGCCTAGATAGCTTTGATAAACAAAGCAAGAAATGGAAGAAAATAGCTAGGAAAAAGAAAAAAGAGAGAAGGCCACTCCCAAACACAATTGTACAATTTTACTCTTAGCCCTTACTTCGTGAGAAAGGAAACTGGAATTCCAATCTCAGGCCCCGATGCAAAGGCTGGGTTGGCATCTACCCTCGGAATGGTCCAACTTGAAAGTGGCCTGTCAAAAATGCTTGCCTGATAAGTGCAGAACAAAGCTTTTTATTCAAACTTTTTCAATAGTATACGCAAATCCTGCACATCCTGAAATGACATCACAGTTGTTTTAAAAACTCTTTTAATCCTCTTTTAAACCACTATTACGAACAAATATAGTTCATCATTTTGGCATATTTCAAACTTGTGCAATATAATTTTTGACTGCCAAGGTTGAGTTTTATACATGTTATATCTTTACATGCATATGTTTGAATATTAGTGGAGATACCACTTTCTTGCTACATAGGGTCCCGTGCATCGTTTTTTGGCAAAGATGCCAGCCGGATTAGAATTACTTGTTAGAGTCTCTTCTATGTGTTTAACCCGACTGGCATTTCTACAATGTGACGTGAGCTGAGATATTTTGGTTAAAATGTGTTTTTTGCGACTTTTTTTTTCAATTTCTACCCAAACATTTCAAATCTAAACGTAGCTATAAATGGGTTTTTTTTGGTCATGTTTTTTTTATTTTTTTTCTGGCGTCGATGGGACACCGTACCATGATAATTCAATGTTATCTGGACGTGCAAAGGTGGTTTACTTTAGCAGCAGAAACTGCACACGTACATGTAGTTACAGATTGTATGGGCCAATAACATTATTACAATATTCGATTCGACAGCAATAATCAAAAACCTATAATAATATTTGCTGTGCTATAGGAGCTTGAGCCAACTGCAGAATGAAAACATCCATCGGTAGGCCTAATACCCGCTCAGCTATGCAAACCATCGTTGTGTGTTACCTTCTGAGTCACGTGCAAGGTAAATGTTGTTTGCATGACTATATTTTTAGGGACTGTGCAATAATTATATAATGTCCCTCCTCGGAATGGGCAAATTTTAAAATAGCCTGCCAAAAATGCTTGCCCAATAAGCGCAGAAAAACCTTTTGAGTCAAACGTTTTTCAATAGTATACGCAAATACTGGAATGGCCCTGAAAATGTTCTTTTTCAGATGCACCCCTTGCACTATCCTTGCTGTAGGTTCTCACAACAACTCCTAACTTCTGATAAAGAGGGTGGTGGGATTGGAATTGTAAATATTGGTCTGTATGGGTTGGTTTCCTGTATATGCAGAGTTTGGTCGTGCCATCTGGTATCTTGATGATGAGAGTGTCTAAGAATAGTATGCTGCCTTCAGATTCCTCCTCGTACGTGAACTTAATTCTACCTGTCGGATCAGCTTGGTTAAGGTGTTCAGTTTAGTTGTCCACTTCTCCGCGCTTGATGATCTCTAGCACGTCATCAACAAGTTCATTCAGAGACCATGTTATCTGGATGTGCAAAGGTGGTTTACTTTAGCAGCAGAAAATGTTCGCGTACATGTAGTTACAGATTATATGGGCCAATAACATTGTAATGCCGTTAACTTGTACTTGCAGCAGACTGTGTACAAAGGTAATGGTCACTAATGTTTTAAACATTATTGTAAGAAACATGTTAACTCCAAGGTGATATGAGATGTCATTAAATTTGAGTGTACATCTTTTTGTGTCTTGTAGCTGAGACATTGACGACATCATTGGACATCAACGAGTGTAAAGCGTTCCCTCCGCCTTGCAGCCAATCTTGCCACAACGCTGATGGAAACTACAGCTGCAAATGCAGTGAAGGATTCATCTTGAAACCTGATCTGAGGTCATGCAGAGCCACTGGTCCGAACCCACTCGTCATTTTCACAAATCGTTACGATATCAGGCAGTTTAACATCATCACCAATGAGTATCGTCATATTTTTGATAACCTATGGAGTGCCGTAGGCCTTGACTTCCACATAGAGAGCCGAAGCTTGTATTGGACTGACGTAGCAAAGGAGAAAATTCAAAGGTATTATACCATCATCATTTTTACCGATGTTAAGTGAGTGATAATGCCCAGGTAATATATGTTTGCACTTTGTATCCTCGCAGAGGTCGTATTGAAAATTATGGCACCGGCACCGCCGAAGTAATCTTATCAAACGTGGACACTGCTGACGGAATTGCTGTTGACTGGATCCATGGTAACCTCTACTGGACAGATACAGGGATGGATACCATCAGCGTATCGAATCTGGATGGTTCAAAACACAGTGTGATCATAGACGATGGTTTGGATGAGCCTAGAGCAATTGCTGTTGACCCACGATCTGCGTAAGTGTTGAATTACATGAGAGAAGTTACGATCTGCGTATAAAGCGTTACATGAATCAGAGACGAAATTCAGTAATACTAAATAATAATAATGCTCTCGAAAATAATAATAAGACTTGACAAGTTGTGATTGGAGGAACATTGATCAAGATACTTTGTAAGTGAACAGTTATCATGATTATTATAACAGAACAATTATATATTTATTTTATCCTGCTTGGTTGCTTTTCTTAACTGTAGATTTATGTTCTGGACAGATTGGGGCATGGACCCAAAGATTGAGCAAGCTGGAATGAATGGAGTTAGCCGAAAGAGCATCGTCACCACTGACCTGATATGGCCAAACGGTCTTGCCATTGACTACTTTGCAGAGCTCCTCTTCTGGGTGGATGGCAAGATGCACACCCTCAGCAGTTGCGACTTCAATGGCTTAAACAGACACACCATCATCAACTCCAACACAGTACTGCCTCATCCCTTCTCAATTGCCGTGTTTGAAGATGAAGTTTACTGGACCGACTGGAAGAAGGCTTCCATTCAGAAGGCAAATAAATTTGATGGCACCTCCAGGATCAATTTGCTTACGAACCTTAACAACCCAATGAACCTGCGTGTCATGCATCCACTGCTCCAATCTAACTGTGAGTATCAGAAGATCAGTACAATATACCAAACCACCAAGTTTATCATTTGTTGTCCCATTTCTAAACTAATTTCATAAAGCTTCTTGTTGCTCATTCTATTTTGCTATTACGTTATTGCAGTTTCCGAAAACTACTGTGGAAAACACAACGGAGGCTGCTCATACTTGTGTGTCGCAGCCCCACAGATCCCCGACATCGACAGATCCGCCCGTTACGCTTGCCTGTGCCCCAACGGTCAAGAGATCATGGACGATAGTCACACTTGCAGTGGACAAACCCCGAACCCAGTCCTGCTGACCACCTCGGTTCCCACCAAAGCACCAACAAACGAACAACAACCTAGAGGTGGTGTCACTGGAAATCGTCGCAACTCAAAGAAGACCATTATTGCTGCCGTTTTCATTGGTATTATCGTCTTATTATAATAATCATCTTCATCGATGCAATTGCCGTAACCACTATATTACCGAATTCTCCCAGCAGTGACCACTAAAACTGATAGATGGTATCGGGCATTCACCAGTGTGACGGGGCCAATGGGCCATTCCAGTTGAAATCCACACTACCCCTGTGGAAGATTTTGGAAATATCTTCCACAGAGTGAGTATGTTTTTCAAATGTAATTGGCCTGGGTTAATCATTTTGAAACCCATACTCCCTCTGTATTATGGCTTTACCCATGTCTTCCACAACTGGAGTGAGTATTTCAAATGGAAGTTACCTAATTGTCTATTCTTTTTGAAATTCATACTCCCTCTGTGGAAGACTTTAGCCAAATCTTCCACAGGGGTAGTGCGGAATTTAAATGGAATAGCCCAATTATAATAGATCGGAACCACATTTTGGGCGACTTAATGTCCCCACCCAACATACACCTACATCATACACCATTGCGATGCTTGATGTTAACTTTAAGATTAGGCATGATCTAGAATTTCCAAGTTGGGAGAAATGTGTTGTCTGGGCCATTTTGGTCAAAAGCAATTATTTTTGGGCAAAAAGATGATTTTTGAGATATTACTATTTTTGACATCTATATACCAAGCCTCATTTCTAATTATCTCTTTTTTATGACATTAGGGTTCCCTGCTACACCTTGAAGTTGAAAAAAAAAATTTAATACTTTTGTAAGGGTGCCCTAGGGGTTAAAAATAGCCTGCCCAAAGTTTCCCCGCATTTGGGGCAACTTTGGTCAGAGTATTACATTACAAAGAGAGTATCACTCTCTTTCGTCTTTCTTTCCTTCTCATTTAACCGCTGTTGAATTCGTACAGCAATGGTGCCACTGCTAGATGGAATATCACTAGAAACCAACGTCACGATACCTTCGAGGTGGCGGGGTCTATGAGAGTCTGGTCCAGGGTGACTTTCAGTCGATCTCAATTGATGTTCACTCTTCTTGGACTTTGCAACCAACTCGCTTAGTGGTAGGTCTTCCGTGCTGCTCGTGGCTGAATCTAAATCATAGACGCGGTGGGTAATCTTCTGGCTGGTGACTGATTTCGGATTCGTAGAGGAGGTGCCGTTACAGTCCGTTTTATCTTAAATCTTGCTCTAATGACACAATATGTATTGATGTTGAGTATAAGAATCAGGATGAAGGGTATCCAATAAATGAATACAATTAAAATCCCAATCCAAGTGTTTTTTGGTACAAGACAGTTACCATGAGGTAGATGTCCTATCTGGAGGAGACGGTATATCGCAATTGGCAACCACAGCAACAGCGGTAAACCGTACGCGATACTCATGAACTTCACAGCCTCGCCATGGTAGGTTGAATCCACCGCCACGCATGGCCATTAATAGTTTTGAGTCGCATAAGGGCCGAAGGACATCTGACTAAGGCTACTGACAATAGCCCCGATTAGGCCGGTGACTGACCTCGCTGTGTGTGAGTCGAGCATGGTAAGCCATAGGTCATATGCTTTTAGACTACCTCCACGATTGGCCTATACACTGCGCTATATAATTCGGCACATATAAATCAGAATTATTGTCAGTTTTTGACTCAAGACGCAAGCTTCTTTCTCAAGACGCAAGCTAACGACTATCATATCTGTTCAAAATATATATTCAAGTGCAAGGAACCATATCTGCACATGGTTTCTTTATGCGAAATCATTTACGGGAGATATTCATCATTTTCTACCCCGGTATCCAAAGATTTTCGTCTCATATCAAACTCGTGCATAGGACATTCACGTGTATCGATCCCGGGTATTGATTTTAGTATCTCTGCAGAGAGAGTAATTAATATTAGTCAGGTGATGTCGGTGTGCAGCGGTAAACCGTATGCGATACTCATGAACTTCACAGCCATGCCTGGTACGTCTCTCCAAATGCCATAACGGTTTGGCCAATGAAACATATCGATCAATCGATAACATTACGATTGATTGATTCGATGCCTGAGCCGATGTTATAGTATTAATGAAAGAAAAGAAGATACACATGCCTGGACTTAAGAGGCCAATATTAGTACCAATTAATAACTAGCTACAGAATGTAGGCATGCTGACAATACGTAAGTGCGAAGGTTTGGTCGACACAAGAACCAAAACTAACCCGTTACTGAAGATAAATGTAGAAAAAAAGATGAAAATGCACCCGATAACTAAGCGAATTAAATCAGAATCGTTAATATTATCCTCATCATCATTTTTACTGTCATTATGAGTTGTATTGTCAAACCATGATGCTTCAGTGTCAGTGATAGTGGCAATTACAGTGACAGTGAGAGTTTCGATAACAGTGAGTGACATTTACGTCGTCAACCCCTGTTTCTGTAGCACTGCTTATCAAAATCGTGCATAGCACATTCACGTGTATCAATCCCGGGTATTGATTTTAGTATCTCTGGTGTACCAAGTAATTATTAGCCAGGCGATGTCGGTGTGTGATGTGTCAAACATCTTGTAATACCCTTATACACATCAAAATCTAATAATGTGAAACATCAACTTGAACTTTCTACACGCGTATATACATTTTGATTTAGGTTTATTTAAGAAGAATTGTGGCCTCTGGTTTAAAAAAAAACATACCGAATACACGTTTTTTGATCAAACAAAACACAACGATTCAAGACTCTTTAAAAACAAATGAAGAATTATCTGGTGAAGTAATTGCAACTAAGTATATGAAATTCATAAATCGAAGCTACCAGAGGCATCATTGTTTTCCTGACTAGGATATTTAGTTGTTGAAAAAAATAACTTTTTATTTAAAAGAATAACTTTTTATTTCCCGCCAAAAATGTCCACCGATAAGATCGCGTCGCCATAACATTACCATTATAATTATGGCAGGTGCGTAGCCAGCATTGTAAGTCCGGGGGATATCAGTACCGTCTCTATCTATTCTTCTCTCTCTCTCTCTATCCTCCTTTTCCTTTTATTCCCCCTCCCGTTCCTCCCCTTTCCCATCTCCTTCCCTTTTCTCTTCTTTTTCTCCCCTTCCTTCTTTCTCTCTTTTCTCCCCTTCTTCTCGTCCCCATTTTCCGGCTTCTCCGTCCCCATTTTAGGTGTCGGGATGGGGGTCTTCCCCATGCCCCCTGCTGGCTACGCTACTGTCTTTCAACAGATTTGGTGATCGATTTTAAGTCCTGATTTTAGCCATTTCTCTAACATGGTGCATACCAGACTTGTATAGTACCCGTACTCGTACCCGTACTCGAGTCCCAATTTCCATACCCGTACCCGTATGGATCCGTACCCGTACCCGTACACATCCCCTATTTTGGCTTCAGACCAAAATTTTTCGATGTGCCCCCCCTCCCCCGGGGGGACTGAGACCCATACACATGTTAACTCCACTTATGATGCCACTGTGAGTCCTCTGATCATTATCAAAACAATAGGTTTCGTTACATGGGTGGTTTTGGGTAGGGAGTACCACATGGATCCAGATAGCAAGTGTCCTTAATCTTATCTTAGCTTGTACAAGGCCATTAAAAAGGTAAATACGGCCCTGGCTACACAAAATGTACGTGTATGCTGCACACGTGCATGTAGATCTTCATTGCAACAGCCTGAAGCATGTGCACACTGCCACCTATATACATGTATGCTACATGTCTCATTCACACACTGACTGATACAGAAAAAAACAGGAAACTGGGAAAACATTTCAAGATATTTTCTTTTGTGTTGAATTTCAAGTTATCATGTATATGTTTAATATCATTATTATACAGCCTGTCTCAAAAAAAGTTGTGCAAGTGAAAAGCGCCCTCTTTGGCGATTAGAAAATACCGTTGTGACGTGATGCTTACATCATCGTCAAGGGCGTAGTCTTAGCTCTCAAATCCCGTTTATTCTGTTCAATTTGCTTGTTTTATTCTCGAGATATGTTTAGTTAAGAACGAAAGGGTAAAATCACAATTGTGCCACTTTTACTAGGGAATAGGGCTGTACGTGTAAATCAATGATAGCTGATGTTGATGCATCTAATGCACTTCCCCCTTAATTCGGGGCTCTCGTGCATTAGACGCATCAACACCAGCGCGCGTGCATTATTTTGTCTAATTTCATTATTTTGTCAAATTTCATGAACTTGTCAAAGTTCATTAACCTATAAGTGTGCAATATTTGTTTGTCTTTTAACATGTCTTCAATGACAAAGAGAACAGTATTAACCATGGTAAAATCATTGACATGCACATGTATTTAATTTTACAGCAGAATGTGAAATATTCATTTATCGTTTAATATGTCGTAAGTGGAAAAAGAGAATCATTATACCTTTATCATGATAAAACACTAAAAACAATTTTGTATTGTTGTGTAATTGATGCAATCTTTTGATTTCACGAAGGAACTCTTGATAAACTTGATGCTATAACTGATGTATAGCCCTATTCCCCTGTAAAAGCGGCACAATTGTGATTTTACCTTTTCGTTGTTAAGGAAGCATATCTCGAGATTATAAGAAGCAAATTGAACAGACTAAACGGCATTAGAGAGCTAAGACTATGCCCTTGACGTTGATGTAAGCATCATGTCACAACGGTATTTTCCAATTGCCAAAGAGGGCGCTTTTCACTTGCACAACTTTTTTGGAGACAGGCTGTAGGTTTTATTCATCATTTAAATAATATTTCCTATCCAAACACACTACATGTATGCTGCACACATGAAGAACATCCCCTTATGTATTAAATTGTAATTAAATTATAATGTGTGAATGCATGAACATAATTATAAAAGTACCTCCTGGTAATACCGTGCACACCTGTTATTAGGCAATGGATGGTTCCTAGACTCATCCTCATGCGCGTATTTTTTGGGCTTTCCCGGGGTAAAAGCGGCGGAAGAAGAAGGGGAGGCAAAAAGAAAAAAGGGCGGAAACAATTTGAAAAAGTATTAAAAAAAAAATGAGAAAAATGGTACTATACATCAAAATGTGTTGCTTTTAGGGCGCTAGCGCCTATAATCCCTTTTTCAAACCATCGAAAAAAAATTGGGTCAACCTTTTTGGGCTGTTGAGGAATGGGCGGCAAATGCAATTTTCTTCAGCCCCCGGGGTAGGAGCGGCCACGGTACGCCACTGATCCTAATTATCTCATTAACGCGTCGGCAGATGTCATTTTGTTTGCATGAAAAGAAACGTATCCCCCAAAATATATGTTGGGTTCCCTACTACTCCTCTACACAAGTAAATTCTAACGTATACTAGTTTATTTTTCTAAAAGTCACTTTTACTTTCTGAGTAAAATATATTTCAGTATAATGTCTAGTTTCTATCTGAATAAGTAATCATCATTCATTCATTCATTCATTCATTCATATTTTATTTCCATAAAAATCAAAGACATTACAAAAATATATATAAAACACGGTACATATGGAGGAAAAGGCTGGAAGACCAAAAAGGTCTGAAAGTTAGCCTTTCCCTGAAATCAAATGAAATTAACAAAATAAATCAACATTACATAACATAACCAAAAGACAAGGGAAGGGGAGGGGGGGGTGTGCTCACGAAAAGATTAATTATATTTAGAGATCAGTTTTGTTTTGAATTGATTACGGAAATGTTTAACAGATTTTGAAGCTTTCAGATTTTTATCTAAAGAATTCCAAAGAATGGGACCTCTTGTACGTATAGCATGATCAGAAAAGACTTTCTTATTTTTGGTTAGATATAGGTCATTTACATATCTCTCTTGGCATCAAAGTATTACTGTGTGTATCGCTCTCATTCATTATCACTCTCTATATTCCGTCGCTGTTTTGGCATACTGTCGTATGACGAAAAATGCCGTTTTGAGAAAATCGCATTTAATGTTTTTCCAATTTTTGAAGACCCACTGGAGAGCACCAAAGTAAAATATGTTTATTATTATCAAAGAATATAATCAATAATATATTTGTCTTTGTTCTCAACTTAATACAAACTTTTTATTCATTCACTAATTAGAAGTAATTAATCTGCAAACTCATACGGCAGTATGCCAAAATATCCAATTTGATAACCTATGTAAAAATATATGATACGCCATGTGATACGCCAGTATGCCAAAACAATAGGAAACTGCAGTTACATGGTGGGCTATGGCGACGTATCATGATACGACTGTATGCCAAAAAACAAAATGAAGATTTAGGGGGGTGTTACATAAAAAACATGTCGTATCATACTAATTAGTGCCATATCTCATTAACTAATTACATTATATATTCACAAAGTTAGATCTAAGAGTTTCATTCATAACTCATTTTGCCCAAAAATTGTCATACGACACTAAACCAAAACAGCGACGATTCGTTCCGTCTCTATCACACTTTCTCATCTCTCTCACACAAGTCCCTATCCCGTCGTTCTCACATTTTCAGACTTTCTCACCTCTCTCCCACTCCCGTCTCTCACTATAGCTAACAAGAATCACCATTGTGTGATACTAGGTACGTTTTTCACCATTGTCTTTGTGGATTTAAAAAATTAATTGAATTGAAATATTTACAGGAACAGCGAACCATTATAGCACCTACAAATGTTGTTCGTTTAAATGGAATAAATGTCTGCATTTGAGTGGGATTACCCACGCACACATCCCACACAAACATGCGCACCCCACTCCATCCAGCACACAATGAATCGCTTGATATTAGTAATGCTTTATCTTTCACACTACTTCATAATCTTCCGTGTCATTCTTTGCCTCTGATCGCATCACGAAAGCGACATTATCTGCTGCAGAAACCTGTTTAGCAATATCAGATGGAGCTATTATAAGATGGAGAGGAAATAGATTACGTAACGCATTGAAACCTTGTGCTGATTTGAAATCTGACAAGCTATTCATCGAAAGGTACCTTTTGTTTGGGACAAAGGGCTTCCGCCATTAAATCGGTAAGCTGACCCGACAGTGTATTAACGCTTTGCCTAGCAGGCTACTGTCAATAAGTGATCAAATGAAAGTCGCGTAAAAGCGCTTAATGGAACGAAAAGTACCTATTGTTATACATAAACCCAAGGGTGTGATTGAGTAGCCGTAAGCACAAAAGGCACACATTAGCCGCTAATGCATATTTCGTTGTCACTCATTAGGTGCTTCATCTTACTATAAATAGGGGAATGTTGTATCTATGTATCTATGTATCTATGTATGTATCGCTATAAAGGCTCCGTCAGTTTCGATCCAAATGTCGTCAAATTCATACGGGAGATCGAGGAATATACGGGGACGTGTTTAAACTTTATTTGGTTGAAAACGGTCAAGAATTGGCCTCAAAATCAGTGAAAATGTGGTCCGTTGCTATCCAAGGTAAACAAAAAGAGGAGTCAGTTACTAAGCTAGGCCTGCGCGTCGCACGGGCGTATCTAATGCCAAGCCGCTCGCGTAGCGCAGCGATACCGCGCGGATAACGCAGCACTACGCCATGGCACGCGTAAACGACGCAGAGTCACGTAATGAATGATATTACGGGTGAACGACCGTAGCGTAATAAATACGGGAAACAGATGTGTGTTAAAAAGTACAAACAACATGAAGAGGTAGGCCTACTATAAATAAAAAAGAAAACAAAATGAGGACAAACAGGCTGTACGAGTATGTGGGTTATACTAAGTCACAAAATGAAACCGGGAATAAAATAGGCTAAAGAAGGAAAGAAAGAAACTCTTCAGGAAATGTAAGGGGAAAAAAGCTATAATAAAATCAGGAAGTTTAAATAAAAAGCTATTAAACTGAGGACAGAATTAAATAAATAACATGAAAACGGGAAATCACAAGCTATGCAGCAAATAAAATAGAAGCTAAAATGGAAATGTAAGAAAGGACAGATTTAGAAAATAACGGGAACGGGGTTGAATAAATAAAAAAACATGGTAACGGAAAATCGGAAGCTTAGCAGCAGAATTAAAGAAAGAAAGAAGTTAAAATGGAAACGTAGGCTTAAAGATGGTCAGGTTTAGATAAATAAAATTTACCTTTTCAATGATTCTACCTGTTCAGTAATTCCTCCTGTTTTAGTGAACGCTCCCATTTACTCATCTAGCGGGGACCCGCGCGTAGCGCGGGTATCCCGCTAGTTTAAATAAATTGAATGCGCTTGCTGAATGATTACGCATCAAGGCTGCAATGTGTCTGCATGTCTATAGTGCAATAATGGTATTAAATAGCTACGTCCCGGGAGCTACGTATACATGTAACATATAATAAGTATACCGGTATAGGCCTATATAAAAGTTGTTTTACAAATTGAGATTTTATTTTATTTTATTTTAAGAAGGAGAATATCATAATCAGTGGCGTACTGAAGGGGGCAGCTCTTCTGTGAGAGTTCTTGGGAGGGGATGAGGGTGGAGGAGGGGATATGAAGAATGAGAGGGGACTGGAGGAAGAGAGAAAGAGGAAGAAATAAAGAGAAATAAATAAATAGACGTAAATAAAATAGAAAGGTAAGGAAAATGATAGGAATGAGAGGGGACAAAACGTAAGAGGGGATAATAAATATAATATAAATTTTGGATTTATAAATAAATAAATTTTGGATTGGAGAAGTAAAGGGAGATAAGAAGAGGGAGTGATACTTTAGCAAGTGCAGAGAAAGGAAAAGAAATGAATGACAAATAAATGTAGGCCTTTTATAATAATTATTATAGAAACGAAACACAGCCCCCCACACAGACACACATAGGCCTAACACTAACAGCACTATAGGCAGCCATTCGATGATGTCAATGCCTTTATGCGTTACGTATTTAAAACGCCCAGTCAGATGTATTTTACACATGCAAAGCACAAGTCACCCAATTTCGAAAATTGGACGTTGAATGTACACTCTCATGAATATTGATTGGCAACATTTTCCAATATGTCAGCGCTCAAATCGGACACAATAGAACAATAGACCATTCAGCGCGTTGACCATCACCATCTAAATCATCAGGTTTATCTTGTATGTACATAACCATCAGCAGAAAGCTGGACTTGACCACCATCGCCATTGTCTGCTGCTCGCTGTTGAGTATCTCTTGAATTGCTGATATCCTGATACGGGGCTTCTTCTTGTCTGCAGATGTCATTTTGTTTGCATGAAAAGAAGTGTATCCCCCCCCCAAAAGAAATATGTTGGGTTCCCTACTACTCCTTACACAAGTATTAATAAGTAAATTCTAACTTGTACTAGTTCATTTTTCTAAAAGTCACTTTTACTTTCTGAGTAAAATATATTTCAGTATATGTCTAGTTTCTATCTGAATAAGTAATAATCTCTCTTGGCATCAAAGTATTACTCGCAATTTCACATCTAATATATCTAACTGTGTGTATCGCTCTCATTCATTATCATTCTCTATATTCGTTCCGTCTCTATCACACGCTCATCTCTCTCACAGTAGTCCCTATCCCGTCGTTCTCACATTTTCAGACTTTCTCACCTCTCTCTCACTCCCGTCTCTCACTACCAAACAAGAATCACCATTTTATGATACTAGGTACATTTTTCCCCATTGTCTTTGTGGATTTAAAATTTTTTTAATTGAATTGAAATATTTACAGGAACAGCGAACCATAATAGCACCTACAAGGGTTGTTCATTTAAATGGAATAAATGTCCGCATTTGAGTGGGATTCTTGAATTGCTGATATCCTGATACGGGGCTTCTTCTTGTTGAGCTTTATACTCCACATAGCCGTCAGACAGAAGAAAGCTGAATCTGACCACTTGATCCTGCGATGTCTCCTCCATGTTTATCCTGAGAAGGTGACTTCGTAGTGGTTTCGGGGGTCTTCTTTTGCAATCTATAAAAGAAAATAATATTAAACTTTCGTCGAACAATATACATTATTACCAACCTGAACCATTCTATATGAATCACAAGCCCTAGAGACTTCTGATATCGTGTTGTTTTCATTATTGTATATCTATCTGTTCCTTTCAACACTCCCCATACAGTCGTTGGAAACGCGAGATGCATGTCCAAATTTTCTAGCAAATTTGTCTTTTTTTGTTGCTGCAACTTTGTAGTGTTATTGTAAGAGTTTCCGTCGATAACTATTTTTTCCGTCGGTAAAAACGGCCAAAATTTAGTTCTTGAAAACATTCGTAGCATTGTAGCACATCTACTGACCACTTGGTGGTTTTGGTATGGCGGCGCCCATGGGTCACGTGGGCATTAAATTTAGTGCATCTTACTATAAATAGGGGAATGTTGTGGGGGTGCGTGCGTGCGGGTATGAAAGTTAAAGGCTCCGTCAGTTTCGATCCAAATGTCGGCAAATTCATATACGGGACATCGAGGCATATATTGAGACGGTAATGCGAAAATTTGGTTGAAAACGGTCAAGAATTGGCTGCAAAAACACTGAAAATAGGGGGAAAACGGGGTTTTTGTTATGAAAATCGGTAGCCAGCCTACACGTCACTGCAGCTGGCCGGCAACGAAATATAAAAAAAATATGCTAAAATAATGAGAACAGATGGGAACGGGGTTAAATAAATAGATAAATAAATAAATAAATAACATGGAAATTGAAAATCACAAGCATGACAAGCTAAGCAGAAGAAACTAAAAAAGAAAATGTAAGAAGAGACAGATTTATATAAATAAAATGTACCTTTTCAATAATTCTACCTGTTCAGTAATTCTTCCTGTTATAGTGAACGCTCCCATTTACTCATCTAGCGGGGACCCGCGCGAAGCGCGGGTATCCCGCTAGTTTTATTAAATAGCCTATGATGACTGCCATACATTTTTAGGTAAAACTACATTTTGTTTTATGATTACATTTTAAAATGCTTTGTGATTCATACAAACCTCATTTTGATAACAAGTCCAACAATGACAATAGCGATTACTACAACCACACTCACTGAAATGATCACGATCACAGTATTCGTATTCGCACCTGAGAAATAAGAAGTAAAGTTTTGTTTGTTCTATGTTTTATTTCTTGTGTTTTGCATCATAATATCAATAGTACCACGTGATAATAAATATGAGGTGATGGGTGTGCTGTCCAGGAGTATATCGCCATATGTATACAAAGTAGTTTTATAATCCGCAAAGAATATGGGAGGTTATTCGTCCAAGTTCCTATTAATAGCATCAAATACTCTACATACTAAACAATACAAAACATTATATAATTTTTTTCTAGACCTTAGAACTACTGAGCCATAATTTGTAACACTGACTACGAAGGGGGGTACTAATTTTCAATTATGAACGCCATATACCGTTATATTTGGTACTAATATATAGCTATGGGTCTCCTCTATCCAGTGATACCTAAATGAGTACAAACATTTCCCACATAATGTCGCTATGACGTCATAATGTGAGGGTGCCCATGCAAATTTGGGAAATTCCGGCTATGTACAAAAGTATAGGCAACATTGATTATCGGCTAAAAATTCTACAAAAATGCGATTTTCACCCAATTTTATCCTAAATTTAAAACGGAAATGACTATTTTCACCTCAATAACAAGTAAGAAGTCAGTAGCTCTTGGAATAATTTCACAATACCGAAATCATTGGGGCCTCACCAATCGCCCCCCCTCTCTGTGGTCATCTTTGATGGCCGGTCCTACCCCCGGGTAAGTTGCTGGGGTAAAAATGTTGTCACTGCAATGAGCACAAAGTATGGATCTACGATTAGCTTAGGTCGTTTGGGCGGATAACCACCCCTTGTAGTTCTAGGCTTAAAATACCAACAGCTATTATACACATATATTTTAAAGCTATTTTTAACTTGGATTTTCTTTGCATTATCAATATTTCATTTCTGTCTTTTTATTATATATTTGGGTTCAACTTCTAATTGAGGGCGCTATTTATATATATTGTTAATTTAATTTAGCCCAATAATTTAAGCTATTCCTTTCATTTCGTGATATAAAGTAGTTTGAAAAAATTCCTTGCTATAATCTTAATCTGTTGTATGATGTTTTAATGCCGTTATACATCACTGGTTTTGAGTTCGTATCACACGAGGTCTACCACTTGTAAATATGCAAACAAGATTTAAGATAAATAGCGGCATCTGTGTTCAAGTGTTATACATGTCATCAAACAACCGTTATACATGTCATCAAACAACCGTGTTTTGTTTAGTGTGTTTTTATTATATAGTTTTATATTATTATTATTATTATTATTATTATTATTATTATTATTATTATTATTATTATTATTATTAGTATTAGTGTTATTAGTGTTATTATTAGTAGTATTAAGATTATTGTAAACTTTATTTTTATTTATTTTTTATTGATATTCTTAATGATAGTTGTTGGTAATGATTGTGGTGTTGGTGTCACTGTTGTAATTTTATGCTTTTATGATAATAATTATCATTTGTTTCTTTTATTTATGCAAGCATTCATTAGAAATTGTATCGCATACCTTTTGATAAACTTGATTCTGAAATAGGTAGTGTAACTGACGTTCCTTCAGACCATGACTTTAGGGCGTACTTTGTAAACAAGAAAGAAAACAGGCATAAATATGACAGATCAAGTAAGGGTTAAATTGAATACATGAATACAAAACCCACCCCAAGTCCATGGGAAGTGATTTTGAGAGAAAAACACGTGTATCATTTTAATTCCTTCAGTTATATTTACCTGGTCAATATGGTAAGTTTTACGTGCAAATGAGTGGGTTTCTGTATTAAGTATGACGATTAGCATTTGAGGGACTTCGTGGGGTTCATTTTAAATTTTGGACTTGGGTGGTTTTTTGAATCATATACATAGACAACAATGTTTGAATGAGATTACCACTAGTAAGATAATACAAAATAAAGCACACAGGTATGTATAATGTTGATAAGCATTCTGCCATGTAATATAAACCACACACTTTCCTTTATTAAACCCATTTTTTTTCAAAAGTCACTCTGAAGCAATGAATGTGTTACAAGCGGACTTTTATACATACTGGATTTCAATCAATGTGTTACAAGACTCAAATCATGGACTTGGGTGGTTCTTTCATACATGCTATTTTTCACATGCTCAATAGACACAGTGGATGAATTTGAGTTGTTTTTTCATACATATGACAGGCCTATGCATAGCAACAAATTCCCATGCTTAACTCAATTTGGCCACAGTATGGACTTGGGTGGCTTTTGTGTATATTCAATTGAAGAGAAAGAGGAGGAACAAAAATCAAATCTAATTTTGAGGTGAAATTAGCTCACCGAGTCATTGATACGGCTTGCAAATGCTGTGTACAACTGGTATGTTTGGCCCTCTTGAAGTGGAGGGTTGTAGTAGGACCCGTAGGTTTGATTGTCTCCTATTACAAAACTCGAGTCATCGGTAAGCTCTGATTTGGCCAACTCTGCTGCCACATACATTGTTGGGGATTTGTCGTAATGATCAAATACACCAGCTTGTCTTTTACGTTTGCTTGAAATCAACTTCACACCCACTAGGTAGGCACTGTGAAATAAGGCAAATAATAATAATAATAATAATAATAATAATAATAATAATAAAATAATAATAATAATAATAACAATAACAATAATAGTAATAGTAATAGTAATAATAATAATAATAATAATAACATTAAAATAATAACAATGATAATAATAATAATAATGTTATGTGACCCTAAAATATTCTATCATATTCATTAAAAGTTTTGTCATTAGACATTAATCTTCACTTGTTTTGATATTTATCTCCATTGGTTTGTACATGAAATATTCTGGAAATTCTAGAAAATGCTGATCAGTAAAAGTGAACAAGAAATTCATTCATAATCAGTTATATGTACAAATTTGGTGGTGACGTAATACAGTAACCATCTATACAGGTTGATGATTCTGATTGGTTTGTGTTGAGGTAATGAGGTATTTTTAGAAATGCTGTAATTTATCTGATAATATCAACTTCATCGAGGTAATCCTTTCACTTACCTCACAAACTCTGATGTGCTTAGTGGTATATCTATCTCGACAGTTGTTGGTGTTTTCTGACTGTCTCCCACTTGTTGCAAGTAGGGTGGACTTGAGATATCTGTATTCAATTTTATAAGCAGATATACGAGGGTATCAAAAAGTTTTTGAAATCGCCCAGAAGTGAGAGAGCTATATCAATGAAATGTTGTCAGTGCAATTACTGGTCCTTATGTACACTATGGTGCAAAAATGGTCTCATAAGTATGTTTACTTTTTTTACAGGCGCTAGATGTCAGTACATGCCTATGTATCCGCAAAATGGAGGCATGTAGCATGATTAAGTTCCATTTTAAGGGTTACAGTGCCCAGAAAATCTGTGATGAAATAAAAATTCCTTTTCCAAAAAGCATCAGTGACATATCACAATCACCACCGAAGATAACTTTCATTTCCTCAATCGATTTTCTAGGCACTGCAACCCTTCAAAAGCAGGATCTTAATAATGCTGCTTGCCTCAATTTTCTCCATCTTGCAGTTTATGCACAGTAACTGGGGCAGCAGGTTATTTGCATCTAGCGCCACCTGTAAAAACAGTAAACATACTTATGAAACCATTTTTGCACCATAGTGTACATAAGGACCAGTGATTGCACTGACAAAATTGCATTGATATAGCTCTTTCACTTCTGGGCGATTTCAAAAACTTTTTGATACCCCCTCGTTTACTACATAATATTTTAATACTGAAAATTACCCAAAATAAATATATACCAATAAAAATTTCTTTTAAAGTTTTGTACAACGATACCTTCTCTGGTAATTGAGTCTGTAGATTGTTGAATACTTGCAGTGTCCCCCTTTCCAACGACAGAAGTGGCAAACACCGTCAATTCGTATTTTGTGGAAGGTTTAAGATCGGTGAATGTATAGGTTCTCTGCTGGGAATCAAGCTCTTCATTGACGGCCAGCACAGGATCTGAACTTGTGTGCGTGAAACTGGTATCGTAAAGTTTTTCTAAAACGACGGCTTGCACCTAGCAACATAATGTAATTAATAATATGTGACCCGTTACAGCAAAAGGTACCTTAAGTCGGGAGCTACATATGCCTTATTTTGCTAGTAACAAATGCATTCTAAACCAATCATTAATCCTATTGTTGTAGAGGATAATAAGCTTGTACCTGTCTATAGAACTGTTTGTTATACAGCTCTAGTCTTTATTTGATATGGCTAATCCCTGTTCAAGTGGCGTGAGTGGTGGGTTACAAAAGCATTGTATTGTATTTGTATAGGTATGTAGCCACCCACTAACAATGAGAGGACATTCCTGAATCTCGTTGACTTGTAGATGATTTGAAATGACCGCCACTTCAGATTGTCATTATTGTTTGATATTTTCTGCCAACATTGGGGAAAAAGAGACACTTGTAGCAGCTGACATAAGGTACCTTTCGCTGTAACGGGTCACATATGACGAGTATCCATTACGCAAACATCCGCTTCTTTATATGTTGTATGTTTTTATACTCGTTTATTAGTGAATGTTAGCAAATCTAGTAAATGCCTGATAAAAGAATGACACTGTATTATTGTTTGTGATATGCTTTAATAAGTTGACGAAAATATAAAGACGAAATGCTTCTTACTGTGTACTTAGTGACTACTCCATTTGGGTTTTCCGGCTCGTCCCAGGATGTCTCCATCGATGTCTTTGTAACATCACCAACCTGGAATTTCATGGGTGCACTTGGTACTGAAACATGAACGACTCAAAATGGATATAAGGAACAAACAATTCTTCCATTCCTTTTCTATGAATTGAAAGTAGGTTAGGTGAGAAACATACAGGTGATAGATTTATCGCCAAAAAAAGATTTAACGCCAACGGTTGTTGGATGGCATGTAAAACTGAGTAATTTTTAAGAAAATCTGAACAATGATGGCGCTATTTATCTTAAATCTTGTTTGTATCTTTACAAGGGATAGACACTTGTATAATGGTATTAGATCATCAGCAAAAAGACCAACAAATGAAAAAGAAATTTTCAAAAAACATTTTATCATGTTTAATTCAGGTTCAACTCATATTATTTGGCTAATTTTAATTTAAGATATATATAAATAGCGCCCTCAATTTGCCCACAATTATATAGTTTACAGAATAAAAGTTACCACAAAAACGCAGAAAATGATGAAAAATTTGATTTAGAAACGAAAATCTATGTTAAAATATATATGTGTGTATACAGGTTATTAGGGTGATAGCTGTTGGTATTATTCAGGTCGAGAATTGAACATTAATATGTTTTGTTAGGAAAAGTAAAAAATTGATCACATCAAACAACCGTGAGGGCCATTTGTTGAGAAGTTCGAAAAGTTGGGGTCATTCAGTACTACCTGTGCAATTTTGTAACGCTAATAGTGCCTAATACAATAATTGTCAACAACGGGGTCTAAATTATTTGGAAACATTAAAAAGAAACATCACTACCCTACACTACACTACACTACACAATTCTTTACAGAATAAAAGAACTATTTAAAAAGAAATCACTGGGTGAGAGAAATACAAAAAACGGAGTTCATTGAGTGAGATGGGTCTAAAAAGGTGAGCCAATGTGACCGCACATCACCATCACCCATTTCCAGTGAGTACCGGTGATTGTATTTATTCTAATTTATTTAACACTGCTTTGTGTACACTCATAGAAATGACTTGTTCGCCTTGTTAGCGCAATTCAAAAGGAGTAAGTTTGGTCAAAAAAAAAATAGTGTAAAAGTTGCCAAAACAAAATTCATTTTAGTTATCCGAACTTTAAAAAATGCTGAAAAAGCTCAAAAAGTTCCGTCAACTATTCAACTTTGTTGGCATTACTTAAAAGTTGATGTAAGTCGTTGCGTCAACTTTTTAAGTAATGCCAACTTCTGAATTCAAGTTCAGGGAACTTAGAAAAATAAACAAGGTTCAAAGAACCAATTAGTTGAGTTATTGTAACTCAACATGTAAGTTGATGTAACTCGTTCATATTAAGTTACTGGTACTTATTGTTTTGAGTTATTCCAATTTGGTACTTTGTTACTTAATTCACGTAATTGGATCATTTTCTGCACAATTAGCAGTATTCAAATATTTATTTTTGTAATCAGTGCAAAATTTTGTGTACTATAGCACACCTCTAGAAAATTATGCTAACCTAGTTTCATTTTCTGAGTTGTAACAACTCAATAAAGTAAGTGCAAATGAGTGCGACCAACATAATGATATCGAGTCAGCGTTACTCAAAATTGTACGCGTTGGCATTACTCGAAAAGTTGACGCAACGACTTACATCAACTTACTGAGTAATGCCACCGAACAATTTCTATGAGTGTACTATTCATAGAACGTAAGCAGTATTTTATATTACCGGCTTCAGCAGTCACTACCAGTAAACGAATTGAGGGACTTTCGCCTGCATCTGTCTCGGCGGATAGTCTAAACGTATAGTTTGTGATGGGATCAGTTTCTTGATGGTGATATATCTATATTCAGTTGAGTTAACTACTACCACGGTACCATCAGCATTGCTTAGACTATAGGAGTAAGCAACTATTGGTCCATTTCTGGAACCACAAGTAGGTAGAGACCATCGAATGCTGATTTCATTTGATGTCACATCGTAAGGCGTCACGTCTGATGGAGGTAATGTTGGTTCTGTAAAATGCAATAAGAAAATTGTTAAAGGTTGGTGACCGATTGATAACCTTAAGGGATGGGGTATGAACGTTTGAACAGTATTAATTTTTTGTGGGACATTGAAAAGCCGATGATCAATTGAAAATTTTGATCTTTCGTATTGAAGATATTGATTTTTTCCCCAAAACACACACACAAAAAAAAAGGTATTTTGGGGAAAAAATCCATGTCTTCAATACGAAAGATCAAAATTTTCAATTGATCGTCGTCTTTTCCTCCCAGCTACATACACTTTAAGAATATATCATTAGATTTATAAAATTTACTTCGAGGACTGTTATATATCAAAAATGTGAAAACTATCAAATTTTGTCATAAAATTTGTATTATATATATCGTGAATTTCAAAAAATGAAAATTATTTGATATCAGAAAGACATTCTTCGTATTCAGAGAGCAATTCGATATGTCTGATGTGCTCTCATGTCCCACAAAAAATACTGTCGAAACGCTCATTCCAGATCCCTTAACGGGGATGGGATATTCGTATTACATTTTGGCAGGGGTGTGTAGCTGGAATTCTGCAATCCCTACCCATATTTAGGGATTTCTTGCAAACTAGCGACCCAATAGAGCGGCACATCTCCGTAAACCTTGTATAAGTGAGTACACCACCCCGGGGGCCCTAAACCCCATCATCATCATCAGTCGGCTGCGGAGCAGGCGACTACAAGCTTTCTCCAACTAATGCGATCTTGGGCAAGCGAAACAATTTTGTTTGGCTGCAGCATCCCTTCAGTATCTCCCAGGAGGTGCTGGACATACTGTAAGTACAGTGTGCGCGGCCGTCCCGGTTTCCTCTTCCCATGTGGTGGAATGTAAAGCCCACTTACGAAGATTGTTGCATCAATTGAAAACCTCACATTTTTTCGAAAAACAGTTGCAGTTGTTTCATGGTATGACCATCCCAACACCACATGCTGTTCTAGGCGCCATTACTATAAATTCTAGTATCAAAATCCCTTGAACAGTTGTAAGGCAGTGTATTCAAAACATGTCACGGTTGTTTGAGGGGATCATTTATTAGTTTTTCAAACAAAACATCATAACCAAATTTTAGGCTTAAACAGCTAAAAGTGATGCTTTTGAGTCGTTCTCACCTTTAATTTCCCCTCTTTTACCAAATTGTTCACTTTTATAGTATTTTTTAAAGCTTTTTCGGATATAAAATGTCTCTATTAATGACAAAATTGGTGGCGCTATTTAGTTACTGGAAATTACCCTTTCAAACTTTTAATACAAATAATTCCTTTTATTGTTTGATAAAATATGTTTATAAAACTTCCTTGTTGCTTGTTTCACCTATTCCAGCTGTTTTAATGGCTGTATTAATCACCTAACCCTTGCAAATAAAGAAATACGATTTAGGATAAATAGCGCCATCTATAGTTTGCATTTAGTTAATAATGAAGCCAATTCTATATACATCAAACAGGCGTGATGTAAATCGGAGGCTGTTTTGGTGACCAATAGCACCATGAAAAAATAGGACCGTTAATTTAAAAATGAGAACTCTCGAGATAGTTTAGGTAAGCGAGGATGCTGTTCATGGGTAAAGTGGTTGTCGTATTCAGCAACTGGGTTCTACGCATCAACTTATAGTAAGTTAAAGTAATCCTCGTCATATTTTGTTGTGACAAATTCAGCTTTGAGCCGAGTTGTATTCCAATATCGACTTGACAACTTTATAAATATTTTATTGCTTTTATTAATACAGGACGATCGATAACATGGATAAGATATTAAACTTATACAAATTTGGGAGCCGTTAAAACTGTGCATGGCAAAACTCATATATTGGCTAATTTGGCTTACGTGAAGCGCCAGTAGTTATGACTTGTGTAACGCTTTCTCCCGGTCCTGCATCATTGACCGCAGCAACAGATATAGAGTAAGTTGAATACGGTAACAATCCTGACAAAGTCGATGATAAGGAAGTGCCAGAATCTGAGTAGCTCGCATCTTTTGGAGAGTCTTCCACCACTTGACATTGGTCTCTATTCAGCAATGTATACTGGACGTTGTACCCAGTATCTCTACAGTCATTGTTATATGATGTTGGCTGCCATGTCATACGAATTTCAGAAGATAAAACAGAGGCAACGGCAAAATCGGTAAGCTGTCCGGGAGCTGAGATGAGAAGAGAAAAGGCCCGGAGAAAAGGATGAATGTGTCTAGACTACAGGGTGTATTGTATAACTGATACGTTGAAGATGCGCAGTGATTAGCACTCCGAATCATCGATTAAAAATGAGGGAGTTTCGTAAAATTCTTTTATTTCACGAACGGTGTGGTCAATTGTCAACATTCAAAAAGTATGTGATAGCTGATGTATTCCTCAAACACACCAGTTATTTAGTTATGTTCAGTTGTGGCGTTAAAATACTCAAAGAATTAAGTTTCTGACGATACAGTTATTTCAGGGACACCCTGTATTAAATACAAAATGTGGTTAACGTTCAATGAAGTCTTTATGTCATTATGCCTTATATGTAAGAAAACTATTAATCAAGCACGAATCACGTGGTTTTATTTAAAACAAACTCATAGTGAACATTAAAACGAATAAAAACCTCCGTCTCTCAACACGCTGTATTCAAAATTCCCGGGCGCCAAAATTGTCGAGTGCAATGACGTCCCAGTAATGCAATGAAGGTTGACGACAATTGAGCACAAATAACCATTACGTCATTGCACTTATTCGGCGCGGAAATTTTGAATATCGCGTGTTGAAAGCCGACTGTTTTTATTCGTTTTTATGGTCAATATGAGATTGTTTTAAATAAAACCACGTGATTCGTGCTTGATAATTGTTATGATTGCCGAAAACAGTTTTACCTACCACCTTACAGGACGACACTATGGCATGGGTTGTTGAGGCCTAGCGATATTTACTTTTGCTTTTATAAAAATTAACATTCTAAGAAGTACTAAATTACGTTATAACCAAAATATCTTAATTTAGCAAGAGAGCACTTATAATGGCATATCAGTGACGTCATTATCATTGGATAGAAGAGACCCATAGCTGTTCTTTGGTACCAAACGGAACAGTACAGTGTAACCAAAACCAAAAACACATCAGTAATTAGACAATGGTTAAATACTATAATTTTATACAGCTCATAGCAAGATCAAGAGGGACATTTTCGTTTGGTTGCTTGGAACTTTCGTTAACAAATTTTTCTTGAACGAAGAATTTTTGAAATTTATTCTGATGTATTTAAATTATCTGTTTCAGAGTTTTTTACCTATTGTTCTTATAGATGAGGTGACATGTGTTTACATTTGATACGCCCTCTGTTGGTCTGTGATCAAATCTGTCAGGCAAAAAACACTATAGTTTACATGGAAGAAGTTGATTTTTATTCATTAACTTTGGTTTCAAAGCAAATAATACAAAAATGGTATCAATCTTGTTTATAAATGCATCAAGCTATATACATAATATCACACAAAACGTCTAAGGTTTTTGAAAGTTGAGTTTTAAAGAGATTTATCTGGTCTGTCATAGACACTTCTGTGTTATTTTGCCTGCTTTGAAACAACAGAGGGCGGTCTGAATGTAAACATGTGACATCATAGGTCACCTCATCTATAGAATCCGTCTTTTGCTGAGACCAAGAGCCATCACCAACATTATTTGAAGCCCGCACCATAAACCAGTATTCACTGCATGCAGTAAGGTTTTCAAACGCAATAGAATATGATGTTGTACTCATGCTATCTACAATGGGCGTATTGTCTTTTCCAAGCCGGTATTGATAATGGAGTCCGTCTCCTCTGATCTGACCACAGGGTACAGCATCCCAGGTAAACGTCAAACTATTAGTTTCCACCCCAGCAGATGAAGTTACCAAAGGAATATAGGTTGGTGCTGATAATTTTGTACAGACAAAAGGAATTAAGAGATGTTTAAGAACTTTGTACAACACTGAAGAAAGAATAATTCCGTATTTACCCATCTTACATGTTGTAGCCTCTTGATCTTACAATTTGAAAGATTCGTAATTTGTGACATGATCAAGAGGAACAAAAAAACACCCAAAAAAATTAGGTCTTTTGGGGAAAAAAATCCATATCTTCAATATGAAGGTCAAAATTTTCAATTGATCATCGGCTTTTCCTCCCAGCTACATACACTTTAAAGAATATATCATTAGATTTATAAAATTTACTTCGAGGACTGTTATATATCAAAAATGTGAAAAATATGTCATAAAATTTGTATTATATATATCGTGAATTTCAAAAAATGAAAATTATTTGATATTAGAAAGACATTCTTCGTATTCAGAATGCAATTCGATATGTCTGATGTGCTCTCACGTCCCACAAAAAATACTGTCGAAACGCTCAAAACGCTCATTCCAGATCCCTTAACGTGGATGGGATATTCGTATTACATTTTGGCAGGGGTGTGTAGCTGGAATTCTGCAATCCCTACCCATATTTAAGGATTTCTTGCAAACTAGCGACCCAATAGAGCGGCACATCTCCGTAAACCTTGTATAAGTGAGTACACCACCCCGGGGGCCCTAAACCCCAATACGCAGATTGTTGCATCAATTGAAAACCTCACATTTTTTCGAAAAACAGTTGAAGACCTGAGCGCAAGAAGACCGTAAGTCCACTTGGCCCCTCAACATGTATACACTAAAGTTAGGTATAGTATCTTAGGGGTTTATAATGTTTTATTCATGTTACAGAGTGAAAACATCATGAAAGGTTGTGAAAAATTTGTTTTCTCCCCTGAACATGTATAAAACATTACCAAACTATACGAAACTATACGCAACTTTAGTGTATACATGTTGAGGGGCCAAGTGGATTTACGGTCTTCTTGCGCTCAGGTCTTCAGTTGCAGTTGTTTCATGGTATGACCATCCCAACACCACATGCTGTTCTAGGCGCCATTACTATAAATTCTAGTATCAAAATACCTTGAACAGTTGTAAGGCAGTGTATTCAAAACATGTAAATCAGAGGCTGTTTTGGTGACCAATAGCACCATGAAAAAATAGGACCGTTAATTTAAAAATGAGAACTCTCAAGATAGTTTAGGTAAGCGAGGATGCTGTTCATGGGTAAAGTGGTTGTCGTATTCAGCAACTGGGTTCTACGCATCCACTTATAGTAAGTTAAAGTAATCCGCGTCATATTTTGTTGTGACAAATTCAACTTGAGCCGAGTTGTATTCCAATATCGACTTGACAACTTTATAAATATTTTATTGCTTTTATTAATACAGGACGATCGATAACATGGATAAGATATTAAACTTATACTAATTTGGGAGCCGATAAAACTGTCATATATTAATTGGCTTACGTGAAGGGCCAGTAGTTATGACTTGTGTAACGCTTTCTCCCGGTCCTGCATCATTGACCGCAGTAACAGATATAGAGTAAGTTGAATACGGTAACAATCCTGACAGAGTCGATGATAAGGAAGTACCAGAATCTGAATAGCTCGCATCTTTTGGAGAGTCTTCCACCACTTGACATTGGTCTCTATTCACCAATGTATACTGGACGCTATACCCAGTATCTCTACAGTCATTGCTATATGATGTTGGCTGCCATGTCATACGAATTTCAGAAGATGAAACAGAGGCAACGGCAAAATCGGTAAGCTGTCCAGGAGCTGAGATGAGAAAAGAATAAATACTTTTTCTAGACTATTAAATACAAAATGTGGTTAACGTAACGTTAAAGGGCAGAGTTTTAGCGAAAACAGTTTAAATAAATAGATAAATATTTCAAATTAATCGAGTATTAAATTACACTATAGCCAGAATATCCTAATATAGCAAGGGCGCACTTTTAATGACATATTAGAAATGATATCGCTGGATAGAAGTGACTCAAATAGAACAGTATAGATGGGTATAGGCAGAATAACACCCCTCAGTACAGCGTGTAACCATAAGTATGTCAGTAAGACAATAGTTAATAGCCTTTCCCTACCCTAGATATATTAACGTTATAAGACGTTTTAACATTTCCAAAATCTCTAAATCTGTTTTTACCGATCGTCCTTATAGAATCCGTCTTTTGCTGAGACCAAGCGCCATCGCCAACATTATTTGAAGCCCGCACCATAAACCAGTATTCACTGCATGCAGTAAGGTTTTCAAACGTAATAGAATATGATGTTGTACTCTTGCTATCTACAATGGGCGTATTGTCTTTTCCAAGGCGGTATTGATAATTGAGTCCATCTCCTCTAATCTGACCACAGGGTACAGCATCCCAGGTAAACGTCAAACTATTAGTTTCCACCCCAGCAGATGAAGTTACCAAAGGAGTATAGGTTGGTGCTGATAATTTTGCACAGACAAAAGGAATTAAGAGATGTTTAAGAACTCTGTACAACACTGAAGAAAGAATAATTCCATATTTACCCATCTTACATGTTGTAGCCTCTTGATCTTACAATTTGAAAGATTCGTAATTTTATATGTGATTCATAACCTCATTAATATACGCAGCAAGTGAGATCCAATCACAGATAATAACTTTTAAATACACGGACGCAAATGCAGGTCATTGAAAAAGTATAATGACCGCGTCTCGTGACGTAGCTAAAAGTACGCTCTACAATGACCGCGTTACGTGACGTGTTACGCGTTCGAACAATTTACGCGGACGCTGGCCGCCGTATTTGGACATCGCATGATTGCGTGCTAGTGTGATTGGTCGCTAGCGGTATTTCCTTAATGGGCTATTCAATTTTTTACTGGGAAAACGACAGATAAAGTTAAAATTGTGTTCTGTTTTCAAATTAAAAGAAGAAAATGTGACGTAAATTGAATTTTAAAAAGTGAAAAGTGACGGTTTATCCTCGGAATATCCCTCGGGGCTGCGCCCCTCGGGATATTCCTCGGTTCCAAAGCACAATGTTTAGATATTTCACAATACCCTCAAAACAACTGTTGCGCAGTCATTAACCTCTAAATATGAAAGGTCCCTATTATTTTGGTAATGTTATCGTAAATATCATTGCTCTTACTCTCACCTGTCTGTTCGGTTATTATTGTTGCAGTTGACGCCGTGCCTTCTGTTATTAATCGAGAATGTCTTGCAGTAACGGATATGGTATATGTTGAATAATATTCTAAATCCGATATGGTTGCTTGTGATGCAGATGTATACGATAACAGTTGAGTAGGTTCATTTGTCAACTCAAGACACTGGTCTCGATTCGTCAATTCGTATTCCACTTTATATTCAACAGCATGACACGGATCAGGGGCTGAATCCCATTGAATAGATACACTGTTTTCAGTTGCTGCTACTTGCAGATTGGAAACGACGAGTTGCAGTTCTTTAACAAGATTAATTGAATTGAAATGGAAGATTATTAGTAGGCTAACGCTTGGTAATAAGCCAAATCGGCATTGGAAGTTTGCAATGCATTGTAGGACAGTTTTCGCAGTTTTGGGACACTTTGTCCTTTGACCTTTCAGAAAATTCAGAAATATTGGGTTTGTGTACGTACAAAATATTATCTAAAATGTTTTACAATAATTAAAACAAATATAAAAATATAAGTATTGTATAAATTAATTATTTGGTATTTTTAATGATCAACATTATGACGATAAAAGAAAATTAATAATAATTACGTAAATTTTCCCGATATGTCAGAGGTCAAAGTGTCCCAAAACTGCTCTCAAAAACCGGAAGTTAGAATGGCGATTGGGCTTATTTGCAAACAAATGTAACAATAAATGACGAGGACGACATGATGATCAGACTTGAAGTTGAGTAACCAAACTAAAGTCACGAGTCGAGTCGATTCATGTACTGTAGTCTCGTGTTTAGTCGAGTCATTGAAGGATCGACTGTCGAGTCTTGAGTCGAGTCCAGACTTCGGGTCAACGATGAGTCAAGTCGAGTCGTTTCAAAATGTCGAGTCGAGAATTCTCACACAGTCGAGTTATTGCATGTTGAGTCGATTCCATTCATGAATATAAACTGGGCTCAAAAAGAAACTTAAAATTTTTTACAAGGTCATATCTTAATATCCTGTCCATAAAAATGAACAAAAATTGCACACAGGATTACTTCAATACTCTACTCTAAACACTGGTCAGTAACCAAACAGTTGTCCAATTGACACAACAGCAAAATGCACTATTTATGTTGGGCTGTGAATTTGGTCCAGGAAGGTGTTCCATGTCAGTGCATTTTGCTGTTGTGTCAATTGGACAACTGTTTGGTTACTGACCAGTGTTTAGAGTAGAGTATTGAAGTAATCCTGTGTGCAATTTTTGTTCATTTTTATGGAGAGGATTTTAAGATATGACCTTGTGAAAAATTATAAGTTTCTTTTTGAGGCCAGTTTAGAATATATGCTTTATTTATAGTTTATTACAATATATATTACAATATTTTTGTAATAAAAAGAAGATGAAAATAAGTACATAACGAACAGTATATGTTACATACCCATTAGAAATGATGAATTACATATGTGATTGGACACTACGAATCAGCCGTAAACTCGGCCCCCGGTCAATTTTGTTTTATTTCGCGTTTAGAAAATATATATCATAAGCTTTAAAATAGTATATCATTTGACTTCAAACGATATCCAGAAGCGGGGCTATGGTTTGTTAAACTCTGCTCCTTCAACAAAATGGTCCCTTTTTCGGTTCTACACGTGTCTCTTTTTCCACATTGCTGTGAATAAAGTCATCAATTAATTGGCGGTCATTTCAAATCTTCCCCAGAAATGGTTCAGAAATGTCCTCTCATTGTTAATTGTTGGTTATACATACCTAGACAAAATACAATGCAATTGTAACCCACCACTTGAACAGGATTTAGCCAAAGCAAACAAAGACTAGAGATATGTATGATTCTATTTATGTAGGAGATTATTATCCTCTTCAGCAATAGGATTATTGGTTGAAAGCTATCAAATGAGAAACATGTCGCGCCTAATTGAGACACCAATGAATATGACCTACAAGTGCATTTTGCACTGTATCTCAGAATACAATTTGCCGAGTTTACGGCTCATTCGTAGAGTCCGCTCACATATTATTTCCATAAAACAAGCAGTGAAATACTCAATGCTCGTACTGGCAGAAAAGTGTATTCCAATGTTTGAATATCAATCATTAAAGCTGAATGAACTCCATTTAAATCATGTTTTTGTGTATTTACCATTTAGCATACTGCACATAGAGGTCCAACCTAATCTCATGACAAAAAAAAACCATGATGTTTTGAACAACTTGCATGGATATAAATAGTTTATTATGAAACGTTTATCTAACTCCTTATCTGAATGTGATGCATTCAATATGAAGGTCGCGTCATGAGTAATGAATCGAACCCGAGTCATATGAGCATTGGGTCGAGCCATTGATGTGTCGAGTCTCTAGTCGGATTGTTGCCGAGTCGCGAGTCATTAACGTCGACTCTCGAGTCTTAATGAGTCATTTGAAATGATTCGTTGCAAGTCTGATGATGATGATAACGATAATGATAATGATAATAATAATGAGGTATTTCTTTACAATGATAATGATAATAATAATGAGGTATTTTTTTTACATTGGTATAAACCCACCTGGACAAAATTCTTTGATGAAGCCAGTCGAAGACCAATCAAGTTGTGGTTAGGAGAAAACAAACCAAATTATGTTAGTAAGGTTTATAAAGCGGAACATTACAAAATATTTATTGAATTTGCATAAACAATACTGTGAATACATATTTGACTGTCGTTACTGTAGAACGTAACACGTTTTCTTCAACTGATGCTTCGCCCAATTAAGCGATTTGAAAAGGCACATCATGTACATTACTTTATCCATCATTATCGTTTTTCGAGAGACTACACACACAATAGGATGGTAATGTGTAGGGGTTGAGTAAAGCATTTAATACACATTTTGGTTGTTGTTTGACCTTCATACCACCTTCCCTTCCTGAGATATCATATAGTTCCCGTTTGGGAAATCTTAGGGAATTTCCGAAAATCTGAACTTAAAATGAATATAAAATTTTAGGAAAATAAGTTTTTGATGTATAATAGTAGCCTTGAATGTTCTTTAACTATTAAAATCAAAAAGAACTGTTTTGGGGTCACTATGTTTGAAAAAATCATTGTAATTAACATAAGTTGTAGCTTAGGAAATGCTCAAAAATGGCATTTTGCCGGATTTAATTAATAACTCATAATTAAAAAAGTAAATGAGATATTTCAATTTTTCTTTTCGATTTTGAAAGCATTATAGTCAAGCTACTTTAAGTAGTGCAAACAAATGGACTCAAATGTGATTGCAAAGGTGGTTTCTAGAAAAGGGATAAATTTATTTTGTTGCAAAAGCCCTTACATCCACAAAAGACACGATATAAAATAAATAATGAAATAAATAGGAAGGCTTGAAAATTGTACAAAACATATTCTCTTAGTTTCTATTCATCAACACTTTATCCAAAACTAAAATGAATCAAATTGAACAAGTAATACTTGCACAATTAAAAAAAACCGTTTTTCTCAAAAAGTTAAAAAGCTCTTCATATTATGCATTTCATAGGATAGGTCAATAGGAATAAAGCTGTAGTTTTTACGTCCTTGATAATTGACAATATTCACAAGAAAAATTATTGATTTAATGACAACATTTTCAACTTTAATTCAAGTTCAAGTTCAAGTTTATTTCACCATCATATCATAAGTAACAAAAGGTCGATGGTAGGACAATCACAAGAGCAAAGCTCGAAAGAAGTGATTGCCCTCAGTGACAAAAACAAAAAGACGCCTACAGACAACAGACAAGGACGGGGGTGAAAAACGGCAGACTGACAGGACTAGTGCAGACAGACAAAGACGTTGGCAATGGCAATGACATATAAAAAGTCAATTGAGAAATGTATAAGTAAGTGTCTTAACTTACAGTACAATGATACAATTTTATGATTAATGGCATTATTATAATGTGAATACAATAAATTTATGAGTATAAAGAAATCAAGTAATCTTTATAACTGAAGAATTAGGAGACAAGGCAATTTTGATATCATCGGGGATGGCATTCCAGAGCAATGGACCTTGCCTTCTAATGGTATTTCTAGCCAAATCATATTTGAATATTGCAGGACGAAACAAACTCGATGAACGAGTGGAATAATTGTGGATGGTCATATTTTTAACAAAATAATTGGCACAATTACAAGGCATGTTGTTAATACTGAAATTATACATAAAGCTTTGATAAGTTTATGAATATCAAAAATATTCAAGGTATTTAGCTGGGAAAATAAATAATACATGATAGGGAATAACGATATACGGACAAATCTACTTAACTTTCAATTACCTTGACAATTCACTCCATACCAATCTGGATGACATTGTCCACCTGCACATTCCCCCGTATCCTTAAGACAAGTCACACCATCAGCACAATGACATTCCGATCTGCAATTGGCTCCATAGAAATCATCTTCGCATTCTATACAAACAAACATCATTTTAACACTTAAAAAGTAAAAAGGACATTTAGAAAGAATTCGTACCATTTGGTTACAATTATGTATATGGTAAAAATATCCAAAAGTCCATATTTTTAATGAAGTAAAGAAAATGACCTCCTGCACTCAAAACGAATAAAGGGTAAACAATGAAAAACGTAGTTGTACCTTCATTACAGTCGATTCCTTTAAAGCCTGCAGCACATGAGCATCCATATGGGTGTGGCAAGCACAAAAGTACTCCTTGGCATCCATAAGTGTGATCGTCAGTCCCTGAGCAACGCAATTGTCCATCTTGTCCCAATTTGTTTCTTCCATGAACTATGCGATACAAAACACCATTTAATATTAACGCAGACACAAAGTGTGATTGGATGTCCCTGAGCAACGCTACGGTCCATCTTGTCCCCATTTATTTCTTCCAATAACTATGCGATACAAAACACCATTTAATATTAACGCAGACACAAAGTGTGATTGGATGTCCCTGAGCAACGCTACGGTCCATCTTGTCCCCATTTATTTCTTCCAATAACTATGCGATACAAAACACCATTTAATATTAACGCAGACACAAAGTGTGATTTGATGTCCCTGAGCAACGCAATTGTCCATCTTGTCCCCATTTATTTCTTCCAATAACTATGCGACACAATACACAATTTAATAAAGCAATCTAAAACAATTAACCCCGGGGGGTCACTCCCATTGTGGCGTGTACACCATCCGCGATAATAAAAACGCGTAAAAAGGGTAGTTTTTCGTGGGTATGTTTAGGGTGTCAAAAACATGAAATATTGGAAAAAAGGGTAGCAAAATTGCAATTGCTAATACGCGGAAATGAAATTTAGGGTATGAAATTTGATGCAAGGAATAAAATCCCTGTTTAGGGTGTGAAAACACCTGTTTATGGTATTGTTTTATCCAAGGGTTAAATCCTTGTTTAGGGTGCTTTTCAAAAGTTGATTATCGCGGATGGTGTACAGGCCACAATGGGAGTGACCCCCCGGGCAATTAACACACCCTAAAAACATTTCCAAAGTAGTGAAAGTCCACAGCTATTAAATTTAAGAAACTTAAGGGGCTGTGCAATAATTATGAGCACTGGGGGAGGGTAAAATGGGGTGGGGGTGACAAGAGTTTTTTGGCAAGCCAAAAAGGAGGGGGAGCAACAATTTTTAGAAAGCCGAAAGGGATGGGGGAAGCGATGTTGGCACCTTTTAAATAAAGTGCTCTAAAAAGGCTTAGAAAAACGGAGGTAAGTAGGCCTATGCAAATTTTTCTGCTTGCTACGTTAGCATTATATTACTGCGCCACTAAAGTATCCTTACACTTAGAAAAAAAGTTATATTTTTAACAATCATATTTGGTTAAATTAATATTTTAATCATGCACATTTTGACATATTTTGTTATTTTTTCCCTAAATATTGCACATTTTAACTAGCAATTTCTTCAACACTGTAAGCTGGCTAACAACAGTAGTAATCTTTATTTAATGAGGGAGCCTCGGGAGGGGCATGTGGGGTACATCTGTTGACATCGTGAGCCGTAAGGGACCTGTGGGCTACATCTGGTTATCTGTTTGTAAGATAATTAGCATAATAATACATGTTAACTGGGCATTGATTCTAAGCCCGGGGGTCACTCCCATTCTGGCCTGTACACCATCCGCGATAATAAAAACGCGTTAAAAGGGTAGTTTTTCGTGGGTAGGCACGATACGCGCGTATCGTGTTTAGGGTATCAAAAACATGAAAAATTGGAGAAAAAAAAGGGGGTAGCAAAATTGCAATTGCTAATACGCGGAAATTAAATTTAGGGTATGAAATTTGATGCAAGGAATAAAAGCCCTGTTTAGGGTGTGAAAACAGGCGGGTGTTACCTGTTTATAGGGTATCGTTTTAGCCAAGGGATAAATCCTTGTTTAGGGTGTTTTTCAAAGGTTGATCATCAGGGATGGTGTACAGGCCACAATGGGAGTGACCCCCTGGAATTCTAAGCCAGAGTGTATGCCGTTTGAATTTGTAATTTTACCTATTTGACAAAATACGCCACTGAATCCCGGTGCGCAGATACATTCACCAGATCGTTCATCACATATTCCTCCATTGTAGCAGCGTGAACATGTAAATTGACAACTAACACCCCATCTATCAGTTTCACATGCTAAAGAATAGTAATAAAGTGTATACATATTACTGCATAAAGGAATATGTGACCGTACAGCACGAATGAGCCGTAAATGTCCTCAATTGTATTCTGAGTTACAGTGTAAAATGGGCATGAAGGTCATATTCATAGGTATTTCAATTTGGTGCTAGGTGTATCTCATTAAATGAGGTACACGTAGCACCAAATTGAGGTACCTATGAATACGACCTTCATGCCCATTTTACACTGTAACTCAGAATACAATTGAGGACATTTACGGCTCATTCGTGCTGTACGGTCACATATTTAGAACATGTGCAAATCACAGTAAACGACAGGTAATTAATCTTAATATGTCAATTTGTAGAGAAAGGTTATGATTGATTTTTAACTGTGCATCAATGGTTTTCTCAGATAGTATTTTAATATTATACAAATGCTGTTTAAAATTAGATAGAAGAAAGTGCTACATTTTGCATTTAGTGCTCAGAACATGTGCAACATCTTCTGAAAACTAGCTATATGAATTTATCATTCTGTTGCAGCAGATATAACAAAAAGCAACAACAAGCACAAAACGTTTTCTGTACATTATTCGCAAAAGGTTAGAAAAGGTTACCAGAACACGTTTAAATGTGGGTTATATAAAAGGTATATTAAGGGTATTCAAAATATTTTTTTTAATTTACTGCAAAAGGTATATCAGTTCGGCAATCGCTCCGCAAAATATTCTACGTAATGTTATTTCAGTGTTGTTAAAATTTTTGCCAAAAATGTTGGCAAATGATCGGGGTGAATTTTGGTGGGAAACGGGCTCCTTACCCCTTTCTTATTCTTTGACTTCCCGATTTTCTCTGTCATTTTTTTAAATGTCAGGTGCACTCGTTTGAATGGCCATTCCCTAACTGTATATTTAAATGCCTTTTTATCCGACATTATCTTATTTTTAGTTTGTTAAAGTCACATTTTGTTTAAAGCGGTAATCAGATTTCATCCCAATAAGCACCCGCAAAGAGCACCCGGTTCTGACTCCAGCTTTGCGGTGCAAAAACCGCTCTAGTTTGACTAGAACTAATCGTCGAATTCGCTCCATTGGAGCCCAATTTATAGGTCACCAATGGTTGTTTTTAAGTTTTCAAGTCATGGATAATCCATAATAAAATGTGCTTTCACTTCCTCTTTACGCGCCATTACGATTCAAAATGTGACAAATTATTATAACTGGAATAGTTTTATTGTGAAATTTACCATATCCCTGAATTTACAAAGCATACCTCTAACGATCAGTTGGAAAATGGCATGTTGACCATTAGTTCGTTTTCCAGCTTCATGGCACTCATAGAAACCTGCATCGTCAACGGTAACACTGGGGATTGTAACGCTCGTGACGTCATCCCAATTTGGACGGTTTCCGATTCCATTATATTGCACATTATTGTGCCACCATCTGAGAGCAGACTTGGTTGTGTCCATTGTGAAGGTTACTGACTCACCAATGCTTACTGTTTGAGAAATATGCTGTGGTGTGACATCACCTATGCGAGAGGGAAGAAATAGTCCACATTTCCAATATCACGTATTAATCAAACATAAACACATACATCACATATCAAACTGCAAAACCGAGTTACCGGAATATTGTCCTTTTATTTTTTAGTATTAATTCATTTAGTTTGAAAATCATCAAACTGAACCAAAATCTGCCTTACATAAACCCGAATCACGTACATTAATAAAATTCGTGACTGAATGTCTTTTTAACATTAAAAGTAATTGTCAAATATGCCCATCCGCCCCGCCATCCGCTAAGTTTGGCAACCTCAGGACCATTTTATATGCAGACATTACACTTAAAGACGACAGCAGTTCTCTAGAATTTTAAAATCATCATGTTTTAACTATGTAACATTGGACGAATCAGGAAATATTTAACCGATGATACCACTGAAGTAGTTCACGCATTTGTCACATCACTCCTGGAAAATAATCGCCAACTCTATGTTATATGGACTTCCGGAGATTGAAATTAAGCAGCTCTAAAGCTTACAAAATTTTGCTGACTGTATATTGTTACTCTGACTAAGCCAAGTAAACAAATTACGCCGGGTTAAAGGAATAGCATTGGCTACATAATATAAGGCAGGATTGTGCCTCTCATACGACGACTAAACACTCCAAGTAAGCTCCAATATAGAAGGGTCCAGCCGGGCAAGAAAGCAAGGGTAACGGACTGTCTCTAACAGTAACGTTAAAGTAATTTGACACCACAGAATATATATTCTACTTTCATAATTAATGTTTTCAACTTTTACCCTTTAATCTCCCTCATACTAAGGGGAAAAAACCCTTTTCGGTACACGCATGTGTTCACTTTAAAACTTAACTGACCCCCATAGCCATGTTGTTGCTTGCTTGAGAAATGTAAAGATATATTTTCACATGTTAACTCCAAGAGAAAGGTGTGAAAAACGTTCTTTTCTTTAAGAGATTGATTGATTGGTTGGTTGATGTTTTCAAAACTGAGAGTTTACTTCATATTCTTCTTCCATTCTAAACTACAATGCAGCACATTATGTGTATTGCCCCATTGAGCGTGTTTATAGTGGTGTACGGTATTTATACGGTATCCTTATACGCATATGGGATTAGGATAGAATGTGACCAACTTTCCTGATGTGACTTATCCGGTATCTCGGCTGTTTATAGTGGCAATCAATAGCGCTATTCTGAATCCGAGGTGATTGAACTCATCGTGTTCGAGGTCACCGCAATGCAATGTGGGAGACACAAATATGGAGCCAGTTTCAAATAGTTTGCCGTCGAAACGATACCGGCCATTTTTTAAAACATTATTGCTACAGTACCGTACTATATTTTTAGTTGATGTGTTATTGCAGTGACAAATTTGAACTCAGATAGTTATATTACCCTGCTCCACTTCCTTGAATAACGGTATCGTTAATCCCTGTCTGTTTATAGTGGCCGTATACGGAATGAATATACTGCAATATCCATCGATATCGAAGGATATTAGTTCCGTATAATAAGTGCGGCAAATAACGCTATTGGTCTGTTTATAGTGGCGACCAATACCGTATAAGATGTACTTATACCCTAAATACCGGATAATCTGGCTCACTATAAACAGGCTCATTGGTACAGCCCAAAAATGTGTCTGTTTATATATTATACCAATTATCTCAGTGACGCGTGAACAGATTTTGATGATTTGTGTACCATGAAGAAACGTCACGGTTCTTGAATCTACCAAACATTTTTGATTCTTAGTCAGTGGGAGTGGTCTAGTTCGAAGACACATAATCTGATTGGACAATCGCATGATTTCGGGTGCCGTCTATCAGGCCGTAGACGATCCCACGTCATCATGAGCGTTGATAACGCGTAACACGCTTGTAGATGTATGCGTATGTATGCGTAGGCTAGTGCGGACTACGCGATTGCTCTAGCAGTACGCGCAGAATACGTGAAGCTGTAAACAAGTTTCGTTCATTTTATAATAAGGGGAGTTTTTATGACGGTAACTTAGTTTTTTGCTTTAAAAAATAGTTTACAGTTATCAAAATAATATTTCACTGACTAAGAATGAGAATAAACGACAGGAATTTTTATTTTGCCTATCCTCTACCTATGATAGACGACAGGCAGGTCCAATATTTTTATCGTAGTGGATGCAATATTTACAGACTCAAAATATTGGACCTGCCTGTCGTCTATCACACGGTAGAGGATAGTAAAAACAAAAATTCCTATCGTTTATTCTCTAATTTTACTGCCGACATTTTATGTTATGTCCCCCAATCCACTAGCAAACTGAAGTACTGATCAGTGTGCGTTTTCTTTCTGTAACTACTGAGTTTCACTGACCCGTCTGGTTTTCTTTCTGAAAGAAGCCATCTGGATACGCCGAAAAGGAAAACACACTCTAAACAAGGACGAGGGGGCCTACTCACTCAACAACATCTTTGACTAACTCACGGTCACCACGCCCTCTATAGTGGCTCCTGCCGCCTATAAAAGGAAGCAGTCAGAGGTGATGAGTTGCCAGTCTGACGAAACCACTAGTTTAGTGGTGAAACGTCACTGACTAAAAATGTGAGTTTTAACACCTTCATTTCTATTGGATTCGCATAAAAAGAATCATGTTAACAACAAAAAAGTCAATTGTCATATTTCTGTAGGATGCGTAGTTCAGGAATTATGACGTCAAATAGATCAAAGGTCAAATTTTAAAAATGCTTCAATTCGCCCAAAACTCAAATCATTGCTCTCATGATCCAGACAAGTAATAATTTCATAATTTGCGTGATTTTTGAACTTCTTATTGTCAGGTACGCATTTGATTTTTTTTGCATCCATTAAATATAGGGTACCTGCAGGTAATATGGGACCATTAAGGACGTTTAGCTTATTTGCATAAAAACTAAAGAAGATATGCCCACAAGAGATTGTTATGATGAACAACCTGTCCTTTAAGATTAATAAAACAGGCAATGTTACCTTGTTTTTATGTTTGTTTGGACGCTATGACGTCAAAATGACGTCATCGTCAAACAGTGTCCCATATTACCTGCATGTGCAGGTAATATGGGACACTGTGTTATCTCTATGGTGAAAATCAAAAGTTCAGAAAATCACTCTTTTGTTCTAAAAACATTTTTGTTACATGATTTTGAATGTTAAATGCAACTTTCAACAAGCAAATTCAATTTTCTAAATAGTTTTGCTTTTCGCATTGACAATGCACACAATTTCCTATGTGTCCCATATTACCTGCACCCATTCAGTTGAAAATCACAGAAAATAATCATTTATAAAAGGAAAGTGCCACTTGTCAGTGGAATTTTACCTGCTGATAAGCTTAACCCATCACCTAAAGATCATAAAAAATGACAAATGCCCCCTCAGTACCAGAGTTTTTGGATACACAATCATAAAATGTGACGTCATTGATTTTATATCAGGCCAAAAAAACGACATAATTTTTTGGGCAATTTCACTCTTTTTGGCATTGATTTCCAAGAGTTTGATACACAGACTCCAAAACTGCATTTCTAGAAGCACAATTGATGTCTCTAAACACTTAACAAATCAACTTAAAGTGTTTACCTTCTCTAAGCTACTTTTTGTTAAAATGAAAACAGGTGTCCCATATTACCTGCTGTCCCATATTACCTGCACCTACCCCTAGGGCATGCACAGGTTGACATTTGATCCATTTGTTCCATCAGAAAATGGGATGATCAATATGTGTAAGTGAGGTTTTCATGTTTCTTTTGTCTAATGAATAATTTGAAACAATCTGAGACAAATTTTGGACGAATCGGAGCATTTTCAAAATTTGAATATAATGTAAAAGGTCGTTGACCTTTGATCTATTTGACGTCTTAATCCCTGAACTATGCATCCTACAGAAATATAACGATTGACTTTTTTGTTCCTAATGATGATAGGAAGAGTTTGAGGTATCACACAGCAAGATTAAAGCACCCATAAGATTTCACATCATTATGACTTTTGATCTAAGCTGGTGACCATACAAAATATATGAGATTTTGAAAACAGGTACTTTTACATTCCTATACACCTATACAAAGTATCTAAACCTATTTCCAGCTTTTTAACCACAATGTTTAGCAAATTTCTATAACAGCAAGCTATGGAGTACCGCTACCTGTCTACCTGTACAAAGGTATAGGAAGAGTTGTCGAAAGTATAGCTGAAATATTTAATCTCTCGATAATTTAATTAATACCGTAGAATACAAGTATATATAAAGCTTCTAAATGAGGTTTTTGTTTTTGGCACCTTCCACAAAAACATTCAAGTAGATTGGTCTGACAATAATACACGTTTGAAAATCCACCTGTACTAGTAGTTCCTCAAACTCCAAATAATGGTGTGTTTTTTGTGGGTGTGCAAAATACCCTTATTCATTATGCTTAAAGACGGAATTCTACGGTATTCTAAAATAACAGTTTAATTTGTACACCTACTGTTTTCAGCCATGATAATCGTATTAATTCGTTCAGTTGCACCATTTTTGTCAGCTTGACAGTAAAAAGCACCAACTCTACCTACGCCACCTGCGCTTGGCATATAGAGACGTGATGATATGCCTATATAGGATCCAGTAGGTAATCCATTCCCTGTCCCTGTGTCCAGTGTGCGTCCAAATGATATCGAAGCTTCTTGGTCACCACCACTCTTAAACCCTCTGATAAACGCACCGTCATCACCATTGATATTTATTCGTGGATTGGGGCTGAAGCAGGTGACGTCCAAAACACCACTTGTCTCTAAAACATGAATGAATAAGGTGAATTTGTATTTAATTATGAAATAAAACAAGAAAACTGGAATGTTAAACTAGCCTCCGATTTGGGTATTCGATTCCTTATGGCTGATATGGCTACAGAGTACTTGAAGGACAACACCCATACTCAGATGCACTTATTTATACAAAGCTATACAACACTTGGTTTAATACATTGAATTGAACCTCATAGGCCTATGCCAACGTTCTTTCAAGTACTCTGACATAACATCTAGGAATAATCTACCAGATTATTTTAACACATTGAATAGTATTAATACCTTCAAAACATTTCTTATATTAAAGAAGCATATCGTCCCGAGTTCAAATCTTGTCAGAAGATTGACTTCAATCGGATTTAATTGCAACATCTACATTATTCAGACGTCTGCGATCCCCAAGATTCACTTTACAATATTGACTAAACATGCTAAATGGACCATGAGTGTACTTCGTCCTTCGGAGGTTATGTCAAGCCTTCGGTCAAATGTATAAAGAGTCATACCTATTATAATACATGTATATCGCAGTCAGTTTCAAAAAGAGTAAGATTAAAAAAAGAACAAGAAATGCAATACACTAATTAGTGTGGAATGCTGTTTGCTGTGGATATATTTTACTGCATTTTATAAGTAACGATTTTGAAATCAAAAGTCAAAATTGTGATATATTCAACTGCTTGAGAAATGAATTATATAAAGGAACCCGTGTAAGATCTAGGTGCTGTATCTATAATACAATGTACATTATCGACACACTATACCACCTTCTTTATCTGCGTCAATAATAGAATATGGATTTCAATCGAATTGAATACATCTCTCCATTTTGAGTTTGCACTCCACCACTGAGCGATCTAGCGATCGATTTCTAGCCAATCAGATAGGACTCCTTTTCTTGCGTTCGGTGAAATACCAATCGGCCGTCGCTCACCAACGGAGTATTAAGTTTATATTTATAATACTGGGTGTCGACACTGTGTGTGGATATATTCAACTAGTTTGCCCCGCAGGGCTACAAAGAAGCACTGACCGCGAAATATGGATATCCATTAAGCTGAAACTATAAATTAGCCCCCGATAGAGGGCAGGGCTTGAATAATGAGGGAAATTATGGGGTAAAAAGTATAAAAAAGGAGAGTTTGGTTTAGGGTTAGGGTTAGGATTAGGATTAGGGTTAGGGTTAGGGTTAGGGTTTAGTGTTAGGGTTAGGGTATTATTATTATTATTATTATTATTTCTAGTCCTCCTATGTAGGACTATAACAGTGATAAGTCTGTCACATGTTATGCGCAGTTGAACTCTTGTTTTGGTCACTACTGAGTTTAGACTATGCCATAGTCGATTTTTGATAAATAAAAATATGTTATTAATCATGATGAACGCATTCAGTTGAATTCGAAATTATACTGATATTTATTACATCAAAATACTATACTAGTATAAAATGGTTATGAAAAAGTTTATATAATTATATGTGTGACAGTAAAAGTAGGCTTATATTATTGAATGCAACATATCATAATGGCATAGCTATAATGGCACTTCAATACTGAACAATTCTAATTTTAGAATCTGCCAGTTCGTTTATTATTCGCGAATGCCCGAATTAAAAATCTTGGGAAGCTAACAAACAGAGCTAGGGAGTACGGTGACTGAAAAGATCAGATGTGAAAATCTATCAATTGTGCACAAATAATTGAATCAGAGTTTTAAGCTTAAATGTAATAGCCAGAGTATGCACAATTGGCAAGTGGACTACGGAGAAATCTATACTGAGTTGAGCTTTAAAATGCAAATATAACGCAAAATATTCCACGTTGCATTTTGCGTTATATTTGTAGAGAATGGAGTGTATTATTATTATTATTATTATTATTATTATTATTATTATTATTATTATTATTATTATTAATATTATTATTATTATTACTAGCGGGACGCCCGCGCTTCGCGCGGGTCCCCGCTAGATGAGTAAATGGGAGCGTTCACTAAAACAGGAGCAATTACTGAACAGATGGAATCATTGAAAAGGTAAATTTTATTTATCTAAACCTGGCCTCCTTGGGCCTTCATTTCCTTTTTAGCTTCTTTCTTTCTTTTGAGTTTCTTCTACATGAGCCAATTTTGTTCCATTTTTTAAAATTTTTGCTGCATAGCTTGTGATTTCCCGTTTCCATGTTAGGCCTATATTATTTGTTTAATTCTGTTCTCAGTTAGCTTTTTAATTTATATTTCCTGATTAGTTTCTTTTTTTTTAGTTAGCTTTTTTTTTGTTACATTTCCTGATTAGTTTCTTTCTTTCCTTCTTTAGCCTATTTTATTCCCGTTTTCATTTTCTTTTGATAACCCACATACCCGTACCTTTTTTGTCCTCATTTTCTTTTATTATAGATTTATAGTAGTCAGGTCAGGGAGAAAGTGGACAGCGAACTTGGCAGTTGAGGAGGCAGAGTCAAGGCTGAAGCACAAGGAGATGGTTGGCGCTACCCAGCTAGGCCGTCAGGGGCTTGGTTGGACTACGCACAAATGGTGGTCGTCTTCTTCTGACAAGGAACGTCGCAAGCTGGTTTCGCAGGAGATCAGAGAGGCAGAAGAGGAGAAGAGACTGGCTACAGCAGTAGGTCAAGCTAAGCAAGGCGCTTGGACACGGTGGGAGAATGTTGAACAACGCAACATGTCTTGGAGCGTGCTTTGGCAGATGGAACCTCTTCGCATCTCATTTCTGTGCAGGTCAACATATGATCTATTACCAACACCAGCCAACCTGAGCGTCTGGTATGAGGACAAGACGGATTGTTGCAATGCGTGTGGAAAGAAGGGAACTTTGCAGCATATTCTGAGTGCATGTACACCTGCTCTTGCGAGTGGTATGTACACCTGGAGGCACAATAACGTCCTCGGAGTGTTAGTGGAGGCAGTCAAGCTGCAAGTTGATCAAAATAATGTTTCACAAGCTCCAACCAATACCAAGCGTTACATATCATTTGTGAAGGAGGGCTCTCAGTCCAGGTCATACAGTTCCAGTTTAAGATCGAGCATCCTTTCTTCAGCAGACGACTGGTGCATTAGAGCTGATCTGGATGGCAAAGGAGGATTTCCAAGAGAGATATTGATCACCACACTGCGTCCAGATATTGTCATATGGTCAGAGGCTGGAAAAGAAGTGATCATTGGAGAGCTGACTGTTCCATGGGAGGACAACATTGATGAAGCTCATGAGAGAAAATTGACCAAGTATTCAGAATTGAGAGCAGAATGCAAGGATAGAGGTTGGAAGGCTTCTTGCTACCCCTTCGAAGTCGGCTGCCGTGGTTTTGTTGCACACTCTTTGCAGAAGTGGCTGCGAGATTTAGGCTTCAACAGGAGAGAGCTAACGTCAGTTAGCAGGGCAGCGTCAGAGGCTGCAGAATCAGGATCGTCGTGGGTGTGGTCCAAGTACATTCAGAGGAGTAGATAATCTGGAAGTGAAGTACATCATCAGTATCCTCAGCCAGAGCAGGCAGGCCAGCTAACCATATCTTTTTCTTGTTCTCATTCCTTCATATCAACTCCAGTTAGCTAGGGTTAAGTGATTCCAGCTGCATGGTAGGGTTAGAGGCGCCTTATCCCGTCTGCTTACTACAGACTAGTTTGGTCATCTGGGGGTACATATACACAGATCCCCCTTTTGACGGTGATGGCGTATCCCCATATGGGCAAAGCGTCTTGCTTTGTCATGCTGACATAGTATGGGTGCTAACTGGTGCTTGATCTTCTATTTTGGTTAGCTGGCCTGTGCCGGTATCATTTTCTGAGAAGCAGATTGTTTATTTAGCAAAAGATGCTAGAAGCAGAGTTTTAGTTTTATTTAGTAGCTCACCAGCGGGAGGTGGTGTTTCTTTCACTGCCGGCCCCCCACCTCGAGGGAGTCTTGATTATAAGAGGGCCGAAACTACCCAAGACAAGTGGCAATCAACTGATGATCTCGCTGGTGAAAGCACAAGACATTTTCCATCTGGTCTTTGTGTATATTTAACCTAACTAGTACCGCTTCATGCTGTTTAGGCCTATACTTTTTAACAAACACAACTTCTGTATTATCATGTCCACTGGTCTCTGGCTCGCAAGTCGTGTGGCTCTGCGCCGTTTACGCGCGCATTGATATTGGCGTAATGCGAATTACGCACGCGGCGCCGACGTGCTGCCGGCCAGCTGCAGTGACGCGCGGCTGGTAACCGATTTTCATAACCAAAAACCCGTTTTTACCCATATTTTCGCAGCCAATACTTGACCGTTTCCAACCAAATTTTCGCATAACCGTCTCGGTAAGTTCCTCGATCTCCCGTATGAATTTGGCGACATTTGGATCGAAACTGACGGAGCCTTTATACACATACGTAGATACAGGGTGTCCCAGAATGATTTGTACCGTGTTTGCAAAAATAACTAAAAATAGAAGACGGGCAGTGTATCTATTTTTGATACCTGTATTATAATGTTGGATATGTCTCCTACTTATTCTGGTAATTTCAGCACGCTACCTTTATTTGTTTTGGTGTGGCATGGAATAATGTAAAATCGATGAAAACCCTGCTTTTCATTTTCAGCGCAAACGACTCGCATACCCTTGAAAATGGCACAACACACTTGATCAACTCATGGATCTTTTTATGTAGGCCTACATTTAATGTCAATCAAACAACTTTCATTCTTTAACTGATTCGTAACGTCATAAATAATATATAGATGGATATCGGCTATTTGGTGGAAATATGAACGGGGCACAACTAAAATACCTGCATAACTTTTTCCAAATCACTTTGTGCTGAACGGTTAGTAATTTTACAGAATTTCAAAATAGGTTGCATTGTCAAAACTTAGAAATCACCATTTTTACGCAATCTTCTATAACTTCTACTAAAAACGTCCAATCTTTAAAATCTACAAAATCTGAGAAAGCTAAATATATGTAGAACTTAAAATGCAAAACAATATGACCAATAAACATGCCCTTCATACCTAAAAAATTCCATCTTTTCCGGTATAGATCATTCTGGGACACCCTGTAGATAGATACATAGATAGATACATACAACATTCCCTTATTTATAATACTATACACTCACTTGAGACGATTTGAAGTATTGCTATTAGCTTCAAGAACACAGTCGACGCCATTATTTCCGTATTACCATGTTCTTAATAACTGTATGAACTAAGCATAAGCATACCACATGAACTTACCATGTATATAAATATATAAATATAACAATATACTATTGTACACCACATGAACTTAGCAGTACAATATAACAATATGCTATTGTACTTTTGATTGTATTTGAATAGGTCGTGTTTTGATCAATTTCGGTCCGTCAGAAAAGTGTGTGACTTCCTCATTTTGGATCTGTATTGAGAATCTCAACTCAGGTGGAAAGATAGAAAGGAACGGTTCCGTGTTGTTTGCTTTCAGGCTACTACATAGGGTAAAGCCAAGAATTCTCCGCGTTGCGGAAATTCCGCGAAAATCGCGGAATTCGGAGGTAAAGCGGAAAACGCATTTCTGAGAAAAAAAAAAAAAAGCAAAAAAAATTGACCTAGAAAACAAACAAACAAATAAATATAAAATACTAAATGAAATGGGTCTTCAAAATTCATCAAAATAAAGTAAAATCCGTCATAGATTTACCGTACAACGCCTGTCCTACCTCCCATTGCAGCCATGATACCCGATCAGTTTATTATTGGTAAGATTCTTGTGAAATTTTATTATGTCAGAAATGTGCTAACATTACAAAGCGGAGAAAAGCGGAATTTAGCATTTGTAAAGCAGAAAATTCTTGGCTTTAACATAGGGTAATGCCAAGGAATATCTAGCCTGGAAGCGTCACTAAAGATTAATATAACCTTTTGTTATTGAAATGATCCATTTGACTGTGCTGAGCATGTTGGGGTGCACAAATTTATTACATGATGCAGTCATGTCTACAGTAGAATTCACCACGACCTTTGCAGGACTTAAACCCCATTAAAAGCTATTAAACCAAGATAACACTCATTGAAAACAGCTCAACTATGTTAAATCAGATCTTCTCTGTTTAAATCCACACTACACATGTTTCTGTTTTACCTGTGCGATATTGCAATGAGCTGGTATTATAGTTTCAGTTGGGTAAACGATTATAAAGCAAACGCAAGGTAACAATACTGTGTGGGCCTTTCTAGGGGCGGCCATTTTGGATTTTGGCCTCTAGTGAAAAATGCCGGGATTTTCGCGAGGGACATGGGGGCTAATTTTTGTCTAAATGGTCCATAGAAGTCAAGTCAATCGTCAAACCTTACTAGCCAGAGAATGGTCACGGAATTGAGGTTTTTGACTATACTAGTTGGTCTAATACTTTTGCGCTGAGCACGTTCGGTGGCGTTATGCAGACCATTACTCCGAGTCGATACTCGATAGACCGCCCAATAAAGCGGACTTAGTCACCGGTCAGTTCTACAGAATAGGTCCATGGCTAACTATGGAAACATGTTAAAGGACATCCAGAATATTTTCTAAAGGACATCCAGAATATTTTCTAAGTTATTTATTGATTTATCGAGTATCGACGAGTAATGGATATATTCTGTAGATTTAGGTCATTGATTAAGGTCAGTGAGCGTGTTTATAGTGGGAGCAGATGTGCGGTACATTGCGGTATAATTTCTATCCGGTCAGAAATTATCCGGATACTTGCCCACTATAAACACTAGCAGTAGGCCTATATGTATGTACGGTACATCGATATCCTTCTCAACCGAAGGATATTGTAGCGAGATATTTGCACTATAAACACACCAGTATAAATTGTGTGCGGTGTTACCGGAAGTAGGAGCTTCTTCATGATGCGTAGCAGGGGCGGATTTAGGGGGGGCGCAGCCGGCGCGCGCCCCCTCTATTTTTTGACTAGCAAAGGGCGCCGGTAACTTAAAAATACAAAAATTTTAAGAAATTTAAAAAAAAGGAAAAAATTCGGCCATGAACAGCAAACAATGGGCCAAAACCGTTGAGTTTTCGAGGGGTAACCCCTTTAACACATTTTTTTCGTCGTCGACCAAAAGGCGCCCCCTTTATCAAAAATTCCTGGATCCGACCCTGCGTAGGATGCGCGCAGGACATCATGCATTCGGAACGATTCTCACCCCCAAGAGTTATCAAAACAGAAGCTACATGTTCACCGCCATGATCATATTGTTGAATGGGCTGTTTATAGCTCGCGCCACAGTACACATTCCCCGTGTGACCTCGGGGTCATTGCAAATGTACGATAATGTTTGTTGGTATATAATTTGTGCGGTAACTGTGTCTCACTATAAACAACAAGGGTATCGGTATATATACAAGGATTATCGTATACGGTATACTCAAAATGCGGTATATTCACTATAAACACGCTGTATGATCCATTGTTGAGGAGTTAAGAAGATCAGAGAAAATGAGAAAAGAGAAGATCGCTCGAACATTAGACTACCCCGTAGTCCACTTGCCCATTGTGCATACTCTGGATATTGTATTTAAGCTTAAAACTCTGATTTAATTAATGTGTGCACAATTGATAGATTTTCACATCTGATCTTTTCAGTCACCCTACTCCCTCTGTTTGTTAGCTTCCCAAGTGGACTACTGACTTTGGATTGCGGTCAGAGATGCTTAACACGGCTGTCTATGAGCTTCTATGGATGAGATTGTCGGAAATCTGGCCTACTAAAATTGGCCATGATGTAATGCCTCTTTAAATGGATCTGGCTTGTGATTGGTCGCCCAGATCTCGTTATGGTTTAAATCCTCCGGGTACCTGTCATTACCATTAATAACTACATGGTACACAAGTATGTGGGCCTACCCCTCCTTTGTGTTGTGTAATTGCATGAACGTGTCAATATGTGCATGAACGCGTCTTGTATTTGCTTGCGGTTAAATTTGATTGATAAACAAGTATGATTGACAGTGTGAGTGTTAGGGACTTTGCCCGTTCAAAATCCCGTTTAAAATTGAAAGTCCATAGTCTATTTTTAACCTGGAATTTCGCGATTAATAAACTGGCAGATTCTAAAATCAGAATTGTTCTTATTGAAGTGCCAATACAATTATTTTACATTATGATAACTCGCATTCAATAATATAAGCCACTTTACTTTTACTGTCACTAATATAATTATATTTACTTTTTCATAACAATTTTATACTAGTATTTTGATGTATTAAATATCAGTATAATTTCGAGTTCAACTGAATGCTTTCATCATGATTAACATGCTTTTATTTATCAAAAATAGACTATGGCATAGTCTACTCGAACATATAATCTGATTACCCACAGTTAACCTCCATTCACTTTTCTTTATTTGGGGTACTTAAAACACCACTTGAAACTTCCTTTGTGGTAATCTGTTCATCCGCCACACGCTCGACTGATTCGGTAGTTCTCTTAGTGGAAAAAATATTCCACACACGGAAGTACATCGTTAAATTCCCAATTTCGCAGTCAAATCATGCTTTTTTTCTTTAAAAATAATAATAATAACTGCAGGGTGACCATGATTTTTAAACGAGTGAAAAAGCATTATATATATTGCAACGCCCATTAAAAAAATCAAAAGTTTTGTTAAGTTATGGAAAGTCAAGCATAATTAATTTTCCAGTAAAATTAATATAAGGTCAAAGGAAAAGAAATTTAAAAGCTTTTAAATGATAACCATTTGAATATTTGCGGCAGTTTACGGAAACTTAAAACTAGTGTAGGCCTAATCAGTAATTCAAACTCGTGTCAGTTTCTCCATATACTCCCGTTTTGTGTCCAAACGTACGTGTCCAAAAATGCTATTTGGTTCCAAAATGAGGGTCTTTTTCACAGGGATGTCGGGTCTAACTTAGCAGCCGGTCATGCCAAACAATACAGAAATTATAATTCGCGGTCAACTGACGTAACAAATTGATATCCGGGCATGCGCCGTTTAGAACTAGACAGTTGTGACTTGCAAAGCCACTTATCGTATTAGTTGATCAATCGGATTAGATCATTGTTTCCATCAATAGGCGGATGCACACATTACTTATTTGATGTGAGTAGGCTAGTATTAAGCGACCTCCTCTTTTATCATCTTCTCTGAGCGTGTTTATAGTGGGAGCAGATGTGCGGTACATTGCGGTACAATTTCTACCCGGTTAGAGATTATCCGGATACTTGCCCACTATAAACACTAGCAGTATACATTGTATGTATGTACGGTATATCGATATCCTTCTCAACCGAAGGATATTGTGGCGAGATATTCCCACTATAAACACACCAGTATAAATTGTGTGCGGTATTACCGGAAGTAGGAGCTTTTTCATGATGCGTAGGATACGCGCAGGACATTCGGAACGATTCTCACTCCAAGAGTTATCAAAACAGAAGCTACATGTTCACCGCCATGATCATATTGTTGAATGGGCTGTTTATAGCTCGCGCCACAATATTTACACATTCCCCGTGTGACCTCGGGGTCATTGCAAATGTACGATAATGTTAGTTGGTATATAATTTGTGCGGTAACATTGAGCGTGTTTATAGTGGGAGCAGATGTGCGGTACATTGCGGTACAATTTCTACCCGGTTAGAGATTATCCGGATACTTGCCCACTATAAACACTAGCAGTATATGTATGTACGGTACATTGATATCCTTCTCAACCGAAGGATATTGTGACGAGATATTCCCACTATAAACACACCAGTATAAATTGTGTGCGGTATTACCGGAAGTAGGAGCTTTTTCATGATGCGTAGGATGCGCGCAGGACATTCGGAACGATTCTCACCCCAAGAGTTATCAAAACAGAAGCTACATGTTTACCGCCATGATCATATTGTTGAATGGGCTGTTTATAGCTCGCGCCACAATATTTAAACATTCCCCGTGTGACCTCGGGGTCATTGCAAATGTACGACAATGTTAGTTGGTATATAATTTGTGCGGTAACTGTGTCCCACTATAAACAGCAAGAGTATCGGTACATATACAAGGATTATCGTGTACGGTATACTCAAAATGCGGTATATTCACTATAAACACGCTCTGTGTCTCACTATAAACAGCAAGGGTATCGGTACATATAGGCCTACAAGGATTATCGTATACGGTATACTCAAAATACGGTATATTCACTATAAACACGCTCATGCGTGAGCGTGTTTATAGTGAATATACCGCATTTTGAGTATACCGTATACGATAATCCTTGTATATGTACCGATACCCTTGCTGTTTATAGTGAGACACAGTTACCGCACAAATTATATACCAACTAACATTATCGTACATTTGCATTTGCATACATACATCCGTCCTCACCTGGAGTACTCAGTCCAAGCCTGAGACGAATATACAGGTCCAAGCATGGTGTCCATACCTCAAGAAGGATATCACTATGATGGAGAAAGTCCAAAGGAGAGCCACAAAACTCATCCCTACCATTAGACATCTGAGCTATCCAGAAAGACTACAAGAGATGAAGCTGTACTGTTTGGAGCAAAGGAGATTAAGAGGAGCCTATTGAAACATTCAAGATCATGAAAGGACTGGAAGGGATTGCATGCAGCAACGAAGCTATTCACCCTGAATACCCAGAGGCATAGAGGTAGAGAACACAACTACAAGCTGTAGGCCTACAAATCAGCACTGAAGAAGGGCCCCGGAGAAGGGCCTCACCTGAATTTCTTCTCAGTCCAATCAATTTCAGCCTAGAGTGGAACAACCTCCCAGAAATAGTGGTAGAGGCTAAGACAACAACCCAGTTCAAGTCTCAGCTTGATAAGTTTTGGTATAAGAGCGAAAATGGATATAATGGGGTCAAAAAGGCTGATGCTTAAATATTCCCATCATACCGGTACCTTAAGGGGGTACTACACCCCTGCCCAATTTTTTGCCTATTTTTGCATTTTTCTCAAAAATTATAGCACATTGGGGAAAAGTACCGTAAAATGGGGTAACTTCGGTCAGCGGGGTAACTTTGGTCGGTCAAATATAATTTTTTAAATGGTCATATTTTCGTACAGCAATATTGTTTTTAGTCATATTTGGTGTCAATTCGTTAAGAAATATGTTTGGAAGAAATAATAGTCGATCATGTCCAATTTCCTTAAAATTTACGAAAAAAGCGGGATTTTTGACCAAAAATTAGCATTTTTACATTTTTTCCGGAAAAAATAAAAATCGATATTTGTGAGCAAGGATGTGTGCTTGATTAATTTTGCAAGGGGTCAAATGTCACAAAAAACAACAACTTGTCCATATACAGCGAAGATCAATTTTTTAATTTTTTTTTCCTTCATGGAATGTAATACTGTGACCAAAGTTACCCCAAATGCGGGGTAACTTTGGTCAGGCTATTTGTAACTCCTAGGGCACCCTTACAAAATTATTAAAAAATCTTTTTCAACTTCAAGGTGTAGAAGGGAACCCTAATGTCACAAAAAAGAGTTAATTAGAAATATAATTGTTTCTGTTTGGAAGCATTGGGGTAAAAACTCTGAAAAGTGCCCAAAGTTACCCCATTTTACGGTAAGATATGTATATTATAGGGGCAAGGACTACAACTACTGCACTGAAAATTTTATTTCAGCACAGACAACAGTTGTGGAGTTACAGTCAAAAATGAGGGAAAACCAATATTTGATCAATAAATCAATAACTACTTACTTTGAGTTGCTGAATTTTCAGTACAGTAGTTGTAGTCCTTGCCCCTATATAATATACATATCTTACTTGTCACCAATGTGCTATTATTTTTGAGAAAAATGCAAAAATAGGCACAGAATTGGCCAGGGGTGTAATAGGCCTACCCACCGTTAGTGCTTATAATTAAAGTAGGCTTATTACCCACTCTTAATTTTGGTATGGTTTATTTTATATGTTGTTTTAATGTGTAGTAATAGGCTTAAATGAAAAGGTGTTCGGAATTACCCCACTCTCCCCTAACCATTTCATATGACGCATGGATGTATTCGTCGAAATAGGCGAAACAATGACGTCACCTGATTAATTATTCATAGAGACGTTGAACGGTTGGAATACATGATTACAAAAAATAACAACAATGATGGCCGAATTTTACAAGTTGCTGTTGGCTATTTATTGCGGAAGTAAGTGAACAGTTTCTCGTTTGTTTTATTCACATGTTTATTGAATGATTGCCACACATTCTACATTCATGATGATACTAGGCCTGTAAGCTGATAACAAAATAAGCATTCCAATTATTGTTTTGGTACGGTGACTTTACAAATGCTGCATGGCTTTCATTAAGCTTGCATTGTTAAGCTTAGTTTAATAGGGTGGTGCAATAATTATGTGTACCCCTGGGGGCGTGAATTCTCAAAATGGTCTGCCAAAAACCGCCTGCCCCCCCTTTGGCCGTGCCAAAAATCTTTGCCCCCCCTTTCGACGTGCCAAAAAAACTTTGCCCCCCGCCCTTTTGACGTGCCAAAAAAATCTTTGCCCCCCTAGTTACAGTGAGTTACACATGCCCGATTTTGGGGAACCCGAATTTAAAACATTAAATTGTCTTATCATATAATGCGAGCGCAGCGAGCAGGAAATTTTGCATTATTTGAATGTGTTCCTAATGTTTTCCTACGCCTTTTTAGGGTGTAATATAGAAACAGTACCCAAAATATCTGTGCCAAAAATTGCTTGCCCCCCCCCCCCTTCGACCTGCCAAAAATCGCTTGACGCCCCTTTTGACATGCCAAAAAATCAGTGTTCGAAATAAGCATTTATCCTCTTGTCCAAAAATCACTGGGGACAACCATATTGAGATGTGCACTTATCCTCTGGACAACCACTATTTCTACTTCTTAAATATGACACATTTTGGGGACAACCAAAATGTTTTGAGGACAAGCAGAATTGATAATTTAGTTGTCCTCAGGACAACCTTCATATTTTCCTTATTTCGACACTGCAAAAATGCTTGCCCCCCCTTCTGGCCTGCCAAAAATCTTTGCCCCCCCCTATAATTCACCCCCGAGGTACACATAATTATTGCACCACCCTTACCAAAAAATATTGTCGACGCAATAATAGTTCCTGCCTGCTTTCTAGGACTGCGGAATTCGGAACTCAGTCTTCAATGATAGTCAGTCTTTTGTGATGCGATCAAGCTAAATGAGTCTGATGTTGATCAAAATCAAAATTCAGTTTTCAATTTTAGGCTGCATTCGTGTGTCCCGGACTCACCAAAATGCAGTTCAGAGTCCAGACCCTTTTAAAATTTTCTGCAAGTTCAGGGGTCCCTGCAGACCCCCAGTTTTTCAATCCAACACTACCGCAGTAGGGTGAATCACAAAAAATGAAATTGGTATTTTTCAACGGGACACCCCCTCATTTTGTTCATTTTGATAGTAAAATCATACCTACAAAATATGAAAAAAATTCAAAAAAGTTTAGGGTGTGCTTCCGGTCAATGAACTTTTGTACACAAAGTCAATGGGATTTATGAGCCATTTTCTTTACAAAAAAGCCATGTTAATTTTCCCTGATTGTGCTAAAAATATTTGATCATAGTGTGAGTAATGTCCTTAAAATAAATGCTAAAGAAAATTGTAAAAATGTTAACCCGCTTTCCAGAAAATTACATTTTTGTGAAAACTGTTACATTTGGGGCAAGGCAGTTGCTGGAACAGCCAAAATATTATGGTACTTGGCTAATATAAAGTTGTGTTTATGGGGCTCTAGTTCTTTCTTTTTTTTTAAATGTATGTAGGTTTGTAACTGTAAATTATGTTATTCAAGTGTTGAATGTGTGTAGGTTTGTAATTTTATGTAAGTGTAGTGTAATGTTTAATGTGTAATCCAGTAGTAAATGTGTCTTAGCCACGCTAGCTCTTGTCACAAGTACCTTGCACAAGGTGTAGTTTTGAACTGGCCACTATCCAATGTTGTGACCCCAATTTATATACATGTACATTTCTTTTCAACCATGGTGAATCTAATCCTTCCTGAATCTAATCCACCCCTGATACAGATGTATGGATTTTGATAGTTACTATTACATAAGATTTCAAAAGCTGGTATCACCATTGGGGTAAACTAATATGTGACCATCCATCTCAAACCGCTCGTAAAGTCGGCAAATTGTATTTCGAGTTACAGTCCAAAATGTGCATCAAGCTTGTATTCATAATGTACCCAATAATTGTCCTACAAGTTTCTCATTTCAGTCCAGTCCGCACATCAATCTTTAATCCTATTGTTGAAGAGGATAATAAGCTTATACTTATAGTAAATAGCTTTAGTCTTTGTTTGCTATGGCTAAATCATGTTCAAGTGGTGGGTTAACCAACAATTAACAATGAGATGACATTCCTGAACCTCGTTGACTTGGGGATGATTTGAAGTGACCGCCAATTATCACAATTTAATATTTAATACCAGCAATGTAGAAAAAGAGAAATATTGTAGCACCAAAATAATGTACCCTTTTACTGAAGGAGCAAAGTTGAACAAGCCATAACTCCGCTTCTGGATATCATTTGAAGTCAAATGATATATCATTGTAAAGCTTATGATATACATTTTCTAAACAGGGAAGAAAACAAAATTGACCAGGGGCCGACTTTACGAGCGTTTCGATGTGGATAGTCACATATGTGAAGAATTTTAATCTTTTTTTTTATCAACAGTTCAGTTCAATAAGGTATAAATTTGGGGTGCCTGGTGGGATTCCAGGGGATATCCGAGGGTATTCTTTTCTTGAGCTACACTCCTCTGTCACTTTTGAAACATTTTTTATTATTACAGTCAACTATGAACTTTAATTTGGTAAAACCCATGTTTTCACAAAGTTAGGTATATCATTGAACATTTACTTCAGTTTTGCAAGCCTGGTAGACTTTTTAGGCCCTGAAATAAGCGTTTGAAATTTTGACAAAAATCCCATTGACTTTGTGTACAAAAGTTCATTGACCGGTAGCACCCCTAAACTTTTTTCAATTTTTTTCATATTTTGCAGGTATAATTTTATTACCAAAATGAACAAAATGAGGGGGTGTCCCGTTGAAAAATACCAATTTCATTTTTTGTGAATCACCCTACTACCGCAGACATACTATGATGCATTTGTGTAACTAGGACTCACCTATATATAACTCTACTATGGACCCGGCCAGGCTTTTTTATTTTCTGCAAGTTCGGAGGTCCCTGCAGACTCTCTGGAGTGTTTTGTTCTAGCGCTATACCCCTGGACAGGGGCGGACCGGTGGTTTTAGGCGGCCATGGCAAATTGATTAAGACCGGCCCTATTACTCAATTCGAGTGCAGCGAGCGTAGCTACTAGCGCATGGGGTCCAGGGGCCCGCGTAAGGGCCCCTGGTAGGGTCTAGTGGTAAAGCCATACTTGGCAGTGGGGTTTGACCCCCACCCTTTATATTTTTCCCCCACCCTTGTTATTGAGGCACCCTTTATATTGAAAATTCCTGACCCCATGCTTTTTGCTGAGGCACCCCTTATACTGAAAATTCCTGACCCCCACCGCTTTTTTCCCCTATTTGTATACATTGATGAAGTCACAGGCAGTTTGGTCGAAGTAAATCAAGTAGGCCTACGCCGAATTCTGCACCTATCATCACACGATAGCCTAGTGGATGTAAACATGCATCAAATGGAATTTTATCTTGCGATATGGTTTGCTGGCAGTGGTTTGGCACTTATTCTTGTGGTTTGGCACTTATTCTAGGATGATTTTATCATTCAATGAAAATATATTGTAAGCTGGCACTCCCACCCTTTTTATTTTACTCCCACCCTTAAAAAGGGTGCCCTGCCAACAGTGAAAGCCCCTGGTGGGGGTCCAGGGGGCAAAGCCCCCGGACAACTAAGGGTTTTAGCTATTCTATGGGGTCAGGAAGCCCGTATTTGACAACGATTTCTCAAGCCAAATTCCATTTGTACAGACTTGAAGTATTCAAGTATAGCAATGTGCTATTATTTTTGAGAAAAATGCAAAAATAGGCACAGAATTGGCCAGGGGTGTAATAGGCCTACCCACCGTTAGTGCTTATAATTAAAGTAGGCTTTTTATTTATTTTTTTTTTTGGTATGGTTTATTTTATATGTTGTTTTAATGTGTAGTAATAGGCTTAAATGAAAAGGTGTTCGAATTACCCCACTCTCCCTAACCATTTCATATGACGCATGGATGTATTCGTCGAAATAGGCGTAAACAATGACGCCACCTGATTAATTATTCATAGAGACGTTGAACGGTTGGAATACATGATTACAAAAAATAACAACAATGATGGCCGAATTTACAAGTTGCTGTTGGCTATTTATTGCGGAAGTAAGTGAACAGTTTCTCGTTTGTTTTATTCACATGTTTATTGAATGATTGCCACATTCTACATTCATGATGATACTAGGCCTGTAAGCTGATAACAAAATAAGCATTCCAATTATTGTTTTGGTACGGTGACTTTACAAATGCTGCATGGCTTTCATTAAGCTTGCATTGTTAAGCTTAGTTTAATAGGGGTGGTGCAATAATTATGTGTACCCCTGGGGGGGTGAATTCTCAAAATGGTCTGCCAAAAATCGCTTGCCCCCCCCTTTGGCCGTGGCCAAAAATCTTTGCCCCCTTTTTTCGACGTGCCAAAAAAAACTTTGCCCCCCCCCCTTTGACGTGCCAAAAAATCTTCCCCCCCCCCTAGTTACAGTGAGTTACACATGCCCGATTTTGGGGAACCCGAATTTAAAACATTAAATTGTCTTATCATATAATGCGAGCGCAGCGGCAGGAAATTTTGCATTATTTGAATGTGTTCCTAATGTTTTCCTACGCCTTTTTAGGGTGTAATATAGAAACGGTACCCAAAATATCTGTGCCAAAAATTGCTTGCCCCCCCCTTCGACCTGCCAAAAATCGCTTGACGCCCCCTTTTGACATGCCAAAAAATCAGTGTTCGAAATAAGCATTTATCCTCTTGTCCAAAAATCACTGGGGACAACCATATTGAGATGTGCACTTATCCTCTGGACAACCACTATTTCTACTTCTTAAATATGACACATTTTGGGGACAACCAAAATGTTTTGAGGACAAGCAGAATTGATAATTTAGTTGTCCTCAGGACAACCTTCATATTTTCCTTATTTCGGACACTGCAAAAAATGCTTGCCCCCCCTTCTGGCCTGCCAAAAATCTTTGCCCCCCCTATAATTCACCCCGGGGGTACACATAATTATTGCACCACCCCTTACCAAAAAATATTGTCGACGCGATAATAGTTCCTGCCTGCTTTCTAGGACTGCGGAATTCGGAACTCAGTCTTCAATGATAGTCAGTCTTTTGTGATGCGATCAAGCTAAATGAGTCTGATGTTGATCAAAATCAAAATTCAGTTTTCAATTTTAGGCTGCATTCGTGTGTCCCGGACTCACCAAAATGCAGTTCAGAGTCCAGACCCCTTTTAAAATTTTCTGCAAGTTCAGGGGTCCCTGCAGACCCCCAGTTTTTCAATCCAACACTACCGCAGTAGGGTGAATCACAAAAAATGAAATTGGTATTTTTCAACGGGACACCCCCTCATTTTGTTCATTTTGATAGTAAAATCATACCTACAAAATATGAAAAAAAATAAAAAAAGTTTAGGGTGTGCTTCCGGTCAATGAACTTTTGTACACAAAGTCAATGGGATTTATGAGCCATTTTCTTTACAAAAAAGCCATGTTAATTTTCCCTGATTGTGCTAAAAATATTTGATCATAGTGTGAGTAATGTCCTTAAAATAAATGCTAAAGAAAATTGTAAAAATGTTAACCCGCTTTCCAGAAAATTACATTTTTGTGAAAACTGTTACATTTGGGGGCAAGGCAGTTGCTGGACAGCCAAAATATTATGGTACTTGGCTAATATAAAGTTGTGTTTATGGGGCTCTAGTTCTTTCTTTTTTTTTTAAATGTATGTAGGTTTGTAACTGTAAATTATGTTATTCAAGTGTTGAATGTGTGTAGGTTTGTAATTTTATGTAAGTGTAGTGTAATGTTTAATGTGTAATCCAGTAGTAAATGTGTCTTAGCCACGCTAGCTCTTGTCACAAGTACCTTGCACAAGGTGTAGTTTTGAACTGGCCACTATCCAATGTTGTGACCCCAATTTATATACATGTACATTTCTTTTCAACCATGGTGAATCTAATCCTTCCTGAATCTAATCCACCCCTGATACAGATGTATGGATTTTGATAGTTACTATTACATAAGATTTCAAAAGCTGGTATCACCATTGGGGTAAACTAATATGTGACCATCCATCTCAAACCGCTCAGAAAATCGGCAAATTGTATTTCGAAAGTTACAGTCCAAAATGTGCATCAAGCTTGTATTCATAATGTACCCAATAATTGTCCTACAAGTTTCTCATTTCAGTCCAGTCCGCACATCAATCTTTAATCCTATTGTTGAAGAGGATAATAAGCTTATACTTATAGTAAATAGCTTTAGTCTTTGTTTGCTATGGCTAAATCATGTTCAAGTGGTGGGTTAACCAACAATTAACAATGAGATGACATTCCTGAACCTCGTTGACTTGGGGATGATTTGAAGTGACCGCCAATTATCACAATTTAATATTTAATACCAGCAATGTAGAAAAAGAGAAATATTGTAGCACCAAAATAATGTACCCTTTTACTGAAGGAGCAAAGTTGAACAAGCCATAACTCCGCTTCTGGATATCATTTGAAGTCAAATGATATATCATTGTAAAGCTTATGATATACATTTTCTAAACAGGAAGAAAACAAAATTGACCAGGGGCCGACTTTTACGAAAGCTTTCGATGTGGATAGTCACATATGTGAAGAATTTTAATCTTTTTTTTTTATCAACAGTTCAGTTCAATAAGGTATAAATTTGGGGTGCCTGGTGGGATTCCAGGGGATATCCGAGGGTATTCTTTTCTTGAGCTACACTCCCTCTGTCACTTTTGAAACATTTTTTATTATTACAGTCAACTATGAACTTTAATTTGGTAAAAACCCATGTTTTCACAAAGTTAGGTATATCATTGAACATTTACTTCAGTTTTGCAAGCCTGGTAGACTTTTTAGGCCCTGAAATAAGCGTTTGAAATTTTTGACAAAAAAATCCCATTGACTTTGTGTACAAACGTTCATTGACCGGTAGCACCCCCCTAAACTTTTTTCAATTTTTTCATATTTTGCAGGTATAATTTTATTACCAAAATGAACAAAATGAGGGGGTGTCCCGTTGAAAAATACCAATTTCATTTTTTGTGAATCACCCTACTACCGCAGACATACTATGATGCATTTGTGTAACTAGGACTCACCTATATATAACTCTACTATGGACCCGGCCAGGCTTTTTTATTTTCTGCAAGTTCGGAGGTCCCTGCAGACTCTCTGGAGTGTTTTGTTCTAGCGCTATACCCCTGGACAGGGGCGGACCGGTGGTTTTAGGCGGCCATGGCAAATTGATTAAGACCGGCCCTATTACTCAATTCGAGTGCAGCGAGCGTAGCTACTAGCGATGGGGTCCAGGGGCCACGTAAGGGCCCCTGGTAGGGTCTAGTGGTAAAGCCATACTTGGCAGTGGGGTTTGACCCCACCCTTTATATTTTTCCCCCCCCTTGTTATTGAGGCACCCTTTATATTGAAAATTCCTGACCCCATGCTTTTTGCTGAGGCACCCTTATACTGAAAATTCCTGACCCCACCGCTTTTTTTTCCCCTATTTGTATACATTGATGAAGTCACAGGCAGTTTGGTCAAGTAAATCAAGTAGGCCTCACGCCTAATTCTGCACCTATCATCACACGATAGCCTAGTGGATGTAACCATGCAACAAATGGAATTTTATCTTACGATATGGTTTGCTGGCAGTGGTTTGGCACTTATTCTTGTGGTTTGGCACTTATTCTAGGATGATTTTATCATTCAATGAAAATATATTGTAAGCTGGCACTCCCACCCTTTTTATTTTACTCCCACCCTTAAAAAGGGTGCCCTGCCAACAGTGAAAGCCCCTGGTGGGGGTCCAGGGGGCAAAGCCCCCGGACAACTAAGGGTTTTAGCTATTCTATGGGGTCAGGAAGCCCGTATTTGACAACGATTTCTCAAGCCAAATTCCATTTGTACAGACTTGAAGTATTCTTTATCCATTGTCACTCACTTGCAATAATCAAGATCAAACCAACAGTTATTCAATTTTTCCTTTATAAGTGGCGTAGATTTGTTTTTTGACATTGGGGTTGGAAAAATATTCTTAAAATAGTACCTTTTGGCGACATTATAAGTTTATTGTACAAATGCGCGCGAAGTGCACAAACATTTTTGGCATATTGAAGCTAAACTGGTGATGATGCAGTGGAATAAATAAATTGACACTTTTTAGGCTAAAATGGCCAAATATGAGATTGATTTGGTCAGAAACTCACATAGGCCTACAGATGTCATCATGGGAGGGGGATATTGTATGGACCATCCCCCTTTTAAAATATTGGGGGGGGGGTTATCCCCCATCCCCCGGGATCTACGCCTATGAGTTGAAACATCAAAAGGGAAAGAAATTGGTTTGGGTATTGAACTGAGTAATGTGGCTGTAAGTATTATGTAATGTAATCCCTGCATTACAAGGAGCACCCCAGCCCAGAGGTTTTCGAATGATGGTCTAGCCATGGTAGTTTTGACAGCTGATGGTGGTCCAAAGGCCGGGAGGGGGGCACTCACTCACAACCCACATTAACCCCCATTTTTCAACTCCCTCTCACTCAATGACCACTTTTTTATGTTTTATTTTACTGAATTCCTGAACTCCTCACTCAATGACCCCTATTTTTTCTTTTTTTTTCACAAAAAGACCTCCCTTTGTAATTTTGATGACTTTTGAAAAACAATTATCAAAAATTTGTCAACTTTTATATTTTGACCCAAGTTTTGTCCCAGTCTCACTGAAAGAACCCCCTTTTGAGACCTCCTTACTGAATGACCCCTTGGCTATATGGCGTCAAGCTCTCACCAAAAGACCCCTATAGTTTCAAACTGGTGTCCCATGTCCGCACATCCCGTCACTTGAAAAGTCGAGTGCCTATAGGCCTATCAGCCCCAATATCTACAGGCCTTAGGCCCTATCACTATGCAGACAAATAGCAGGCACACTATGTAGGTCCTTATATTACTCATTCCCCCCTCAATGATCCCCTCTTTTCATTTCTCCTATGTCTGCCTAATACCAAATGCCCATATCGGCCCTAGCCTCATTCCGCAGCCGCAATGAAATACCAATATTCCATTGACAGCCGGCCCAATATTTTGCTGTTGGCTTAAAATTTAAAATTTTTACTGTATCGCATCTAGAGTATTGGCCTTTTGCTGTGTTTACGGTCTAGAGAATTGATTCAAAAGGCCATTTGTAGGTGATGCCGCGACGGTGTACTAGTGGCCGGCCTATAATAGCTTAGTGCTATACCTTAAGCCCTAGGGCCTATGTCTTAGGCCTTACGCCTTCGGACCTATGCCTCAGGCCCTAGGGCCTGTCTTAAGCTACTATACTCTTTCCCCATTCTCCCCCCTTTTCTTCTATTTTCCCTTTCTTTCTTCTCTTTTCCTTTTCTCTCTTTCTTTTTCTCCGCCTTCTCCTTTCTTTTCCTTTTTCTTTCTTTTTCTCTTCTTTTTGAGCTTTCTGGAAACTGGAACGCCTTTGGAGAAGCCCGTCCCTGCCAATCGAAACAAAAATCAAGCTGTTTCAGACAACGTGTGTTACTGTCTTTCTGTACGGGTTCGAGTCATGGGTAATTACCAAGGACATGGAAAACAAGATCAATTATGCATTTGCAACATCTTGCTACAGAGTCATGTTAAACATCAAGTGTGCGGATCGGATTCCAAATGAAACCATCTACAACCTGACCAACACCACTCCACTGGTTGCCAGAGTCCAGATTCATCAACTCAAATTTCTCGGCCATATACTGCGTCTTGAAATGGTGAGCCTGTGAAAGAATATGCGCTTTATATTCCACCACATTGGAAGAGGAAACCGGGACTGCCACACACACTGTACATGTACTTACAGTATGTCCAGCACCTCCTGGAAGATACTGAAGGGATGCTGCAGCCAAACAAAATTGTTGCGCTTGCCCAAGATCGCATTAGTTGGAGAAAGCTTGTAGTCGCCTGCTCCGCAGCCGACTGATGAAGATGACACACAGTTCTGTTTCAGAACCAGGGGCATTTTGCTTTTTAGCAGGGGTAAATTTGCCCCTTGCTCCTGCTTATTTCAAGCCCTGATGTAGCCCATTCATTACCTTATTTTTCCCCTCTCCCCTTTTTACAGGCATCATAGTGTCAGGAGAAGGATACTATGGAAAACAGATCACTAATGGAAAAATCCGAACACTAGCCCACCGTGTGACAGGCACAGTGTATGCTGCCAGCAACAAGAGGTTGTACATTGAAGGTTTCTCCTATGATGGAACAGCACCAGGTAAGCACAGAGCCATAGCCAGGGGGTGCGTGGGGGGATGCAAAAGTATACAAAAAGTCACACAATTTAAGAATTTGTGAGGGTTGCAACTTGGTCAAAAAAGGTCCAAATTTGGGGAAGAAAGTCCACTTTTCAAAATCTGCACCTCCCCACAAAAAAATCCTGGCTATGGCCCTGGATAAGCACATGTCACTATGAAATTTTGATTTGCTCAGTCACTGATGTGCTTCACATTCGAGGCTAGCAGACCATTGCATTCAAAATCTAGTCAGATTCGTTGAAGCACGACACCGTTTAAAGTAGTGGTAGTTTGCAGTTGTAAACGACGGGCGATCACATCAAAAATGTTGCTAAAATTGCACTTCAACAAAATTTTGGATTGTTCAAAATACGAGGCATGATTTACTCAAAAGATTATAGTTGACTCATCAAAATAACTTTCATCCAAAGAATAATAACACCCGTTGCAAAAAATGTCAATGCTGACCGACCGATAAAAGATATCAATATACTCTAGCATCGAATGCGTAACTATTGTGTGCAACTTCGAAGCTAGAGCTCTCGAGTAATATTACTTGAGCCATTTTCAGTGTTACTCTGGATATTTTCAGTGTAATTCACATTGTGGCTATTGTTCAGGGATTAATTTTCATAATGATATGGTTTGTATTTAATATTTGAAGGTGCAAAATTAACGATAAGGCATGCATGCTCTTTTACCGGTGCGTTCAGGAACTCGATCATCACCACACTCGCAAATATATATATGAAATGGGAATTACAAATGGGAATTTACCAGGATTGGTTGATTTTAAATCACATTGGCTTAAATCACTGAATTCAAATCGCAATTCAATTAAAATGATTTAAATAAAACATTTTTAATTTAATTTTATTGTGGACAATTCATCTTCAGCTGTTTTTTTTAAACATTCAATCTGCTTTAGCCTACATGTACATGTATTTTTGTAGTTGTACATCTTTTATAATCCAAAGGTACATTAAGGGATCTAAAATGAGCGTTTATTGTGTTTCGACAGTATTTTTTGTGGGACATGAGAGCACCTCAGACCTATCGAATTGCATTCTGAATACGAAGCATGTCTTTCTGATATCAAATAATTTTCATTTGTTGAAAATCACAATAATTATAATACAAATTTTATGACAAATTATAAAAATTTGATATTTTTCAAATTTTGATATATAACAGTCCTCGGTAAATTATATAAATCTAATGACATATTCTTAAAGTGTATGTAGCAGGAGGAAAAGCGACGGTCAATTGAAAATTTTGACCTTTCATATTGAAGATATGGATTTTTTCCCCAAAAGACCTAATTTTTTTTGGCGCTTTTGGGAAAAAAAATCCATATCTTCAATAATGAAAGGTCAGAATTTTCAATTGATCGTCGGCTTTTTATCCCACCTACATACACTTTAAGTATAAATCATCAGATTTATAAAGTTTACTTCAAGTACTGTTAAATATCAAAAATATCAATTTTAATGATTTGCCATAAAATGTGTATTAAATTGCGAATTTCAAAAAATCAAAATTATTTGATATCAGAATGACATTCTTCGTATTCAGAATGCCATTCGATATGTCTGATGTGCTCTAAATGTCCCACAATAAATACTGTCCAAACGTTCATACCCCAGCCCTTAAGTGACCTCAATCAACGACACACAAACGTGGCGGAGTCGATACTCTTTGATTCTACCTCATTGTTTCTTGCATGTATATACATTTATTTTGTGACTTTACAGATGCTTTTGCATGGATGGGGAGTTCAGATGCACCATCATCAGCAGGAGATATCATCCCAGTCAATGGAAGGTAGGCAATAAAGGGTGATGTGTAGGGGTGTGGGTGTGTCAGTTTGATTTAAATCACGCTGATTTAAATCACTGATTTAAATCACGATTTTTTTTAATCACGATTATTTTTAATCACTTGATATTTTGGCCTATGCCCCACCTGTTTTTTTCCTTGATATCTTAGTAGCCATGTTCAAAGGTGCAGTTGGTAGAATAGTAATGTAATGTAAAAGTTATATGCACGTGCAACAGGCCATAATAATAATTCTCCAAGAGTTCCAAGTCGAGCCGAGAAAAGAAGTGTTTTTGCCATGTATATTGTAAAATGTACAGCAAATATTTTGTTTAAAAAGAAATGAATTACGGATATCTCATTGAAGCAAATGGAAATAAAGTTAATCACACAGAATACATTGTACAACACTGCCATTTTCCAAATAACTGCAAATCATTTAATATATATATTATAATGACAGTTTGATGATAAAAATGAAAGTAATGCACTCCTAACGCATTATACTATCATTGCAACAAGCTTGTTGCCATGACAACAGGGTTTTTTAATGCAGGTTCCTTCATGTATTAAAATGCTATATACACTAAACTGTTGGTATAATTATATTTGACAATATCCATGGCATGGCAACCATTACATTAATTACATTAGAGTTCCATAATGTCAGAATTAGATAAAATGTAATATAAAAACAATTGGTAGTAAATGCAGGCAAAAACATATGTTATATCCTTTCTGAACAATATTTGTACAGGCATCAAAACAGTAGCCATGAATAAAAAGTCATTTTAGTCATTTTATTTCAATTCTATGCAAGCTTCTGGGATTTTTGAGTAAAATACTGTAAAATACTAGTAGGGCCTACTATTAGTAAAAAATGATTTTCAGAGTACAAATGTGATGCGATCAAGCAAAATGAGTCGGATGTCAGGAATATTGATTTTCAGATATAATCAATAATTCAACTTCTTTTGTATTTTATTGTTTTGAGCAACACTAAAATGGCCATAACTCTGGAAACTTAAGTCTAATTATGATGGCGTTTTCAGCAAAATAAAGCTCTGAGAATGGCTCATGTAATAAGATTGAAAACTAAATTTTGATTTTGATCGACATCAGACTCATTTTGCTTGCATCGCTTCACAAATACTCAACCTCTCCTTAGAGGATTTGTTCTAGGCCATGGCATAGTTTGGCATCCCAGTCAGTGGAAGGTACTGCAACAGGTGACGGTCCCCGTTTAGCTGACAAGAACAATTGACTGCAAACAGCCTAAAATTAAAAATGCATCCTCTGTTGTTGATATTAAAATCAGTCCCAGGTAGTGTAGGTTAGAATAGGTTAAAAATTATGTATAATTTGTGTAAAAATGGGTCAACAACCCCAGTTAGGCGCAGAAAATAAGAATAAAAAACAGGTCCACGTTCATCGGTTGCTGGCGAATACATGCAGGGGTGGGTGTTTACACCGGTGGGAAGTACAGAAACACTGTCATCACAACTTTTTTTTAAATTTATACTTGTTTAATTTGTGTGAATTATGGAAATAAATTATCTTGATTTGATTGATTGATTTACTTTCACAGCTCTGGTGTTCTTGGCTCATTCAGCAATGATGTGGTTCGATTAGATCTTCCCGATGGGAAAACTTTGTCAGATTATAAGTGGCTGTCTATTTGGTGTCGACGATTTACGGTAAGTTTTTATCAATTGTGTCGTAATAACACAATTTCATGTCATACACTGTTGCAGTCCAATCACTCTTAACTGAGAAAAATCATGCATATGGGGCAGAAATTACACCACTTTATATATCAAGTTTCGGGATCTCCTTCATGGAACCCGTACTATTCCTCTTGTGTGTCAGCTTTATTTGCCTCAATATTTGAGTGCAAACACCGCTAGGTCATGTTCTCCTCCAATCCGCCTTAACCCATATGATTGTCCCTTAACATAAGCAAAGAGTGAAGTTTTTAAAGTAATTAGTGAGATATATAGGTTATTTGTAAATTTGCTGTGATTAAACAGGCTTTGAGTTTTAAGAGGAACATGTGCAACGCTCGTGGAGGGCTCACTTTAAGTTGCCCATCCGAGTGTGATTTATAGCTCACCTTATGAAATCTGCCAGACTTCTTCACAAGTGCAGTTTATAATATGGTCATTTTCACGGTAAAGGGTGTAACTTTGGATTTTTAACATTTTGATCCGTAGTTTTCTAATAAAGCCACAGAATTCCATGATTTTTGGCCACATAAGTCATCTAGTTAGCAGCTACCTTGGGTAGCATAATCATCTTCGGGAGTTACTGCGTTCAGTTTTAGCAGGCTTAAATGTACCTAATATTGCCATTTTGAAAAACTGTAAAAAACAGTAACATTTTTGTAAAACCCTGTGTTTTCTTCAGTTAGTTCATGGATAATTTTTCTTATCCTGAAAGTACGGTCATATGTTCAGTAAACACTGCCACATTAGATTTAATTGTGAACAGCCCTGTATTTTTGAGAACCGGACTTGATATTTGTCGCTTCGAGGCTTCATTTTCCGTTAACAATTGTTAACAAACTTTGTGGGTATAGCTTTGGTTCATAATTCTTGGTTATTTCTTCACTTCTTCTTGATTCATAACAGTTGATATCTTAACTTGAAATGGGTAACAAAAATTAGTTGATTTGCAAGCTTTTAAAATTTTTATAAAATCTTGACTTCAAAGAGCCGATTTTCCGTTAACTTTTTTGAAGCCTCCGAAACAAACTGTTCAGCAAGCTTGGGCAAATATAAATAAAAGAGCTCATCCAATCTATTTATCAAAATGTAGCAAAGTAGATCCTCAAGTCACTTGTTTTTAAATCATGGAGATATATATCACCGTTTGAAAATGGGACCCAATACAAACTTTCCGTTAACAATTGAAGCCTCCGAAACAAATGAAGCCTCCGAAACAACAGTAAACTTAATTATCATCTATGCATATCTAAATTGGTATGTTCCATATTGATATCTGCATTGTAATTGTTGCATGATATGTGCAGAATGTCATAAATTAAAAAAAAAATTGATATTATGGTTAATGCTTGAAAAATATACTGATATCCAAGAAAGCCCGGTTCGGAGGCTTCACATGCAAATAACACCATACTTAACAAATGGGTGAAAAAATTATCATGTTATAAATCTGCAATATCTGCCGATAGAATCATTGATTCAATACACACAAGAAAATAACAGCTTAGATGATCCCAACAGTGTTGTTTTCAAAAAACTACTTCTGCCATGTTTAACCATTGTAAACATGAAGCCTCGAAACAAAAAAATGACTTGCTGTGATAATTTAATTTTTGTCACAACTGAAATTCAATACTTAGAAGCAAAGCATGAAAATTGGTAATTGTGATATTTTTTACCTATTTTTTCATGTCAACTTGTAGTAGTTAGCCAAATATTTTACTTTTATGATCACCTGTGTTGTTAACTGAAGCCTCCGAAACACAAATCGCTTGAATTGCCAATTCTAAAAAATAACTCCAATTTCTGTGAAACTTGGCTGGGAGGTTCCTTTCATCAAGTAGTATTTGTACATGAAGTTAGACATTTAAATTATTTTAGGAACCCAATTAAAACTTAAAAAATATGTTTAAGGTTGGGAAATTTCCATTGCAAATGACCCTTGATGTTAAAAATTTTCAAAATTGCAATTACAAACATAGCAAAACATGGTATAAAATTTAACTTATATCTGTTGACTTACTTTGGAATGGGATTTCACATGTATTCCAGCTTTCATGTCATAATTTTCTGAGCTTATGTAAAATACATTTTTTCTTAGATTTTAACCAAAATGTTATGGAAATGTCAAATTTTTATCAGAAATCAAAAGGTTTAAGCCTTGAAACACTATTTTACTGGAATTTAAGTTGCTTCTATGCATGATTACAGTCAACAGAAACATATTTAAGTGGTTTGAAATTTTGACCCTAAAAATCAAAAGTTACACCCTTTACCGTGAAAATGACCATATAGCACACCTGACAGCTCGCCTGAACATTTTAAGAAGTGCAATTTATTGTGACATGCCTGGTATTTTCAAACCTTAAAGCCTGGGTTATAAGTCTTACAGCAGTTTCTCAAGTGGTTTGACTTGATTTCATTTGTTCAGGTTTTGACAAACCTGGATAACCCAAGGAAGCCTCTATTGAAGCTTATTTCCATTGGGGTCCATTTGAACACCGGGATGGGTTGGGAACCATCAGGGGTTAAAACCCTACTCTTTTCGAAACTGGCTGGGGATACATGTACTCTCTGTACATGACAAACAGCTTAATACCATATCCCCTCTGAAGGACGGAGTACTTTCATGATTCATTTACTAAATTCAAAATGAACCATGGGAAGAGGTTGCCAATTTATTAATTTCAGACATTTTTTCCCCAAGACAATATCCCAGCAAATTTCAACTGCCAGGAATTGAATCCAGGACCTCATGCAGAATTTTTTTGTGAAATCTTTATTGAGGGGGTGTAAACTACTTCAGTGGCTAGTAGCACTGCTTTCCAAGCAGGCCCTCATGCATAAAGTAAAATGATATTTACAAGATTTGCAGAATATCTACACAAAAAAAAACACCCAAAAAACATGATATTTACAAGATTATAAAAAAATATAAATACATTGTAAGTACATAAACATTATAATAAATCTAAAAATACATACAATAATAATAAATGATTATAATTCAGAAGCAATGATGCTTGTCTTGAATTTGTACAATGACAAAGATTCAAGGTTCACACAAAATGAAGGTGGTAAATTATTACATAAGTTTGCAGCTCTTAAAATAAATGTATGTTTAGCACTATTAGGCAAGGCTTACCCTAACCATTAGACCACGCTCTCCCTTAACTTGTCCTCTTTTTTATTCTTATCATCAGGCCAATTTTGGTGACCTCATATTTCCAGCTCAGATTAAGACCCCAGCACCTGTTTCTCTCGGCCAGCTTGAAACCCGTGCTCATAAGGTGCGCGCAGATGATGTAATCGTATTAAATCACAGACAGATAAAACTGGTTAACTTGGATTATGATGGGAATGGACCAGGTAAGATCAAAATAAAACTATTTAACTTGGATTGAAACACTTTTTTAACCTGGTTACTATTCATAATGTACAAGAAGAGGATGTAATCATTAAAATCACAGACAGATACAATTAGTAGATTTGGATTATGATGGGAATGGACCAGGTGAGATCAAAATAAAACTATTTAACTTGGATTGAAACACTTTTTAACCGGGTTACTATTCATAATGTACAAGAAGAGGATGTAATCATTAAAATCACAGACAGATACAATTAGTAGATTTGGATTATGATGGGAATGGACCAGGTGAGATCAAAATAAAACTATTTAAAACTTAGATTAAAACACTTTTTTAACCTGGTTACTGTTCGTAATGTGTGCGCAGATGGGGTTATTGTTTTAAATCACAGACAGATACAAGATCAAAATACATGTAAAACTGTTGAAAACTTAGATTATAAAACACTTTTTTTAACCTGGTTTGCTATTCATAATGTGCAAGCAGAGCATGTAATCATATTAAATCACAGACAGATACAACTTGTTGACTCGGATTATGATGGGAATGTACCAGATAAGATTCGGACTCCTGTGTGGATGATTGAGCTCATATCTTCCAGGGGGGGTATGGATTTCAACCAGAAGAGCCCATTGTGCCTTTAGAAATGAGCCAGTATCACTGTCCATCATTGAGCTGGATAGTTCAGATAGTACTTAGTTTTTGGATCCACTACAGGAAACAAATAAATAATTATGTTATCTATAAGGCAAATTCCTGTTATTATTTATTTACATTTTTCAGATGCTTATTACTGGGGTGGTTCAGGAGGCACACCTAATAGCAATGGTTTTGCCTTAGCAGATGAATCCAGATCAGGAAGGTAAGATGCCTCACCCCACCCAAATATTTGTCATATTATATTTTCAGAATCTTGCATCCTATACCTTTGTACATAACCTAGCTGTCCGATTAATTCACCACTTGGACAGTAGCTGCATTTTGCATGTACTTTTCCCCCAACATTTTTTTCCCAGGAAGTTTTTGACCAAAACTCATTTCTAAAGTCATTTCTGCCTAAAATCACATTTTTGACTAAAATTCACATTTTTGACCAAAAATCACATTTTTGACAAAAAACAAACATTTTGACCATAAAATCACATTTTTAACCAAAAATTACAAGGTATATACAAAACTGCATGCAAACAAGCTAATTGAAATTTGCCATTTGAAATAAATTACTGTATGCCTACTTTGTATTTATACATGGCTGTTTATTCCGGCCACTTTTATATAGGGCTCCCTCAATTTAAGGCTTACTGATTTTATGTAACTTACCGTGAGCTACATGTACCAGTGAGTATTTTAGGTGAAAAGAATATTTGGAGCGATTGCAGAATAGGGTGCAACTCTACTAGTCTTATTACAAGACTGCCCTACCCCAACCCCAGCCCTAAACTCTGTAAACGAGGACTAGACTGAAGTCTAGCAAGTTGTACCCTATTCGGTAATTGTACCAAATATTTAAATCATTTCTTCTTGTTCTCATTTACTGTTTTCACAATTACAGCACAGCAAAACTCCCAGGGCAGGCCCTAAATGACAAGACCGTGACTGTGACTGTCCCGGCAAACAGAGGAGACGTGTTCAGCATTGGATATGTCGGTCTGTGGTGTGTGCGATTTACACAAGACTTTGGTCATGTTGATATCCCGCCGATGTCTGAACTCAACGTGCCACCGTTTGATGGAGAAAGCGCTGTTCCTATAGCTCCAACGAAAGACACCTATACACCACCTGTGGTGAGTTGGGACCAGAATATGTATGGGTTTTCAGGCATATCATTTAAAGGGCAGGTCTCTATTCTCTATTCAAAGAGAATGATTATTACATTACAAGTTGACACTTGTTGCAATTTTTTTGTGCGTATTTCTCCTGAAAAAGGAGAAATTGTGTGGGTAAAGTTCAGCCTCGTCGTGTTCTTCCCCCGCTTGAAGCGTATATGTTCTCCCCCATTTGGCTGATGACGTAGGTAAATGAAGCGGGCACTTTATCATGCTCTCATCATACAATCACAATCACTTTTGTACTATCACTTACCATAACAATGCTGCATAACAATATGCACACTATTGTTCACATTTCGCAAACAAAGCCCACACAGTATTGTTACTATGCGTTTGCTTTGTAATATTTCATCCAACTGAAACTATAGAATTGCAATATACAGGGAATCAGATACATGAGTTTGTGGACTTAACATGGTTTATGTGCTAGTCTCAGATGAAATTCTAAGCTCAAATTATGTATTTATTTTTAGGCCTAATATTTCTCATGATATTGATATACATATGAATTGTAATATCACAATTGTCTAATATATATAAAAAAGAAGCGGCTGATTCTATCAATATGTTTAAAAACCATTAAATTTGTAATACTTAATTTGGAATTTTTTCTGTGAACAACGACAGTATACGTTCTGTCCATTGAGAGCGTTTATAGTCCCTTTTCTCAAAGCAGGCACATCTCATTTCATGACGTCACAGTTTTTCTAGGCCAAATCTGTCTCGTTCGATTTTGCGAAATATCAATTGTAAACGTCTTATTTTCTCAAAACAGGAGTTATTTTCATTGTCCTCATAATATTAGCTTGCCAATGATATGATGTTGTTTTTGCAATAGACCTGCCCTTTAAACAATATATACCAGACTCATCTCCAAAGTGGAGGTCACTTCAAATCATCCCAAGTCACATGGTTTACAGAGATACAGAGAACATTCCTTAACTATGTGACTTTGGGAAGATTTGAAGTGACCTCCACTTCGAAGATGAGTCTGGTATTTATTTCTAGCTATTATGTGAAATGAGACACATGTAGCAGCCGAAAAGGGCACCTTTTTGATATTGATGTACATATATGCGCTACGCTTGTCAGGGACTATATAGCGGATTTATATGAACCTTTGCAAAACAAGATGACAGTTGGGATTCCAGCGGTGTCGTCTGGTCTGGGGCTCCTGTTGACGCAGCAGCGTTAGAGACTACAGTGGATCGAGTCATACGAAATTTAAAATCAACAAATTAAAAGGCATCTGTTTATTTTCAGATTTTGTTTTCAAATATTCCTCGCGTTCAATTTTATTGATCTGTTATCCTCAAAGTTCGCAGAAATATATTTTACAAGGTGGTTGCCACATTTTCACAGAATATTTTCAGATCTGCAGGAAAATGGTATTAAAAAATTAGGATATTTCGTCTTGTTTTTTGTTTTGTTTTCTGCGACTATGAATTTTTTTCTGGGAACGCCGGTACCACGATAACGTGGATTTCGTAGCCCTGAGGCTTAGTGTGGATTTCAACTGGAATAACCTATTATATTGTCCCTCGTTTTATACCCAGACAAGGGACAACTGTGAGGTCCTCATTGATGACACATACCAAGTCAGGTGGTCTGTCACTGCTACGGATATAGAAGTATCGCTAAGTGCACGCATCTTCCCAGGAACCTACATGGCATTTGGGTTGAGTGGTTCTGACACTAGAACATCAATGATAGGTAGCGATGTGACAGTAGCATGGCTCGCAGAGACTGGTATTAAAACAAATGCTGTAGACTATTACTTGAGTGCATACCAACAGGTGAGTTGTAGGACTTGTTGCAGAGACTGGTATTAAAGCCAACACTGTAGATTATTCAAGCAATGCTGTCATCGCGTGCCCCAGGGGGGCAAAGCTCTGGTTTTTGGTTTCAGAGTCAAAGTTTTGGTGAAAATGACAGGCACTTTCTAAATACTAGCTAAGACCCTGCTTGCCAACTGTGTAATAAAGACAAAATGTAGCCAAACATGAAAGAATCAAAGAATATAAAAATGTGTGCATACTTTTTATTCTCATATTAGTGAGGTTATCAAAAAGGGCACCATCCGATAAATATTTTGCACAGAAAAGCTTGTCTCGTTAATTAAGTCATTTTCTTCTCTTCTATACCATAATTATAGTGTGTTGTTAGCAGTGGATCTGGTGCATGTACAGATGAGGGCTCTACTCCAGCCGGTACAAACGATGTTATAGTCGGTGAATCAAGCAATGAGAATGGCATCATAACCATCTCTTACACAAAACCTCTAAGTACCAGTGACACTAACACTGACAAAGTAATAGCAACCGATAAAGATGTGTTTGTGTCATGGTCTATTGGTCCAATCAACCCTAACGGGCTAGCAGCTAAACATCGCCAGCAGCCTTCTTCCGACGTCAAGATCAACTTTGGACGGGCGACTTCAGAATGTCCTGCATTCACGGTTGGTGATAAGGAAAATTTGAAAAAGTGGGAGATCCCTAAAGCTGGGAAGGAAGGCAAGACTGAATTCCAACTAGACATGGGACAGGCTGGAGGACCCAGAGGCTATGAAGGAATTACTGGTAAGTCAACCCCCTGAACACTACCTGCTGATCTAACATGGCCTCTGATTGGTCAATTACATGATTTCTTCACTTTCATCACCAATCAGAATGGAGCTTTGCAAATAATTCACCACAATTTTTGGTGTGGTGAAATTATTGTAACAATATTGCTGATTGGTCCAATTGATAATGAAAACTTCTTTTTGGCGAATCGGCCAGTAGTTCTCATGGGGTTAAAAAAACAAAATTGTTTGATTGGTGTAACCCGACCGACCCTAGTTACATTGCCAACCCCGAATATTTTGTTATATATTTAAATGGAAAAAGTAATTTTTTGACTGTTTCCTGTCACATTCTGCTATCTTTATTTCCCATTGAAGTGATATATTGTAAAACACAGTTCCTAGAGTCTGGTGGTCTCTGATTAAAAGCAAAAACATAAAAAATACACATATTTTAACTGCCATGTTAGTATCTGTGTATACTTTTGTATATTCAAAAGCATGTGTCGATTGGGCAAGTTTGGGATAAAAAAAAAAGATCCCTACCTACCTCCCGGTGTCGTCACTTAACATTCAAAGGCGTAACGCATGATCGTTCCCTAAGTCAAAAATACCCCCCCTATTTTGCGCGGTTTCAAGAACATTTTCGTCATTTTTTACCCCTATTTTACACGAAAACAGGTACAAATTAGTCTTAAAAAATGCCCCTATTTTTTGCATTTCAAGTACACTTTTACAAAAGTACCCTTTTTAACATTTCAAGAACACACACAAAAACACTTGTTCTGATTCATTGTCTTTTCTGAGGAGAACTCTGTTGTCCTTTTAATATATAAATGAGGAAAATAACAGAAAAATATATACAAATACATCCAATAGGATGCATCATGTGTTTTATGATACAGTTATCAACAATGTAATCGTTCCTCCCGTGTTTTTTTGTTTTAAAATAAAGCTTGAATGTGACCAATACATAAACTGACTGACAAAAATTACGAACTCTGGCATTTGCCACGAATTCCCTCACTCAAACCACTATATCAGCCCCATCTTTAGATATTTTCAAGAAAAACCTCTAGCTTGCCGGTCACCCTGCTGACACAACTTCAGAAGGTTCAGAATTCCTTTATGATCAGGTGCCATTTCGAAGAGTTTGTGGCCTGGTTTGTGGGTACCCAGTTTGTCAAGGCTCCGGAGGCCGGGCACGTCATTAATAAAGCCGATGAAAAAAGTCCCATGGAATCAGCGGCCAAACTGGGTAAGTTCCCAGTGACGTAATCGGTGTAAACAAACCATGAAACTGTGAGTCGAGCATGTTGCTGAATATTTAGGCCGGATATTAGGAAGGCAAAAAAGTTTCACAAAAGTGAAATCCGGAAGTAAATTGAGCGAGAAATGGTAAGATTTCTTGGGATTTCAACATTATCATGATTCACAAAAATATACCCTATTTTTTAATTTTGAGTACACCGTCGTCAAAAACAACCCTATTTTTTAAACATCGCGAACATAAAATGTTCGCGAACATAGTTTAAAAATAACCCCTTTTTTCGCGAAATTGGGAACGATCATGCGTACACATAGTCAATGTTAAGTGACGACACCGGGACCTACCTACTCTAATTTTTTTTTATCTGACACCAATCAAATAATTTTTTTAGGCCTAAGTGTAAAATGTTGCTTTGGACCTGTACCTGTAATTCACCATCAGGGGTAAGATAATTTTAGGGATCTGCTGACGACCACTTCAGCAGTAGGTATCAAAGTCGCTACTACAGTTTGTCCACTCTGAAGTTCAAAGTGACAACGCGCGCGTATACAGCGCATAAACAGTGCGCAGTGCTGGGTCTCTGCTGCAGGTATGCGTGCCTTCGAAGTCGGCACAATGTGTGCGTCCGCATCTGTACTTTGTACTTCAGAGTAGACTGACTGTACCTGCCATCAAGTGCACTTACCAGGCTCCCATAGGGCACATTTCTCACACATTCAGCATTGTACACACTGCTGATCACATAGTACATGTATACGATGGTGGATGCGTGTAGGGGTATGGCGACCATTGACTTGATAATAAGTGTACCAATATGCAGTGTGTGGCATTTTGTTAGAAAGCTCTGTAGCGTGCAAACGATAATCAGCCAAGTTTCAAAGCTAGTATGTTCATACAAATGGTGACAGGTGACAATGTATCAATTGTTTCTTTAGTTTTAAAAGCTGTAAAAGGATTAAATAAGTTGCATCAGAATTTGATTTTTCCACAATGCTTTTTTGTAAGGTCCCTGTATGGATTGACTGTTTAAAAGTCTAGAGAAAAGTGAACCCATGCAAAATATGAAGAAAAAAAACAGTTCTTGAACTGTATACATGCACAGGGAGTCAAATTTCAAATTGCTTCATGATTTAAAGCTTCGCCTAATGAAATGCACACTAACTCATCAAGAGTAAAAATACCATAGGCATTGTATTCCTTGAGGCAGAGAGACAAGATGAAAAGAATTTGACATAAAAATCGCCAATATCCATTGGCGTCTCTGATCGGCGCAGAGCTTGATTGCAAGTGTAAATAAACAAACAGGCAGGCGAGGGCAACCAAAGTCATCATAGTCTTGCTCGCACTTACGTAGTTTGTGGGAGGTGTTGCGTGAACTTGCAAAGCCAATTATCATATTAGTTGGAAGTGGGTCTAATCCACTTTGTTATGAATATCAATGCACATTGCTTGTTTGAAGGGGACAACCATCTCTCTCCTCATGTAAAGTGTACTGAGGTTTGCGGATCAACGTTTAGGCGTTGTGCCTGTGTGTAGCACCCTATAAATCGCTGCACTTTTTTGTCTTCATCTTTGCTTAAAGGCCGCTCCAAATATCTGGAAAACATATTAGATTGGGAGCTGTGTAAAGGTTGGTGGTATAGAGGTGGAAATTGATTTGATTATATTTTAAGCCTACTTAATTGTGTTGCCCTTGTAAGTTTGCCTGGTCAACTGGATGGGTCTTTAAGGCAACGTACAGCTACAACATTTATGTGAAAATTTCGCATCATTTTTTTTTCAGGTCAACCTGGATGGGGTATTGCGTGGTACGTGGACGGTTTCATCATACCAGAAATCACACTGAAACGGAATGTGACGTACACGTTTACTGTGAACGGAGGCAGTGATGAGACTATACAAGCAAGCTATCATCCATTCTATATTACCAATGATGAGGAAGGAGGCTATTTCCAGAAAACTGCAGAGGAACAACAGGTAATATTGTTGTTGGGCAGGAATGTGCTTTTGGTCCGTGAACATATGTTTAAAACAAAACTGCCAACAGGTTACATAGGAAGTTTTGCTTTAAATATGTTCAGGGGCCAATGACACATATGAGGTTTTTCCTGCCCAACAATGTGACTCGATTTAGAGGATTCAGTCCAGGGTCTTAGCTAGGATTTGTCAAGTGCCAGTCGTTTTCACTCAAACTGCCTATTCAAAATCTGCCTCTGCAAACATAAAATCAGACCTCTGCACCTCCTGGGAGTTCAGTCCTTTCAAAAAGCTATTGCTATAGCATTGATTTATTCAAGTATGGTCTTGTTTTGACTTATTAAAGCAATATTTTTATAATTTAGCATATATTTTGTATGTCACAGGTATTAATTTTGCCTGTCCCAGGACCAGATTGCCCGTCCAAAATTCCGGGTGGCTATCTAAGACACTGATTCAGTCTAATATCATCAAGTTTCAATTTTGATATGTTCATTACCCCCCCTTGGGGACAAATTTCTTATACCAGTATCAATCTTTGTCAATTTAGAGCTTTTGGTAGCAAATGCGGTATCAAATTGGAGCTGACAAGATGCAGCACACAATTGTGTCAATCAAATTGTCATAAGGCCAAAAAATTAAGTTTGTTTCCTGGAGCGCGCGCGTATTTCGTTTTTGACGGCTTATTGTGCGCATTTGAATTTTTTTCACTTCCAAAGTAAAAAAACAGAAGAAAAAAAATGGAAAAATTGCAAAAAATAATATAAAACACTACTGGAGTAAACATTTACACATTACACAACAAACGAGCATAGTGTAAAACTACTGCAGGTTGAAAGTGGGTCATAAATATACTTGAATATGAAGAAATATGATTTGTTTTTGTGTGTGTCGGAGAAACCCACTGTAAATTCCCATTCCAATTTGCAGTGAAAAGGGTATTTTTTTCCTTTTCAAGACATGGATTAAAAAAAAAAAAAGAAAAAAGAAACACATTTCGCATTTGACTTTTTTGAACTGCTACAGGAAACAAACATGTTTTTTTTTTGCCTAACATGACCCGGTTTAGATTTATGACTGGTTACGGAAGTGAAGAGTTTCTCTTTGTGTTGTGTTTTTGAAGAGTTCTGATGCAAAACAGGATATACGCCATTTTCCAGCAGTTTGCATCAAGGCCACAAACATCTGTTCTATAATACAAGCTTTTAATTAACACCCTACTTTCAAATGGAGTCACCCCATGCAGGTAACCCCATTTGAAATTTACACTCCCTGTGTGTAAGATTAAGGCCATGTCTTCCATAGGGGGTGCAAGGATTTCAACTGGAATAGTTTAATTGACATACATGTAACATGAAACTTCGGAGCTATTACCAAATAGGGTGCAACTCTACTAGTCTCATTACAAGACTGTCCTACCCCAACCCTAGACCCTTACCCTAAACTCTGTAAACAAGAGACTGGACTCCAAGTCTAGCACATTCTACCCAGTTCGGTAATTGTGCCGAAACTTCATTACGTTATCTCAGTGATTATAGACCACTTGACATGTGATGTCATTGCCCGGCAGTATGCGCGCGAATTATGGCAATTTCCATTTTCTTTGCCCTGCAGTGTGCGTACGCATTGTAGTTTGCTCAGGGCATGTGCATTTTAAATCGCCCACCACATTTCATATAGCACAAGAAAGCCATTGAACAGTGTAGTGGTTCGTTCGAGCATATCGATAGACGAGTCCTTCACTTTTGTTGATAAACAATGATGTTAAGTGGTCTATACCTGGTCTCTAATAATCCTATATATGTGAAAATGTAAAGTTTGTCAATATCATATGTCGTCACTGGGCGGGAAAAAACCTCATATGTACTTTTTGCCCCTGAACATGGATGAAGCAAACCATTCAATATAAAGTCTACACCTACAAGGCTTTATCCATGTTCAAGGGCCAAAAGTACATATGAGGTTTTTCCCACCCAGTGACGATGTGTTTGTTTTATTTCATCTTTTCAGGGAGTGATTATCTATGCTGGACCAGTGAGTAAGTACAAAATTAAAGTTACATTTTGTTGTTCACAGAACCTAAAGATTAATTTAAATTTTGGCCTTTTCAGCCAGCGCACAAGCCAAACCATGTGCCAGACACAAGTTATTAACCGGTAATGAACAAGGGTGAGTCGTTATTGAAGCTAAAGATCGTATAATTCACATGATTATTTCATGATGAATGCCAGTTAATCATTGCCACTTGGACTTCCAAAAAGATTGGGGATTTCTCTGTTGATATCATCAAAAAAACTTCAGAATAAAACAGCAATGTTTAGCCAATATACTAAATTCAACTTGTAAGCGTGTATATGCACACAGGTTCCAGGCATGACAAATTTTACGCGCTCACGCTACTGTAAAAGTGTGGATTTATCACAGATTAAGAACGGTTGGCTCCTGTATAAAGGTATTGGAAGAGGTGTTGACAGATATCGATTGATCACAGGTTATAGGTTAGGGTTAGGGTGAAGTTTAGGGTTAATCACTTTGATCTGATCTTATTTACATGTGGATTACTTAGGTTATATATAGGTTAGTGTTAGGGTGAAATTTAGGGTTAATCACGTTGATGTGACCTTATTTCTTACATATGGATTACTTGGGTTAGAGGTTAGGGTGAAATTTAGGGTTAATCACTTTGATCTGACCTTATTTACATGTGGATTACTTAGGTTATATATAGGTTAGCATTAGGGTGAAGTTTAGGGTTAATATAATCATGTCTGACCTTATTTCTTACATATATATGGATTACTTGGGTTATAGGTTAGTGTTAGGGTGAAATTTAGGGTTAATCACAATCACATTGATCTGACCTTATTTCTTACATATGGATTACTTGGGTTATAGGTTAATGTGATTATTTAGGGTTAATCACTTTGATCTGACCTTATTTACACGTGGATTACTTAGGTTATATATAGGTTAGTGTTAGGGTGAAGTTTAGGGTTAATATAATCATGTTGATCTGACCTTATTTCTTGCATATGGATTACTTGGGTTATAGGTTAGGGTTAGGGTGAAATTTCGGGTTAATCACGTTCATGTGACCTACTTTTTTCTTACAGATGGCTCATTGTGTGAGTACCAAAGTATGGGTGCTTATAACCCTGATGACTTTGACACGTTTGAAAAATACCGAGATACATCTTTGAATCGTGTGTGCGACTCTCCTGAAGAACCTGCAACCGTGACATGGACGCCAGATGCTGACACTCCCGATTTGGTTTACTACCACGTAAGTGTATCACATATTGATAAAAATACAACCAAAAAATTAAATGAGTATTTTGTGATCCTTGCATCCTCTTTTTATGACATTTTTCAGTACATATCCACGAAAAAAGCATATTCCCAAAATTTCAGTTGATTCCGATTTTATGCGTTTGCGAGTTATGCATGATTATGTGTATTACACTGCTCCATAGACAATACGTTGTAATTTTGTTCTGGTGCACCAGAACGAAATTCAAATTTCACAATATCTTTGCTAAACGAATTAATCTGCAAGAAATATTTTGTACATATGTATGTACATTGTACATTATGTAGCCAGAGTATTCCAGTGATATAAAAATCTCAACTTTTTTTGAGAAAAGTGGGGGGATGAGGCTGTGGATCACAAAGTGCCCCTTTAATTACCCCCCTTTATTATGAGTCAAAGCCTCGTATGGGAACTGGCTTTGAAAGGTCCCAAATATCTTTTGCATCAAAGATGATTGATGAAGTCCAAATGGAAGTTCCAATTAACAAATATTAATTTCCAGCTAGTATTAATTTAATTTCAAATTACAATGACAAACAATAAGAGAATAAAGGTATTGTTTTTAGCCGCTGTCGTGCATCTATCGTCTTATATAACACTAGATTTCGCGGTTTTCAGGGTCGAGCGGTTCTCGTGATAGGCCTATTTCCGGGGTCCTCCAGAATATGCTTTCCGATGTGCGCACTGTACTCCGCGCACACTCCCGTTGATATTCCGCGATATCGCACCGCGAGCACGCGATAGTGCACATCGCGCGAACGCGATTGCGCACGGACGGACACTCTGTGATTAGTATTATGATGGGCGACATCATTATTTTTTCGCCTTGTTGTTTTACGGCTGAAAACAATACCTTTATTCTGATACTTAAACACTTCAATTCAAATAAAGTTATTAATCATAAGTATACCAAACATTAATCAAATTAAATCCTACATTTTTACAAGGAATTACCTAGGTCTTAGAATCGATCAGTCCTGTTGTTGCTATGCACCTCTGATTGGTTCAAATAGTGTGTACGAGTTTCGTATCAACGCGCACGCGCTGAACCGTGGTGTATTGTGTCATATCACACGGTTTAGAGCCAATAAGATTGCAGGAACTTTCTCAAGTGTTTAAGAATGTAAATATATAGTCACTAATGAGTACCCTATTTTTTTCCTGTACAGTGTTATACTCACAAGTGGCTGGGTTGGAAAATCAACATAGTAGATGACTACACTGATGCATCTCTTCCCTCAACTACTATCTCCATGGTGACTCTTATTGCTAGCATGCTGATAGCGATCATCATGATGTGAGACAGAGACTGATGTTAGGTCATCAACCTCTTTCCTTGAGTACAGGTATTGTATGTTAGTAAATATCTTGCATTGATGCAGAAACAAGTTCACTTTTTGGTATATTTTGAAAGCCTTTTGCCAATTTAATCAAGAATTCATCATCATATACCAGTGCCCATTCTCAACGCTACTGTACATGTTCCAAAGCAGGCATAGTGTTGTCACTGTTGTGCCCACATCTGGTGAAGCAGTTGGGAGAATGCTCAGTGTTGCCAACTGGCATGATGACTTATTCTCGGTTAAACTTACATTTATAAATAAAATAACAAATATAAACAAAGAGACCCTAAAGGCCGAAAACGAAGTTTGTCCCTCAGACCTACCCACATAAGTATGAAAGCCAATGAGTTTTTTTTACAGAAGCCTTTTTTAAAGTTATAAATAAACAAAAAAGAGTGACTGCATAGAGGCAAAAGAACTTGGAAAAGTGGGTTTAAAACACAATCATGAATAATAATAATTAAAAAACATGTAGTACATAGCTTTGTTGCAAAATATTTGATTTTGCATAAGAAATAGTACTTTATCCTATCCATGCGCAGGGTCACATATGAATATTACATGGTAAAAATGTATAGGTTATATATTTTTGTAAGATTGATATTTGTCATAGATTTTTTGTGTAGTGAAATGTTTTATATTATTGTCTTTCTGCAAAGGCTTTCAAGATTTACCGAAGTGAAGTGAATTACTAACGACTAGCTAGTGCCTAAATTGTATACTTTATATCATACCACTATTTTCCAATTTGTAGTCAATGTCTTTCCATATATCTTATGGTGCTAGAACCATTATTCAATCTAGAGGCTCAATTTGATTACATTATGTTGAACTTCCCTTAAAAAGTTGGACCACTTTCACCAGCATTCAAAGCCAAAGTTACTGGTAATTGATAATTTGACCAAAAAGGAACAGTTATGACTGATTGATAGGTAAGTTCCGGCACAAGGCCATGTTAAGTAACTATATTGGTCTAACATTGCCCTTAGCTACTTGTTATCTGGTTACCTCAGTGAAAGATAGAAAAAATCCCAGTGGGATTTCTAACTTGTGTTCGACTTTTTAAAACCAATTTTAAAATGCAGTCCAATCTCCCGTATCCGGACCTCATTTAAACAGAGCTCTCTGTTATCCGGACATGTGATCTTAATAGAAAACATGTTTTTAATACTTTGAGACCTTGATTTCATGCGCTGTTGCATTTAGAAGGACATAACTCAGCACTCAAATACCATCTTTCATTGTTATTACCCCATTTTGACTAATTATTTTGCTGTCTCATTGTTAGCACTTCAGAAGTTCAATGCAAAAATATATATAATTCAAAATTAGAACAAAATTTTTAACTTCAACACAACTTAAATTTGATCTCTCAAGTTACCTGGAGTGCTTTCACAGTATATACCAACTGCATCCTCAGCTGGATGTTATGGCTCTGATGATTTATGGTTTGACAACCTTGGGATGATGTCACAGCGTTTTCCTTGTCCCCTGGTGCTCCTGGGTATGAGAATATATTACATATAATTCACTTATCCGGTTAATGCTTGCTTCCATTATGGCCAGGTAAGAGAGGTTGGACTGTAATGACTTTTTTTTCTACAACCTGTTGCCTTGTCACAATTGCCTATCATTTGATGAAACTTCCTGTGGCACATGAGAGCACCTCAGACCTATCAAATTGTATTCTGAATACGAAGCATGTCTTTCTGATATCAAATAATTTTCATTTTTTGAAAATCACAATATAATACAAATTTTATGACAAATTATAAATATTTGATATTTTTCGAATTTTTGATATATAACAGTCCTCGAAGTAAATTTTATAAATCTAATGATATATTCTTAAAGTGTATGTAGCAGGGAGGAAAAGCCGACGGTCATTTGAAAATTTTGACCTTTCATATTGAAGATATGGATTTTTTCCCAAAAGACCTAATTTTTTTTGGTGTTTTGGGAAAAAATCCATATCTTCAATAAAAGGTCAAAATTTTCAATTGATAAATCGGGCTTTTCAACCCACCTACATCACTTTATGTATAAATCATCAGATTTATACAGTTTACTTCAAGTACTGTTAAATATCAAAAATATCAATTTTTAATGATTTGCCATAAAATGTGTATTAAATTGCGAATTTCAAAAATTTAAAATTATTTGAAATCAGAATGACATTCTTCGTATTCAGAATGCAATTCGATATGTCTGATGTGCTCTAATGTCCCAAAATAAATACTGTCCAAACGTTCATACCCCAGCCCTTAAATCTATGTGTCTTACCATATATGTGTCTTAGTACAAATATCTATATTATATCTATTTCAGCAAAGTTTATCACTGTTATTCGCACAACAATACTATATACCATAAAGCACTTTTATATCCAACACATACAGTCCCAAGTGTTGATCATATTGGACTCTTTAACTCGGTACAAAGTATATGAAGGAGAAGATTCTGAAAACATAATAATGTATACATCAAATTGGACTTTGATAAAAAAATACTTGCCGCAATCAAAAGTGTGTCAAGCTGGAATTTGTCATAATTTTTATGTTATCAAATGTGTATCAAATTGGACTAGCACTCAATAAATAACTGTTTTATCAACAGTGACTGAAATTGAATCATGGTAAAATCATGGTAAAATACAATTTATCAGGACTTAATTTAGACAACAAAATAATTTATGGTATCCATGTTTTTAAATAATGATACTTTTACACAATATACCAGTGTTTGATGAAGCTATTGATTGAATTATCCTGTATATCCTATATAAATCATTTTATATTCACATGAGTATATTATGATGTTAATTAGTTGTATGTCTAAGGGGTTTTGTACTTGAAGAAAAATATATATTTAGTAACTTCTGTAAGAGTAAGTTATAAAAAGTATTAACATTTTATCAGCATTAGTTTTACAACTGACATTTTGTAGTTTCATACTTTGAAACTTATTTATACTTTGAAATGATCAATGTATAGTTTGTTAAAGTTTTGTAAAACTGTAGTTGAAAGAATTTTATATATCGAGGGTCAGTCAGTATGTTTTAAGAGTTGACTTGTGACGTCATATGTGGATTGTTTTCATGGCATTTCTCAATGATTACATAAACACTGTACCTTTGTCTTTCAAACAACACATGTAAAAATTATACACCATGAAAACAATCCATGTATGACGTCACAAGTCAACTCTTAAAACATACTGACTGACCCTCGTACAAACACATAGTTACATAACCCGTCAGAAATCTAAACCTGCTCATGCAATGAAAATTTGATTGACACAGCCGTGTGCAGCATCTTGTTAGCTCCAATTAGATGCCACATTTGATTCCAAAAGCTCTAAATTGACGAAGATTGATGCCAGTACAAAGATCTTTTAGTAAAGCTAGATGAGAATTAGTGTACATGTTCACGTAACTCATTTGCATAATTTTGGAGGTAGAGGATCGTATTCTGATTCGTTGAACTCTAAATTAGCATACTTTTGGAGGTTTCCATATTTGGATTTACCTAATTAATTATTAATGACCAGGACGTTGTTTACATCATGACGTCATTAGAGCTTGTCACTCGTCCGATTCGAAACACAAATTTGAAATTTCATGCATTTTCATTTGGAAATAAAAACGGTCACACAATCGGAATTCTGGGCATAGCTAAGCTCGCTTGCCCTGCAATGGCCCCCTGTCGATTAACTGACCGGTTAATTCAACAATTAATTTGAAATGCATAGAATGCAGCAGCTGCTCTATACGAGGGCATTATGCAATCAAATTTACCCAGTGGTCGTTTCAGTCTATGTCATGGTCAAGCTACGCAATTCACTTTTACAGCTCTGCATGCTCCTTTTTTGATTTGCAACTTTAACAATTGCACCAAATTTCATATACTGGTATCATCAATCTTGGTCAATTAAGAGCTTTTGGTAGCAAATAGCTAAAACAACCGTATTAATCAAATTATCAAAACGTATCTATGTGTTACATACCGTATTTCGTCAAATAGTCGCCCCCCCTCAAATAAACGCCCCCACCACTTTTTTCAACCAAGATGTTTCAAAAATGCCAATATTTCCATGCTATCTTGTGTAGTAAGCTTACCAAGTTGCGCACATGGTCCATAATAGCGTCAATAATTGGTGAAAATCTGGATCAGAAACCCGGAAGTGAGCCAGAAGTCAGTGTTTCTAGTTCATAGTTCGTCATTTTAGCGTGTGTTTTTACTTTTCCTAATGATTTTAACGGGAATTATCGTTCTAAAATTGACCTTGAATAAACGCCCCCCTGTGGGAAAATGTAACGCGCCCGGTGGCGTTTATTTGACAAATCGGTAAGTGAGGACTTTACTTTTGTGTTGTGTTCATAAAGGGGGCTTACAGATAAATACTATCATATCACCAGTGATGCCAACACGGTCTTGGGCTACTTGGCGATCACTTGCCGCTACTCAAAAAAGCATGCCGATACTTGCCTAAAATTGGGCTACTTTTGCCAGTGCCAGGCCGAGGCAGTAATATGATGTATTTTCCTTTCAATTTAGCCGATTTATAAAGGTTTTAAGTGTCTAGAGCTCCAAATTGCAATTACAATGGGTTTTGTGACCATTTATTGATCGGTCAGTAACTTCCCAGTAAGTACCGGAAGTTTTTAAGTCAAGTGCTTTTCCGCCCAATTGGGTGATTTGCGTTCTAAATTAGGGTAAATCCTCCCAAATATCCGGTATTGGGCGCTTTTTTTGGAAGCTTAAAAATTGGGCTACTTGAGAATCCTCTACCGCGGTCTGGGGAGTTATTGCGCCGCGCCTTGGCACTGATAAGTTTTGGCAACACTGCATATCACTTATGTATAGATTCTAGACAGTTCGTGCCATTGAAAAAAATGTTACTATGAAGCGTCTGACAGTTCTAATCATGACAATACCTATTAATACAATATGGTATGACCTGCTTTGTGAGTGTCATGTGTGTTGTTTCTTAAGACTCACAGATTTTGTTGTAGGAATTATTTCCAATGGTGCAGTGATTGACTTGTAAACCCTTATTATTTTCATCTGTTTTGAATTGCTAAGAATGTTCAGAATTTTGGGTATGTATGAACGGAGCTCACGCCTCGGGTATAACCAGCGATCATGCCCTTAATCCTATGAATGAACCCCTAATTCATAGTTTATTTTCATCTCATTACATTTACAATACAAATATAATAAGAAGTGCATTATAAAGCTGAAATAATATAGAAATGGATATTTTGTTTATTTTTTTTGTACATGAAGGACCATCAAAGAGAAAGACCATAAAAAATAGTTGTCCACCTCATCTGGTGCAGGGTTAATATATTATAGTAAAATGTATAGCTTATATTTTGGTAAAATTGGTATTTTGTCATAGAATGTAATAGTACATGTTAAGAAATTTATAATTGTTTTTTTACCATTAGGGTTATCCCCTACTAAAGCAAAAACGTGCCTCAGACACCCCCCCCACAGGAAATGTGCCTTTGAATTGCTCTTTCAAATTTTTGACCCTCCTAATTTACAAATCCCCCATGAAATTTTCGTAAAGACTACACTGGATTGAGCTATCCCAGTTGAAATCTACACACATCCTGGAAGACAAGTCTGTAATACCCCACACAGGGGGTGTAGACTTCTAATAGGGTCACTTGTTCAGGTAACCCTATTTGAAATTCACACCCCTGTGTGGGAGATTAAGGTCATATATACAGTGCACAACTTATAAGTTCCCCCTAATGCTTTTTAAAATAAATCGAAAATTATTTAACGAAATGTAAAATTGTAAAAAGTTATGAGTAACCTTATTTGTTTTACTAATCTGGGCCAATTTGTAGTGTCACACATCATTGCGTTTAGCCACAATGGTTCATTATGTAAAAAAAGAGGGAGTTTTAAAAGTTGCACCTGAGTCCATAGGAGTCAATTGTCAAACAATACAGTATGTTAGGCCTGTCCATGTGTTTGTAATGGAAATAAAACTTAAAGTCTAGATGTTTAGTAGGGGATGTGTCCTCCTGCACTGTTGACAAGTGCATTACAACGTCGCCGCATGCTATTTATTAAATTCCGGACCCGTTGCTGGTCCATGTTGTTCCATACATGTTGGATTGCTCTGGTCAGCTCTTGCAGTGTTATTTTTTCATTGATAAGGTGGTCAACCTCATTTTTAACATGGTCCCAACTGAAATTTTGTTCTCAATTTTCGAATTGCATTAGGCGCAACTCCCATACGACGAGCAATTTCTTTCACCGGTACATTTCCATCCAGCAAACCTATTGCTCTACCGCGAAGAAATTCGGACAAACGCGGCATTATTAAAATGTGACTTTTCACATGTGATGAACTACTGGCGATGTGGTCTATTCTCACTGCAGTACATATCCTTCCATCTCAGACATTTATCATTAAAAAGAAAAGAATAAAACACCTGCTTTGCTTTTCAAGAAGAAGAAGAAGAATACCAAAGATTAAGTTTTCTGTTACAAACACATGAATATCCCTGGCCGACTTTATTGTTTGAGAATTGAGTCCTATGGACTCAGATGCAACTTTTAACACTGTTTAAAACGGTCTCCTTGTTTTACATAATGAACCATTGTGACTGAACGCAACGACGTGTGACGCTCAAATTCGGTCCACATGTGTAAAACAAATAAGGCTACCCATAACATTTTACAGGTTTGCATTTCGTCAAATAGTTTTCGATTTATTAAAAAAAATATGTATGGGGGAACTTATAAGTTGTGCACCCTATATGTTTCCAGGGGGGTATGGATTTCAACTGGAATATCTCATTACTGTATTATATAGATAAAGAGATTGATGGTAGACATGTTGGGGAGGGGTCACTCATGTAAGATAATATGTGACCATCCACCACAAAGTGGTAGTAAAGTCTGCTCCATGTCATTTTCTGTTTATTGCAGATTTTGAAAGAATTTACTTTCAGCTTTAAAATGACACCTCAACCAGCTTCATCTGACACCTGGAAGTGAAGTTATGGTTCATCAAAGGTCAAATTCCTAGTATATTTTACATAGAAATCCATTATACTGTTTTTGATTGTATCTCAAAATGGAGAATGCCCACTTTACGACCAGTTTGTGGTGGATGGGCACATATACACAATCATGCATTGCCAACTCATCAGTATAGTTTTACATTGTATAAGACAACAGGGCATCTTGAATGTCAACATGTGACATAATAAGACAGCTCATCTTCACAAAAGGGTTCCCATACAAACTTTCATTATACTTTGAAATTACTTCGTACTCTAGGTCATCAGCCAACGTGAGAAGGATTTAATCTTTCCCTTGAGAAGTACTTTTCAGAGGATTGAGCTTTCAGAACTCTAAGAAGTGCCATCATCAGAGCTACTAGATAAACATGATTTAGTTGAGGGAGGACACTTCAAGAGGGGAATACTTCCTTTCAATGACATTGACATGCCCACTTGACATGTCCTAGTGTATATAAGGTGCATCATCATGTTTATTTAGTTGCTCTGAAGATGGCACTCTCTAGACTAGAGTTCCGAAAGCTCAGCCCTCTGAAAATAACTTTTCTGGGAAAGATTAAATCCTACTCAACTTCCATTAAATTTATAGCTTTTCTTTTTTTTACTTGTTTATTTGTTTTGTGTTCTGGTGGGGTGTGGGGTAAAAGTCATAGTAGTGAAATAGAATACTCAAGTCTGACATACATGTAGACTTGTTTCAATTTTTGAAACCTTGTGGTTGAAAAGTGTCTTTCAGGGTCAAAAGGGTATTGTCACCAAATCTTTGTCTATCTATAGTTTGTTCGGCTTATAATTGGCAAAACCAATGATACTCATAACATTGCGTTGTATTGATCATATAGAATAGCTTGCATGCAGTCGGGCCCATCACTTACGCTAGTTGCGCATTGCATAATGTGTGATTGGCACTTGCTTATGTGAATTTACCCGAGCGTAAGTTGGAAGTTTATTGACGTGGGCAATAACAAAAAAACAAATAATTTTTGCCAAACTATCGAGCCACATAATTAATAAACTAAGATACAAGCAAAAATGGAATGGTGAAAGGAATGATATTATGTACTCAGTAAAACCATGTAACTTAATATAAAACTAGGTGTGCCAGAGCGGGGATGGATTTAGGGACCGTTACCTAAATACATGGTGTCAGCTTAGCTGTGGAATCCCTTAGTTTCCCTCAGTTTTCCCCAGTTACAGCTTTTTACAGCCTCAGTGGGCCCTCATAAGAAATATCATGCACATATGGGGTGGAAATGATGCCCCTTTTTTATCCAGCAGTGTTCCTTTATAGAACCCATACCATTCCTCTTGTGTGTCAGCTTTATTTGTCTCAATATATCAGTGCAAACACCACTAGGTCATCATGTTTCCTCCTACCCCTTAAATGCATAAGTAGGAAAATGCCCCAAACTTTCATTTGCATATTATTAATCAACAACCACAAGACCTAGACAAGTATTGGCTTCATTTCCAATAAGATCAATGTATTAATATTAAACATACACTGCAGGTTTTTTAGTTACATGGCTAAAACTGGAAATATATGGCCCTGTCATCCTCCTTGCAAAATGTGATGAAATTCATGTATGGAAGGAGATATGCCTTTTTTCATGAACTGTGTGAAATTTAGTAATACTTCATGATTAGTAATACTTCGTGATTTGACAGTGCAAATATGCATCTTGCATATTAATGTGCAAAGAGATGGGCATATATATGCCAATCCCAGCATAGCCCAGCTCTCCCCATCCAAGCTGACACCAAGTATTTAGTACATGCCCTTAATTATAAACATTTAAAAAAAACCGTTCTAATGATTGGATAATATTATTAGGTTTCAATATCATGGCAAAGGAAAGGGAAAAATAAGTTCAATGATAATATTTTAAAAGTATAGTGTACTGTTTTGTGTCAAGTGCTGGACACTTTGTTGTAGTAATAGAGGGCTATTCCAGTTGAAATCCATACACCTGGTATGGAAGATGTGAACTCAATCTTCCACCCAGGGTGTGTGAATTTCAAATGGGGTTACCTGAATGGGTAACTCCATTTGAAATGTACACCCCCTGTGTGGGAGATTATAAGGTCATGTCTTCCATAGGGGGTGTATGGGTTAACCGATATCAACTGGAATAGCCCAAAAGGAAGGGATATATTGTCGCTGGGCAGGGGAAACCTCATATAAATTTGACCTCTGAAGTCAAAACCGGGGGGGGTACTCAAGTTTGATACTTGAGTACCCCCCCCCTGCTGAGAATTTTAAAGTGAACTCATAAATATACCAATTTTTCAAGAAATTTGGACCCATTGATAATTTCGAAATTTTGGCTAGATTGAGGCAAAATTGGGCTATTTTGCGAAAAAATTGAAAACATTTTGAAAAAAGGATCCATTCATATACCAGAATTGGCTTAGGAAAAGGGGTCATTGATATACCAAAAGGCCGAAAATGCTACCCATATTAGCGGCACGTCCCCGTATGGCCATTTGTACTAAGTACCCCCAGCGGGTCAAAACCTCATATGTTGTACAAATATCTAATGACAAACCTCGTTTTGTGTGAAATACAAAGAAAAACGTTCAAAATTAACATGATTTAAATAGAAAATAATGTTGGTTATTTGGTTGTTTACAGACACCTGGCGCAGTCTAAACTCAGGGAAGGAACAAGTTTCTTCAAGTTTGCACACAAAAAAAAGAATTTAGACAAAATTTGCACATGTTGGGTTTATGTACTGGGGTCCACTTTTTACACGAGGTTTTGCATTTGATCTTTGGAATTGCATAATGAGGTTTTTAACACCCAGCGATGATATACATTGTTGACTATCTTATTTATTATAGTCCTGAAATGGTTATTTTATGTGTCAGATTTTAATAAAATGGAATAGGTATACATGTATGAGAGAAGTCTGCTGCTCTTTATTATTTCACATTAGGAACAAAAAAGTTACAAATTCCCAATTTCTTATTTCTCGACCCAAAGCCTATGAGCAAAATTGTACAATTGATTTGTTGGAAGTGGCCTCCTTTCGTTTCCTTGCCCATTTTCTTCAATTATGAAAAGCTGGAATTAGAGCCCTGCAGGGCAAGATTTTCTTCACACCGTTCCCAAACATTTTAGGCAAAATACTTGATGTAGGCCTACCACAACCCGCAGAAACCCTTTGGTCTTGAGCAATGAAAGGTCCATTCAGCGATCCCAGTGAAAGTTACAAAAAAATTGAGCACAAGTTACTAAAAAGTGAAGGATAAGTCATTAAAATTGTCATTGGGTATTTTTAAAATAAAAATTTGGCCAAAAAAGCAAGGAAAACAGCAGAATTGACAAAGTTGAAGCTCCATTCAAATACTTTGAGCTGAGTAGAGAATACATTTCCATGTAAAATGACATAATTTTGTCTTTAATACACGGCTTTCGGCTCAAACACTTGCAGGCTATGTTAGCACATCTTTGCTGCTAACAAAGGCAAAAAGACTGAATTTTGATGATTTTATGAATGAGCAAATCACTGAATGGGCTTTGAACTAATCAACTTTAAATAGGTGACCTGTATCACTTCCTAAAAAACAATTCTGAGATGAAGGCTAAGATACAGGGTGTCCCAATAAAAACAGAGCCATCATTGCGCCCTCTTTTTCTCCTATTTCTGAAAAGTTGATCAAATGTATTTTGGTATGTAAAGAAATCGTTAGCTTTAATAAACCAAAACAATTATTTCAATCGGCTTACAATTTTTGAAGATATGCCCTCTTTAAGAAATGTGCCAGTTTTTCACTCTTTCCACGGATGAAGTTTGGCTACATCAAAGCTTAATACGAAACACACGGTTAATAACATGGATATATAATAGCAGTGGTGTAACTAGGGTTGTATGGTAGCGCCCGGGGCAAGAAACAAAATTGGCAATTGGCAAACAAATTGGCACGTGGGCAATTCTTGAAACAAATTTTGGACAAATAAGGCCTGCCACTTATTAATTTTGGTTACTACATACTGCAGTTACTGTCCGTTTTCCTATACACAATACACAGTGCTCTTACCATTGATGCGTGACCTCTACAAATAGCGTACGTTAGAAGTATGGGGATTTGCCTAGTTAACGTCGCTGTGTGAAAAATAACCGGCCAATATTAAAAGTATTCTTCTAAAATTCTAGAAAATATAGTTTTGTAACATGTCCTAAATTTTTAGCTAATTTAGATGTTTGGAAATATTAGTACTTTGGTGTTTTAGTGTATGTTATAGGTAATAGTACATTGCCTAGTTAACGTCGCTGTGTGAAAAATAACCGCCAATATTAAAAGTATTCTTCTAAAATTCTAGAAAATATAATTTTGTAACATGTCCTAAATGTTTAGCTAATTTAGATGTTTGGAAATATGCGTACTTTGGTGTTTTAGGAAGGATATGTAAACGACAGATAACACCAAAAAATATGAAGAAATTATTTCCAAACCGTGTAAAGTCAACAATCATTATGTTGCTCATTTTCAAGAATGCTGGTTAACAAAAAGCAGACCATTGTCTCATTTCGTGAACAAAGGTCCACATACCATTGTTTCCTTGCGTTTCCTTTATAATCGGTTAGGCACCAGAAACAAATTTGTTCGATCTTTGGATCGACCGTCGATGCTGCTTCGATGCTCATTATTAATGAACTATCAACTATTTAATCGGAATTAATGCTAAATTTATATTGGTTAATATCGCTACAGGCAAGAATTACTATATTATTTCAATTAACAATAGTAAATTAATTGATTTCATTAAAAATAAGGAACTACCAAGCATCGATGGTCGATCAAAAGATCGAACTAATTTGTTTCTGGTGCCTTACCCAACTGAAGCTATAATACCAGCTCATTGCGATACCGCACATATAAAACAGACACATGTGCACAACCAGAGAAGATCTGATTTAATCAGTTGAGCTGTTTTCAATGAGTGTTATCTTGGTTTAATAGCTTTTAATGGGGTTTAAGTCCTGCAAAGTTCGTGGTGAATTCTACTATAGACATGACTGCACCATGAGAAGTTGAATATCAGTCTTAAAATGTTCTTTCAATTGATTTTGTGCTGAAATGCGCGCGAAGCGCCCGAAACTTTTGACTTTCATCACTGAAGGGGCGCAGAATCGATGCTGAATTGGTCAATTTGGTGTCCCCCTATGGGTAGCGCCGAGACACGTTGCCCCCTCTGCCCCCCCCTCCTCCGTGAGTTACGCCACTGTTAAGCATTGGGCTTTGGAACGTATTCATTATGCGCGAAGGATCACCAGCTACCCTCCAACATCTTCCCAACCGTATACGGCGCACAAGGAGGGTACGCAATGCAATTGATGCAATGAGGACCAGGGCTGAAACATGTATTCGTCAAGGAGACAACTAGGTACATAGAGGGCAAAGCAGCACAGTTAAGGGAGGTGTAATGAGCGAACCGTGGTTTGGATTCTAGAGGGAGGGTGTCTGTAAGAGGCACAGCCATCAGAAAATGAATAACTGAGATCGCGCGCCAAATAAACTTTAATACTGCAGTAAATTTTCCAAGTCTTTAAAAAAATAGGCATAGGTGGGAATCGAACCCGGCACCTTCCGGTTCTGAATCAACGGATAGTATCACTAAGCCAACTTCCTACACAGGCGTTTCGCGCATCCAGATGCCCACTGGATGCCCACTGGTGGTCCACTGGATGTGACATCCGGTGTCACTCCGGTTTAGGCACATCCAGTTGACAACCAGATGTTGACATCTGGTGTGACACTAGATGTCAATATGTGGTGGACTGCTAGTATTGGAAATCAAGCGGACCACCAAAAGTGTGCATCATGTTGTCTGCTGTTTGCATACATTAGGTGGCCTGCTTGATGTGGTTATTTGGAAAGCTAACACAACAATGATGCCATATTTGGGCATACCAATTCTCATTTACAAGTCACGTGACCAAAATCTTAGCTAAAACGTAAAAAAAAACATGATTTTTGTGATTTTGATGAAAAACCATGGGAAAAAAGGTTTTAAATAAGTCTAACTCCGTTATTTTTTAAAATCTTGGATCTGAAACTTTGCAGATATATCAAGGTTGATAAAAACTTACCATATAAAGTAACATAAAGTGAATCTTATATTTTCACTATCTTCTGTTGTCATGGTAACATGTTTAAAATCCACAGATTTGGTAAAAATGAGTCTAACTCCGTTATTTTTAGAACCTCGAACCTGAGACTTTGCAGGTGTGTCAAGGTTGATAAAAGCTAACCATATATAGTAAAATATAGTGAAACATATATTTTCGCTATCTTCTGTTGCCATGGTAACGTGTTTAAAATCCACAGATTTGGTAAAAAATTAGTCTAACGTTGTTATTTTAAGAAACTCGAACCTGAAACTTTGCAGGTGTGTCAAGGTTGATAAAAGCTAACCATATATAGTAAAATAAAGTGAAACATATATTTTCGCTATCTTCTGTTGCCATGGTAACGTGTTTAAAATCCACAGATTTGGTAAAAAATGAGTCTAACACCGTTATTTTTAGAACCTCGAACCTGAAACTTTGCAAATATGTCAAGGTTGATAAAATCTAACCATAAACAGTAGAATAAAGTGAAACACGTGTTTTCGTGATTTCCTGTTGCCATGGTAACGTGTTTAAAATCCACAGATTTGGTAAAAATGAGTCATAACTTCGTTATTTTAAGAAACTCGAACCTGAAACTTTGCAAATATGTCAAGGTTGATAAAATCTAACCATAAACAGTAGAATAAAGTGAAACACATGTTTTCATGATTTCCTGTTGCCATGGTAACGTGTTTAAAATCCACAGAGTTGGTAAAAAATTAGTCTAACTCCGTTATTTTTTAGAAATTCGAACCTGAAACTTTGTAGGTGTGTCAAGGTTGATAAAAGTTAACCATATATAGTAAAATAAAGTGAAACATATGTTTTCGCTCTCTTCTGTTGCCATGGTAACGTGTTTAAAATCCACAGATTTGGTAAAAAATGAGTCTAACTCCATTATTTTTAGGAATTCGAACCTGAAACTTTGCAGGTGCAAGGTTGATAAAAGCTATACATATATAGTTTTAAAAAAAAATGTGAAACATATATTTTCGCTACCTTCTGATGCCATGCACAATGTCAACACCCTATATTATAAATATTTTTTCATACAGCTCCATACTCCATTGGTGATCAATATTCTATTGTTGACATGGATAAAGAAAGTTTACATATGCATTGTGACATAGACTTGTGATTGAATATATTCTATACAACACCTGGATCTTAGGTGAATGGGCTAAATGTTCCTTTATATAATTGTAATTTTAAAAATGAAATATATCACAATTTCAACCTGCGATTTAAAATTGTTACGCATAAAATGCAGTAAAAATATTTCCAGAGCCAACAACAATGGCCGCTAATTAGTGTATTTAATTTCAAGTTAGTGTATTAAAAACAAAACCTGGGTTTTACCTGAAAACAAATCGAATTTCCTTGTAATAGCAACACTACATGTGGTACTAGATCATGTACGCAAATCGTAATAATATGTAGAATAGAAACTTGGTGGTATCTCATATGATAAGTCGTATGATGCTTAGCCTGAGTCGCTCGGCCTATCTCGAACAAAATCGCCATGCGTAGCTATTTAAAAACGAGAGAATTCGCCGTACTATCACGGCAATTTTTGACATGAAGATATAGGGATGATGACGCTGTGCCATGGTAACGTGTTTAAAATCCACAGATTTGGTAAAAAATAAGTCTAAAAGAGGAACAAGATCAAAACGCTCATCAGAAAAGTTTCCAAGTTCTTAGAACCGCTGAACCGAAATGTCATCGTAATCGACCAGTAGTGATTGACGAAATTGAAGCCTCATTCAAATACATGTAGCTATATTTTTTTAAAAGTAGGCCTACACGGCTTTCGGCTGAACCACTAACAGGCTATGTTAGTACATCTATGGCAATGACTGTGGGTAATGACAAAGGTACCAAGATTTGAATTTTGATCATTTTTACGATCATAGGCCTACCCCGGGTGGTGCACTATAGGTGGGGGCCAAGATATTTTGGCAGGGGAATGGGGGGGGGATTTTTTGGCAGGTCGGTAGGGGAAGGGACAAACGATTTTGGCAGGTTGAGGGGGGGGTAAGTAAGGAGGTAAATAAGGATAATTTATTGGGTGGGCGATTAGGAAAATAATTTACTGGGTGGCCAGCTGAAATTAATGGCATCCATACGTTTGCATTTTCTGAAATTTAGACCTAGGCCTATTTCAGTGGCGTTCCGCGGCCGATCCTAAACGGGGGGCTGCGGAAAAGATAAACTGTGACGCCTGCTTCATCAACATTTCGAAAGGGTTGACCCATTTTATCGGTGGTTTGAAAAAGTGAAAAGCAAAAAAAAAAAAAGGGGGGTTATAGGCATTCGCTAGTTTCTTTTTTGCCGCCCTGCTCACGCCCCCAAAGCCCCACAAATATGCGCATGTATGTGACAAAAAAAAACCCCAAAACAAAACAAAAAACAGCTCAAATTTGGTGTAAAATTTGGATTTTACCACTCCTAAATGGACATTTGGTGGCTCTTTCCATCATATTTCCTCAATTGGAATAGGTCATTTGTGATTTTGCTGTGAACCAACAATCACAGTCCGGGTTCCGCTCCAAGAGATCAACAATTGACATGATCGTCTCGCTACGGCAACTGCAAGAAAAATGCAGAGAGCAGCAACAACCCCTTTACCTGGCATTCATTGATTTGACCAAGGCGTTTGTTCTTGTTAGCAGGGATGGTATATTCAAGATGCTTCCTCAGATTGGCTGTCCACCCAAACTACTCAGCATAACTCGTTCTTTCCATGATGGGATGATGATACAGTCCAGTTTGATGGCTCAATGTCTGAAGAATTTGGTGTCAAAAGTGGAGTAAAGCAAGGCTGCGTACTCGCACCAACACTGTTTGGCATTTTCTTTCCAACTACTCAAGCACGCCTTCAAGTCATCCACAGAGGGAGTGTACCTTCACTCACAATCTGACAGTAAACTCTTTAACATTGCACGCCTGAAGGCCAAGACCAAGATAAGGGAAGTACTGATTAGAGACATGCTATTTGCTGATGATGCTGCGATAGCTGCCCACTCTGAAGTTGAGCTACAGTAACTGATTTTTATTTTATTTATTTATATTGGCATCACAGTGGCAGCCTAAGTTGGTCAATATAGGCCCAATATTTGGTCCAAGCCAATCTTGGGCCCATGAGCAAATGATATTGGGCCATTATTGAACATACATCTGGCCACCATCGGACCAATATCGCCATGGGATAATAGCTCCACCATCAATCCACATCATCAGTGATCAGCAACTTGAGGTAGTTCATCAATTCACCTACCTATAGGCTCTACTGCCACAGACAATGATCTATCTCTGGATGGATGATGAGCTCAACAAAAGGATCAGCAAGGAGGTCTCTACTCTCTCCAGGTTATCTAAGAAAGTATGGGAGAACAGCTCACCAATACAATAAAAATGGCGGTCTACAAGGCAAGTGTAATCAGCATGCTCCTCTATGGTAGTGAATCATGGACGACCTAGAAGAACGGAAGCTGCAAGTATTTCACTTGAGATGTCTACGCCGCATTCTTGAAATCTCCTGGAAACACAAGGTCACAAACAATGAAGTCATGCCCAAGGCGGGTATCCCATCAATGCGGGTATCCCATCATTGCTACTATGTCAACGTCGCCTTCAAAGGCTAGGACATGTGAGTCGAATGGAAGATGGTCGCATTCCCAAGGATCTCCTCTACGGAACTGTCATCAGGACACAGAAGATAAGGTCGATCGCTACTCCGCTTCAAGGATAAGCACTTGACATGAACTGGGTCAACTGGGAATCTATTGGTAGTGTGGGGATCGGAAAATCTTGGAAGCAACATCTCTCTGATGGCCTGAAAAGGGGAGAAGACCTCATCCAGAATGCTGCTGCTGCTGATGACAAACGAGCAAGGCGCAAAGCCAGTCAGTGAGGCACATTCAAACCAACCCTACCAGATGCACCAGTCTTCATATGTCAGGTCTGGAATAAAATCTGCCATTGGTCTATTCAGCCACACAAGACGATGCTTTTCAACCACCTCAGACAACGCTACTCCATAGTCTGCGAAGACTGACCGATGCCAACAACAACAAAAAACAATCTTATTATAATGTCCGTTTTATTTCAACAAGTATTCAAATTAATAAGATGTTGACCTTATTACTTGACAAGATCATCCATTTTACTTTGACAAGATTCTGTTATGTCCCCCTCTGGCAAGAATTATTCTCATTTGATTTCTTTTTTTGGTCATAGGCCTATTTGATAAGTTGGATCATTTTTGACAAGAATCCTATTAATTTTTAAGCTGACAATTAATTGACATGTCAAATATTAAACTTGAGTTTCTGGTCATTTTGATGAGAATGCTCATAAATAAACATAATTTTTACCAGATAGAAAAGGTGATACCGGCGGGGATCGAACCCACGACCTTAGGTTTACGAGACCTGTGCCTTAACCACTGGCCCAAGGGAGCTTCCTGATTAAGCAAATTGTTCGTTTTGATAAAACAATTCAAATAAGGATAGGATTGCACCATCTAAGAAGATGTTTTGTTACCTAGGTAACACAGAAAAAAATTGAAACAGATTTTTTAAACTGTGAGAAATCAACCTATGAAATTGGGTAAAGTTGTTTTTGGACCACACTGTAAAGTGTACATTGTTATTGTCGTGGAATGTTAGTTAAAAGTGTGACATTTCTTGACCTATTTTCAACATGATACACACATAGCAGCATTTTCATTTTGTGGCAACAGTAGGATTCGGCATATCTGTTCATAACATCCTTTATCTATGCATTACAATAAGATGCACTCTGTATCTTTTCGAGGATTAGAAATAATTAATTTACTAAAACTATATCATTTTTTTTTTTTTTTAGGCCTCATGGCCGCAGCTAGAGGGGAGATAAGAGGGGAGATGGGGGGGCTGATACCTCCCTTGTCAAATCTGTCAGCAAAATCGTTCCGTTCTCTGCAAATCGCAGAGGAGAGGAGAGGCTGCGCTCGCAACATACGAGGGCGGTCAATAAGTTCGTAGAACAAGGTACTTGAAAGAGTACTAACCAAATTATTTCTATCTCACTCTTGAGCATGATCACTGCAAACCTTAATGCACCCGTCGCAATTTTTCTGGAAGCCTTCTATGTCAAAAAATGGCAGTCTTCCGATAGCTCCTTGAGCACTCTTCAGTGAAGGCTCACCAGCATTGATCACCAGCAAACCTGATATTATGAAGCTAGGACTTAAAATTCTAAAATAGGTTTCACTAACTGGAGGCCATGCCTGAACCACAATATGGTTACTTTAATTAACTGACACCTCTGTCGTGAATGGCAGCTTGACAAACTAAGAATAGCATTCCTACTATCAACCTTCTTCACATGATGGCTTGCCTCAATTTTGCTATCAAAATTGTATGATATATGCCTATGATTGTACTTTCATTCGGCAAATGATCTGCCATCAAGACTCTCCCTGGATCTCAGAAACGGCGATGAAGACCTTGCACTATGGTGACCGAGTGATGATCTTCTTAGGTGTGGGAGATCCAGGTGCTTCCACTAAATGCTCTCGTAATTCCAGTGATTAATGTATGTTTTATCACCTTTAGCCACATATAGATTAAACTTGCCTCGGTCCTCATTCTAAGTGTATAGAAGGTGTGGACCTCAAATCCTCAATATGTCAATTGGTATCAAATTTGTACATGAAGATTCTGAGACCCCATCTAGAAGACACCCTGGAATACCCAATGTTAATGGATTAATGTTGAAAACACATTCAACAGAGTTGTCATATTTTGTGGCTATCTCATCTTTCTTTTTTTGCTCTGTATTCATTAACAATACCACTGTACCAGCACGTATATCGTTAGTGGTAACGTCAGCAAGTCTTTTGGACCTTGGATGATCTTCAAGGACGCTCATTCCATTCTTGAACTCTAAGAACCATTTCGTTGCTGTTGAATATCAAGGACTTCATTACCATTTACAGCAACTGTACATTGTTAAATTTCATTTGAGTTTTCACTGCCGCCGTTCGAATAAATTTCCATAATGACCCTGTATTCACTTCTGGTAGTACCTGTGAATTCATGGAGGTTGGCTTCCTCTGAAGAGTGTCCTGTCCACATACAGTGATGCAAAAATCTAATATCTATGCAGTAATGGTTTGAAGGAACAAGCTTTCAAATAAGACCAAACTCAATACCGTGCGACAAAGTAGTATACCGAGTTCTACGAACTTTTGACCGCCCTCGTACATCTAGATCATTTAAAGTTTGCAATTTGGGATGGGGATTTGGGATTTGGCATGTTCAAGGGGGGAATTAATTGGCATGCCAAGAGGGGGGGGGCAAGCAATTTTGGCGGGCCAAGAGGGGGGCAAGCGATTTTTGGCAAGCCGTTTGGAAATTTTACTCAACATTATTGCACAGCCCCTAAACTATCTGTGGTCATGTTGTGACTCCCTACATTTTCGTCATCAAAAATTGTATGGCGCCCCTATTTTACTTTTCAAAAATGTATGACCCCTCTGTATATTTGAGACCCCCTTCCGAAGAAAATTATAGCCCCTTAGTACTAGCTAAACAACATATAGCTTTTATAACACAGGGAACCACCCCTGGAGACTTGGAGAGCAAAAAACATCAAAAATTATTAAAATTTCCAAAATAACAATCCATGAAAACAAAGATCAATCAATGCATTTAAAAATAGTACCAGCTGAAAAACATGGAGCCAACAACACTGGGAACCACCCTATATTATTAATATTTGTTCAAAAAAATAATTTGCAACATCGAGAATAACAAAATCCATTAAAACAAAGATCTAGCAATTATGCATTAGTATAGGCCTACCAGTTAAACAACATGGAGCCAATAACACCGGGAACCATCACTGGAACGTGGAAACCATCAAAAAGATGATTTTTTTTGTTCCAAAAATAATTTGCAACATCAAATATAATTTGCAACATCAAAAATAACAAAATTCATGAAAAAAGATCTTGAAGCAACGCATTATAGTACCAGCTAAACAACACGGAGCCAATAACACTGGGAACCGCTACTGAAACGTGGAAACCGTCAAAAAGTATAATTATTGATAAAAAAAATTGCAACATCCAAAATAACAAAAATCCAAAAAAAAAAAAGATCAAGCAATGCATTAGTAATAGCTAAACAACTTGGAGCCAATAAAACCGCGAACCACGAATGGAAATTGGAAACCATCAAAAAGTAGATTTTTGTTTAAAAATAATTTGTAACATTCAAAATAACAAAACCCATGAAAACAAAAAAGATCCACCAACGCATATACGTACTATCCAAACAACACAGTGTTAGAAAAGAAAAGAAAATGGGAACCACCACAGGAGCCATCTGGAAATTAAATCGGCCAAAAACTTAAAAAATATATATCATGCCAAAAATATTTTTGATGACTGCATGTAGATGTGCACGGTATGTCTACATCTGCAGTGCAATCGCATGTATGCAATCATAATGCTAGCAGATGTCTACATCTGAATTCTAACTATGTGTGAACATCTGTCAGCATACCTGTTGTCCACATCAGGTAGGCCACCAGATGTCACCACATCCTCATGTCCACCTGGTGCAGCTGCATCCAGTTGCCCACTAGATGTTGCCGCAACCGGTGGGCAACTAGTGGTGCACCTAGTTGCCCACCGGATGTCGTGACATCTGGTGGGCAACTGGATGCGCGAAACGGCTGTGTATCTGCACTAAAACCTGTGATATTAATTCTTGATAATGCTTAACGGAAAAAATCAATACTAATGTACGATGTCGATCAAAATCAAATAGAAGTCCCACAACTAAAGTAGCAATCGATAAATCTGCTCACTCAATCATCAAATAATCAATCGAAAAATAAATAAATAAATAAATAAATAAATAAATAAATAAATTAAAAAAAAAATAATAAAAAAAATAAATAAATAAATAAATAAATAAATAAATAAATAAATAAATAAATAAATAATACAAAAAGAAATAATAAATTAGTTTTTCTAGGCACTACGCTGGAAAAATAAAGCAGCATAAGAAAAGTGACAGACGCACGGTTTCGAACAAGCGACGCTCAGAACAGCAACTAAGAAACCACAACGCCTTAGACCGCTCGGCCATATAATCACACAGTCTATTCAATGTCAAAGAAATATATTAACCTGTAACGTTACGCAATATTGGCACATGACACGGGCACATGTCTGCGGGTAAAGATACTGCATGATAGAAAGGCGCATAAAGGGTCTATCTCTGAAGTTATACTAACCAAATGGTCAACCAATTCTTTGTATACCAGCTACAGTCAACATATAGAAAGAAGTATATTGTTAGGCGTAGACGCAATCATCAATGCGGGAAGTTAAAACCATAGTCGCCACTCGTGCACTTGTTTGAGTCCACGGGTATTCCGAAAACAGCCTTCAACCCTGAATTCAGAGGTCGATTTTGGGTTGTTACATGCAAATACAAACTAATTATATCATGAAAAACCCCACCAAGAGGACTACGATACTTATTCAGAGCCAATCTACATTCTGTTATTTACAAAAGCCGACGATCAAAGTAAAATTATAAAAGGGGCAAGACCAGATATCAACGTTAAATCACGGTAAGCCTAAAATCGCATCGAAAACGTCAAAATGCAGTCACAAAATTTATAATATTACTAAATCACCAAAACGAATTGTAACGTAGGTATGCAGAAAAGAGTTGTATTAGCAATAACAAAGTATGTGCAAAAAGATTTGTCTTTGGCATGTCGCTTTTTGAAATATCACCAAAAATATCAAATTTTGGAAAAACGCCCCAAAATTTAAAACAAACACGAACCTTCCAAAATAAATATATATTAGCACTCGACGGCCCAGGCACTACCTGTCGCTGTGATTTGGGGTAACTCGTTGCTTCCCTTCTCCAGATACCTGTACTTCAAGGTCGCTCATACCCCATGCCTTAATAGACCCAGACAAATAATTTAACATGTCTTTCAGTGAATTTGGAGCATGTTTAATTTTTGCCCCCTATATGAGCATGTAGGGGGTTCGGGGTCTTTTTTAAGGGTCAAGGGGTTGGCAGACAAAGTATTTGAATTCAGCATACCCGAATTAACCAAATTGGTTTGGTTGCCAGCTTTTACGCGAACTTGCCGCTTAACGCTTAAGCACATAATTCCCAAAATAGAACCAGTCTACGGTAATAAAGAATACCTGAAGGTTATTTTTCTTGAATAATTTGACCTTTCTATAGAAAAAAAAATGTCTAGAAAAAGGAAATAGCGACAACCTTGAAAGAATTGAATATGCTCTGTTCTAACATCAATAACAGATAACAATCACATACTGATGTGCTCAATTGTTTTCGCTTCTTCATTATTTCATTTCACACCATTCCCTTGCTAGTGGTGAAAGCTAGTACGAGGAACCCATACCGTAGTAGCTAGCTCTGCACAACTTAGATAGGGCGTCACCAATTACGAAAATGTCATACCGATAAATGATGTGTCTGTTTGCCCGTTTTTCTAAGTTTGCGTTGCGAACTAGGTGAAAGCGCTGGAAGTGAGTGATATTTGGCCGGTATATTTGGACGAACTTTTACAGCCAAAATGGACAAAAAGGTTTGCTTGATTGTAATTAGCGGATGGGGGATTTCTGAACATAGAGATGGTAAGTGTTCACTGCTTGACATCCGAGATTTGTAGTATATTCCAAGAAATGCTATGTCATGGGGATTTCCCAGACCAGCCACGCCCGTCTCCACGTCAGTTCGAGTACTCACTTTTAAGTGAGTACTCGAACTAAAAAATCGGACCACGCCTCTTTAAAAGAGGCGTGGTCCGATTTTTCATGTTCTGTCATACTGCAGTAACTGTCCGTTTTCCTATACATAATACACAGTGCTCTTTCCCATTGACGCGTGACCTCTACAAATAGCCTACGTTAAAAGTATGGGGATATGCCTAGTTAACGTCGCTGTATGAAAAATAATCGGCCAATATTAAAAGTACTCTTCTAAAGTTCTAGAAAATATAGTTTTGTAACATGTCCTAAATTTTTAGCTAATTTAGATGTTTGGAAATATTCGCACTTTGGTGTTTTAGTTAATGTTATAGGTAAAAGTACATTGCCTAGTTAACGTCGCTGTGTGAAAAATGACCGGCCAATATTAAAAGTACTCTTCTAAAATTCTAGACAATATAGTTTTGTAACATGTCCTAAATTTTTAGCTAATTTAGATGTTTGGAAATATTCGCACTTTGGTGTTTTAGGAAGGATATGTAAACGACAGATAACACCAAAAATATGAAGAAATTATTTCCAAACCGTGTTAAGTCTGCAAAACCACCATGTTTCTCATTTTCAAGAACGCTGGTTAACAATAAGCACGTATTGTCTCATTTCGTAAACAAAGACCACACACAATTGTTCTCTAGCGCTCGCTTTATAATCGTTCACCCAACTGAAACTATAATCCCAGCGCATTGCTCCATTGTACGTGTAAAAGCAGAAACATATGATGTGTGTATTTAACCAGAGAAGATATGATTTAATCAGTTGAGCTGTTTTCAATGAGTGTTATCTTGGTTTTAATGGGGTTTAAGTCCTGCAAAGGTCGAATTGAATTCTACTGTAGACATGACTGCATCATGTTTTCTATCTTAGATTGAGGACTAACATCAAAACAATATGTTTCCAAATTCTGAGTTGCAATGCTGCAGCAGTTTTGACATGAGAATCAGTCAGCTGATTCTCATGTTATACTCAGGTGTGCTGTGTGCACTCTAAATTGTGACGTGTCATGTCAAAAAGGAGACACTTTTGGGCAGGATCGTAAATGGAGAAATAGCCAAAAATCTGCGGGTGGGTGATTTTTTTCACAATTTGGGTTTGTTGCTAATTTGTGATGTTATTAATGTTAAAAATATTGTCTGATAGTTTCAGACCGGAATGTAACTGGCATCTTGTATTTTTTGAGCCATTTTTCAAGTTAATTCCCACTCTCAACATTGTCAATAATATTTTTAAAGGCCGATATCTCAATTTCCAATTTTATAATACCATAACTTCCGAACTCAATATCTTTGCTTAGGAATGTCCAAATTCATTTTGGAAAACGGCGTTGTGGAGCAAAATATCTCTATATTTAAGATATGTAAAAACCTCAAAACTCATAACCTGCCCAAAAGTGTCTCCTTTTGACATGACACGTCACAATTGTGCAACGGTTAATGTACGTAGTTGTGAACAAATGGTTGAACTGTTTGTTGCACTCTCTCGATGCTACGTAGGCCCTACTTTGAATAAATCTGTGTAGATAACTACATGCAGTACTTTACCATTAAATGGCCCATATGTGTCAAAATTAGTCTTTTGTTAAAGGTCTCGTAATTGTTAGACGACAATTTCTTTGCTTTTTATACAAAATACACCATGTGTTTTCGGGACAACTATATGTGTTAGTGCACTAACACATAGTCTTTTGGTAAAGGGCTAATGCACTAGCGCATAGTTGTCCCAAAAGTTTGCGTTTGTATTTTCGGGACAATAATTAGGTCCTACGTGTTACTGTTAGTGCAGTATTAATAGGCCTAGCCAAGAAACTTGAATTACTTTTACCAAAGACTTTTCCAAAAGAAAATTAACACCTATGGCTGTTTTATTGGATTTATATTGTCACATAGGCACACAGGTTTATTCAAATTACGTAGCATCAAGACAGTGCAACAAACGGTTCAACCATTTGATCACAACTACATTATACCGTTGCATAATTTTAGAGTGTGGTAACCACAAATCACTACGTTTTTGTTGACACCATTTAAACGAAACAAATCTTGGGCGTCAAATTCCACTGGGGTAGCCTAATGAGAAACATTTCAGCTTTCTTCTGATACCAGCATCTCAATTTTGATGAATAAAAATGGGGGATGCATATGAGGCTGTCGATAGGGTCACGGACCTTACTAACAGTAAGTACTGGTGCATGGACATTTTGCAGGAAATCTTGCTATTGTCAGACTTCCTACAATAGTTGACCTACAATTCAATAGTAGGATTATCCTGAATATTCAGACATGATCCCTAAACCAGCCTACCAGCACTAAACCAAGCTATCTCAGTCGCAGGTTCTAAATAAGATGGCTCCCCCGGATTTAATTTACCCAAGACCTTGCTTGCACAAGTAAATCTTAGCTTGGAAAAGGTTCCAAGTAGAAAAACACAAGGTTCTTCGTTACGTTTGTGAAGGTTGTCATTCATCCAGACATATTGACTTATTATATCCAGATATAATAAGTATTAAATTGGAATAATAAAACCAATCAACTGGACTCAGTCACACAAAGGTAATTGACCCGTGACAAGGTGGCATTGCCACATTCTTTATTATAATAAAGATTCCCTTTAAAGGAAAGCCAGCTTCAGTTAAGAAGTGGGTCTTGAATAATTTGGTGCTCACGTTAGCCCTATAAACTAACAAAATTCCTCAAATTCCCACCCACCGCACGTCAAAGCGACTGTAAGCCAACCAAGCACACAACACACGAAAATTCTGGCCTGGCCAGGGATACACTCATGGCTAGCCTGAGCTATCCACAGTCTTTTCCTGAGCAACCGAGGGTTCCATGGTTCGAGCCCAGACCGAACTTGAGCAAACATATTTTCTCTTCATCTTCTCTCTTTCTTCGTTCCTTCTTTCCTTTCATTTTTCCAAAAACCAGAAGCGGTGTTAAATTAAGGTTAGATTGATTCTCTACAATTTCTATTGAGTTGAAGGGATGAAGTGTTTGGAAGCAGTGGCGGATTTGAAGCTGTCAGCAAGTCAGCAGTTGCTGACAAGGGCCTTGTAGGTTCACTTGCCATTTTGGCCTATGGGCCCCACTGCCTTTATATAATTACTGTTTTAAAGTTTTTTTCTTCGAGGGGATCTTTTTTTCCTCCGAGGTTCTTAATAACTTTTTATAGATAAATTTAAGCCGTGTTCAAATGTGCAGTAGGTAGGCCTATAGACTAGTAATGAAAAGTCATTGTATACACGCATGCGATGATTGTGATATACTTGCTACTCCTCTTCCCCCTTCCTTATTAAACACACAAGGCTAGCAAACCCTAGCTCTACAATTACAGAAGTCTCAGACACTAGGGTCATACCCCGAAGATGTACAAGAAGGTCAAGGGCCCCAGAGGGCCCAAATGTAATTACGTTACGCGTTATACGGAAAATACAGTTTCTCAGCCAATGAAATAACATTATACATGTTCACCAATAGGCAAAAGCATGAACCCAGCAAACACAAAACGTTTTCGACATCATTCGCAAAGGGTTATAAAAGGTTGTCAGAAAACGTTTAAATGTCGGGTTATATAAAGGGTACATTAATGGTATAAAACGTTTTCATAACATTAAATAACATTTGTTGGTAATTTACTGCACAGCAAACACAAATGTTTAACAGAAAACATTTAAATGTCGGGTTATATAAAGGGTATAAAAACGTTTTAATAACATTCCAAAAACATTTTTGAAAACTTGGTACAAATCATTCTAAACAGAATGTTATTTTGGGGTTGAAAAATATTTTGCAAAAAATGTTTGCCCAAAATATTTACAATAACGTTCTTAACATGTTTTCACGACCTTTATATAACCCGACATTTAAATGTTATTAAAACGTTTTGTAACAAACATTTTAAGAACATTTCTGTGTTTGCTGGGTGCAAATATTTTAACATAATATTATTTAAGTGTTGACAAAATATTTGGCCAAAAATGTTTGCAAAAATAGTTTACAATGACATTTCAAAAACATTTTAAACATATTGTTATAGTGTGTTTTCATACAAAACGTTTTAAAACGATTTCATGACCTTTATATAACCCGACATTTTAATGTTATTAAAACGTTTTTACCTAAACCAAAAGCCAAAATATAACTTATTTAAAACGTTTTAAAAACGTTTTTGTGTTTGCTGGGAAGGTCATCTAGTATGGCACCCAGGGTCCCAAATGTTAAAATACGGAATAAATATTAACAAGGTTAGATCAAAATCTTACACACAATAAAATAATACAAGCTTTATTGTCCGACTTTCAACAATAGGCTTTTGCCTAGATAAGACAACTCATAGCTGAGTTTATTACATCGCTATATCACTGCCAAAATTGTGTCTTACCTGAGGACACTATTTTAAGGCGCGACTTTGAAGCCACTTTTTAGCCATGTCCTTATGCAAGTCATGTCTTGCATGAAGACATGGCTTGTGGAAAGACGGAGACATGGCTTGTGGAAAGACAGGACTTTGAGCTATGTCCTTATCCAAGACATGACTAGCTATAAGACATCAACAAAGTATGTAGCTAGCCTTAAGTCATGTCTTAATTATAGGATCAGAATGGGACATGTCTTACTTCATGTCCTAATTAAAGACACATTATTGAATAAGTGACTTCTAACAAGTCACTAATGCTTCGAGTCGTGTCATATCGCAATTTCCTATGTCTCTAAACTAGACATGACTCATATGCATAAAGTCATGACTAACCACAAGATATGTGGTTATGATATGTGACTTGCACAAAGACGCTAAATTAAGACATGTCTTCTGAAGACATGTCTCCATGCTAAAAGACACAATTTTTGCAGTGTAGCGATTGGATTTTAGCTGATGAGATAGAACTCCAGGAAAAGCGAGCTACTTTATTGGTCCGATACCAATCGCTCACCATTTTATAGAACCACGTGATTTGCTGCAGGTCTTTTTTCTATTGGTTCGTTTACTGCCTGTACAAAATAGTTATTTACCTGGTGTGGACAATGTGAGATGTCTAGCTACAGGGTGTCCCAAAAAAAAGAGGCCCCTCATTGCGCCTTCTTTTTCTCCTATTTCAGAAAAGTTGATCAAGTATAATGTAAAGAAGCCTTTACCCATTAGCAGTTTACAGTTATATCAATCGGCTCATAACTTTTGAAGATATGCCCATTTTTGAAAGTTGCATAAAAATTGGAGTTGTCGTTTTCTTAAAATGGCTGTTTTACATCGAAATAAGGATGTGAGGGCGCTTGGCATAAAACACGCACACGCTCTTTTTACAGGAAATTTTAATGATAAAACTGGAAGGAACTGGTTGATCGGATGATCACAAAATCTATAATCTACTCTCCATGACAATACGATAGTTACTGTGTGGATAGTAGATAGAAGATAGACCGGGGAAGTATATTGTCCGTAAATCGTCACCAATTTTCAAACACATTATTGTGTGAAGTTTGTCCCCCCCCCCAAGATTTTGTATCCGTCATAAAATAACGCACGCGTACACGCTCAAACAACCTAAGCTAATCGTAGATCCATCCTTTGCGCTCATTTTAGTGGTAGAATATTTACCCCAGCACCAATACCCGGTGGTAGGACCGGACATCAAAGATGACCATTTCGTACTTGTGTAATTATTCCAAGAGCTACATGATGCAGTCATGTCTACAGTAGAATTCATCTCGACCTTTGCAGGACTTAACCCCATTAAAAGCTATTAAACCAAGATAACACTCATTGAAACAGCTCAACTGATTAAATCGGATCTTCTCTGGTTGTGCACAAGTGACTGTTTTCATGTGCGATATCGCAATAAAGCTGGTATTCATAGCTTCAGTTGGGTAACCGATTATAAAGGAAACGAAAGGAAACAATGTTATGTGTGGCTTTGTTCACGAAATCAGACAATGGCGTGCTTTTTGTAAACCAGCATTCTTGAAAATGAGCAACATAATGATTTTTGACTTAACACGGTTTGGAAATAATTTCTTCATATTTTTGGTGTTATCTGTCGTTTACATGTCCTTCCTAAAACACAAAAGTACGACCCTCTCCAAACACCTAAATTAGCTAAAAATTTAGGACATGTTACAAAACTTTATTGTCTAGAATTTTAGAAGAGTACTTTTAATATTGGCCGGTTATTTTTCACACAGCGACGTTAACTAGGCAATGTACTATTACCTATAACATTAACTAAAACACCAAAGTACGAATATTTCCAAACATCTAAATTAGCTAAAAATTTAGGACATGTTAAAAACTATATTTTCTAGAACTTTAGAAGAGTACTTTTAATATTGGCCGGTTATTTTTCACACAGCGACGTTAACTAGTCATATCCCCATACTGTTAACGTAGGGCTATTTGTAAAGGTCACGCGTCAATGGGAAAGAGCACTGTGTATTGTGTATAGGAAAACGGACAGTAACTACAGTATGACTGACATTTTACTTGTTAGTTAGGTGAAAATAGCCATTTCCTTTAATATTTAGGAGAACATTCGGTGAAAATCGCATTTTTGTACAGGGATTTTTGTAGAATTTTTAGCCGAAAATAAATTTTTCCTATACTTTTGTGCATAGCCAGAATTTCCCAAATTTGCATGGGCGCCCTCACATTATGACGTCATAGCGACATTATGTGGGGAATGTTTATACTTATTTTGTTATCACTGGATAGAAGAGACCCATAGCTATACATTGGTACCAAATAGGTATATGTATATGACGTTTATTATTGAAAATTAGGGGGGTTGCAACCCCCTGTCCCTCCCCCTTCGTAGTCCGTGTTAATGGGTTAGTAGTTCTAGGGTTAAATTGTATATGTATTAAGGGCTGGGGTATGAACGTTTGGACAGTATTTATTTTGGGACATTAGAGCACATCAGACATATCGAATTGCATTCTGAATACGAAGAATGTCATTCTGATATCAAATAATTTTGATTTTTAAATTCGCAATTTGATACACATTTTATGGCAAATCATTAAAATTGATATTTTGATATTTAACAGTACTTGAAGTAAACTTTATAAATCTGATGATTTATACTTAAAGTGTATGTAGGTGGGATGAAAAGCCGACGATCAATTGAAAATTTTGACCTTTCGTATTGAAGATATGGATTTTTTTCCCAAAACACCCAAAAAAAATTAGGTCTTTTGGGAAAAAATCCATATCTTCAATATGAAAGGTCAAAATTTTCAATTGACCGTCGGCTTTTCCTCCTGCTACATACACTTTAAGAATATATAAATTAGATTTATATAATTTACTTCGAGGACTGTTATATATCAAAAATTTGAAAAATATCAAATTTTTAGAATTTGTCATAAAATTTGTATTATATTGTGATTTAAAAAAAATTAAAATTATTTGATATCAGAAAGACATGCTTCGTATTCAGAATGCAATTCGATAGGTCTGAGGTGCTCTCATGTCCCAAAAAATACTGTCGAAACGCAATAAACGCTCATTTTGGATCCCTAATAACCCCTTTCCAAAACAAAACCCTCCGATTTCACGCAAATGTTCAATAGTATGTGATTTGTCACAATAAAATTATAGTTCCTAATAACTGACTATCACAACAATGTGTACAATCATGTATGTTCAAAGAAATGATACCTTTACCAAACACAACTTATTGATTAAAGTAGGAAATGTTCTTTTTCAGATCCAAATAATCTGGTACTCACTCAAAAATATTTCAATTCCTATCAGGAATCTTGACCACTCTGTTGTGGTGTTTGATGAAACGGCAACACTGACACTGTTTGGTCTTGATGATGTTTCCAAACTTCCTGGTTGCCGTTTATTGATGAGTTGATTGTATATAGATCTTGTCTAGTTTGTAAGCCCCCTTGTCTTGGTATTGCGCCCCCTGCTACTGATCCATTTTGCTTCTTAGGGAGGGCGAGTTATGCAGCGGTAGTTCCCTCGCTTTGCACCACTGAGGTCCCGGGTTCAAGCCCCGGCGCGGCCCAAGGACTCATGTGCACTTGGTTTATCCCGATTCCATGCACGCTCTCGCAGGTTTTCTCCGGGATCTCCGGTTTCCTTTTGCTTTCATAAAATCGGTGATTAGTTGTTTGGTTATCAAAAACTTCCTTCACCCAATGGAATTTGGGGAGCTGCGCAGATAATTGGTGGATGTTACATTCTAAGTGCGGATAGGTCTGCGCCTGAGGTTCGGCTGCAACTGGCCTAGATGATGCGATCTGAATGTGATGATTCACCATGGCAGCGAAATTACAGCGCTTTGAATCCTTCAAGATCTAGCTGGAAAAAGGCGCTATATAAATCCGAAATTTATTTTTATTCTTTTAGCCAACGGGTTGTTTTGTCAGCTTCTTGGTCAATAATCTGTGCCTCCTCTCATCCAATTACGTGATTTTGTGCTGCTACATGCTCAGCGATGGCTGATTTGTGAATTTCTGTTGTTGAAGCTTTTCTTTGGGCCCTGGTAAAACTTTTTGCACTAATTTTTTCAGTTTCTGATTTGAGATCACATTAGACATCATTCGTCGTATTAAGTTGGAACAAGATACTGACCTTAAAAAAGGACACTTCTCGACATTGACGACATCATGGAGTTGGTCAATTTCATACTTACCACTACATATTTCACTTCGAAGGGCAATATTTACCAGCAGAAGAAAGGCGTGGCGATTGGAAGTCCTCTAAGTCCAATAGCAGTAGATCTCTTTATGGAGTGGCTAGAAGAGGAAGCCATTGCCACATCCCCCCTTAATTGTAAGCCCACGCTCTGGAAGAGGTATGTTGATGATGTCCTGGAAATCATCAAGCGCGGAGAAGCGGACAACTTAACAGAGCATCTCAACCAAGTTGATCCCAGTGGAAGTATTAAGTTCACTTATGAGGAGGAATCTGAAGGCAGTCTACCATTCCTAGATACGCTCATCATAAAGAAACCAGATGGCACGACCAAGCACTGCATATACAGGAAGCCAACACACACAGACCAGTACCTGCCGTTCAAATCCCACCACCCGCTACATCACAAATTAGGGGTAGTAAGAACCTTGTTAGACAGAAAGGATGCCATAGTCACTGAGCCAGAAGACTAGATCAGGTAAAAGAGGAGACTCACATCAAACAAGCCCTCGCACAGTGTGGGTATCCATCATGGACAATTAGCAAGGTGAAACAAGAAAAAGAGCATCCAAAACCAAAGAAAAAGCCTTCCAATGACAGTAAAGAAAAGAACAAAGGTTTTGTGGTCATCCCTTATGTTGAAGGATTGTCAGAACGGGTTTCCAGGATTTTCAAGAAACATGGTTTTTCCATCTGTTTCAAACCCCACCGCAAACTTCGCAACTTGCTTGTACACCCCAAGGACAAACGCGACCCTCTACAGACTGCTGAGGCAATATATGAGATTCCATGCCAGAACTGTCCTAAAACATACATAGGAGAAACGGGTCGCTTGTTCGGCACACGGCTTACAGAACACAAATCAGAAACTGAAAAAATTAGTGCAAAAAGTTTTACCAGGGCCCAAAGAAAAGCTTCAACAACAGAAATTCACAAATCAGCCATCGCTGAGCATGTAGCAGCACAAAATCACGTAATTGGGTGGGAGGATGCACGGATCATTGACCAAGAAGCTGACAAAACAACCCGTTGGCTGAAAGAAGCAATTTGGATCAGAAGCAGGGGGTGCAATACCATGAATAAAGACGAGGGGCTTACAAACTAGACAAGATCTACGATCAACTCATCAACAAACGGCAACCAGGAAGTTTGGAAACATCATCAAGACCAAACAGTGTTGCCGTTTCATCAAACATCTAGAAACACCACAACAGAATGATCAAGATTCCGGAATTGAAATAATTCTGAGTGAGTACCAGATTCTTTGGATCTGAAAAAGAACCTTTCCTACTTTAATGAACTATCAACGATCCTGATGAATTTGTTTCAAGACAACTTATTGATGTATCTAATCATTCACAGGTAATGCTATCTACCATGCTTGTACCCCGACTATGGACAGTTTATGCTCTGGTGCTCAATATGCAACATTAGATGCGTCCGGTTTGGCTGTGGGTTTGCCCAACGGCCTGATGGGTAACAGTGATGTGGGGCATCTCACCATTGGTTCTGGCCGTGTCATTTATCAGGTTTGTGATATTAGAAGTCGGAATATGTTTCTGACTAATGGCAACAATAGACTGTACAACATATTTAATTTAAATTCAACAAGAGAGTTATAATAGTACTCTATTAGGCTAATAAAAGTTGAGTCACAGTTTCTCCCCCCCCCTCTGTGGAAAACCTTGCCTCCCTGTAAAAATATGTGAAATCCCCGGGAAATCACCCCACCTCCGTGGAAAATATGTAATAGTTATACGCTTACATTATGTATAGGCCTAATGTTACCCAATTTAAACTAATTAAACATTACATGGCTATTTCCCCTATTTTTTCCTTCCCATTATCTCAAGATCTTGCGTCTGACGTCACGTCATGTTCAAGAACTGCCCCCCGCACTTTGTTAAAAATCATGTATAATCAGCCGTTTTTGGCGATTTTAGCCATTAAGGCCCGCATAATGCTGAAAGAGGGGCTTAGCCGCTTCCCGCAGGAAAAGATCCTGGACACGCCGGTTTTACTGCACATCAAAACTCCTCACACCCTGCAAGGGTGTTTTTATTTTCATATTTTGTATTAGTCTGTCAGGAACAAAAGCATTTCTAATTAGAGGATACATCTACAAAATGTATATGTTTTCTCACAACAGGAGATTGTAAAGATTAACCACGCCATCGAGACGAAAGAGCTTTTTAAGGAGGAAGCTTTTGTAAATGCCTGTGACCGGGCCAAAAATGGCAACGGACGTCTCCACTTCCTTGGATTGGTAAGAACTTGTAATTTAAGACTAAATTTTCTTACCTACAAAAATATTGCTTGAGATATTTGAAAGTTCTGTATGTGCGTGTCAGTTTGCATGTGCACATGGGGTTCACCAGGATAGTTCAGCTGAGGATGAGGGGTGAAAGTTCTTAAAACTGATCCAAAATGTCATACTTTCAAAACCCTCATTTTGGGCCATTTTAGACACTAAAATGCCCATAAAAAAATTAGCACTTAGTTCGGATGTAAAATTCACACACAATGCTACCTCAGTGAGTACAAACGTAATTAAATACATTTCATTCGGGGGCTATAGCAAAAATAAAAAATGTCCTATACCTAAATGGTTATGGAACAAAGGTGCCTACTCAAAGAATGGGAAGAAGGCAGAAGCAAAGAATCGGCTCACTACCTGCCGATCTAACATTGCCTCTGATTGGTCAATTACATGATATCTTCATTTTAATCACCAATCAGAATGGAGCGTTGCAAATAATTCACCCCAATGTTTTTGCGTGGTGAAATTATTCTAACAATGTTGCTGATTGGTCCAATTGATAATGAAAACTTCTTTTTGACTAATATCCAGGTAGATCAAATGGGGTTAATATTGTAAGTATCTAGGTCCATCTAGGAACTGCTCTGCAAGCAAATGTACAGGCCAGTTCTTAACGGTGACTTATTTTCTAGATTTTAATAATAATGGAAAAGGCGGTAGTTTATACACTGGTCAATGTTTTGTGTTATTTAGATTATGCATTTCGGCAAGTACAACTGTTTTCTTTCCCTACCAAAGTCCAAGAAACTAAAGGGCAGAAGAACAATGTTTATTTTCTCATAACATCATGATTTAAGCTGCCTCAAGACCACCAGACAACAACAAATACCGTAAAACCTCGTCTACAAGCATATATAATGTTTTTGATGAAAGCTACATTAAAACGAAACAGCCGTTACGCGTTAAAATGTCAATAAAATAGATCGATCTTACAACAGTACTTGTTTGTATTATGCTTGTATCAGTTATTTATTTGCTCAAACTTCATAATGTAATAATTTTGTCGATGGATGGTGCCTGGATTAATTCAGCTTTCGTCAAAAGCACTCTATATGCTTGTAGACGAGGTTTTACGGTATGTGAAATGCAGTGGAATGTTGATTTGGAAATTCATAGCTTGCATGTATAGACGAATCCAACGAGCCAAGTGATGGTCAGAATTCAGTCGGACATTACTGGGTCCCGTCTGCACCAAGCTGGTGTTGTTACTGCCCAATTGGGTGGATTAAATCCGCTTAAAAATCGATGTTGAATTTTATTGTGTTGTAAACTTTCATCATTCTTTTGTCTACGTGTAACACCACGGGTGATGGAATGCAGTTTAATATCCCCGCCAAGGTCACATCATTTCACATTTTAGGTGGGATAGACCTAAGGGGGGACCCAGCTATGGCTGCCATTGAGGTGTAGGAATGCGTGAAATTGGAACCTTACATAAACTAAAATATCTTGGTTGGCTATCTATATAGACAGAAAATGTACTGCTCATTTATTTGGCCAACAAACTGAGCAGTTGTTCTCTGTATTGGTTCCCTGGTTTACAACTCCAACTACTTCTCAAGTAGTCAAGTTATCTCAATCAATAAGGCGTTCGACTGTGGTGCGAGAGGTTGCGGGTTCGAACCCTGGTGATGGTATAAAGTATGCTCTCGTGGAAAAATTGAGTTGAGACAAGGAACTTACTGCTAATTGTCTCGTTGTAACCAACCCGTACGAAACTCGGGGAGCTGATCCTGGTTGGGATGGTTATTTGTGGAACGTCTAGGGTGTGCGCTCTTGAAGCAGCAAAGTCCCTGTATAATTGTTGTTAAATGGTTTATGGAATGATGTTGGGCCGTAGTGATCAGCGACAACCTGTAAAGTGTGTTGAAGCGTGTGGATCAACGTCTAGGCGTTGTGCCTGTGCGTAGCGAACTATAAATCACTGCGCTTTTTTTTTAAAGAATCTAACATGCTATGTGAGATGTGTTTTTTTTAAATGTAGAATAATAAAAATTAGTATGTACATTATGAACTTGCAGGTTAGTGATGGCGGTGTCCATTCACATGTTAGCCATCTGTTGGCAATGTTGGAAGGTGCTAAGCAAGCTGGAGTACCCAAGTCATATTTGCACTTCTTTAGTGATGGTAGAGATACTGCATCTACCAGTGGAGGTATGTATGTACTCAGGCCCGTACGCAGGAGGGGGGGGGGGTGGTGCAACGCACCTCCCCAAATTTGGAAAAGTACACAAAAAGTCACAAATATTTCAGAATTTGCGAGCGTATCGAGCAAAAAAAATTAGGTTTTTTTAACACTTTTTTGAACAAAAAAAGGTCAAAATTTTATCCACTTTGCCCCCCCTGGAAAAAACGTCCACTTTTTCAAAATCAGCACCCCCCAATGAAATCCTGCGTACGGGCCTGTATGTAGGCCTACTCATAGGTTGATGGTCAAAGATTATTCAATGTCTTGAGAACTACTTGCCGATTGGCCAAAAAAAGTTTTCATTGTCAATTAGACCAATCAGCAACATTTTTAGAACAATTTCACCACACAAAAAAATTGGGGTGAATTATTTGCAAAGCTCCATTCTGATTGGTGATTAATGTGAAGATATCATGTAATTGACCAATTAGAGGCAATGTTAGATCGGCAGGTAGTGCTCAGGGGGTTAACAATGATTGTTTGTGATGCATCCAGCAGTCACCTAAACCAATATCTCAACAATCTTGAGAGAAAAAAGCTTTCATTACAATCTGTTTTAGATACTTCTAATGACATATCTGCTGTTAATCAGAAATTGACTACAAGTATGACCTCAAGTTCCACTTCATTAGCTTTCATTAACGAAAATAAGTTACATCATATTGTTTTCTTACAGCTTTTTTCATAAATTCTAGCATTCATGTTCCCTATTAACAAAATAGATTTTGAAATGGGTTCACTAGACAATGAAAAGGAAGCTTTATATATAACAACACCCTGAGATTGGAGAGAAATTGGTTATAGGGTCACTCCATATCAAATCAAGGAGGCGCCCCACCTGACCCCCTCAGATTTGCTTTATATTTTAGTCATATGTTGTACCTGTAAAAATATTAAAAACCTGCAAATTTGAGGTTTGTAGCTCTTACGGATTTTCGGTGGCAGCCATTTAAAGTTGGAGTAGGGGGGTCTAAATTTGGACCCAAAAGTTGCCCTTTAAATAAATTTCATCTTTGGGCGTTTGTGCCTTCTTTATAAAAAGAAAGAGAGGTCTGAAACTTTGCATACACACTAACTGCATGCCCAATTTGTCAAAAAATAAAATTAAAAAAATTCTGTAATTGCGCGTTGTGTCACGGGCTCATTAAATATGCAAGAAAAAAATGTAATGTTTTGTATACTGGCAAGTTTAGCCGTCCTAAATTCACTTTTTTTGTCAGATTAATTATTTTTTGTTGTCACCGATGCTATATATAGGATAAATACAATGCACACCCAAAAATTGGGGTCACAACTCATTTACATTTCGAACAGCGCCCTCACGAAGATGGAATTTATTGCACATTCAACATTTTCAGGGGGCCCAAAGTCGATGTGGTCCACCTTCAAAGTTTATAAAACATCACTTTTATATAACTACAAGTCTTAAATTACAACTTTGCTAAGTCCCAGTAATTGTATAGGTTGACTTCATATAAAATGACAAGCCCAAAGTTAACCATTTTCTTATGATTGCATGTAGTGCAAAAGGGTGCAAATGTGCCGAATTCGGAAGGTTGAAAGTCAAATTGACCCCAATATTGAAAATAAAATGGAAATAAAAGTAAATAGGGCCAATAACTATGCATCTAGTCATTTATTTTCAATATTGTGGCCATTTTGACTTTTAAACCTTCCGAATTCGGCACATTTGCAGTACATGCAATCATAAGAAAATGGTCAACTTTAGGCTTGTCGTTTTATATGAAGTCAATCTATAAAATTAATGGGATTGAGCAAAGTTGCAATTAAGACTAGTAGTCATATAAAAGTGATGTTTTATAAATTTTGAAGGTTGACCACATCGACTTTGGGGCCCCATGAAAATGTTTAATTTGCAATAAATTTCATCTTCGTGAGGGCGCTGTTCGAAATGTAAATGAGTTGTGACCCCAATTTTTTGGGTATGCATTGTATTTATTCTATATATAGCATCGGTGACAACAAAAAATAATTAATCTGACAAAAAATGTGAATTTATATTAGGGGGGGCTAAACTTGCCAGTTTACAAAACATCTTCGTGAGGGCGCTGCACTCCAACTTTAAATGGCTACCATAGAAAATCTGTATATATTGAAAACGAAATGGAAATACAAGTAAATAGGGCCAATAACTACTCATCTAATCATTTATTTTTAATATTGTGGCCAATTTGACTTTCAAGCCTTCAGAATTCGGCACATTTGCACTACATGCAATCATAAGAAAATGGTCAACTTTGGGCTTGTCATTTTATATGAAGTCAACCTATACAATTACCTGGACTTAGCAAAGTTGTAATTCAAGACTAGTAGTTATATAAAAGTGATGTTTTATACATTTTGAAGGTGGACCACATCGACTTTGGGCCCCTGAAAATGTTGAATTTGCAATAAATTTCATCTTCGTGAGGGCGCTGTTCGAAATGTAAATGAGTTGTGACCCCAATTTTTTTTTATGCATTTTATTTATCCTATATATAGCATCGGTGACAACAAAAAATAATTAATCTGACAAAAAATGTGAATTTAGGGGGCTAAACTTGCCAGTTTACAAAACATTACATTTTTTCTTGTATATTTAATGACCCCGTGACACAACGCGCAATTACAGAATTTTTTATTTTTTATTTTTTGACAAATTGGGCATGCAGTTAGTGTGTATGCAAAGTTTCAGACCTCTCTTTCTTTTTATAAAGAAGGCACAGACTCCCAAAGATGAAATTTATTTAAGGGGTAACTTTTGGGTCCAAATTTAGACCTCCCTACTCCAACTTTAAATGCCTGCAACAGAAAATCCGTAAGAGCTACAGACCTCAAATTTGCAGGTTTTTAATATTTTTACAGGTACAACATATGACTAAAATATACAGCAAATCTGAGGGGGTCAGGTGGGGCGCCTCCTTGATTTGATATGGAGTGACCCTATAATGAATTTTGTCATATTTTGCAATGTAACTTTAAATCAGGTTCATCAACTTGAAGTACATTTTGATATGACTCATCCCGGGGGGGCACATCAAAACATTTTGGTGGGTAGGTGGTGGGTCTTTGGGAGCTGACTGCGTACCGGTAAAAGGGGGTCTTTTGGAGCTGCAAACAAGTTAAATGGGAAACTTTAGGAGCTGCGAACAGTAAAAATCAAAGGACTTTCTTGGCTTTCTGGTTGAAAATCGCCTGAAAAAACCCCCAGAAATATGAGGAATGAGCAATTTTGGGGTCTTTTAGAGCTGAAATTATCTAAATCAAGGGTATTTTGGAGCTCTGTTTTGGTCAAATATTGGGGGCCTTTCGGAGCTGCGAAATTCAAAAGGAGGTCTTTCCGGGGGACTTACCGATATGGTCATTTGTGTTACGTGCCCCCCCGGGGGACTCATCATAAATAAATGTTGTCATTAATGTTGAAATGAGGAATATTTTCAATGGTACTACCTTTTTTTTAATTTTCAGTGAGGTACATCCAGCAAGTACTTGATAAAACAGAGGAGCTTAAATACGGGTCACTAGCCACCATAATAGGTCGTTATTACGCCATGGATAGAGACAAGAGGCACGAGAGAACCAAGATTGCTTACGAGGGTCTGGTACAAGGTATTGGTACAGCTACAACCAAGGAAAATGTTGTTGAGGTTAGTTAGAGGTTAATAACTGCGCATCGGTTATTTGGAGGGCATTCGGTCATTTCAAATGTTTAGTTTAGTTTTGGTTTTAGTTTTGGTCACGTGGTTTCCTATTATCCTGCCTAACCACTTGAGTTACAAGATATCGAAATCTTTGTTTCTACCTTTTGTTAAAAACTGAACATTTGTATCAGGCCGATTCGGTTTTCGTTTCAGTTTCTTATAAGTGGGGTGAAGAAGACAATTACAGGGTTTGAAGTTACCTAAAGTATACAAAAGAAATGTTTAAATTTCGCAGTGCAATATTCACGAGCAGAGAAGTCGAACAAAGCAGTCTACATTTGAAAGCATTGATTTAGTTTGAAAGCATTGAGACTACGAAATAGCCTTAGCTTATTTCACTGTGAAAATATATAGACCATCGAAATATTTCCACAGACATTACAATAGACACTTGACATATTATACACTTGAGTGATATAATAGACACTTCAGTGATATAAACACTATTATACACAACTCTATTTATGTGCATGTCGCATGACGGAAGATCAATATCATAGAAAGCTGGTTTAAATTGACTTTTATTCAATTTATTTATTAATTTGGGTATCGCATGATGTGAGAGTAAAAGAAAGATGGAGAAGAGAGAGAGAAGAGATCGTCAGGGAAAGAGGGTGTGTGTGTGTGGGGGGGGGGGGTTAGGGTAAGGGAGAAAGAGAAACAGAGGGGAGAGAGCATTGGAAGTGGGAAGGGAAGAAGGGGGAGAGGAGAGCTCAAGAGTGGAGTGGAATAATAGGGAAGAGTCGATATCGAGTTTGGGGAGGCGGGAGGGGGGAGGGAGGAGGTTATATATAGGTCGCGGAGGGAGCATAGGTAAGAGGTTTGGGTTGTGCTTTCCGGGGAATAATCTAATTCATAATCAAATCATCTACATCATCATGCATCGTTTATATTTCAGACAAATAAACACCCCCCCCCCCCCACCCCTCAATATATGCACATGATTTCTACGTGTAGGCCTCGTAGAACTCGGGTGTAATTATAAGGTGTCATGAAAGTGTGCCACCTACGACAGAGAGCATCAACTGTCGCCCGCGTTGATAGATATCCGATAATGAAAATGTTAGCACAATAGGCTATTATATACGTATGGTTATAGGCCATTATACTTTTGGTTATATATACCTTCTTGTGTCCTCCCAGCACAATAGTGTTATGATTACAGACCAGTTCATCTCCACTTTTTAATCCCTTGATTTGTGGTTTCTGAACAAAAGAGAAACCAAAACTAATGATTTGAAATGAGGGATTGTGAAAAATCTAAACATTTTGCCTTTGGAACCGAGGAATATTCCGAGGTCCAAAGCAAAATGTTTAGATTTTTCACAATGCCCGACATATTACCGATGCAAAGTTATTAACCTCATTCCTAACCTTCACTTTGATCTTTTAACTTTACAAAATAACACAAAATTTCCTCAAAAGTTTGTAAAAATAAACAATTTTTACATCTTCCCTTTCCCAAAATCGATCAGGCTAAAACAAGACGACCAATAACAAAAGTGCGTATCAGAATATGTGCAAATATGGTAGCGCGCAATCCAAATACGGCAGCCAGCGCGCACAGTTTGTTGGACGCACAATACGGCGCACGCGGAAGTCAATTGTGTGCGACATTGGAACAATTACGCATTTTGCGGTCAATTGTGAGATATTAATGACCTCGATTTGCGTTCGCGTTTTCACAAATATTAAAATATGATTGGATCGCACGCATCACGTTTATTAATGAGGTTATGAATAGGCGATATTAGGCCAGTAAATCTAGCACTTTTTGGGGCTAACTAAGGAACTAATTGCAACAGAATTTTTTTTACCACAATGCATTTCCTTGAGGTCCCCAAAGTACCATATTAAAAGTCCCAAAATATCCAAGTATGGGAAAGGTGCCTAATTTGCATAAATCCAAAATAGCCGCTAAAATTTTAGAAAAAACCTAAATTTTGACATACCTTCACTTCTAGATGGCCTATTACAATGATTTAACATTCTAGGAAGGGGTTTTTGGTCACATCGAGTGTAATGGGATATGTTACAAAATGTTTACACAGCAGCATCATTAGCATATTTTCAAAATGGCCGCCAAAATGTAAATTATCTGTATTTTACACAGGAAACACATTATTTCGTATTGTAGAATATCTTGGAACAACTGTAACATTGTTTTTTTCACCACAATAATCATTTGAGAAATCTTTAATACTATAGTAATAGTACCAAAGTATCCAAGTATCAAAAAAGATGATTAATTTGCATAAATCCAAGATGGCCGCCTGCCAAAATTCAGAAAATGAAGATTTTGACATACCTTCACTTCTAAACGTGTTAAATGGACTATTACAGTGATTTAACTTTCTAGTAATGGGTTTGTGGACACAACCATTCTTATGGAATAGGATATAAGCTGACCATAGAGAATGATCACTAGCATATTTTCAAAATGGCCATAGGCCTATTTACACAACTACACTTGGAACAAATCAACAGTTTCTTTCAGCTTAATACAATGTATTTGAGTTCCCTGAACAACATTCTATAAGTTCTCAAATATATATAGAAAAGTATGGGAAAGTATCATAGATTAATTTGCATAAATCCAATAAATGTACCCAAGATCACCAAAATTACACAATCACAAAGACCACAATCTCATTTTTGAATCGTCATTCTTTCCACACAAGAAAATCCATAAGTTAACTTGGAATTCTCCCAATGGAAGGACAATCAACCAAATTTACCATACCTTAATCAACCGAAAATGGCGTAACTCCATAAAAGATGTTAGAGTGTACAGAGGAGCTGATGTTGGAAGTGACCATAACCTGGCAATTACTACCATCCACGTAAAATATGACACCAGTAAACTGCTAGAGAGTGATGTTTTGACATGCTTTAATGCTAAAATCTGTGGAAGGTTCCATGCATTGGCTGAATTAGATGCTAATATGATGTTGATGAAGAGTGGAATGTATTTGTTCAGAATGCAGTAGAAGGAAGACTGGATCTCAACCGAGACAAAGGAGCTTATTGACAAGAGCAAGATAGTCAAACCAGCAATGGATAGTGACTACCGTGAACTCAACAGGCACACAAGAATTGCTTAAGAATGACAAAAAGACCTGGATGAGCAAGATCGGAAGTAGCCTCAAGTAAAAACAACATGAGAGAGAGAAGTCTACCAGCTGAAGAATGTTCTCATCGGTAAAACCAGCAGAAAGGCCTCGCAGATACGAGATGCCAAAGGAGAAATACTTAAGGATGAGGCTGCTTGACTGCAGAGATGGGCTGAATCTTTTGACGACCTGCTCAACACTGAAGAGCCTAGTGAGTTATTAAAATTCTGAAGGTTCAATCCTTGCGAAGAACTGAACATTGACATGGAACCACTAACTAGAGAAAAACTTGACAAGGGAATTAGCCTGCTCAAATGAAACAAAGCAATGGGCATTGTTAACATCTTCCCCATCAACGAATGGTGGCTGATAATTTGTAAAGTGATGAAGGCGAATCGAGAAAACACCAAGAGAATCTGGACAAGCCATAATCCTTCCATTACCAAAAAAGGGAGACCTTTCTCACTGTAGCAATAACTGTGGTATCACTCTACTAGACATTGCAGGCAAAGTTTTCTCCACAATCGTACTTCTAAGAGTGATTGATGACGTTGACGTAAGAATGAGGGAAAACCAAGCTGGGTTTAGGGACGCTCATGCCAGGATTAAATATTCAGCCTGAACCAAATCATCGAGAAATGTCTGAACCAACAGCTACCAAGCTTTAACTAACTTTATCGACTTTAAGGCTGCCTTTGACAAATGTTCACCAACCATCTCTATGGAAAATCCTGCACATCTATGGCATCCCAATGAAGATCATCAACATCATAATTAACTCTTATCATGCCACAACATGTGCGGTCAAATCAGAGGGCTCCCTTTCCAAATTCTTCAGTATAGTCACTGGCGTAAGACAGACAGGGTGATATTTGGTCACCACTGCTTTTCGGCCTTGCCATCAACTTCATATAGAAAGCAAGAAAAGTATAACCCTTCTACCTAGGCGAAGCTTGAGGTACCAGGAGGTAAAACTGGTTGATCTAGACTATGCTGACATAGCCCTCCTGGAAGATTATGATGCCAAGATGACAGATACAACTGAAGCCATCACTTGGTCGTTCGAGCTCAGCACTTTTGGTTCCAATGAGAGATGAAGGCCTCATCAAGGTCATGGATCACTTTAAGTATCTGGGAGCATACTTTAGTTCTGATGTAGCATATACTAAGGAGCTCAATCATAGGAGTGGCAAAGCATCTGGTGCTTTTAAAGAACTTGAGAAGGTGTGGAGGGACCGGTAATCAACTTACACACCAAGATGAAATCTTATAGTGCATGCGTTCTCTCTGACCTTCTATATGCTTCTGAATGTTGAACCCTCACTGAAAGAGATGAGTCCAGATTAGATGCATTTGATATGAAATGCCAAAGGAAAATTCTCCGCATCAAATGGACCCAGCATATCACCAACGACTTCATAAGATCATCAGTGACGAAACAACAGAAGCTTACTACTATCATAAGAAAGCGATGCTTACAGTGGTTTGGCCATCTGCACAGAATGGACGAGAGTCGCATCCGGCCCAAGAAAGCTCTACTTCTGGAATCCCACCCACGGAAAGAGAAGTCCTGGACGCCCTAGGACAACTTGGAAGAGTGTTATTCAGAGGGACTTGGATAGACTTGGCACCAGGTGGTCTGTAGAAGAAGCTGAAATTGCTATGGGCCATGTGAAAGTTTTTCCTACGTAAGGCAGCAGGTACAGAAATGCACGATGCTGACTGGTAGGTTGGTAGGTAGGTATTTCCAAAATTCAACACCGTCACCCATTAATAGTTTCATTACAATAGCTTTATATAATGTAGTTTGTGGATTCAAGGAATGTCTTGGGAGACATGTCAGGTCAGAAAACGATTTTCAGATTATCCCTGCCATGAAATGTGAATATTTTGTAATGTAAATGCTTTACATCACACAAGTAGGCTTTTTTCTTTTCAAGTCAAAAATGTTAATGTATTGCATTTTGGAAAATTCTAGCAGTCTTCTTGGCATTATTCTTTCCCCACACTGCTCACACTGCTTTCTGAGAAATGCAGGAGGATTCTACATTCTACAGTTTCATACAAACAAATATCATAATTATATGCATCCTTGAAAATCAAACCATCATACTGGTCATCATGGTCATTAGGAAGTAAAGATATTTCAAAGTTTATCTTTTTTCATTGATTTCGGCAGGTAGCCATTTTGGATTTATGCAAATTAGGCATCTTTTGCAATACTTGAATTTTGTGGAGCTGTTCATGATCCATGTGTGTAATCATTTTCCAACCTATCCCATAAGACCTGAATCATTGTGTTAGGTCATTTAGAAGTGAAGATATAATGTCAAAGTTGACATTTTCTGAATTTTGACAGGCAGCCATCTTTTAATTTATGCAAATTATAGGCATCTTTTCTATACTTGGATACTTTGGGACTTTTAGTCTGGTGTCAAGAGACACAAATTAATGTGTTGTGGTGAAAAAAATATGTTTCAATTTGTTCCAAGTAGAATATTGCTATTCTATCATTCAAAATGATGTGTTACGTGTGTAAAAAGATTTTGGCGGCCATTTTGAAAATATAACGATGATCTGTTTATGAAATCAATTTTTAATCTACCTCATGATACTTGTTGTGTCCAAAACCCCCTTCCTAGAAAGTTAAGCCGTTGTAATAGGCCATTTAGAAGTGAAGATATATTAAAATCTAGATTTTTCTGAAATTTTGGCGGCCATTTTGGATTTATGCAAATTAGGCACCTTTCCCATAGTTGGATATTTTGGGACTTTTAGTATGGTACTTTGGGGACCTCAAGGAAATGCATTGTGGTGAAAAAAATTCTGTTGCAATTAGTTCCTTAGAAAATGCTAGATTTACTGGCCTATATAGAATACATTTTACTTACAGACACAAGGTTTGAGTGAAGAAAATCGCTTGGTTTAGCAAGTTGATTCCTGATACCAACAATGTTTTAAATGTAGCCTAATACAGGATAGCCCAATAAAAGCCGAAACCTGATTGAGTGGTCTTTTTACATATTATAAGACTGATCAAATATATTTTGACATGTATGATTGACAATTTGTTGCACAAGGTTTGGCACGGCACAAAATAATAATGTTAAATACATTAAATTATACAACGTTTTGGGTCTGAACCTTTTACAAGTGTGAGTAAATGCAATTTTACCGTACAGAAGCAAGCAGTGTGTGACCATGAACAAATGGAAGAGAATCCAGAGATAACCCATTGGCCAAGACCAAACACTTGCATAATAAGAGAAACTAGAACCCCTGTGATCAGAGACCACGAACACATCCGAGATGTGACCCCATAATGACCATTGACCTCAAAATCTCAGAACACCCCATAGACATTGGCTAATGTCAATGCATCTGTGCACATGGTGTCACCCTGCTAAGTTATTTGCACCAGAAGAGGCATTTTGAAGGAACTTCGTTTGGATCGGAAGTGACCCCTTAATTACATTTGACCCCAAATAAAAAAAACACCACATAAACATTTGGTAACAACAATTCGTGTGTTAACATACCATTACTGTGCATTGTTTTTCCTGGCTAATAAAAATTATTGATGAATTTTCGTTTTGGACCAGAAGTGACCCCAAATAAAAAATTACCACGTATACACTGGGTAACAGCAATTCATGTGTGAACATACCGTCACTGTGCTGTTTTTATTGGTTTTAAGCCACAATTCAATTTGTTCATATCAGAAATTTGTGTAGATGTGTTGTATGGTTACATTTCTTCAATATCTGCCATTGTACTTGATTGATGTGATATCTTTGATTCTTTGTATCTCAACAGCATTGCAACTCTTTGTACAATTTGGAAGGAGATAAGTGTGAAAAGGATGAGTTTTTTAAACCAATCATAGTTGACAAGGAAGGCTGCATCCAGGATGGTGATACACTTATATTCACCAACTTCAGGGCAGACCGAGCCAGGCAGATGACAGAGGCATTGGGCATCAAACCTCTATTTGAAACCAGTGTTATACCCAAAAATATTGTAAGTATTAAAAGGAAATGCATATGGTGTACTTCCCCACAGAGAAATGATTTAATTCCACTTCTTCGACCAAATTATTAAAAATAGTTTGTCTTGCAAACATTTGGTAAAAAATCTTATTTACTTTTTAATTTTGAAAAATAAGTAATTGCTACATGTGATTATTTACCTAAAAAAGACCAGAGTCTTTTGTTGAGCAGCAATGTGCGCTTGTGACAACATCACAGTAGAGAGATTGCGATTTTTTATACGCCGACGTCGACCGTACGTTTTTACGCACGTTAGTATGCACGGATTTACGTAGGTATGCATCGCATGAGACCACATACTCAACCAGCGCTCGTGTGGTGGCGCTATGTCCTATAGTCAGTCATCTGGTGATCATTGCGCGATTTCAGTGGCCCGATTTATTTTGCATGCAATCAGCCCGGGGTAATCAGTCGCGTCGGGTTGAAGTTGGCTAAGGGGGCTCAAAGAATTATATCCTAATAAAATTGATGTCAAGAAACAACCAGTGTTGTACATACGAGGGTGGGTCAGTACGTTATGAGAGTTGACCTTAAAACGTCCAAGCACATCAAAAGTACATGGTGTACAGTGCAGTGACATTAAACTTGTGTGGAAATGGGACGTCTTTGAACTTCAACAACTTTAGGACTTGAAGGAAAGCAATATGTTTCTGCAAAAATGGCGAAAATGATCAACATGGTCCCTAATTCTATTAAGTAGAATCCTATTGTACACCTTAGCTGCAACTGACATAAGTATGATTCCTCTATAGTTCTTTATGAGGTCGAGGTCTCCTTTCTTTGGAAGGGGAACAATAACATTGGTAATCCACTGTTCCGGCGGCGTAACCTTTGTAAAAATAAATCTACGCAGAATTTATGGATGATGTCCACCATAGCTTCAACACCACCCTGGATTGCCTCAGTGGTAAACACACAGTCCAGTCCAGCAGCTTTGTTTGTCTTCATTTTTAAGTTGATGGAACTTACTTACTCAACTTATTGAAAAGAACACAACTAGCCTAGACCGGAACATACTGGCCGTTGAACCTGATGGTTCCTCCGCCCTAAAGCTGACATGTTCAGCAACTGAGCTAGGGAGGCAGGGGCGCTCATTACCTCACTCTGGTAAAATACCAGCCCGCACCTGGGAGCACCCAATGGAAAATCCAACACCAGAAATAGCACGTTAAACACTGATTCTTTGCAACCGGGGTTGCAGGTGGTAGCAAAGGTAATTGTCAGCTCCCCGACAATGCAACAGTGTCTACCTTTTAGTTACCCCCTGTTTGTTCACGAAATACGGCACCAGACCGTAGATATCGTCCCGTATTTTGTGAGAACAATAGGGGTAACGATTCTATCCTTTAGTGAACATGAATTATATTATCTTTCGACTTGTTCGTAAACTTTGTTGAAAGAATTTAGTTTGATAGTCTTACTGAAAAGTAGGTCAGTTTCTTCCTTGCTTTTTTAACTGTACAGTCATACCGCGCGTGAAGTATGCGCGAGAGGTTTAGGATATCGCGCGCGTTAGGACTACGCAACAATAGCAACAACAACAATGTATAAATCGTCAATATACAAATAGTCAATTGTTCAAAGGCGCTGAAAGGCAAACGCATTTTTTCACCCCATTTTCAATTAAATAGACGGAAATAACTCTTTATAGTAAGGAACCAAAATTTAACCACAAATTGCCTCAGGCAAAACTCGCTTACTGGGAACCAAATACCACACAAGGTCATTTTTATGTAATTCATCGAATCATTTGTGTTATATACTGCCAATAGCTATATGATATCCTTGTGATCTGGTCAACTCATTGACAGATACTAACCTCAGGAGGGAATTCAATTTTTGATCAATTCTCTTCAGGTAGTGAAACGTAATGGGATATTTATCCAAGTGGTGCTTGACCAATCAGATTGCAGAATTCTTATCAACTAAAGGATAAATTCCTGCACCCTCAATCCAGCAAAATTAGGCCAGGAATACAGATGGAATACAGATGGAATACAAATGGAATGCAAATGGAATAACAAAATATGTATTCCACTTTGGTAAGGGACATGACCGAAACTGAAATCATCCTGAGATTCAGAACAGTTCGGGAATCCAAATGGCATACGATACCTCTCGGTCAAGGATGGGGTGGTCAGTACTTTAGGTTACACCCCTCACTACCCATGTGTTGTTATGTACATTAAGTTTCAAGATCAAATACAATTGCTGCCATTTTAATTATAATTGTATTTGTATTTTGTGCAACTAATAAGATATTCCTGAGTTTATTTGCTTATTTCAAAGCACCAAGCTTTGAACTGCATTTTTGTAGTGGTGTAGTGGAGAATATGATATGAATTGGATATGAATTTTTATGCTTATATAACATTCGGCGAATCTAGCCAGGCAAAGCCCTCATTCCCAGTATATTGAAACCACTTTTATTGCATTTATATATTTGCAGGACTTGACAACAATGACTGAGTACAAAGCAGAGTTTCCATTCTCTGTGATCTTCCCCGCTCAGTCGACTACAAATATACTCGCAGAGTGGTTGGCTAAACAGAACATTAAACAGTTTCATTGTGCAGGCAAGGCTTTTGTATTCTTCAAATTTTGAAACAATATTGATTACAGTGTGAGAAATGGTTCAACATTCACATTTTTGATGTAAAGACTGCACAAAGAGTAACGCAGCTGTTATAAACATGCCTATAGCTTCAGAACTAATAATTGTTATCACAATATTGAACATAGAAAGAAGGGTGGTTTATCTACGCACATTTTGATACCCCATTCTTCCAATTTCGTTCAATATTAACAACACATCAGTGTTTTTAAAGAAAAATGCCCACAATTTATTTGTATTGATTTGAAATCAGTGCGAAGATAATGGAGTTTTTTACGTGCCATAATGCTTGCGTAATAACCACTGATCGCTGTAAACTGCAACTTTTAAATTCGGGTATTTTTCTTTAAAAGCACTACTGTGTTATTAATATTGAACGACATGGAGCAAATGGGGTATCAAAATGCGAGTAAATAAACTACCCTTCTTTTTATGTGAACGTAAAGTAAATACGATTAATAGTTCTGAAGCTATAGGCGTTTTTATGACGACTGCGTCACTTTTTGTGAGGTATTTACTACCATATTATATTGCTATATTCATAACCCGACTTCTCTTCTCTGTTTTTCTTTCCTTTTTTCCTTTTTGTCATAGAAACTGAGAAATATGCTCATGTGACGTTCTTTTTCAATGGTGGTCAGGAAAAACAGTTTGATATGGAAGACAGGTGTTTGGTACCATCACCAAAGGTTACGACCTATGACCTGAAACCGGAAATGAGTGTAATGGGTGTTGCTGAAAAGGTATGAATGCGTCAACAATATGTATTTGTAAGCGTTTTTGCCAAAATGTGCCTGTGTACTTTCTATTGAGTGCCCTGGAGCCAATTTTGTTTTGTCGTGGAGATAAGAGGGGTGGGGCGTACTCGTAATATGTGGGGTGTGTTTTATTCTGCTTGAAAGTGCTATACATTGGCTCTTGTATTTTGTGACTTTGTGCTAGATACGACACGATTTAGGGGTAAAAACAGATATGTTTTCAAAAGAAACTTTAATACCTCATAGTCATTTGAGACACTAAACAATATACCATATAATACAGGATAAAGTAAAACATAATGATATAAATATCTGGCTTTTAAAAGTCTACATTTTGAAAGCATCATAAAACAATTTAAAAAAATTCTTTCGAGATAATACAATGAAAAACAAAAGAAATAGATTTTCAAATTCTTATAAAACAAAGTCAAACATAAGAGTAACTTTTTTCTTGATGCTTATTTTCAATTCTCATAATTTTCCTAATAATATACTGAAAAACAAAAGAAATAGATAGAACTTCCTCGTAATGTGACAATGAAAAACAAAACAATTAGATTTTCAAACCCTAATAAAACAAAGTCAGATATAAGAATCACATTAATTTTTTCTTGATGCTTTTTTTTCAGTTCTCATAATTTTCCTCATAATACATTGAACAACAAAAGAAATATATTTACAAATCCTAATAAAACAAAGTCAAACATAAGAATAAATTTTTTCTAGATGCTTATTTTCAATTCTCATAATTTTTCTCATAATGCAATGAAAAACAAAAGAAATAGATTTTCAAACCCTAATAAAACATGGGGTACATGTATTACAATCGTGTAAAAAGTAGAAATTCTATAAAAACAAATTACGGGCTGCCAACCATCAATGCCAATGCTATCAAATTCGATGGTGTTAAAAGCTGGAATTCTATTTTGCTTCAATTTGGAACATCTCTTGTACTATATCCTTTTGAGAATCACTACAACGCTCATAGCTCTGAACTCAAGGAAATAAGGTGCGGTGTTCCTCAAGGGTCAATAATGGGGCCGTTGTTATATTTATCTTGTACATCAACGATATTATTTATACTTCATCAATTTTGGATTTCGTACTTTTTGCGGACGCACTACTATCCTTTTTTCACATAAAAATATTAACTCCAAAGTAAATCTGATCAATTCCGAATTAAAAGAAGTTACAAATTGGTTTCGAGCTAATAAGCTCTCTCTGAATGCGAGCAAAACAAACTATATGGTACTTGGAACTCAACACCAACCAAATAGACAATTTGAACTGGATGATGGAACAAGCTTAACAAGAGTAAATAAAACCAAATTTCTTGGAGTTCAAATTGATGAAAACTTAACATGGAAGGACCAAATAGGGGGAGTTTCAATGACAAGAATCACATCAAAAGAGTATCTTGCTTTCCAGACCTTTATACTGCGTTTCTTGTTTTTGTGTGCCCTGTCATGTCTTCTTTTTTAAATATTTATGGTCAATGGTGATTTTCATCTTGGGATCAAATTTATTTTTTAATTTCAGATGATAGAGGCAATCAAATCGGGTAACTATCCGTTTGTTATGTGCAACATGGCACCTCCAGACATGGTAGGACACACAGGGGTTTATGATGCAGCTGTCCAGGGTTGTGAATATACAGGTAAGATATGTATGCCAATATATTGAGTGATCCAATTATGATGTACACCATGACATCCCTTGACATTTAGGGAACAAACCAAAAGATCGATATAAATGTAACTAGTTTCGTTCCTCTCTCCCTGCCAGAAACGTAATAATGAAATGTTGAAAATTTGGCATAATAATAATAATGACACATTCTTCAGACCGATGTTTTTGTACAAACGTAATCGAGTATTTTTACCCCCTCCCTTCTAAACGAAACTAGTTTCGTTTACAGGACGTCATTATTCTTTTGGTTTGTTCCCTTAGCTTTCTAGAACAAACCTGGGTTTATGACTTTTATGAAACACCTTCTTGGGTTATGAACACACAATATTGAGGGGCTCTGCATTAACTATGAGCCCCTTCCCTCCCCGAGGTAAAATTTTCAAACGGCTCGACAAAGATCGGGCCCCCTCTCTCGGACCGCCAAAAATCACTACCCCACCCCTCGGCCTGTCAAAATCTTTGACCCCCCCCTCCATTTGTGCATGCCAAATTTTTGGGATCCCAAATTGCAAACCTTAAATGGTCTAGATACATGTTGCGAGCGCATCGAGCAGGACAATTTGCATATTAAAGCATTTCCGTACTGTTTTCCTATTTATATTTAGAGCGTTTTATTTAAAAGGCGCCACAAAAATCGCTTGTCCCCCCTCGGCATGCCAAAAATCCACCCCCCCTTTGGCTAGTCAAAATTTCTTCCACCCCCCCACCCCAATTTTACACTCCCACCAGGGCTCATAATTATTGCACAACCCCTGAGTGATCTAAATGATATGCGATATGACATGCTAGCTGTCATTTTCTTCGGAATGGGGGGGGGGGGGGTCATGAATATGGAGCTACATCTAAACCATCTCCTGTCCACTCCGGGGTCCCACAAGGCAGTGTACTTGGGCCATTGCTCTGTCTCCTCTTCATCAATGACTTGCCTGATGTTATATTACCTCAATCCACGGTCAAGTTATTTGCAGATGACTGCATCCTATACCGGAAAATCCAGAAGGAGGAAGATGCAGCTGGTCTTCAGCATGATCTCGATCAACTGCAGAAGTGGGAGAAAGATTGGTTGATGGAGTTTCATCCGCAAAAATGTCAAGTGCTCCAGGTTACCAACAAAAAGAAGATCTTCAAGTTACCATGCATATAACATCCATGACAGACTCTGCTAAATACTTGAGCGTCAATATCTACCATAATCTCACCTGGAATCACATTCAAAAAAATTGCTTCAAAAGCCAACTCTACCCGTGCATTCCTGCAAAGAAATATCAATCATTGCCCTAGGGAGACCAAAGTTCTCTGCTACAAGACACTTCTGCGCCCTGTAATGGAATATGTAGATGTTGTCTGGGATTCATCCATAAACTGGAAATGGTACAACGTAGATTTTGGTTTGTGTGATACAATTAACAGAATGTTCTTCTTGCCAAAACCAATTATATTTTACTGACCTGACAGTTTCGGCCAACTTGGTCGAAGGCCATCTTCGGAGTGATGGTAGTTGATCCTTCCTTCTGGTTGATTGATCACCAACAGAGGACGTACTAGCGCCCAGAAGAGGATCGTATACGTGACTGAGAAAATGGGCCCCTCATCTCTGTTCATGGTGTTTGGAGCTCTCTTTCTTATCCACATGGATTCTTTGATGCGGCGAGCCCCCGAATCACATTCCTTGTCGAGGATTTTAGCGCCGTCCCAATTGATCACATGATTAAAATGCTGAACTGCGTGGTCTGTGATTGCCGATTTATATAATTCTATTTGGTGGTGTGAAATCATTATGCACACAGTTATGCACACCATTTTCATGATTCTGTATCGATCCACGATGTTATGAGTCGACAAACAAAATATAATTAGGTTGAATACAATGATTGTCATTGCAATATTGCAGATCAAGCCATTAAATTGGTCCATGAAGCGTGTATGGAATGTGGGTATGTTCTCGTTATCACTGCTGACCACGGAAATGCTGAAGTTATGAAGTGTGAAGATGGAAGCCCAAATACAGAAAATACTACAAACAGAGGTAAGTAACACTTTTGGTCTGTCAGCTTAACACTTGGGCTATAAGATTTTCAAGACGTAACACATCAGAACTTCAGTAACACTCTATCTCTCTTATATTTGTGTATATTCTCAGTCATCCAGGTATATAAAATATCAAGTTGATTTAATTAAAATCTAGTCAACTGGACTTACTATTTTTGACTGGCGACGTTTCACATCCTATCCTGAATGCTTCCTCTTCCTGGATGCGTCACGGGTCACTGACCAATCGCCGCCGAAAAATCAGAAAGTTTATGGAGGCAGTGATACAGAAGCAGCTTCAAAAACATTCTCATATCAGACATATAGTTTGACTTTAGACCTCATCACAGCACAAATGACATCCTATCTCAGCAACGGTCCAATGCTCTAGGCAGAGGTCACAAAGTGCATCTAATTACCCTGGACATCAAAGGAGCATTTGACAAGGTTTGGCATAAAGGACTTTAGTCCAAGCTGAAAGGCAAGTGAGTTTCTGGCAAGCACCTCGATTGGGAGCTACCTATCCAACCGGTCCGTCAAAGTGGTTCTGTCTGGCCAATCCTCAAGTAATCCATTCATCAATGCCTCTATATTGAGCCTGCGCTGCTGTTCACTTCCTTTCCCAGATAGCAATACAACGTACATTGGCTTGCAAACATTGGACCAATGCCTTTTCTGCCATCGGGCCAATGTTGGCCTAATGTTCAAATACCAACCAAATTAAGGTCCAACATTGGGCCAATGTTGACCCAATGTAAGTCCAAACATTGAACCAACATTGGCTTGCAACATTGGGCCAATGTCTTTTCTGCAACATTGGCCCAATGTCTTTTCTGCCATGGGGCCAACGTTGGCCAAATGTCTAAATGCCAACCAAGGCAAATAAGCCCATTGAGACAAAATCATAAATAGTAGTTGATAGTGTATACTGCAGTCCTTACCATTAAGTCTTATATTACCTAGCTATCTATTTCACAACGAATCAAAATTGCCTAGCTTAATTTTATTCCTTAATTTACCTACCGGGATTCGAATCAGGGACTTTCTGTATGGGAGTCTGGTACCTTACTGATTGAGCTAACTGGGGGTATATATTGAATGAAGTGTTTTAAGTTAATATAAGCAATAGTTTGATGATTAAACCTGCCAAAGTGCATTGTTTTATGAATATTGATCAAATTTACTGTAAATATTGATAACATTTATTATAAATGTTGAATTTTGTTTTGAATTGTTTACGTTGGCATACCGACCATAATATAAGGTTGGTAACAACGTTGGCCTGTCACGTTCCCATACCAACTATAATGTAACATTAGTCCAACGTTGGCTTGGCGGCAGCATATCACCTGCGACCAATTTTGTAGTGCCAACTGTTGGTTCACAAATGGCATAACAACATTCCCAATGTTGCAACTTAGAACAGGAATGACCCCGGGAATGGCATACCAACATTGGCCCAATGTTTGTTGCATTGCCAACTATCGAAACCTGAATGACAAACAACATTGGCCCAAGTTTGCAATGCCAACTATCGAAATAGGAATGGCATGTCAACATTGGTCCAATGTTGCAATGCCAACTATCGAAACAGTAATGGCATTCCAACATTGTCCCAATGTTGCAATGTTGGAATGCCAGGGCTATCGAAACAGTAATTGCATTCCAACATTGGCCCAATGTGGCAATGCCAACTATCGAAACAAGTATGGCATTCCAACATTGTACCAATTTTGCAATGCCAACTATTGACTCATGAATGGCATTCCAACATTGGGCCAATTTTGCAGTGCCAACTGTTGATTCATGAATGGCATTCCAACATTGGTGCAATGTTAATGCCAACTATTTGACTCATGAATGGCATATCAACAGTGGCCCAATGTTGCAATGGCAACTGTTGATACAGGATTGGCACTTCAAAATATTGGGCTAATAATGGAATTCCAAAGGCTGCTGAAAAGGAGACAAAAACACCTTGGGCCAATGTTGGAATGCCAACTGTTAGTCAAAGGAGTGGCAAACCAACATGGGGCCAATGTTGGCATGCCAACCGTGATGGTTCCAACGTTGGGCCAATGTTGTATTTTTATCTGGATTATTGATGATCTGGAAGATGAATGCAAGAACACACTGTATCTGTATGCAGGTGGTTAACTTGGTTTGGGGCGGACATTTTATAAATTAATTTAGAAGAGCAACAACGACACCACTTGCATTACATTCCAGATGTTAAATCTACATCATATGTAACATTTGAGGAAAATGAACGAGTCCGTTTTATTTTATGGCCATTTGTCTATAACTGGTCTTTACATGTAGCCCTATAGAGAGTGCCCGTTGAGGGCGCTATAACCCCCATTTTAGGAACAAAAATGCGATTTAAAAAAAACCGGAACGGACCCGTGCGAATTTTCTAAAATTGTCAGAGTATGTAGTATGAGCATATAATCAAGTAGTTGCCGTACCTGCTCTCCTCCGAAAAAATAAAAAGTCCTATACCTCAATGATAATGAAACCTATTCGAATTCCACCCTATACTGTGAGATCAGATTAGTGATGTTATCATCTCCTGATCTCTGAGATCAGATCAAGTGATGATAACATGTCTACAACAGCAAGCCTGGGATCTGGGCAGACAAGTGAAAAGTGACCTTTGAGCCTTCGAAGTGTAAAGCCCCGACTATTTCAATGGAGAGGAACTAGATCGGTCTCTATTTTGGTAACACCAAACTGGCAGAGAAGGATGAGCTGGAAATCCTGTGCGTCACTATTGATAAGAAACTCAACTGTGCTAAGCACATTTCCAACACTGTAGCCCGAGTTGAACAGAAGCTTGGGACCCTACGGAGACCACAAGCTTGACGTGAAAGGGAGAGCCACAGTTTATAAGGCTCAGGCTTGTAGTGTTGTGGAGTATGCCTCACTGCTAGATAAGTGCCTCAACCACAACCCTGAAGCTCCTGGACACCATACAGAGTAAAAGGATTGAGGAAAATCATAGAAGCCTTAACCCTCTGAGCACTACTTGCCGATCAATAACATGATATCTTCATTTTAATCACCAATCAGAATGGAGCTTTGCAAAAATATCACCCCAATTTTATTGCGTGGTGAAATTCTTTTAACAATGTTGCTGATTGGTCCAATTGATAATGAAAACTTCTTTTTGACCAATCGGCAGGTAGTTCTCATGACTGACGATGTTGGAATATAAATGGAAGCGTTCATAGTGAATAAATCAATGGTGTTGCATAGCTAACTGCATCTGATATTTATTACCACTATTTGCATGAATATCCACAACTCTATGAATTAATATTGGCCTGTTATTATGCTCTTATATTTTCAGTTCCTTTTGTGATGCAAGGAAAAGGCACGAAGTTCACTGATGCAACCCATAACCTGGCGCTTTGCGATGTAGCTCCAACAATTCTGGATTTGATGGGAATAGAAATACCAGAAGAAATGGATGGAATCAGTCTACTGAAAAAGGAATAGGGTTTATACTAGCAAAATCTGCATCTTTTAAGGTGTATTGAAAACAATCACTGATTTTAATAACATTTACTATAACTGTTGATTTGTTTTTTCAAATTCATTAAAAAGTAATATTAAAATAAAAATCTTACTTATGATTGAATTCCGAAGTTATTATTGTTTTTATTATAATTATATATTTATTAGGGTTATATTATTATTATTAAGCATTATCATTATTATCATCATCATCATTAGTGTTATTATTAATTAGGATTATTATTATTTATTAGGCCTATTATTATTATTATTATTATTATTATTATTATTATTATTATTATTATTATTATTATTATTATTATTATTATTATTATCATTATCATTATTATTATTATTATTATTAGTTTATCTAGTGGGGCTTTTATAGTCTTTATTTAATGTCACACTTTAATATGCTTAGTAAATAAAAAATATAAATATGACCATTCCCATGACTTGGACAACAGTACTGTTTACCAACGTTCGTCAGATGTCGGCATTCCGACCGTCATACTAAGATCTGTGCGACGACGTTGGCCCAACCTTGGCGTAACAACCGTCATTTTAAGACTGGTTGGCTACGTTGGCTCGACGTTGGCATACCGACTATCATTTTAAGGTTGACACAACAAAGTTGGTTCAACCTCGGCGTATCGACCTTCATTTTAAGGTTGGCAAGCTACGTTGTCCCGACGTTGGCATACCGACCATCATTTAAGGTTGGAATAACAACGTTGGCATGCCGACCGTCATTTTCAGGTTGACTGGCTACGTTGGTTAGACGTTGGCATACCAACCATAATATAAGGTTGGCATAATAACGTGTGCCCAACGTTCGCCTGACGTTCCCATACCAACCATAATTTAAGGTTGGCACAACAACGTTGGTCCAACGTTGGCTTGGCGTCGGCTTACCGACCGCGACCATGCCGACCATTGCCAACGTTGGGGCATCGTTGTCTTGCTATCTGGGAAAATGCTCAAATCTGCAATAGAGAAATATAGAGTTTTATCTAGCGTAATGCATTTTGTACAATATGGCTGGCCAGAAGAGGGGTTAGGTCATGAATTCAAACAGTTTGCACAACATGAATTATCAATTCAGCATCAAAGTGGTTACGTAATTCTCTTGGTTACCGGATCACGCTATTTTGGTATGCCTTCGAGTGCCATATACTTTGTGTGGTGTTCGTTTCGATCGTGGTTCATTACTCAAGATGTGATCACGTTGACATAGTAACATTACGTAACTTCGATACTGAATTGATGAAGGATGTCTCCTGTAGAGTGATAATTCCAGAAAAGCTTCAGGCAACCATACTTTCAGAATTACATCAGCAACATGTAGGCATTGTAAAGATAAAATCCTTAGCCAGGATGCATGTTTACTGGCCAAATATAGATCAGCAAATAGAGCAAAAGGTGAAAGAATGCAAAAGCTGCAATCAGCATACAGATCTAATCAAAGCCAATCAGAATACATGGATCTGGCCAAACAAACCTGTGGCTAGAATTCATGTGGAATATGCAGGTCCTTTGAATGGTATGTTAGATTAGTAAAAAGTAAAAAACAAGAAAGTAGACATCTTAGAATAGAAGTACGTCTATTCTGAAGTACAAAGTACCGACGCGGACGTACACATTGTGCCGACTTTGAAGGCACGCATACCTCAACAGAGCGCGCAGCAATGCGCACTGTTTACGCGCTGTATACTCGCGCGTTGTCACTTTGTACTTCAGAGTGGACAAACTGTAGAAAATTGTATAACATTATCAAATAAGAGTTCTTACACAGCTACCTTAACAAATTTTATCTATGAAACTGACAGTACAATGACAGGAATTTGTGAGAGGATCATAAAGGTCTTCAGGCATTAACCCTAACACCAAAACATACCACGATGAAAACCACTGCGCATGCGTGAATACCAGGGTCTGCGATGACGCAATCACCCTAAGTGTTAAGGGTTAATTAACATAATGATATTTGTAGTACAGTAGACTATAACATGTTTGTACAGGCATTCACAAGCAAGATTGGACAATTAACTTCCTTCTATACATAATATGAATAAAATCATTACAGGGTGAAGAAATAATTGCAATAAATTTAAACTTTAATTGTTTAGACTTTATGAATGCAAATATTCGATTAAATTTTTTTGCATCGAGTATTAAAAGATCATAAAAACTGATGTTAATTTAAAAAAAATCATACGATTTTTACCTTGGATAAATATTGTGACAAATTTAAACAAAAAAGAGATATAATTTGTTAAAGCATTATTGTTGATAAACGTTTTAAAGTGTAATCAACAATAAAATTGTAAGGGGCTGGGGGGGATAGTGTGATATACAGAGATAAAGACTAGAAACACTAAAGTCACTAACGTTATTAATGAATATTCTTAATGGGTGTGTTACATCTCAATGCACTATGTATATTATGTGAATGCACAAATAAATCTTCCTTCTTAATATGTTAGCTGTGGCGCCAACAAGTTGTCCATGTGTATTGTGATTTAAGTCTATGGAGATATAGAACAGTTTGCTGTTGAACCACCTTGTAAGAATAAGGCTCGCTAACCCTAACCCAAACCTAACCCTAATCATAACACTAACCCTAACCTTTATTCTATATTCGGATTAGAGAACCTTCGGATTAGCGAACTTAATTTAGTCTTCGGACTAAAGAACCTTCAGGACTAGCGACCCTTCGGACTAGAGAGATGTCACGGTGTGATACACATAATCATGCATAACTTCCGGAATAAAATCGGAACTCAGTGAAATTTTGGGTATAAGCTTTTTTCGTGGATATCTACTGAAAAATGTCATAAAAAGAGCATTCTAGGATCACGAAATACTCCTTTAATTACTTCACCGATTCTTAACCCAAGTTGCTGTTTTATGTAGTTGTAAATCCTTGTGCATAACCTAGGATTATATGCTTGCCAACTATCCCTATGTTGGGATTTTCTCCTTGCTAATATTCTGAAAAAATACAGAGAGTCCGCTTGCTGAAAGCTCTTACCCCTATTTCTGATACCATCATACTGGTGTAAATTTAATCATGAGATAAACAAAAGGTGATGTCAATTTCACAAGCTTCCCTTCAGGTTGCCTTCAAGCTATTGGTGATGAATTTAAACTGGAATAGCCTAAAGGGGATGAAGGTGTCGTTGCTGGGCAGGAAAAACCTCATAATAATGCAAGTTTGATCTCTGAAGTCGTAAAAATGTCCAATGACAAACCACAGTATGCAACAATTTTTTCATATTGCGTGAGATACAAAAAACAGTTCAAAATTAACAAGATTTACATAGAAAATGATGTTGGTTAATTAAGTTGGTACACACACACACACAAAAAAGAATTTTGACCAAGATTGCACTCATGAAGTTTATGTATTGAGGACCACTTTTGACATCAGGTTTTGCATTTGACATTTGGAATCCCATGATAATGAGGGGTTTCTCGTCCAGCGATGATTTTGTGCGTGTCAGATTCTGATAAAATGGAATAGGTATACATGTATAAGAGAAATCGGCTGCTCCTTGTTGTTTCACATTAGGAGCAAAAACTTTACAAATTCCCAATTTCTTATTTCTAGACCTAAGGGCTAAGAGCATTGTATAATTGATATGTTGGGAGTAGCCTCCTTTATTTTTCTTGCCCATTCACTTCAATTATTAAAAGCTAGAATTAGAGCCCTGCAGGCCAAGATTTTCTTAACCCTGTTCCCAAACATTTTAAGGCATGCACTCCACACTGACCCGAGGAAAAAATAAGTTTTCCTTTGGTCTTGACAAAGAACTTAAATAGCTGACCCATATCCCCTCCTACAAAACACAATTCTGAGCACGGTTGTTTGATGTATATAGAATTGGCTTCATTATTAAGTAAGTGCAAACTATAGGTGGCGTTATTTATCAAAAATCGTATTTCTTAATTTGCAGGGGGTAGGTAATCAATACTGCCAATAAAACAGATGGAATAGGTGAAACAAGCAACAAAGAAATTTTATAAACATATTTCATCAAAAAATAAAAGGAATTATTTGTAGTAAAAGCTTGAGAGAGTAATTTTCAGTAACTAAATAGCGCCACCAATCTTGTCATAAATAGATTCATTTTACATCCGAAAAAGCATTAAAAAATGCTGTGAAAGTGAATAATGTTGTAAATAAGGGAAAATTAAAGTTGAATGTGACTCAAAAGCATCTGTATACATTAGCATGATATCACTTTTAGCTGTTTAAGCCTAAAATTAGGTTGTACATGATGTTTTGTTTGAAAAATAATCTCAACTTTTCTTTGAGAAAGAGGGGGGGTGATGCTGTGGATCACGTTTTTAAGATGTATTCTAAATAGCTTTAAATGACTGATCAAATTATTTAGAAAACTAGCATAAACGGAGAATTTTAAAATTAATTTTAAAATTAAACACCATATAATGAAAACAATAAGATACAAAAGCAATCGTACCCTGCTTTTACCAAAATCTCATTATCGTTATCATCAATATGGTTGGTGCATTTGAGTTTTTCATAAACAAGAAGAGAATATTTTGTCAATTAATCAAGTAAATTTGTTTTTGTCATCCAGCAAAACCAATATAAAATTTTATTAAGCTTAAATGAGGCATATTTGCATAAAACTATTAATGAAATTTTACTTTGTTTTTAGTAAAAATTAAAATTATAATATTTGAAAACCATATGCCCAAATTTGATATGTATAATTTCAGCATAATCATAAATACAGTATAACCTAGAATTTATCCACGGTCACGGCCGTTTTGTTCCGCCATGTTTACTAGTTTCGAGATCGGGGCCGAGGGACTCAGGCTACAGTATAATCATGATAATTGGTAACTTAATTTTCTTGATAGTGTCACAAATAATCAAAGCTTGCAAGAACCTATAGGCATCCCTAAAACATTTTCAATATATATTATAATTATCTATCAGTACTCGATGTGTTGCTTTTATTCAAAAACAAAACAATTCTGACAGCTGATGCACGATTTAGGAGAAGTAAAAATGAGAAAAAAATAACTTTTTCCCTACTTTTAACAAGAAACACATACAGAAAATGTGAAATTTATCAAATAGAAATCAGTATCACAACACTTCTATTAATATTGTTGATGTTGATGGAGGTCTATAGACGAATCCAACAAACCAAGTGATGGTAAGAATTTAGTCGGCCATTACTGGGTCCCGTCTGCACCAAATTGCTGTTGTTACTGCCCAATTGGGTGGATTAAATCCGCTTAAAAAATCGACGTTGAATTGTATTGTGTTGTAAACTTTCATCATTCTTTTGTCTACGTGTAACACGGGTGATGGAATGCAGTTTAATATCCAAGCCAAGGCCAAATCATTCCACATTTTAGGTGGGATAGACCTAAGAGGGGACCCGGCTATGGCTGCCATTGAGGTGTAGGAATGTGTAAAAATGGATTCGTCTATACGTATTTTTTACTCTATGATTTTTTTTGGTTAGAGTAAATACTGAAGCCAGCAAGACATTTTAATGCTCTGCGTGCTAGCCATGCGCTTCGATGGAAAAAGTTCAAGTTTTTAAACATTTTCTCAAAATATCAAGAGCTATCTTAAGAACTACTGAATCAATACTAGGCTTGTTTGTACTCATTTTAATGCATTTTGCATACTGATTCCAAATATGGTCAAGAAAATTTACATTTCTGAAATTTTGAATTAAAAAAAATTGAAACTTGTCGTCTGCAGTCGACACCCGCGTGAAGAGAGTTAAGGGTAGACTAGGTATTGTTGGTCGATTTTCATTATCTAAATCAATATATTATTGAAAAATAACGCTTTGATATTTTGCAAAAGTTCATTCTACAAAATAATAATATACTTTGAAAACGTCCTTTATTGTTGTTAATGAGTTATGTACGTTTTACAAGTGGTGTTGTTACAGCCCTTTTATATTTTCTTGGTACATTTAGTATCCTATTGTTTTTGTAAAAAGGACTGGAAAGGCTCATTAATATGTAATTTTTGCCAATTTTGCTAAAAATCAATGCATATGTTAGGGTATTTTTATTTTGCATACTTTTGCCCTGAAACTTGGTCAAAGTGTTTCTGATATGTTCTAATGTATTATATAGTGAATTGAAGCCGCCATCTAATGTGCATATTTGCATAATTAATTAGCTAATTTGCATAAATGCACAGAATTCAATTCCTTCTTGACTCTTTTAGTTCCCAGGGTTAAAAAAATAATTGAAATAGAATATACTCTACACGCATATAATTCGCATAAAGTTTGATCATTCATTTATCTCAATAAAGCAGTTTTCAGTTTTAAAATGCGCTGGGTAATTATCAAAATATTATCAAAATTATCAAAATACAATATGCTTTCATTGGACTTTCTATTTAAAATCCACACTACCCCCGTGGAAGATTTAGCTATAGTCTTCCACAAAGGGAGTATGAGTTTTGAATTGAATATCATTATAATTGGGTAACTTCCATTTGAAATACTTACTCCAATTGTGAAAGATATAGGTAAAACCATAATACAGGGGGAGTATGAGTTTCAAAATGATTAATCCTGGCCAATTACATTTGAAAAATATACTCCCCCTGTCGAAGATATTTCCAAAATCTTCCACAGGGGTAATGTGGATTTCAACTGGAATAGCTCAGTATACCACACGCCAAGTATGGTGATAACTAGTCGTTTTGCATTGAATTCACATTAAGCCCAATTAGATATCCAAATAGTGAAAATGTACTGGCAAGTAGTACCTGAGGATTCAAAGAAAAACAGTTAAAGTTTATTACCCTGGGTAATTTTGTTACCATATTGTATCAAAATATACAAAATATAATACAGTTTATTTGCTTAATGACTCGATTATTAATTTACACGTGGCATTTCATTAATCTACCTTGCGCGCACCACAACTAGGCCTAGATGTGTGGTAGTTTGAAGTTGTTGTTGAGCAGATAAACATCGTTTGATTTTTGCTTGTCAGTGTTATACACACAGTCGCATCACGTAACCTCACGATGAAAATCGTTCTTATTCTTGGACTGGTAGCATTTGCTACGGATTTTGTTCACGGCATTAAATCACGTAAAGAAGGTAAGTAATTTAAACTAATATTCCTCCTGTTTTTTCTTCGTAGTTTTCATATATTTGCAGCAGCGCTCGAAATAAGGCGGGTCCTTGCGTCAAATACCCGTGGAAGTAGGCCCGGACCCGCAAATGTTCTACGCTACATGATAATTGAACCAAGCAAAGAGCAGAAAATCCTAGTTTTGTTGTTCCACTGGAAAATCTGGTTCACATACTAGTAATAGGTCCAGCTCCCTGAGTGAGTACTCTTTCATTTTAGTTTCCCATCAAGTTTTCAAGCCGGTTTTTCAATTTTCTACAATCTAGACATATCGCGACCGCCGTAGCTAATTCTCTCTCTTGAAATTTTAAAAGGCATTGGTCCGGCGTCGGACCCTTGAAAATTAGTGAGGACCCTTGAAATTTCAAAGGTTTATTCTTATTTCGAGGCCTGATTTGCAGCCAATTTCGTCATCTCCACCACTTGCATCTTCTTCTTTTAATTACTCTTTTTTTTTCATCTTGTTTATATTGGCGATAATTACATTGTTATCTATTTGCTTCGTTATCAATTTTGTTTATCGAAAATCATTCTTCAAAATCATTGATGAATGTACATGTAGTTGCAATGACAGACGTAATATGCTGCGCACACGAGACGAAATTTTGGATGAGAAAACGGGCATTTTGATGAGAAACGGCCAAAATGGAAAGAATTTAATTTTCTCATTCTTTTGGATTATTTTGGATTACTCGATTATTTGTCATTCAAATGAGTGTAGCTTAGTGGAATAAATTGCATCGTGCCGAAAAAGGTATCGAAGTACGCAGCGCAAAATTCACCATCTATCTATTACTTTATTTTGCAATTTTAGATTTTAATAGTTTCTTTAAGGGATCTAAAATGAGCGTTTATTGTGTTTCGACAGTATTTTTGTGGGACATGAGAGCACCTCAGACCTATCGAATTGCATTCTGAATACGAAGCATGTCTTTCTGATATCAAATAATTTTCATTTTTGAAAATCACAATATAATACAAATTTTATGACAAATTATAAAAATTTGATATTTTTCAAATTTTTGATTTATAACAGTCCTCGAAGTAAATTATATAAATCTAATGTTATATTCTTAAAGTGTATGTAGCAGGGAGGAAAAGCCGACGGTCAATTGAAAATTTTGACCTTTCATATTGAAGATATGGATTTTTTCCCAAAAAGACCTAATTTTTTTGGTGTTTTAGGAAAAAAAATCCATATCTTCAATACGAAAGGTCAAAATTTTCAATTGATCTTCGGCTTTTCATCCCACCTACATACACTTTAAGTATAAATCATCAGATTTATAAAGTTTACTTCAAGTACTGTTAAATATCAAAAATATCAATTTTTAATGATTTGCCATAAAATGTGTATTAAATTGCGAATTTCAAAAATCAAAATTATTTGATATCAGAATGACATTCTTCGTATTCAGAATGCAATTCGATATGTCTGATGTGCTCTGATGTCCCAAAATAAATACTGTCCAAACGTTCATACCCCAGCCCTTAAGATATTGCTTACGTTTTAAGTGTTCGGATATTTTATGTGCGCGGCATAGTATGGAGGGTGGGCCCGGTGATGGAGTTTAATGTATGGTTGTCAAGTACCTCTACAATTCGCCGTAGAAGTAGTGATGTAACGGAATTAATTAGCATAGCGATCCCAGTGGGCACAGGTTAGGATTTCGACGTTGAATCAACGTTGATACACACAACGTCGAGGTTTCAACTTAAGGGCAGAGTAATGGGAGAGAACATGGACCTTTTCGAGCTTCATTATTTCTGAATTGTATGTCCAAAGTATATAAAACTATACATTTTTGAAAGGAAATGAGTCACGGAATCCCATGGTGATGTCAGATTTGTTCAAAAATCTCAAGTTTTTGAAAAAATCACAAAAATTCACTTTTTTACCCAAATTTTTTGTGACAACTTAGAAAAAAATCCGTTCGGAGTAAAAAAAAATCAGTTAGCTTTTCATGAAGAAGAGACATGAACTTAGGGAAGGTTTTTTTAATTTTTTTGAAATTCGTCTCTTTTTTCGAAATATTGAAAAAAACATGTGAAAAAAGCCATTTTGTCACTCTATTAAGCTAAAAATTGCACATAATGGTGTATATTTTTGTTTAGTTGAAATCAGGTTGTATCAACGTTGAAATTTTCAAGTCCATTTGCAAATACAACGTAATTTCAACCTGATTTCGACATCCGGACGCTAGTGTGCGATGCGTGTTTTTTGTTTCCCTTGTATAGTGCCATCGTTTTTTATTCCATGGCACCGGTGCATATTTCATCCATCTATGTTTGTTTGTTTGTTTGTGCAGATTTCAGTGCCGATCATGAAACGAAACTTGAAGGTCACCTAGAACTGGAACTTGAAGAAGACAAAGTGTGGCTGTTTCACGTTGGTCTATGGGGAAATAATGAGCAATACATGTAAGTCTTTTTAATGCATACATTTCTAACTACCCCTGAGCCTCTGTAAAGCGCACCTCTTCCATACATTTCATGTACGCTAACCACCCCAGAGCCCCGCCCAGAGCTTCTGAAAAGCACGATGATGGACAACATGAATGGAGTATCACGTGGGTTGTGTTACGCACAAAAACTGTCCTGGAGTAGAACCTATAGTTATGTTCAGAACTACTACTAGTAAATTCATATCAATAAGTGAGCACAAATTCTGTTACTACGATTTGATACTTGCTACTGCGCAACTCTCTTTATCAGATTGGCAAACCATTACTTTGCTTATAACTTTACTTCTTGAGGTCACATTGGATTCAATGTGGTGTCAAAATGTGAGGAAAAGTCAAATACAAAAACTAGTTCTATCTGAACTATATATAAAGACATAAACGACAATTATGTTTATCAGTGATAATCGTAGCTTAGATACATTCATCATTATTTTTCTTTTCAAATACCAGCAACGGTGAAGGAGTAGCCGCAGGTTTTGACATCGACGTCTTGAACGCAGGTAAGACAACGGCTATTCCATTAAAATCCATTCACCCCTATGAAAGACCTTACTTTTATCTAAAATCATACATCTTAATTTTGATGACTTTCATGATGTTCTGATTTAGCAAATTACATTTTTAATATTTTTCATTTTAATATTCCAGTGTGCAGGATTGCTGGCAAGAATTGCAAAACGGTATATGACATTACCACTAATTGCGTGTACAGCGCTGACCAGGAAGACCCACGAGGTGGTGTTGGGATGATGGCGGGATGGTATGAAGGATGCATAGGTAAGTCACTTACGTAGCCCGTATATGTAAGCTGGCGGGTTACCCTGGCTGATCTTTTTCCATAAGTACCAGACTTGAGCCCTGTTTATCAGGTACCGTCTGTGTAGATCAGTACTTAGAGCGTCCGTCCGTCAAGAGGAAGGTCTGGGTTCAGGTCCCCGGGCAGGCAGGTATGTCCGGAGTTTGTCTCTGGTTTATCAGCCCATGCATATTTCCATTGAAATTTCATATTAACTTGTGCTAATGTGCGATGCGTGGTTCTTTTTTCCTTTTAAGTAGTACAATGGTCAACAATAGTCAAACATGCAAAATGATAAGTTTTTAATTCACATAATTTTAATTTTAACAGGATGGAGAAACACGATCGAACGCAGACTTTATTTTAATTTCAGCGACGATTACGTTAAGCCAACGATGGAAGCGTTCGTCACCCTACCAGGCAATCCCGGCGGCTTTGATTATCGCGATTTGACGGCGAAGAAAATTGGTTTCATCAATGGGTTCTCATCCAATAAACAATGCGTGGCTGATTTATATGGTGAAAGTATCGTCGTAAGTATATAGAAGATTGTTTTGTAGAATACGAAAAGCGTTGAATCGTCTTGCCCAGGGGCGTAGCAATAGCATCAGGGGCCCATGGACATGGAGCAGTACTGGCCCTTTTGTCCACCAGGGCGGGATTTACTTTATGGGGGCATTCACGGGCCGAGGAAGGCATGTGCATTCCAGTCATATGATACGTATAATATTTAATTTCAGACTATTTTAGCCCCAGATCAATGTGAATTTCTATTTGAATGCGCACGAAGAGTGGAGAATTTACAATATCGTCCATATCTTCAACATTAATCTCGCAGACACCAATACAACGTCAACTTTTTTTGTGCACGTGGACTTCATTTGCCAACATTTGCTCTTACATAATAACTTAAATCAAGCTTATCGTTTGTATTCATTTGTCAATCTTACAGGGAGCAGATATCCCAGCTGAGAACGTGGTACAGTGCGCAGGCGTTTCTGGCTGTATCCAGGCACTTGAAAGCAAAGAAGTAAGTTTCAATTCGATTAATTTTTGTCCTAAAAATATACATTTGATCTTTAAGAAATGGGATTAATTGATTACTGGTTTACACTCCAATTTTGTGTCTTCGCATGTATTACAGCTCTTCTTTTCTCTATTTAGATCGACGCATGGTTCATTCTTAGCAGTGTGGTTCGTGGTCGAACTGATGTTGAAATAGTCTCGGAAGAATTGGCCCCCTGCACACCTGGAGGGAACAGCCTTATGGCTCGCAAAAACTCCCGCGTCTTGGAATGGTTTCAACCTGCACTGGACAAACTCATGTCCAGCTCTGAGTATGAGGAGCTGTGTCAGAATATCATTGATGTTCATGGTAAGAACGTCTAACTTTAAGGCCTTATCAATAAAAAAGAAATCAAGGTCGCAGTGCCGGCAGGCCCGAGGCCGGCGACTCCCAGACAACGACTATAACTATACTCCATGTGGGACCCCAATATAAGTGCCCAGCAGGGCAAGAAGCTGCAAGAAAGCAAGAGGAATCTTAATGTAACATTGACCAACAGCAACAGCAACCGGAATGTAACAATGACTAACAGTAACCTTAATGTAATATTGACCATCAACAGTAACCTTAAAATATTTATAAGAGAGACGAGGATGCAATATCGCATCTATCGAAATTGACCAAACATTAAAATTAGACTCATCATTTCAGCTATATTTAATTTGGCAGAACAGGATTATATTTTAGCCAAACCCTATAACAGGCCAACATGACTAGAATTTCAAATATGTGTAAGAACCGATGAAAATTATCAGATTCTATACTTTTCATACAACTTCCATTTGTGTTATTTCAGATAAACATCTCAAAAAAAGTAACTAACCCCCTTAAATAATGACCATTATTCAAAAACAGGTGATTGTATTACAAATCTGTAAACTGCATTGGAAGCAGAATTTATTTCTGCACATTTGACACCTCATTTGCAGCAATTGACTAAATATTGACGTCACAGCGTACATTTAAATCAATGTGACCCAAGATTTGAAAGTTGCAGTAAATTGTATTGATTTAGTATTCAGTATAATGGAAGGAAATCTGTGTAATGATATCTGAGTGTTTTTATATTGTAAAAATTTGTATGTAAGTGCAACTTTCAATCTGGACTTCACTACATTAAATTGACCGGTGTTTTATTGTTTTCTGGGCTATCGTAAATTCTGCTTCCAACGCATCCAACGCCCCTTTTTGAATAATGGCCATTTTTTTAAGGGGGGTAGTTACTTTTTGAGATGTTATATCCTACAGGAAGTCAAATTAGGACATTTTAAAGATCTCAGTCGACCATCCCAGAAAATCTGTGTTTGTCATGCCATGTCACTAATGATTCTTTTCTTACTTCTTCATTACTAGGTGACCAGCCTGGACGAGGCCCCGAAGGAACGTGTTTTAAGGAGTAATAACGACGTTTACATTGTCACCATTGTTCGTAAACAGATGGTTGACAGAAGATTATTACCATTGTTAATGGTTTAAGAGATTAAAAAAGTATTAATTAAACAAAATAACATTAAATATAAGGAAAACATAATTATAAACAACCTTGTTCGTTTCTTCTCTTAAGGCTTGTTCAGACGATCGCTTGTAAAGTCGCTTGTAACGACATTCGAATGTAAACTTGCATGTAGTGCCCGTCTAAATGCACATGTAAGATATCTTACATGTAGCGAGTTACAATCGAATCTAAGGCCAGTGTGAATTGCATGTAAACTCGCTTGTAAGCATGACCTTGATGACCCAATCCTATTCTGAATGTGCATAATCATGGCATAATTTACCAGTGAAGGTCACTCTTACTTTTCTTTTGAGTTGGCTTACATGTAAGTCCCGTGTGGACACACACTCGTTTATAGCATAAATTAATTGGTGGCTCGCTTGTAAGTAACATTCAAATGTAGGCTACCGTCTAAACACACCTCATGTTTTTATTTGCACCCTCAAATATGCAAGATGTCTTGCTTCAGTATTGAAGGGCCCAAGTCTTGGAAGTTTAACTTATTATATAAAAACAAGTCTTGATTACATCGCAAATAAAAAACAAATCTATAAATTTGAGAACTTATGTGTGTTTTTATCATTATGCGTGCGTTCAAGGTAAACTCGGTAACTTTAAGTAATATTACACTTAGACTATCTTTTGAATAAAGTGCTCAATACGCTGGCGAAATTACGTAATTAATCAGATTAATTACCATAGCAATAGGTGAAAACAATTTTGAACATACCGCGCTGCACTACAAGCAATACTAATCTTACAGGTGCAAGTGATCAGCATGATATGGTTCAATGCAGAGGTACCGCGTGAACGTATCAGTGCAGCGCGGTATATTCAAAAATTGTTTTCACCTATTGCTATGGTAGTTAATCCTATTATTACGTAACTTCGCCAGCGTATCCCAAAAGGGAGAGCGTATAAAAATTCAAAGAACAGACCTTCCAGAATAGGTACTCGTTATTCTGAGTTTCATGCCAAAAGTCAATCGTCAGACGACACGATGAAATGCTTTGGAGGGACTACCATATTTTGGGAATGTGATTAAATTATACATTCCGTGGTGTCAGCACAGCCAAAGTCTATCCCCTTATTTAAAAATAGTCTAACTGTGAGTAAAATGTTATTATTACGCTCCTGTTTTGCAGTTGAACACTTACATGTATATACATTCTGTGGTGTCAAAATCATGACAAACCTACTATTCCAAAAGAATCGAAAGTGCTCAACCACTATAAATAGTGGGGCGTAATATAACAAGTATTTTTTCTCTGGTGACTAACTTTGGAATTAAAAGTGCTCTATGAAATAAATATAAAGACACTGAACAAGAATAGAGATAACCCACGAGGATTGTATCACTTGGTGATCACCCGGCAGTATACCATGGCATTAAAAATGCCGTTTTAGACCTATATGCATGGTGGAAGACTTAGTAAATCAAAGCCTCGCCTATAGACGAATCCAACGCGCCAAGTCATGGTCAGGATTTGGTCGACCATTTTTGGGTCCCCGCATGCACCAAACAGGTGTTGTGAGTGCCCAATCGGGTGGATTAAACCCGCTTAAAATTCGATGTTAGATTCTTTTGTGTTGTAAACTGTCATCATTCTTTTATCTACGTGTAACACGGGTGATAGAATGCAGTTTAAAATACCCTTCAAGGCCGCATCATTTCACATTTTAGGTGAGATAGCTGGGTCCCCGTCGCGGCTATGGCTGCCATTGAGGTGTAGGAATGCGTGAAATTGGCCCGTCTTACCATTCAGCCACACATTCAGCCTTCGTGGTCTAGTGGTTAGGACGTTTGCATAGTAGGCCCTACGCGCACGCAAGAGATTCCCGGTTCGAATACGGACGAAGGTTTTTGCTTTACGTTCCTCGTGGGTTTTCTCTATTCTTGGTCAGTGTGTATATATATTTATGATGCACGTGTCTATCTTTCCTTGCGACCTTTGTACTGTTATATTAAATATCTATAATCAGTTGTGACAATAAACTTGACCACCATAAATTATCCAGATCAATCGATCAGCGAATATATTTATGCTATCCCACAATGCAACTGAAATATCTGCATAACCCCGAGCTACTCATCTATTCGCCAAACGACAAGTGTTTCTGGAATGCTGCTAAAATAAGAAAACTTTTAATGCTAATTTATTGCACATTCTAGGGAAGCGTGGTTACCTTTTTTAAATAGCCGAATGAGAGGGTTTTCAATGAAATATTTTTTGTGTCAAAATTGAAGCATCCAATGTATAAAAGAATATATGAATATTTACTGCACATCATATATGACGATTCGTGATGCCCAATTGTGGCACAATTGCTGTCGTTTAAGAAGCAGAGAATTTTATTTCAATTTTATATACGCCAAAATATTTTTAATTGAGCAAGAATAAGGATAGAAAAAACGTGGTCTATGTAAAATTACATTAGACCCCGCCAAAGATTACTGTTTCGTTTTTATGGTAATTTAAATTTCTTGAATTAGGTCTAATGTGGAATTTTTAAATAAATGATAAAAACATCGAACGTATAGGCTACACTATAGTATTATACTGATACACATGTATATACGATGTACGAGCGCACGTGTCCGGCGAGTCAAAATCGATATAATGTATTGTTCATGTAGAGGTCCACGGTCGGATTCCTGTATGTAGAACACGCAGTTAACAACAATTGAGCACTATTAATACATATTAATGTTTTTAGGCAAATAAAATTCCAAAATATGGTACGTTTTCTGCCTTTGCTTGTCACGTGGTAGGCCTATGTTGAAGTTGCGATTATATGAGCTTATATGTTCAAATAAGTTTCAAATGGATACCAACAAGACAAGTGGCCGATCGGTATAAGGCGCTAGGCTCATATAGTATCCAAAGCGGTGCGCCGTGAGTTCGAACCCCGCCTCTTCCTAACTTAATTTTACTTTAAATTTCATATTGGGGAAATGTAACTGGGAGAATTTATGTATGGCGTGGAGTGGTGTGTTTCTATATCAATAAACTTGGTTTTGATTAGGGATATACATGCATCATATCGTAAACAAGGAAATAGTACTGTTTGTGAATTACTATCATAACGTGGTGATTGGGGTTTAGGAATATTCATTACTTAAAGGACATGATGAAGCTTCTCTTCAGGTTTGCTGTAATTGCTGGTATTGGGCTCAGTCTGTGGCCGGGTAAGTATGTAAGATACTTTAATAAAGTTGTATCTAGACTTGTATGGAGAGAAAAGAATTATATTTATTTATATAATTCCCGTCGAGCATGCCACTGTTTTTCCCTGTAATAGCACAGGGAGGGTGGCAAATTATTTCTCGAATTTACGGCCCTAGCTACTATAGGCTATATACTATTTGCAGGGAGGATATAAGTTTAAGTGACCGCTTATGGGTTCGAATTTCAACCAGCCTAATCACGAAGCTCCCGTGGCCGAGTGGTTAAGGCACAGGTCTCGTAAACCTGAGGTCCTGGGTTGGATTCCCAGGCGGGTTCGCTTTGTCCACTTGTCTCCTTTATTATTTTCGACGAAACATTATGTTTATTGTATCTAGACTTCACTGAAAACATGTAAGTAGAAGTTTACCTTTCCCATACTAGACTTCTCCGCAGTCCACTTGCCCATCCTACTCTGGCTATTACATATATATAAGCATAAAACTCTGATGTGCACAATTGATAGATTTTTCTTTACGGACTCTGTAAAACTACATTAATTTTTAACAGTGTATTATTAGGATTGGTGACATTGTGTGGAAACGGATTCCATATGAAGACCTGAGCGCAAGAAGACCGTAAGTCCACTTGGCCCCTCAACATGTATACACTAAAGTTATGTATAGTTTCTTAGGGTTTTATAATGTTTAATACATGTTCCTGTGAAAGGTTGTGAAAGATTTGGCCCCTGAACATGTATAAAACATTACCAAACTATACGAAACTATACGCAACAAAGTGTATACATGTTGAGGGGCCAAGTGGACTTACGGTCTTCTTGCGCTCAGGTCTTCATATTCAAAACTTTATTTTCATTTCCTGTTTGCCATGATTTTGTTTCACTTTCTTAATACTGCAGATATTACAGTGCTCGCACTAACAGAAGATTATTTTGGTAAACTCATTGGTGACTTATCATCGCTAGCCCATGGTGTCAAAGGGACGGTCTATGTGGCTACTAATCAGAGACTCTATATCAGGGACTTTTACTACGATGGCCTAGGACCAGGTAAATTGAACACTAGTAAAAAAAATGTAGCCAAGTCATTCTGGAATAATTCGATGTAGCAGTAGTGATGTTACAGGATTAATTATGATCGTATTTCTATGGAAATTTCACATTGTACGTTTCACTCACACCTGTACGATTTGTGTCTTCAAAAAGAGCCGTATTGTATTCAATCTATAATTGCACACATACACAGATCCGGGATACAGGCATGACAGGTGATGAGTGCGGCATACCTATAGTACAGGGCAATACATTGTTTTTACATATAGCTTCTTCTACGGGGAATAGAAAAGCATTCTTTTGCAAGGAAGGGTTGCCGATTTGAAAATGATAGCGATTATAAAAACTTCAATATAAGTATTGGTATTGCCATTTGTGAGATTTGATTGTCATTCAGATTTGCTTTTAATATCTTGCCTTTAGATTAAATTTGAGCCTAAGTTTAATTGGTCAGCGAAATGAGAATTATAAATCAATTTTATACCGATAATGGCATTCATTAAACCAGAATACATTATTTGTGGTCATTTAAGTGTACTTCTGTGTCACTATCTTATGGAAACGAGAAACATTGTAAATATCTCTCTTAAATTGGCTATTATTATTTCGATCTTTTAACAATAGATGATATAATACTCAATCTAAATAGAATGAAAAATATATAGAAATGTGTGGTTGTTGTTTTTGTTGTTGTTGTTTTTGTTTTTGTTTTTGTGTTTGACTCTTACTCTTTTTGACTGATTTCAGTCAATTTGAAATTCACACTCCCCGTATGGGAGATTAAGGGCACGTCTTCCATAGGGGGTGTATGGATTTCAACTGTAATAGCCCAATGTATAGTTATGATTTTATTGTAACGAATATCAGATGAATAGTCACTGATCCCGTAAAAACATAACATCGCCCTCTGTAGTTTTTATATTAGAACGGGACGGTTTTTATTTAGTTAGGTGTTCGTCATTATGAGAAAAATGAATTTTTATCTCTATCTCAATATATAGATGCATACGTGTGGATGGGCTCAGAATCTTCAGAACCGTCACCACAAGGCGAAATTGTCCCAGTTAACGGCAGGTAAGCATGTGAGAGTCGTACAACGCAATGTTACACTCTATCATATGGAAAGGTTTCTATACAAAAAGGATTCTCTTATAAACCATCATGCGCACAGTTTCCACCTCGATACATCCGAGCACACAGATATTTCCAAGCACAGCTTGTCTATCCTCTACGCAGTCTGTGTTTCTACTACACGGTTGAGTGCATAGCATCGTAAGAGCTGTGTGAGATCTAGTGGAAAATAGGCATCTGTGATTCGTTTTTGTCAAAACCTCAAGTGTTCCCTTCATCCGATCAGAATGTTTTATTTTTTATATCGAACGAAAGAAAACACTTCCCCCTAAAAAACATATTTTTTTCATTAGGTCAACAGATTTTTTGACCAAAGTTTAGGTTTTAAAAGTCACAACCTCAAGCGTTCCTTACAATATTTTTTCACGTTTTATGTCATTACATGAAAGAGCACACTTATATTATCCATATACTAGCTTCATTACAATGAGCTCTTTAAATTGCAAATCGTGTGCAAAAAGTTACTATTTTCGCCTGTTTTGTCACACGGTTGTAAATTCAATGAACTATGACTTTGCTAAAGAGCATTTACAAATTGATGTGTACGAAGGGTGGGTCATAATTGTGGAAACTCGTGAATAAATTCAGCCAGTGCCCGATCCATTAAAATTATTATTGGTGATCAAAATTGACAGATAGACACAAGTCTCAGTAGGCTATAAGAAAATGCCTCCCCCACCCCCACACACACGCACACCTCTAATTGTTTCAATTGGGTCTTACCTTTGAAACAAATTTCAGCTTTTTTTCCAAATTAAATTGTACACAATAAAAGTGTACATAATATACAGCAAATGGCTTCAATTTGGCTCTCATTTTGTAAAAGTTTCCAACTTGATATCACCACGACTCCGTAAACTAATATTTACTAAAAGAGTAAACACTTGGTGTCAACAAGTGGTAGGATTGTTGTATAAAGGTATAAAGTCAAATACAAATGGTCATTGGTCATAAATCGTGAATTGCAGAAAAATAATTGTTAGAACACTTTAATATTGTTACTTCAAATATGCCCCCCATCCACACTGTCAATGTTGCCAGTTGTTTATTTGGCCATGCACCGTAGAGACACTCAACAATGACGGGTGAGGAGGCGGGGGGGGCTGTAGCAGAAAACGGTTCAGGCTTTACACCAAAGAAAGTATGTCAAGTATAACTAAAAATACAGTTTAAAACAATTCTATTTTTACACAAGTAATTTTGACCGGGATTGTAGTTCAGAGGCGGACCCAGCGCACCTATTGCCGAGGGAGGGGGGGGGGGGGGCAATGTTTTTATTTACGTGTCCACTCCTGGGGGGGGCTGGGCTGAGAGAGCCCCCCAGGAGTCAAGACACTTTGGACAAAACGTATGTCAAAAACGCCCAGGATTTTTCTGTAGCGCTCCATTACCTGTCCTGAGAAGTGTCGAGAAAATAATAAATAGCAATGATTGACGCAAAACCCTTCAAATTCTATAAAATATAAACCAGTGGCGTAAGATATATTTTTGACATTGGGGATGGGGCTAGGAAAAAATTCTTGAAGTATATCCAGCACCTTTTGGCAACATAATATATTTATAGTACAAATGCGTGCGAAGCGCACAAATATTTTTGCCATATTATTGTAGCTAAAATTGTGAAATAGGCCTATAGTGCAAAAGTGGAACACATTCGAACGAAGCACGGAAAAATAGGCATTTTACGATACAATTGCCAATATTAGGTCAATATTGGTCAGAAACACACATACAGGCGTCAACATGTGGGTGGCTGGGGGAAGGGGGGTAATTGTATGGATCATCCGCCTTTATCAAAATCCCCCCTCCCCCAGGATTTACGCCTATGATATAAACGGTTTTTTTACAGCTATGATATTCTGGATGGGTTTTCAGATGGCGTATTACGGGTTGACTTACCTATGAAGACATTGACTGAATACAAATGGTTGTCTATTTGGTGTCGAGAATTCACGGTAAGTTGATCTTTTTAAATTATTGGAAAAAACATTTTTTCCCAAATACCAAGACAACTTTCCCAGGACAGGTATGCCTACACTCATAGAAATGACTTGTTCGCTTTGTTGGCGCAATTCAAAAGGAGTAAGTTTGGACAACTCAAAAATTAGTGTAAAAGTTGCCAAAACAAAAATCATTTTAGTTATCCGAACTTAAAAAATGCTGAAAAGCTCAAAAAGTTCCGTCAACTAATCAACTTTGTTGGCATTACTTAAAAAGTTGATGTAAGTCGTTGCGTCAACCTTTTAAGTAATGCCAACTTCTGAATTCAAGTTCAGGGAACTTAGAAAAATAAACAAGGTTCAAAGAACCAATTGAGTTATTGTAACTCAACATGTAAGTTGATGTAACTCGTTCATATTAAGTTACTGGTACTTATTGTTATTCCAATTTGGTACTTTGTTACTTAATTCACGTAATTGGATCATTTTCTGCACAATTAGCAGTATTCAAATATTTATTTTTGTAATCAGTGCAAAATTTTGTATACTATAGCACACCTCTAGAAAATTATGCTAACCTAGGCTAGTTTCATTTTCTGAGTTGTAACAACTCAATAAAGTAAGTGCAAATGAGTGCGACCAACATAATGATATCGAGTCAGCGTTACTCAAATTGTACGCGTTGGCATTACTCGGAAAGTTGACGCAACGACTTACATCAACTTACTGAGTAATGCCAACAAACAATTTCTATGAGTGTATGTTGTGCGTATTTTAACCCGCAAATCATGACATTTGAGAACAATTTCTGAAGGTGCCGTAGATTTACCGAACAAAATTTTAAATATTTTTTTAGTCTTTTGTCAATATGTCCAATGTGTACGTTTAGAGGTATTATGTGAACAATATATAGGCCCGAATATACAGGTAGACATCTACATCCAATAATTGGGCTATTCCATTTAAAATCCACACTACCCTTGTGGAAAATTTTGGAAATATCTTCTACAGGGGGAACATAAATTACAAATGGAATGAACTCATTAGGCAGCTCCATTTGAGAAAATCTCCGAGAAAGATTCAACCTCAATCGTCCGACTGAAAGAGGGTGAGTTTCAAATGGAGCTGCTAATATGTTCATTCCAATTGAAATTCATACTCCCCTGTGGAAGATATTTCCAAAATCTTCCACAGGGGTAGTGTGATTGAATAGCCAATTAAAGAAAATTTGATGGGCCCGTCGTTCTAGAGTGAAAATATACTTCCTCAATAAGAACATTACGTGTCTGGTTTTGTTGGCTGCTTTTATTTAGGTTGACTTTGGAAATGTAATGATTCCTTCTGACTTTGAAGCACCAGCCGAGGTTTCTTTGGGGTCTCTGGGTTTCACGCCACGTGTTCATAATGTCTATGCTCGTGACGTCATCATCATCAACGATCGTCAGATAAGTTTGGTTGAGTTGGATTATGACGGTAATGGACCTGGTAAGTTAAGTAATAGCGTGTACGTTTTGTACTAGTATATACTCTACCGAATAGCCAGGATATTTTTGACCGGTTGACCGGTATGTTGTTTTATGCCATGGATCATGTGGATGCCATGTAGAACTGTATTCATTTTAAAGCAAAGTTGAATACTGATGGCGCTATTTATCTTAAATCTTGGTCTTACTGAGGTATTGCTTGGTGGGGTGGGGGTTCAACCCTCTTTTATGACATTTATATTCAACCCTCTCTGCCCTTCTATCTGGTACAAGTGGATAGCTACGAGTCGCCTCTATCCAGTGATACCAAAAATAAGTGCCGACATGTTCCATGTAATGACGTCATTATAAAAGTCCAGCCTCGCAAAATTTGGGAAATCTCGCTTAAATAGGTTAACAAATCGTAGAAACATTTGGATAAATATGAAAGAAAATCACAAATCTAATCTGAATAGGGTGGAGTTGTTAAATCAAAAAGTCGCTGTGCTGAGCGCGAGCGTAAGGGATGGTTCGTAAATTATTCAAAGTCATTCGGTCGCTTGTAGTAGTATGTGAGCCCGGGGTTGGACGGTACCACTTGGGTGGATGGCAAAGTTGCACTTTTAGCGTAGATAGTTGACATCACACCTTCAACCCTGGGTAGAGAGAGGCAAGTGAGGTAAAGCGCCTTGCCCAAGTACATAACACGGTGGCACCGCCGGGGCTTGAACTCGCAACCCTCCGATTACGAGGTAGTTTGCGTACCGCTGCGCCATCATGGAAAGTATCCTTTAGAAAATGAACATTTAAACATTTTGATCTTGGCAATAGCTACTTGAACAGTAAAAAGCATTTTCGCCTTCAGATTCATTCGAACCCTTTACATATACAAAAGAGTTCACGTCGTCTTTAACTATGATAAGAGATCTGTCTAAATGTGGTCCCATTTAGGTTCCACCTTAAGGATAATGTAGGGGAGGGGAAATATGGGAAATCACAATGTTTGAATATGATGATGGTTTCAATGTAGGGTAATCACAACATTTTATTGTTTTATATTTGAAGAGCTTATTTCCAAACCCTGTTAAGTCCACAACCCCATGTGTCTCATTTACCTGTGAGATACAATCACAATTACTTTGACAAGTTTGACATTAGCAACAATGAGTTGTGCCATCAATAAGCTATTATTTACCATAACAATGCTGCATAACAATATGCAGACTATTGTTCTCATTTGGGAAACAAAGGCCTCACATCGTATTGTTACTGTGCGTCCATCCACTGTTTGCTTTGTAATGGTGCATCCAACTGAAATTATAATACCTAGCATCACAACACATTGCAATATCTCACAGGGATAGTGGACTTAACACGGTTGGAAAATAAGCTCTTTGATTCCTGTTGTTTTGTTATAGACGCTTTTTATTGGGCAGGAGAGGGTGAAACACCAACCGCAAATGGATTTCCTCTGGAAAATGAATTCGGAAGGTAATCTACCGTTAGATAAAGGTCTCAGTTATGTAGACAAATCCGAAGTTTCTACTCAATTAGACAGTTTCGTCACCCACATCCACCGATTTTTCCACGTTACTGAAGAAGTCACCCGACCTGGGTGATGAAACTGTCTAAGTAAGTAGAAATTTTGTATTTGTTTACTTAACTGAGAACCTTAATTTACCTCACAATCCTAAAGAATCTGTTTCAATATGTAATCTACCGTAATTTTATAGCATACTATCGAATAGCAGATTTCTATAAACCATCCCAATATAACCTATAAGGTTGCGCCGGTAGCGATCATGATAAAAACTGTTTAAATGTCGCCCTCTATAGTGGGACTGGTTTACAGTTATTTCGGATTTGTCAGTATGCGGTAATCATGACGGTATGAAACATTTGTTACATCTTGACATTATTACGTTTGTAATACTGTTGATGGATATCGAGTGCAAAAGACAAACCTTTTGAAATAAAATCTTATCAAAGTGCTATATTCATTTACGAATACCATAATTATTTCCACCAAATTGTAAAAATAATTCATTTAATAAGTTGTGATTGTTTTGTTTCTATACCACCTGGGCACCACGTTCGATTTGGTTCGATAGTGCTACCGGTATCCCGATAGCTGCCGATAACCCTTTTAACGTTCCCTAAACATGCTGAATGCATTGTACTATCATAATAATGAGCATGTATACGCTATCGAAGTTACGTAATAATCGGATTAACTACCATAGCAATAGATTAATACAATTTTTGAATAAATCGCTCTGCACTACAAGCATGGTTGCACGCATCACCTGTGTATACATGTCTGCAATCATAGATTGCATACAATACCGCTCTTTTCAAAGATACTAACATTACAGGTGCAAGTGATTAGCATTTATTTCACATCTATGGTTCAATGCACCGTGGTACCGTGGTACCGAGGTACACCAAGGTACCGTGTGAACGTTGTAGTGCAGAGCGATCTATTCAAAAATTGTATTCATCTATTGTTATGGTAGTTAATCCTGTTACATCATCACTTATAGTACTATCGTTTTTATTACAATGAAAAATGTATGCGAGTCTTCTTGGTACGATAGAAAATGCCTATCAGGGCACCACCGATAGCGCTGCGCTATGACGTGGTGCTCTAGCCTCTTGAATATTTGTTGTCAATTTCCAGCACTGAGCCTCTGGAACGCGGTTCACCATTCAATGACAAAAATGTGACTGTGACAATTCCAGAGGATAAAGGTAATGTGTTTGGCATTGGCCACGTGGGTCTATGGTGTGTTCTGGCTGTACAGGATTTCGGCCATGTTGATATTCCGGATGCAGGAGAGCTGAATATCCCTCCGTATGATCCAGATGTAACCACTACAATGGCTCCTATCCCAGCAACTTATGAGCCTCCGGTAAGGAATATTATAATAATATTTATAACATGCATCAATCGGAAAATACGTTTTTCCTAGTCACTATATTAAATTCTTATTTATTGATCCCAGCGAAAGTGTAAACAAATTAAAATGGTGTATACATTTCCTGGAAGTAAAATATTAAAATTAAAATTGTCATTAGATATTTTTAAAATGACAAATTTGGGGAAAAAACGAGGAAAACAGCAGTGTTGACAAAGTTGAAGCCCAATTCAAATACATAGCTAATTTCTCTAGTAGAGGAATTACAGATTAATGTAAAATGTTTTATTTGTCTTTAATATACGGCTTTCGGCTTACCCCTAACAACTAGCAGGTTATGTTAGCACATCTATGACACCAACAATAGTGCCAAATTCTGTACGATCCTCCGGATGAACAAATCACTGAATAAACAATTAAGCTCCGCTCCCCTAGTTTAAGTCATCAGGGCCTTACACCCCCTTCTTTTGGTTAATAACTGTGAGCTACTACCAATATCTCTCTGCATGAAGGTCAACGAGTTGACGCTTAAAGCCCCTCCAAAGTCTCAATTATCCAATTCTAAATTAAACGCAGTTTAAGCAGGGGAGAGTGGAATCACCAGGGGCGTAGCAAGCAGGTGGGCTGGGTGGACGAAGTCTGTGGGCCCCGAGGGTTCAAGGGCACCGAGAAAAAGCGAATAAAATGAAGTGGATTAGGGATAGGGCCGATGTACTTGCTACGCCCCTGGGAATCACTATGGTGTTTGTGCGTAGCAAGAGCATTGGGGATCATGGGCAAGGAGCAGTTCGGGGCCCTTTTAACATCTCCTTTATCAACCCTATCCCTAACCTATATATTTTCGCTTTTGCTCGGGGTCCCTGAACTCTCGGGGCCCATGGACTTCGTCCACCTGTCCGCCCGCTTGCTATGCCCCTGCACTATGGGGAGACTAAAATGTGGGTATCTGAATTTGGAAATAAACTCAGATTATTCTTCTGATCTTTTTCTTATCCTTTCTTTAGCTCTTACCACCTACGAAATGTATTTGATTCTTATCTTTGTAGAGTAAAGACAATTGCGAGGTCCTTATTGATGACACTTACCAAGTCAGATGGACAATTGAAGACGACACTATAAACATCGCCCTCAGTGGTCGCATAAAACCAGGAAACTATCTAGCCTTTGGTCTTAGCGGTTCGGACAGCACAACACGGATGGTAGGGAGTGATGTAACGGTGGCTTGGCTGAATGAGCTTGGTACAGAGGCTAATGCTGTGGATTATTACCTCAGCGCTTATCAACAGGTAAGGGATAGGATTTGGTTTGATCCCACAACGCTATCAGTGGGAAGTTATCCGTGACTGAGTTGATTAGAGGTTGAATGCCTTTTTATCGAAACGGATCCGTACATTCTGCGGATGTGTTCACCATGAACACGAATGACACGCACCAGGAGCCCAGTTAAGTATTTATTAGAAGTTGTCTAAAGGCCTCTATGTCCGATTTAGACGTCCACCTTGCTAGAATGAAAGACTTGCAAAGGTAAATGATTAAATCTGTGTGTCAGGCCTGACAAATCCTAAAACACTATGGAACACTTACGGACAAATCCGGACGCACTTGTGATTAACATTTTGGGACTTAATGAATTAATTAACCCAAGTTTATATGCCTGATACCTACCTAGTTTTTCCCCCTTGGTATTCTCTTTTTAGCTTCTTTAGTTTACTGACGTAAATCAACGAACAACTTGCATTTGATTGTGACATCAGTTTTATACGTGTATTGTTTATTCAATTAACTTTCCCGTATCTTTTTCTTTAAGTGCGTTCTCGGCGATGGACCTGGATCTGGTACCGGCGCATGCCCAGATGATGTGTCTAAACCAAGTGGAACTGATGACGTCACAGTAGGAGACTACTCTAACCTGTATGGTATCATAACCATCTCTTACACAAGACCACTGAACACTGGTGATACTACTGGCGATCAAGTCATTCCTATTGATGAAGATGTATATATTGCGTGGGCTGTTGGTCCCATAAACCCGTCTGGTTTGGCAGCTAAGCATCGTCAGCAGCCATCAACGGATTTTAAGATCAACTTTGGTCGCCAGAATTCGTCATGTCCGCCATTTTCAACCGGGGAAGACGTGGAGTTGCCTCCTTGGGAGATTGAACCGGTTGAAGATGTGGAGGAATTTATGGTAGATATTGGACAGGCTGGAGGACAACAGGGATACGAAGGCATAACAGGTATGTGTTCGTGTACATCCTGCGGTATCCACATGATGGCCATAAGATATCAACGTGTGGACCATGTGATATTCACGTGCCCTCCTTGCGAAACGGCCATGTGTGCAGCATGTGATATTCACGCGATCATTTATACCTTGTTTGGATCAATGTATTGATCAATCGGCGCACATGCTCAGTATGCCAAAAAAATGCTCAGTGTGCAAATTACGCGTCGTATTTGCATACTGATCACGTGTGCATACTGATCATACGTGCGGTTTGCTTTGATCTTTAGCTACACTTTGAGAGTTATCGGTATGCATTTGGGGGCCAACCCCGTTTTCCACCAAATCAGGCCAAATTGATGAAATTCGCGCATTCAATCAACTGCCTCGCAGACCCAAGATCACATGGTAGACTGCCATCTCTAGGCACATGGCGGTTGGATTTGTTTTATGTAATAGCAATATAATTATAATACGTGAGAATATTGAATTATTTTTGATTCCTACTAGGTTCCCCTGGCTGGGGTATAGCTTGGTATGTAAATGGACTAATTATCCCTGAAATAACGGTCAGACGAAACAAGAAATATACATTCACGATAAATGGCGGGGATGATCCGGACCAGACAGCTAATTATCATCCATTTTATATTTCAAATGACGAGATTGGTGGCTACGCACAAAAGACTCCAGAAGATAAAGAAGTAAGTCCTTTGAAATATTTTTTGGTTGTAAATTTGACCATCTATACACAAAATGGTACTCTCTCACACCTCTCCATACGTATCCCATATACTCACACTCACTCTCAGCTATACACAAGCGAGTACTATGGGGATGAGGAGAAGGAGGAGGAGGAGGAGGAGGAGGAAGTTAAGGAGGGGGAGGAGGAAAAGGATAATAATGCTGCTGATGATCATGATGATGACAATGTTGTTGCTACTGCCGTTGTTGATGACAACACGACGACGATGATGTTAAAATGATGCGAATAAAGGTTATGATGACAATGATGATGATGTCCGGTGATGATGATGATGATGATGATGATGATGATGATGATGATGATGACAATGATGATGATGATGATGACGACGACGACTACAGCAATGATAAGTTTTATTGATAAAATCCTCGTTGAAGTTCTCTTAGAAACGAGTAAGATTACCTTGGTTGCTTATTTGTCAAATGTTCGACTCTCAATAACTTGTGCTGCTAATAACTGTCGAGTCACAATCCATGTAAAAGGGTAGGTACATATTTTTACACACCAACATTTTACACATTCAAGAAATAATTCTTATTAAATCATTAGAGTGGATGATAAACATGCAGTTAATGCGTGCTGTGAATATTCGGATTGTCATGCCAATACGTTGATGTCACTGTCAGTGTATTAATCTTCCTTAAAATGTTTTTTGCAGAGTGTGATGATTTACGCTGGTCCTGAGTGTAAGTTGGTTGTAATGAAAGACAGAGATAAAAAATTTAAATCGCGTCTAACGTCGGGGCAAAGGCGCGCCGTAATTGGTTGCCGACCTGTGCAGTACGGCATTTTCTGTCAAGTTGTCAGAATTTCAGACCCAAACTAGTCTTTTTATCTCTGTTTTTCATTATAATTTGGTCAATTGTTTCATTATTATAATAGGCCTTACGGTAAATGTTTCCAATAACATTGAAATGTTTGAAAAAAGATAAGTATTGAATCAAGAGTGTCTTTAATGCGCCCTCTGTATTTCTTCATAATCTTCTAAAATTGACAAAGAATGAAAATCATTTCTTCGCAAAATTGTTAATACAGTGCAACAATCTTTTGTTGTACTTCAAAAAACAAATACAATACAATGGGGAGTAGTGGTTTTCACCGAAACGAAATCCCACTTTTTTCAAGACTTTCTTATTTAAACCTATGAGAACTACCTGCCTATTGGTCAAAAAAAGGAGTTTTCATTACCAATTGGACCAATCAGCAACATTGTTGGAATAATTTCACCACGCAAAAAAATGGGGGTGAATTATTTGCAAAACTCCATTCTGATTGGTGATTAAAATGAAGATATCATGTAATTGACCTATCAGAGGCAATGTTAGATCGACAGGTAGTGCTCAAGGGGTTAACGTTTTGTCTTCCTTCCTTCTTAGCCGGGAGTTTATGTGAATGGCGTAGCGTTGGTTTGTTCAACCCGGATGACTACCAAACATTCCAAGAATATAGAGATAACGCTTTAGAGCGACAGTGCGAATCCCCAAACAACCCGGGAACATTGACTTGGACACCAGATGAAGACACCCCAGACTTAGTGTATTACCAGGTAAGGGACCGATCAGAATTTATGCGGGGAGATTTAGGTGAAACATGATGACTACCAAACATTTAAGAATAGTGCGATAACACGTTATAGCGACATTGGGACCCACCAAATTATCTGGGCACCCGCTATGCCGAAAAGTTTGCTAGTACCCAGTCTCTAACACTAAACCTAACTCTAACACTATCCTAATTTCGGACTAGCCATGATGCAGTCATGTCTACAGTAGAATTCACCTCACCTTTGCAGGACTTAAACTCCAATAAAAGCTATTAAACCAAGATAACACTCATTGAAACAGCTCAACTGATTAAATCGGATCTTCTCTGGCTGTGCTCATGTGTCTGTTTTATATGTGCGGTATCCCAATGAGCTGCTATAATACAGCTTCAGTTGGGTAACCGATTATAAAGGAAACGCAAGGAAACAATGGTATGTGGACCATTGTTCACGAAATGAGACAATGGCCTGCTTTTTGTTAACCAGCATTGTTGAAAATGAGCAACATAATGATTGTTGACTTAAGGGCTGGGGTATGAACGTTTGGACAGTATTTATTGTGGGACATTAGAGCACATCAGACATATCGAATTGCATTCTGAATACGAAGAATGTCCTTCTGATATCAAATAATTTTGATTTTGAAATTCGCAATGTAATACACATTTTATGGCAAATCATTAAAATTGATAGTTTTGATATTTAACAGTACTTGAAGTAAACTTTATAAATCTGATGATTTATACTTAAAGTGTATGTAGGTGGGATGAAAAGCCGACAATCAATTGAAAATTTTGACCTATATCGTATTGAAGATATGGATTTTTCTTCCTAAAACACCAAAAAAAATTAGGTCTTTTTTGGGAAAAAATCTATATCTTCAATATGAAAGGTCAAAATTTTCAATTGACTGTCGGCTTTTCCTCCTGCTACATACACTTTAAGAATATGTCATTAGATATATATAATTTACTTCGAGTACTGTTATATATCAAAAATTTGAAAAATATCAAATTTTTATAATTTGTCATAAAATTTGTATTATATTGTGATTTTTCGATAGGTCTGAGGTGCTCTCATGTCCCACAAAAAATACTGTCGAAACGCAATAAACGCTCATTTTAGATCCCTTAACACGGTTTGGAAATAATTTCTTCATATTTTTGGTGTTATCTGTCGTTTACATATCCTTCATAGAATACTTTAAATGTAGCTTGTACCGTTTTTTGTGGCATCCTTCAGAACGGAGCGGTCCGTTACCAATATAGCTCAATATTTTCGGTCAAATCTCCATTCAATTAACACGGGGAGTTGGCTAGCTATGAGCTAGCTATGCCTTGCCCTCACGCATAATTTCGACGTGTTTTCTCACGGGCATATAATGGTGATTTTCGCCGAATTCAAGATGACCATCCCTGTTACAACAGTGAAACATGCCTTACATGAATCACCGGGAACGGTAGCGACTACATGTATCATGTCGCCCTCTAGAGTTAATATTAAACAAGGGCATACTTTTTTTGTACCTGAAGTCGACACTGTAAAAAGTTACGATTTTTAGTTCGTAATTGAACAAAATTGGTTGATAAACAGGTCTTGTTGTTCAATATACATTTATAATCTTGATTTTCTACAGATATTATTAATTCCCTTTCCTTTTTCATTTTCCCAGTGTTACACACATCAATACCTAGGCTGGAAGATTCACGTGGTTGATGGCGCTACTATGAGTTGCTGTATTTCTGTTGTGACTCTTCTCGCTGGCCTTTTACTAACCGTTATAATGAAATAAATTTGAAAAGTTAATTGAATTTTTATATATCGTGAGTTTAGATATTTTTTCCCATCTTAATTACCGCATACCGCCGAATATCAGGCAACTATCCTCGTCATTAACACCCTTTCGTATTTTCCGACTACAGAGGGCAGTACAAAGCTGTTTCATCCCTGGTCGATACCCGCACTCTTCGAGTTATATTTATGTGGGCGGATTATAGTAATCTAGTATCCCGTCCATCTACTTTGTTCAAGAAGCGGATCGAACAAGAATTGTCGAGTCAAGAGATACATTCCAAGGATAATTGAAATCTGGATATGACAATTCCTAATTAGCATGTGACCAATCGTTATTCAAATAGGTTATTGTTATAGAAAGAATGTCATCACCTCTTCAGATGCTGGCCCACATGATTTTGTGGCCACGTCACTGCAACTTGTTTACTGGTGCTTTACTCTGACGACGTGGTCAACATTGTGTGATTTTCTATACAGCAACTGTTGCTCTTACACCCGCCCTTGTCTTACCAATTATTAACCTATTTATCAAAGTTCACCAAGGTAGTTGTGACCATCGACGTTGACCCCACCCCCGTCCCCCAAATGTGACCGTTCACGGCGAATGAGCCGTAAATTCCTCCCCAGGTCAATTTTGTTTTATTTCGTGTTTAAAAAATGAACATCATTAACTTAAAAATGGTATATCATTTGACTTCAAACGATATCCAGAAGCGGGGTTATGGTTTGTTAAACTTTGCTCCTTCAACAAAATTATAGCTTTTTACGTTTTTACATGTGTCTCTTTTTCCACATTGCTGGCAATAAATAGCAAACAGTCATAATTGGCGGTCATTTCAAATCATGACCAAGTCAGGTTACTCCTTCATGTAATTATACACGAAATTAGGGTTAGGGTTAGGGTTAGTTTAGGGTTAGGATTAGGGTTAGGATTAGGGTTAGTGTTAGGGTTAGGGTTAGGGTTAGGATTAGGGTTAGGATTAGGGTTAGGGTTAGGATTAGCTTACACGAAATAATTACATGAAGGATCGACCCCAAGTCAACGAGGTTTAAGAAAGTTCTCTCATTGTTAATTGTTGGTTATGCATACCTGTACAAAATACAATGCCTGGTAACCCAATACTTGAACAGGATTTAGCAAAAGCAAACAAAGACCAGAGCTATTAAAAGTTCTATAGCCATCTAAGGTAGAAGCTTATTATCCACATCGATAATAGGATTATTGATTAGTTTTTGACTATCAAAATGAGACAGATGTCGGCCAGCTTAAGTTACCGATGAATACGACCTTCGTACACATTTTACACCGTAACTCAGAATACAATTTAGGGAATTTACGGCTCATTTGTGCTGCCGGGTCACAAATAAGTATCCTAAATGTTGTATTCCAACCGCTTTCATTCATACCATATAAATCCCGAGGACCAAAATCAATGTCATTGTGATGAGCAGGTTCGCGCAGTAGTGCCCGCTATATCGTCTGAAGATATGACCGATAAGACCTCCCGAAAATGGCAAGTGACACTGGACGATATCAAAGCAGAAAGTCCATATTGTATAAACTGGTGCAAATCAAATGGAAGGATCGAGTACCTCTTCGCAACGATACTAGACGTATGACGTACTATTGGACAAAACTCCACGTCTTGGTCATCTCCCAGCAATTCTAACCATTTTGCCGAGATCTAGCCGGGATTGGAACTTCCTTGGGAATATGAAAAGATCATGCTGGGGTGATATCAAGGGGTGAAGTTAGCTCAATCGTTAAGGCGGGATGCGGATTTAAACACTGACGGTGGTTTAGTAGGTCTACATCTTCGTGGAAAAAGGAGTTCCACTGGACAAGGAACTTACTGCTAATTGTAACCCGTACGGAACTCTGGGAACTGATCTGGTTACAAAGGTCTTTTGTGGATTGTCTAGGGTGTGCGCTTTTATGGAATGATTTGGGCCGTGGTGGTCAGCGACACAACCTGTAAAATGTGCTGAGGCTTGTGGATCAACGTCTAGGCGTTGTGCCTGTGCGTAACGCACTATAAATCAGTATTATTCAACTTGAATAGCCCAATAACAATTTGACTAACACATGGCCATGCTAAAGAAATAAAGTCGCTTGTATGCACAAAGTACTAAACCGAAACGCAGTGCGCCGCAAAACTGACGGTATGATGTCAACTCAACTTTCTAGCTACAATGTAACAATCGGTTAAGAGCAGGGAAGAGTGCATGGTTGGTGACCAATCAGGAACCTGGACCAAAATAAACAAATTGGACCATACCTAGACGCACGTAAAACGTCATACGCGGGACGTATAATTGAAATACAGCGTTTCTAGAATTTAACACATAATAAATGAGACAGATAGCGCCGAATCAGAGAAGATATCTTCGATTCCCATAATGCATTTCTTCCATTTTAAATTTTCTACACTGATTTGCTATCCAGTGCAACATGGGTCGATAGTGACGAAATGTTCCTTGCAAAAGTTTCTTACTTGACTATAGAGCCATGTTCAGCCAGTCTGTTCTCAAAATTAAAAAAGGGAACCTGTACAAAGTAATGTGAGTATCATTTGATGAAATAAGCTGACGTATCATGTTGCAAAGGATTCTGGGAAGGGTAAGAAATCTTCTCTGGTGCCGAATTATCGTCACAACAATATCATGGGTAGCTCAATAACAAAATGATATGACACAAAGTCTACGATACAACGAAACAGGAAATCCAAGGTACTTTGCGGAAATATTATTTGAGTTTTTGGTTCACTGATGTTACGCGCATCAGTTTCAATTTTTATGCAGATTCCTACATGTACATTAATTTGTTGCATTTAAAGACTAGTAGAGAACTCAACCAAACCTGGTTGTGAAGCTACGATATTTCAAAATTTAATGTTCTGGTTTTTTTGTGGTTTTTGTTTCTTTTCTAATTCAATTGTTGGCGAGGGGAGTTAATTAAACCCCTGTTTGCCAATGAATATATTATAATTAATTGTTTTAAATACAACCAATGAAATCAAACATTACGTTTCGATACCTAAAGAGAATTGATCAAAAATTGAATTCCCTCCTGAGGTTGATGGTATCTGTCAATGAGTTGACCAGATCACTAGTCTTTTATTATAGCTAGAGGCAGTATGTAACACAAATGGGTCAATGAGTTACATAAAAAGTACCTTGTGTGGTATTAGCCGTGTTCAGACGTAGGGTATTTAACTCGAGTAAAGGGGTATTTACCTCGAGTAAAGTGCCCAGTCGGGGTAAGCTCGTGATAAATGTCGAGTTTGTGCCCGTCTGGACAGTAGTCGGGGCAGCTTATCCCGACCTCAACCCGACTGATTTACCTCTGAAAAAGTCAGAGGTAAATCCTTAACCCGACCGGAGCAGTCAAGGTTGATGCATGTGTGGATCGCACTAGAGGTAACAGTCGAGGTAAACATCTGAGTTCTTGCTCTAAACTACTTTACATGAATCAGGCGTGCGTTTTTTCTTCGCTGAATGGTGTAGGCCTAATGACCCTGCAAATACATGTTTATACAAAACTTTTTAATAGCATTTAAATGTCGGGTTATATAAAGATCATGAATACGTTTTTATAAAATTATATTTGGGCAAACATTTTGGTAAAATATTTTGTCAACAGTTAAATCAAATAAAATGTTTTGCATCACGTTTTCCATTTTCCGTTGCGAATTTTACTCGAATGAAATTGGTTTACAATCGGACTGCATATTTACTTTAAGAACCTGCGCGCTACTTCCGGAAATTATCCCGGGGTACAAAATGGTCGTGGTAAATTCACGTCAGCAGGTCGTGTTAAAAGGTCGGGGTAAGCTATGTATGGACAATCAGTCGAGTTAGCGAAAATATTTGTGGTATTTTATCACGGGTTGTAAAAAATTTAACTCGAGTAATAATTCGGGTCTGAACGTGTCTAGTTAGTTACCAGGAAGTGAGTTTTGCCTCAGGCCAATTTGGGGTTGAATGCTGATAACTCACTGCAAGAGTTATTACCTTCGATTTGGTTGAATAAGGAGGTGATACATGATCAATTCTGTTCAGGCAGTAAAACCTAATGGATAACTAGTATATTATTATTATCTGCATCTTATTCGCTCAAGTCCTGTATCGCAAAGTCAAACTACATTTCCGTGAAGGAAACTCATCAAAACACCTGTTCAAAAACTCCTGCCATGGCTTAAGATGTTTAAGTATAATCTACAAGATGTATAACGGTACTGCAAATACATTGACGTCAGAATGATTTTAATTTCGCGATATTTCGAAGATACGGCTTATAGTCCGGAATTTACGGTACTCCATTTGAGTGACAAAACTTTTGAGACGTCTCAGTTCACTAGCCTTATTTTCATTTCGCTTCTCTTCAGTGCTTCATGAGATCCAGTAAAAGCCCACCATGCCATTGTAGCAGAAGATTGCTGAGGATAACCCGAGTAGAAGCCGTTGAGATTTGAAGCGTGACATTTCTTGTACCACCAAGCACCTTTATGTCCAACAGCACATTGTCCACTAGCAAAGTCATTATCTCTGTCCTTTGTCGTGAATGGCATATTCGCATGAACGCCGAGCCCGTCTCCAGCCGTTCCACTATACTCTCCCAACGCAAGCTGATAATTGGTTGCTTCATCCCCGACACCAAAATCATCATATTCAGCATAAGCAGTGTTATTATCGAAATCTTCCAACTCGATCTTCAACTTCCAAGAGGACCCTGTTTTAGTCAGTCGATTGATCTTCTCAAGTCCAAGCCAGTACTCCCCATTTAGGTCTCCAAAACCGTTTTTATAGTCCTCCCAACCACGAAAGAAATCTACTGATCCATCAAATCGTTTCTGTATCACAGTCCAGCTTTCTCCTTCTGTTTCCAGATCACAGAAGGCTTGAAACGATCCTCGACGACCTAAATCATCCCATGGTGTTATCGTGTAGACACCGCTAATGTACGGTCCTTGCGCGGCGACGTCCGAACAATCCCCGGCTGTTAGATGCGTGCCTTTCGTCAATGTGTTTAAGTAAGCTACCATTTGGCTGAGGAGCTGGTTTTGTGTGTCCAATAGATGTGCGATTCCATCGGAATCCAATATATTATTGGTAGCTCTTTTCTGAGGATAGCCGTTGGTACATCCCGCGTAGAGAAATAATATGGTTATGAATAAGGCAGCATGGCGTAGTGTGCTCTCCATGATGATAATTGTATATGGTTTGCTTAAAAGCGTGTTTACTGTTGTCTTGCTTTAGTCTAAATTGATCTATAGTACCACAGACTGTAACAAAAAAAGTTATACAATTCCAGTTTTGCTTTTCAGAAAAAAATAAAAGGGATCATTGGAACAATGCTATTTGCAGTGGAATAAGTAATATCTTGGCTAACAAGAAAACTTTACTAGTTTCTTTACTAGTTTGGGCTCAAACGCTATACCCCATTCACTAAATCGTCCAGAAAACGAGTTGGGCCACTTTTGACATGTGTGAGCATATCAAGCTTACGGTCGGTAAAATTGACTTTCATGATTTATACGCAATTGTGTTTTTGTTCTTAACATTTAAAAGTGTTAAATGCAGCGGAATCAGTAACATCTTGGCTAACATATAAGCTCGATTTACTAAAAAATCGCCGGAGTTTTAGCCATGTTCGTACATGTCAAGTTCAACTGTACCGTGACACCTTGTTTAAAATTGCTCATCTTAAGAGCACCGATCAGATGGTTCATGATTCAACTCAATTCAAGCTGACCACTTTACTCAATTGACAATATCTTCGTTTGGAGACCACAACATTGAAACAAAACTCAAATATTAGCTTAATAAATTACCTTGACGACAAAGTAAAAACCAATACAATCAATAAGTGAAATGTTTGCCTAATACCATGAATACTATTTTCTAATCTGTATAATTTTTTTTGTTACAACCTGTACATCAGAAGTAGTGACATAGGTGAAGAATCAGGATGTGGCTATCTATTGAGGAAGGTTGATGAAGTCAGACATATAATGTAACATATATTATCATCGGTCAAAATAGCTTCACGATTTCCCGTTGGTACTATGCGTGCAATTCCTAGTTCCTGAATCTGCCCCGCACGGATGTCTAGAGCAGTCGATAGCAAGTCCTATTGTATCACTTTAAAGGAAGACAGAAAACAATTATTTCATAAGCATGTCATTTTGAGATCTAAATAACAGAAAAAGATATTCAAACTACAGATGAGTTGACTTCTGACGTCAATGCCTGGCAGTATGCGCACGCATCATATTTTGTTCAGGGCTCGTGTTTTTAAAACTCCCGCCACATCACAATAAGTCTTTTGAACAGTGGACATAGTGGTTGCATTGGGTTTACTCAAGCATATCGATATACCAGTCCCTTGCCTTTGTTGATAAACATTGAGGTCAACTCATCTATACATGGTCAAGTGGTTCTTAGTTAGAACATAGCATGTTTGAAGAAAAAAGATTGAAGGTATTTATTTGTAAATTAGGGTTCGCCGTTTGGACTGACCTACATACCCCCACACATAGGTTTCCATAACTTCTTATATAGGGTCAGTAGCGTAACCAGCGGTGTCGGGGCAGAGTGCCCCCCTGACATAAATAAAAGAGAAAAGTGCCCCATGGCCAGGGCCGTTCCTAGGAATTTTGCCGCCCTAACGCAAAGCCTCTCCATGCCGCCCCACCAAAGCATACCAAAAAAGTGTTAAAGGTGGTTACCCCCTTGAAACTTGTCAGTTTTGACCTACAGGTTTTGACCTAGTATACTGCCCACCAGCGGCGTAGTTAGGGGCTAGGTGGGGCTAGGGATACCTAGTGATGTCCCCTCGCCCCGATTCTTGAAACCATTGCCTACCACAAATAAATCTTGGCTATAATGAATTATAAATGGATTTTAAATAGGGTCTACCACAAATAAATTTTGGCTGAATGAATTTTAAATTGATCTTTAAAATGATTTTTGTAGTGAAATACGCGCGAAGCGCGCGAAAATTTTGACTTTCATCGCTTGGAGGGGCGCAGAATCGATGCTGAATTGGTCAATTCGGCGCCCAGGGCACGTGCCCTCACCTGCCCGTCGCTACGCCACTGCTGCCCACGACCGTTTTCCTTCTTTTCTGTATTTTTTATCCCTTCCATTTTTTTCTTTTTATCCGCTCTCATTTTTTCTTCCCTTCTCTTTCTCCATTCCCGTTTTTTTTTCGCCCCTCTGCGTTTGCCGCCCTAGGAGACCGCCTTACCTGGCTTAATGGTCGGAACGGCCCTGCCCATGGCAAACAAATGAAAGAGAAGTCGGGAAGTCAAAGGAAAAGATCCCGTTTCCCACCCAAATTCACCCGATCATTGGCCAAAATGATTTTTTTGCGAACTATGCGCGCACCTTGTCCTGTTGTCACAATGGAAGCTCGAAGACTAGCTAAGACTTTACATTTTATACAGTCTCTCTCTTGCCCGGTATATGTATACCGTAAACGTTCGCCTAATGGCGCTACGGAGTTCATGGAAACGAGAGAGCGCCATCCCTGTAAAAGCCGACTATTATCACTGATCATTAAGGGTACGTGTAGTTAAAAGGGTGAAACCTATCGACACATACAATTATGAACAAGATCGAACAAACTTGTTCATGATAATGCGGTAATCATTCACCTGATACGTTGTGGCCTAGTGAGCAGAGCATTAGACTATAGTGCGAGGATAAAGAGAACTTGTGGAGAAGATTGATGGTTCGAATCTCATGCAGTAATTTCTGACAGATTATGATGTCTGTCAATGGTTTTTTTCTGATTTGAGGAAATTTTATTCTCTATTTTCTTGATTTTATCTTTAACATTGTTTATATTATTTTATTATTTTATCTTGTATGGTTTTTTTCATGATTCTTTGTTTTTATCGTTTCATTTTAGAGTAATCAATCCATTCAATCATGGAAGTAAGAGACATGGAAGCTGGTCGATCCAACACCTATTGAATTCTTTACGTAACATTCTATAGAGGGTACGTATCAAGTTTTTGTGATAACAATGTAGTCAGCGTGTCTTTGATGTGGATCAGACTTGCCGCCTTTATTGCCAGTTCGTTTATTTACAGGTTTATTATTTTGAGCAAAAAACGTGTTTTTCTTGATTATGTTTCAAGTATGTTGTTTTAAAAAAAAAAAAGTGACAGGGATGTTAGATTTGTAATCCATAATTACAGAAATCCATTCAAAATGTCGATTTCTACCCTATACTTACAGATTTTCTTAAACTTCAAAATATTGGAAATCATGCATTTACGTCTAAACCGCTAATTAGCGGTAATAATTGATATGCGCACTTGGCACATGCTTTACATTATAAAATGAATCCTGCATCTATTTGTGTGCCTGGGCTGCCCGACATTGCTGTTGACCAGAATGTTCCAGAGTCGGGTATTATCCCCGGTATTATCTTTACATTTTGCGTAAAATAAATTGTATTTCATTTCATTTTCTGTTTTAAAACTGCTATCTGAAAGTCTAGCATATATATACATTTAATCGGTAGGTTTTCACATAATTACATACTTTTGATAAAATTGTATAAATTAAACTGATAGCATTCTGACCATTACGTAGGGATTTTATAAAATCTGTTTGTGTTCATAAAACTAGGCATGCACTGCGGTAATATAACACAGCCCATTGTCAGGACTTAGTACACGACCTCGTACTGCTATTGATTTTTAAGCGGGAACTTTGATTTTAGACATGGTACACGTTGACCATGCGATGACTCAATTGTTTCACTTTCAACTGTACTGCTTTTGTTCAGTATCGCGGCAAGTATGATACTCACTTTGATGTAGTATTTGACCAGCTTCCATGTGTATTACTTCCATGATTCAATCAAATGTTGTAATGAACCTATTTGCAGGGGGATGACACTCTATTCACGTGGTTTCTTTTCCAACGCTAAAAGATTACGAATTTTGGTGGTTTGTAAATGAAAAGTGTCCGCACTATCGATTGATTACGTAACTGTTATGAATAATTTATTAGTTTTTCAATGCAATCGCCTCGACCCATTAATACATATTATCTGTATTTATCAAAGTACTTGGAATAGCAATCTGGTGAGTTCACTGAACTACGCCCAAATACTGATGGAGTTTTAATGGCGCTAATCCTCTCCATACACAGATGAACAAATACAATAGGAGAAGGTCAACACATATGACCTCCTATATGAAATGTTATATGAGATGTACAACAACCTGAATATCATAAAGATCAGTGTTCGTTTGTGCATATGAACTGCATATTTACAATACTAAATATTACTCGTTATATATTATGTCAAATATTGGTAGTATGACAACACGGTATATACATTGTATATAAAACGACTAATAGATCCTACTATCATGGCGTCAGGTCATTGGTTCATCATATCCCGTATGTTTCTTAAAATTCATTCATATTTGAGACAAATTTCTGTGCCCATTTTATAGGCGTACAGGTGGATCCGTTTTTTTTTGTCATTTTCATTTTTTTTGATGAAAGAATTAAGGTTTTCCACTGCACGGAGGCCACTATGTGATACTAATTTAATGCTATTTGTAAATGAATGCGGATTCCCGGTTGTTATTTTTCCACAGTGTGACAACTGTCCACCCATCCAGACAACATCATCACATAATAAAACGTCTGTATTTTTACGATGAGTAAATATTAAACTGAACTTTGCCTTGGAACATTGTGTAAGACGGTGTAAGATTTTGTGGGCGCCCTCAACATTATTATCCTCTTTGTATCCGTAAATGACATGGCATAGACTGTGTGAATTCTATGAAGACTAGGGGCCTACTTATACATGGGGTCATATCCATGGACACAAGTAACGATAATTGACAACACGATACGCGACTGTATTTAGGAGGCTAACCACTAATAATTAATAATGCCGGGTAGGGCCTACTCCTGGGCGACTCGTGTGGGCAAGGACGCTTAGGACGGTGACCAAATGAGTCTCAAATTTCACCGGGAGGGGCACTCAAGTATGATAATGTAGGCCTATACGCATGTGTGGCCAACTTTTTAAACACCCCCTAAAACGAGTTTTACCCTACCAGCAAATTTAGGATCAATAGGCCTAAGCTAACTTAATACACTAAAGGAAGTTTTGGATGAGAAAACGGACATTTTGATGAGAAACGGCCAAAATGGTGAGAATTTAAATTTTCTCATTCTTTTGGATGAGAAACTTCCTGGTGTGTGTGTCAATCATTATTGTCTTATTAAAATCCGGGACTTTGGTTGACCTGTGCTAGACTCAAGCACATGTTAATGACGCAAAGACAGTTGTGGTAACACCATGGTCGCAGACCTGCAAAAAAGCTCAAAAACAGATAGTAATGAAACCAGTTTTTATTTTCCTTGCTCTAGCGAGTTCACAGAGAAGGTGTTTCTAGTACAATGCAGCGTCGGACTCTAGCTGAGAGCGTAGCCTGAGTCCAAACGGACTCCAAGAAGGGCTCTCCATACACAAATGAACAAACACAAAGGAAAGTAGTCTCCTCCGTGACCAGCTTGATTTCGATGGAGCGAAACCAAATTGGCTGCAGAGGAGACGGGTAATTTTGCCATGCAAATGAGGTGAGTGCCCTCTCAAGAATAACTACTCTCTGCTATTTGATTGTATAGGCATTTGTTATGTGTGTGAGACAAACTGTCGCGTGCGACAAGTCTTTCAATTCGCGCGAGTGTCCTTGCCTATGCATCAGTGGTCATAAGAGATATATCATTTTATTCGAAAGGGGGGGGTCCCAAATATACGGGGGTCATAAAGTCTTGGAAAGAATAATAGGAGGGGTCATAAAATGTTTTATGACCAAAATGTAGGGAGTCACAAGATGACCACAGAAAGTGTGTTATTTTATTCAAAAAGACTGATTTCAATACAATTTTGGGGTTTGGGATCATAAAATTTTTGTTGCCAAAATAGGGGATGCGCAATTTTATTGACGCAAACTTTTTGTAAATTTGGGACCCGCCCCCTTCCGAAAAAATGACAGCCCTCTAAGAGGATTCAAAAGATAACCTCTGCCCCAATAATCCCTAGCTATATTTATTTGAAACTGTTCCACGGAGGATGTATCATAATAGACTCAGTCTTCAAATGATATAAATAAAATTTGAATGAGTGAACGAACAAAATCATACAACGACCAACTGAATAGAGGCTGTGCATATGACGTATCATCCCGTAAATATGGCGGACTACTCAAATGCATTCAACAAAAGCATGATTGCATCTACCGTGACAGTTCAGAGTTCGTCTCACACACATAACAAAATGCACTACGATCAAATAGGTTGATGACAACCATGACAACATTTGATTGAATGGACTGCACTGCGCCATGATTACGGTGAAGAAACCGGATCAAAACCTTTGTTTGGAGCCAATCGATAAATGCAAGGCCTCTATAGCTATCATTGAATACTGGCTAGGATTCCACAACACAATGAGAACATGTTATAAGGCGCTTTGGAAGGCACACAATACCCCATTGGCTTTCCATATTATGTGCACTCAACAACTATTCAGTATCGAAGCTCGGTATCGAAGTTACGTAATATTACTATGTCAACGGGATCACGCGCTTAAGTAATGAACCACGGTCGAAACAATCAGTACACAAAAAAGGCATACCAAAATAGCGTGATCGCAATGATCGCCATACAAACAGTGCTTGGTTCCGATACCATCACGGAGTTATGTATACTTCGTGGTCTGATAGTTATATGATCAATGGTCTGATCTACTTGGGTTCGATCCTTTTAAGAAAAGAAACAATAGTTGATCATTTATAATGCATAAATGAATAAAATAATGTAGTTACACAATTTGAAACATTGAGGCCGTTCTATTTTTCAAAGGTCATTTAACTGTTAAATGTAGTGGAATATATCACGCATTGATAGGTAGCAGGTGGAGCAAATTTTGTCAGCGGTTTTTGTTGCCGTTTGTTCGCAGTGCTTATTTATCTAAAAAAATACGAAAATTAAAATTAAATTAAAAAAAATTCACAATATTCGTTCGTAAAATGGGGACAAAATCCAAAAACATTTCTTGACCCTTCTTCACATAAAAGTAGGGGCAGAAATTAAGATTCGAACAAGTACCATTCACCATTCAAGGCGCACCCTCTACCGACTGAGCTAACGGGTCAGACAATAGAAGGGTGTAATTTTGAACTGAAGAATATTAAAAAATTATGAAGAAATTAAAATATTATAAAAAGGTTCACCAAAATGAGTTAGGTATAACGTGTGAATCGATTTACAAATTAAGTCCAATGGCACTTTGAGAAAGAATACCTGAAGAAACCCCAAAACATTTGCTGCTCTAGCAACTAACCTAGTGACCTAAAGTATTGGGTCATGTCACGATATTTTTTTCTGAGGCATTATGTCCAGGTTGCTCAATTTGACATACAGGTATCCTTAATGCTGTTGAGATTTTACAAGGATGGCGCTCTCACATTTCTAAGAATCCAAAAGCGCCATTAGGCGAACGTTTACGGTATATGTCGCGGGTTAAAATGATACAACCGGGAATTATTTTCGTCTTTACCCCCGAAATCTATATCAAGTTTTGCCCCCTCCCCTCCCACCAAGAAAGCTAGCTGAAGGCGCAACAAAATATATTCAGCAATTAAAAAAATATTCATGTACAAAAATCAGTTTATTTTCAAGCATTTTCTTTAAACCTCTCAGGGTGGCCTACATCTGTGCTATGAACGTGTGTTGCTTTAATAGTGAATACAACATAACGGAGCTATATTGTGGTTCACCCACAAGCGTGCTAACAAACCTACGTCACTATCGAACTTGAGGTGAGGCACATTATAGAAGGCTTTTTGACCTATACTTTTCTTGCTGGTAGAAAAAAACCTACAACTAATTAGAACCTTTTTGTTCGGAATCGAGCATCCTCGGGGTTGTCCAAGGGTTCTTTATGTGTTCTCTAATGCATTTATAGATAAGAGTCTTTGACCAAAATGCTTTCTTAGAACCAAAAGGGGTTGTAAGGCCCTTTGGAGAATCTTTAATGTAATGGTCTTTGAAGAACCTTTAAATGTGTCCCCTGGAGGGCAGCCGAAGAACTCTTGTAGCACCTCTTTTTCTACGTACCACTGTGTTCTCTAATGCATTTATAAGAGTCTTTGGCTATGACCAACTAAAATGAAAAGGTGATGAAGTGCTACAGGAGGCTTCTGCCAGCAATATGGAAAGATAGGAAGAAAAATGCCTGGATGGCATAATGGAGAAAGCTAAAATACTTTGGTCATATTGTCAGGAAACAGAAGCTAATTATGCAAGTATATTATGGAAGACCGTCATGAAAGGGGACGTCCGTCAATACTTTGAACTAATGACGTAAAGATGGTTTCTATTCAAGGAATGCATGGCGGGGCAACGAACTAGTCTCACATCAGATTGAGCTGATGGCGTACTCTTGTGAAGACCACAGCGCCATCTGACATAGGAAGGTATCGCACTAACCGCGGAATCCTACACTGATATACCCCACTTTTTTAGAAGTCGTACGTACTTTCATTTGCGAATGTCTCCAGGATCGGGATGTAAAGCGGGATGTAAAGTAAGCTTATGTATAGCGTGAGGTGCGTAGGTGTTTGCCAGCAAACGATGACACACACTTGCACTTCATATTTAAACCGTAGACCTCTCTGCAACCTGCAAGCAATTGGTGACCGTCACCGTATCAAAGAGGTCTGCAAACAACCACAATTGCATGTGCTTGCGAAATACGTCCTACGTGAGATATAACGTCAAGACATCCGTGCGTGGTGGATTCAGGAAATAGGAATTGCATGAATGATACTGAAGGGAAATGGTACAAGAGAAGCTGTATGACCGGCTAGGTTTTTAATTACGTGTCTCTGACTTGCTCAACCTTTTCAAATCCATACCATCGGCATCCTGATTCTTAACCGTATATCATCTACCGATATCGCACTGCTAAACATTTCAGACCAAGACGCTATTGAACAAACACGTTTTTAGGAGAGCCTATGTACACTGTCTCACCATGGACAACACCCATCGACCTGCGGCCTTCACTATCTTTTTTACCACGATTACCATAGCTATATTTCTTCACATCGGGTATACCGACGGCTATCCTCAAAAGAGGGCTACCAATAACCTGTCGGATTCCGATGGAATCACCCATCTACTGGACACACAAAACCGGCTCCTCAGCCAAATGGTAGCTTACTTAAACACATTGACGAAGGGCACCCATCTAACAGCCGGGGATTGTTCGGACGTCGCCGCGCAAGGACCGTACATTAGCGGTGTCTACACAATAACACCATGGGATGATATGGGTCGCCCAGGATCGTTTCAAGCCTTCTGTGATCTAGAGACGACAGGAGAAAGCTGGACTGTGATACAGAAACGATTTGATGGCTCAGTAGATTTCTTTCGTGATTGGGAGGACTATAAAAACGGGTTTGGAGACCTAAATGGAGAGTACTGGCTTGGACTTGAAAAGATCAATCGACTGACTAAAACAGGGTCCTCTTGGAAGTTGAAGATCGAGTTGGAAGATTTCGATAATAACACTGCTTACGCTGAATATAATGATTTTGGTGTCGGAGATGAGGCCACCAATTATCAGCTTGCGTTAGGGGAGTATAGTGGAACAGCTGGTAACGGACTCGCTTATCATGCGAACATGCCTTTTACCACCAAAGATAGAGATAACGATTTTCATGGTGGACAATGTGCTGTTATGACAAAAGGTGCTTGGTGGTATAAGAATTGTCACGCTTCAAATCTAAACGGCTTCTACTCGGGTTATCCTCAGCAATCTTCTGCTACAATGGCATGGCGACATTTTACTGGATCTCATGAAGCGTTAACACTTGGTTAAAGAGAAGCGAAATGAAAATACGGCCAGTGACTCCATAAATAATTATCCATGTTTTGTTATTGAAATGGAATGCAGTTTGAATAAAACAAAAAATAAATACACCTTCGTGATGACACTTCTTTGTTTGAAAAGGGAAAGCTGAGCAGAACAAAATAAAATGAACAGTTTTTATCGAAATGTCTGTAATATCTACGTACTTGTACATGTATATAAAATATAACAGACCCATTCCACATCAACTCCAGGGATGTGCACCGCAGCACCTCTTCAATTTTTTTCTTTTTCTGTGTGGTGGTAGATATTGATGAGAAAGTAAAATTCCGGAAATTTGAGCTTCATACTCCATTTCGTTTTCCCGTGGCATTAATTTGAAATTTAGGGGGGTCAGCGTAAAAAATGTGTCGCAACGCGAAAGACAACGTTTGGAGGTCCATAAATGTATAAAGGGAACCCTTTACAACTTTGAAAAGTATGTGTCTTACGTACTTATCCATATGTAGAAATAATGCAAACCTCTGATGTGCTGAAAATCGAGTCCCAAAGCCAATATCTCTCAGAAATGTTCTCCAAGGACATATCTTCAACATACCTGAAGTTGATGGTGGATCAAAATGTTGACATGGGTTTTCAGGGGGTCAAAAGTAAAAAAATGTACAATTGGGGTTTTGCCATAGGTAATATCTCAGCTAAAAGTATTCTAATAGGCTCAATATTGATAAGAGTAATGTCCAATTGTACCAAAGGGCTCTTTGACTGGCAAAAAATGGACAGTAAATGATTTTACTTTGAGTTCTGACCTCAAAGTTGGTCCTGATGGACGAAGTGGCATTTGAGGGCCCTATATCTTTTAAAGTAAAGGAGTTACATTTTCCATGATGCCAGATTTGAATTCTACACAAATAAGTACCCCAGGATACATACTTTTCAAAGTTATAAAGGGTTCCCTTTATACATTTATGGACCTCCAAACGTTGTCTTTCGCATTGCGACACATTTTTTACGCTGACCCCCCTAAATTTCAAATTGATGCCACGGGAAAACAAAATGGAGTATGAAGCTCAAATTTTCGGGATTTTACTTTCTCATCAATATCTACCACCACACAGAAAAAGAAAAAAATTGAAGAGGTGCTGCGGTGCACATCCCTGGAGTTGACATGGAATGGGTCAACAGTAATTGGAAATGTTAAGGGATCTGGAATGAGCGTTTTGAGCGTTTCGACAGTATTTTTGTGGGACATGAGAGCACATCAGACTTATCGAATTGCATTCTGAATACGAAGAATGTCTTTCTGATATCAAATAATTTTCAATTTTGAAATTCACGATATAATACAAATTTTATGACAAATTATTAAAATTTGATATTTTTCACATTTTTGATATAATAACAGTCCTCGAAGTAAATTTTATAAATCTAATGATATATTCTTAAAGTGTATGTAGCTGGAAGGAAAAGCCGACGATCACTTGAAAATTTTGACCTTTCATATTGAAGATATGGATTTTTTTCCCAAAAAGACCTAAATTTTGTGTGTTTTGGGGAACAAAAATCCACATCTTCAATACGAAAGGTCAAAATTTTCAATTGATAGTCGGCTTTTCATCCGACCTACATACACTTTAAGTACATGTCATCAGATTTATACAGTTTACTTCGAGTACTGTTAAATATCCAAAATATCGATATTTAATCATTTGCCATAAAATGTGTATTACATTGCGAATTTCAAAAAATCAAAATTATTTGATATCAGGACATTCTTCGTATTCAGAATGCAATTCGATATGTCTGATGTGCTTTAATGTCCCACAATAAATACTGCCCAAACGTTCATACCCCATCCCTTAAATAAGACAATTTTTTTGTGTGCTTGCCCTCCTTCGACCGACACAAGCACCGTGCGCGGGTATCGCGAGAAAGGCAGAACGACTTTGTGAAAAAATCGACAACGTCACCCTCTGTAGGGCAGAATAATACCAAGGGATATCCACGGACGGTTCATAGTTTTATCACTTATTTGTCACTATGCGGTAATCACAATGATATAAACCCCATAGGCAGCTAGGGTTACTACATGTAAGTTCCAGGAAAAATCTAGCCCTTTTCGGGACTCGCCCTTGCTCCGTATGATGTAGGTTTATCTGCAACAAAATACTTTCAAAAAGGTGGCTATTATCTCTGCAGACGGTGTAACTTATTTCCGGAGATGAAAATAATCGTCTCAGCTTATTTAAAACATATGTAGGTAAACTTGCTTTTGGGGAAATTGTAAAAATAAGAATTTGCCAACATGTGGACAAAACTGGATTTTCGTCACTTTTATTCAAATGGGCGTACTAAACTAAAGATTTTGTTCACCACTTACACTAAATACTTTTAAGACCAATACTGTAATTATGTCAATAATTTTCTTTTTATTGTGTTATTTCGTTGCAAGGATTAAAACAAGCCCAGGTGTCATTTTGATTTTTGATCTACATCATCTAGGATGATGTAAATGGTCCGACTAGATATTGTATATATTTGTTTGTGTACACAGAATGTCCGAAAAAGCGGGCCCAACAAATGAAGAGCTTTGTTGCAAAGCCCTTTACACCCACTTGAACAATTTTGAGAAAACATCCAAAAATCATCCAAAAAAAGTACTGATATATAGGGGTTTGCAACAGAAGCAATTTTAGGTGGGATGCTTGGGTAGGACGAGCATCCCACCAAAAACTGCTTTTGTTATACAAACCCCCATATATCAGTGATTATTTGATGATTTTTTGATGTGTTGTCAAAATTGCTCAAGTGGATGCAAGGGGTTTTGATCAAAATATCGAGAATTTGTTTATGTTCCCCTATAACTCAAGAATGGTAAAACATAGTGAATTATGAATATAATTTTTAAAATTCTCATTAAATTTCCTTTAAAGGGGCATTTCGTGATCCACAGCCTCATCCCCCACTTTTCTAAAAAAAAGTTGAGATTTTTATATCACTGGAAACCTCTGGCTACATAATGTTTATGTACAAAATATTTCTTGCAGATTAATTCGTTTTGCAAAGATATCATGAAATTTGAATTTCGTTCTGGTGCACCAGAACGAAATTACAACGCATTGTCTATGGAGCAGTGTAATACACATAATCATGCATAACTCGCAAACGCAAAATCGGAATCAACTGAAATTTTGGGAATAGGCTTTTTTCGTGGATATGTACTGAAAAATGTCATAAAAAGAGGATGCTAGGATCACGAAACACTCCTTTAAGACACCATTCTTACTTTTTACTTAAAGAGGTTTAATTTTTGAGAACAATTAGTGAGCCACAGACGAAGGCACGTAAAAAACTCTCCATCGAGTGATGCATTTTGCGTCGCAATTAACCAGTAAGCCTACGGCGCGGTTCAACTTGAAGTCAACAACAAATTGTAAAATTTTTCGTGCAACCATTTTTACATCCGAGATCATATCTTCAGAACTGTGTGTTTGTCTGTTTTTTCAATAATTTAAAAAAGGGGGAGAACTTACACACACGAAAACTTTGAGCCTAACTATTTTTGACTTGCAGCATGTATTCCCTCATTGTTGTTCCGCATAAAACAATGGGCTATTCTATCTGTAATATAATTATATACTCCATGATAATACAAGACCTTAATCTCCCACACAGGGGGTGTACAGTAGATTTCAAATAGAATCACCCATTCAGGTAACCCCATTTGAAATTCACACTCCCTGTGTGGGAGATTGCTAAGGTCATGTCTTTCATAGGGGTTATGGATTTCAACTGGAACAGACCAATGCTATCTCCCTTGTAAGTTGTTGGTCTCAAATAATACTAGTTTAATTAAAATATATAGTTAAGTCTGCACAAAAAGTAACTCAGCTGTTATAAATACGCCTATAGATTCAGAACTAATAATTGTTTTCACAATATTTCAACATAAAAAGAAGGATGATTTATTTACGCGCATTTTGATACCCCATTTGTCCAATTTTGTTCAATATTAACAATACAGCAGTGTTTTGAAAGAAAAATACCCCAATTTAAAAGTTGCAGTTATTTGTATTGATTTGAAGTAAGCGCGAAGATAATGGCGGGCTTTACGTGTTTACAGTGCTGGCATTATAACCATTGATCGATGTAAACTGCAACTTTTAAATTCAGGTATTTTTCTGTAAAAGCACTACTGTATTTTGATATTGAACGACATTTGACGAATGGGGTATCAAAATGCGTGTAAATAAATCCTCCTCTCTATGTTGAAATATTGTGAAAACAATTATCAGTTCTGAATCTATAGGCGTATTTATAACAGCTGAGTTTCTTTTTGTGCAGAATTTATGTCTACAAATAAATCAAGTAAAACGTAACACTTTAGTTGTAAGATTTATTCAAATATACAATACAAAATACAGTGATATTGCATGTACCTTTATCTCACATTAAATTACAATAAAATATATGTCAACAATATTATTTACACTTTTTATCCCCAATTACATATTGTGATGCTTTAACCAGATCAATTACATTTAACATTAATGGTGGGTGATCAGCTGATTTTTATGGTGATTTCTATCTTAAATCGAGGGCTATTACATTAAAGGTGGGTGGTCAGATTATTTTCATGGTGTTTTCTATTTAAAATCGAGGGCTATTACATTACCCTAAAGCGGGATGACTTTGGACAGTGGGGTGACTTTGGACACGCATACAGGACAGGGTTGCTTGATTTAAATCACAATTTTTTTCAAAAAATCATTGATTTAAATTTAAATCAATTATTTTTTAGAAAAAAATCATTGATTTAAATTGAGCAACCCTGTCCTATATGCGTGTCCAAAGTCACCCCACTTTACGGTAACATTAATGGTTATCACTTTTTTCTTCTCATCAAATAAAGGAAATGTAGGCCTATCTCAGACATTTCACAGCTCAGGGTTGAGCAGGGCGTTAGCCAGGATTGTTAAACATTATTTTGTTTTTGCAAGGGGTGCCAATTACCAAAAGGTGAACCTTTTTCATGCAAAATGTAGACTTAACCCTCCTGGTTATGCAAAGCAAAAAAATGATGGGGTAAAATGGGGGATGAGGCTGTCAATCTGGTCACCCACCTTTAAGTTGCACAATTTTAAGCCATTATTCTTGATTTCAAAATCAATCTTTAACTCTTTTTCGGTAAATCATTGTTTTTCGATTGTCTGTCGCTACCTCCATTTCCCAAAAAGATTTTAGGGATATAATAATTAATGAAAATCATGCATTTTCTTATCCTAAGAATACATTTTCAAACACCAAACATTACTCCGGTGCTGTTGCAGGGGGTGAAGATTCCTTTAAATCATTTGTACAGGGATGTCCATTATGACTGAAATCCTAATTTGCATTCCTAGCTTACTTTTTTCCACAAGTTATAAACTTTCATTATTTCAACTTCCTTATTTATTTATTTATTTAACTATTTATTTAACTATTTTTTCTTCCTATTTTCACCTGTACCCATTTCAATGCTTTTGCAGCATTTTTCTGTTGTAAAACAGTATTTTTATAAACGTTACAAACTCTATCCCATGCCAGTCTAATTGACCAAAAAACAAATAAATAAAGTGCAGTGATTTATAGTAAAATGCACAGGCATACATTCACAAGCTTCAGCACTTTTACAAGAATCTGACCAACCAAAAAACATGCCATATATATAACATATAGGCCCCCCCCCCTCCAAAAAAAAAAAAAAAGATTGTTTGCTTGTCCTCCACCGACCGACCCTAATCTGGAAAATCAGGGAAGAAAGTTGTTTTTTTGTTTTACTGTACAGATGAATACCGACCCTAATTTTGGACATTCCAGAAAAAGTTTTTTTCTTTAAACATTTTTGACATCCTGAAAAGTTTTTCATACAGTTTCTACACACTTCTAAACTGTTTTAAAAACATGAATGAAGTGGTTTACAGTAGAAAAATATCCCAACTATTTGGGCTATGTATTAAACTAATTAAACTTAAAGGCACAGTCATGTTTTGGCTGCGACCTTTATAAAAATATTACCCCAAAAAAAAATCCCACCCGATTGACCCAATTCTGAAAAACGTGTGGAGGACAAGCAAACAATCTTTTTTTTTGTCTTAGCAACAATCAGGGACTTGCAACAAAGGGGACTTTAATTATTTCACAAGAAAAAGACTGAACCAGGTTTGAACTACTAGCATCGCTAAACTAATTTGACTGCTCATTTAACTGATAAAATGAACAAAAGAAATACATAATGCTTATTTGAAACACCATTTCCACATTATGTTGCTACAAGAAATAAAACATGTCATAACTATACCAAAGGTTTTCCTAAAAATTATATAAAAATGCCCATGAAACAATACTATTTCAGATAAGGAAATTAAAAAGAAAGTACAACTATAATAAAATAATATAATAATCAACTAAAAGGGGGACCAACACACTAATCCGGGATGAAGGAAATTACTTCCTGCCACACATCTATGACCAGCTCCTAAAACCCGAAACAGCGCCACCAACGTCAAGCTCCAAAAGGAAGCAGACAAGGATGACTGGGAGAATTGGTCAGTCGATTTGAGAAAGTGGTACGATGTAGCAGGAAACATCATTGTAGGCATGTTTAACATAATTTTACCCAATATTCAATTGGATTTGTTCGCATGAAATTTTACAAATTTTCATGAATTATGTTATCCTGGTTACAGGAAGAACAAGCACCGTGATATCATATCCAATTTTCTTTCCTGATTTGGGCCATTTTAGTTGAAATCCTTATTCCATACACATAGACATGATGTTAATCTCCCACACACAGGGTGTAGATTTCATATGGAGTCATCCAGGCTAGTAATACCATTTGAAATTAACACTCACTGTATGGAAGATTGTGGTTATATCTTCCATAGGGGGATTATAACAGGAATAGCCCATCACCATTTGTTTCATTGTATATGTGACCATCCACCACAACTGAGCCCGGATGTTGCCAGTGCCACTATTGAGATATGCTCCACTGAACTTAACAATAAACAATAGGAAACAAAGGATTTATTGACTGTTTTATTGACTTTTCACTACTTAAATGTCAAGTATTATAGACATGATATAGAGGCCCTGCATGAAATTATCGATTGGCTCCAAACAAAGGATTTGAACCGGTGTCCTTCACCATAGTTATGACGGAGTGCAGTCCATTCAATCAAATGTTGTCATCAACCTATTTGATCGTAGTGCAGGGTTATGTGTGTGAGACAAACTGTCACGGTAGATTGCAATCATGCTTTTGTTGAATGCACTTGAGAAGTCCGCCATATTTACGGGATGATACGTCACATGCAAGGCCTCTATACATCATTTGAAAGCTAATTTCAAGCAGAATATTTTGGTTGAATATCTCAAAAATGATGATTGGCGACTTCAGGGCTCAGTTGTGCTGGATGGTCACATATCTTGCATTGTTTATACATTGTAATTATGGTAATTCATACAAATATTATAATTATTAAAAATAAAGCATGACTGAGTATGCCTCTACCCTCTTAGGTCGAATAATACATTGACTCTTAAATGAATACGAAAAATATGAAAACTCAATAAAATTACCTTTTGAGTGCAGAAAAATTTACTTAATTGTTTCTTGTAGGGCAAAAGAAAGTGTCTCTCTCAAACATGTGCTATGCTTTGTTTGAGTATAAAGCTAGCTATGTGAAACCCTGGGTTTTCTTTTCTTTCTTTTTTTAGAAAGATTTAAAAAAACAGGCTCACCGCACAGGGCTACATGCTAGAATGCCTTTCACACACTTGGATCAAAAAGAAAAATGTTTGGTTGCCCACTGCTGCCAACTGAAAAAAATAGAAATCTTGAGTCATTTTTTTTCCAATCACTTTTTTAAAAGAAACCTTAAATTTTGACAGTATCAAGGACTTTATAGACGAATCCAATTTCACACATTCCTACTCCTCAATGGCAGCCATAGCCGCGACGGGGACCCAGCTATCTCGCCTAAAATGTGAAATGATGTGGCCTTGAAGAGTATTTTAAACTGCATTCTATCACCCGTGTTACACGTAGACAAAAGAATGATGACAGTTTACAATACAAAAGAATCTAACATAGAATTTTAAGCGGGTTTAATCCACCCACTTGGGCACTCACAACACTTGTTTGGTGCATGCGGGGAACCAAATATGGCCGACCAAATCCCGACCATGACTTGGCTTGTTGGATTCGTCTATACATTTGGTATTCACTCACTTTATTTATTAAAATGAATATTTGATTAAAAACAAGAAGTATTTTTACCATCATATGCTCAAGCATTTGTCAATACTAGCCTTTTCAAAATGGGGAAAAAATGGAGGAAAAAAACCGACCTCCAAATTTTTGTCTTGGAAGGGCAACCAAACAATTTTATTGGGCCTTACGGGTGAAGCTTTGGGAGACAACCTTTTTTTGCACTAAAAGAATGAAATGTTGAACAAAGCAATACAAGCTAAAAGACGAGGTTCTTAAAAAAAACATAACCTATTTGGCACTATCATAAATGGTTTTCATTAATTTAAAAAAACAAATGATGAAAGAACTGTTCTCTGTTGTGGCCATGTCTTAAAAGTAAATACAATCAGAAATAATGACATTGCAATCATTTATTCATAACATTATGAATATAAAAACAATTATGCGATGCATGTGATCCAATCATATGTTATCGTTTGTAAACACATGGATGCAAATTACAGGTCATTAATATGATCACAATTGTCCGAAGTGCGTAATTGTTCCAATCTTGCACATGAAAATCCTGCACATCTTTTTGTAGCGCACAAACAAGCATGCGTAATCACTGCGAGTAAGCCCTGTACTTACATATCGCCTATATTGCACATTAAAACAGTGAACAGACGATACACATTTGATAGTGTTATATTTATTCGCTGCCGTAGTGCACGTTAATAACCATTGGTTACTGCTCCAAGCCTGGACTCATGCATCTGTTCCGAATTTTGATATGCCATAGGCTTTGTGTTGTGATCATTTCGATCAGTGGTTCGTAACAAAGAAAGCGTGATCCAGTTGACATAGCAACGGTTATATTCTAACGTGCACTACGACAACGAATTAAGCAAATTTAAAAATGGCAGTAATATAATAATTGACAATAACAAGTTTGCACCATCTGTTTTACGGTCATAGCGTAAAATCACTTTTTTAGGTTAGGACAGGTGGTTCTTAACCTCCTCATTCAATGTATGTGTTTAATTGTTATGCTGTTATACTTTATATTTGAATGAAATAAAGATGAATGAATGAATCATCAGGGTTTGTTTTGGGCCTCGGTATTTTACCTTGGCCCAAAAACAAACCCCTGTGCATTCACACAATGACCTAAAAACAGATAGCACACAATTACTGTCTAAATATTTAACAAGGTCTCGGAACTTTTTTTTGAAAACTTGAAATGCTTTGGAATGCTGAATGTATGTACCATAACCACTTGGTTTAAGCCCACCAACATCGATGGCAGATTTCACTTCAAGAATAGGGTGGGCTTATAACTGAGGAGGGGCTATTTAACGAGGTCTCGGAACTTTTTTTGAAAACTTGAAATGCTTTGGAATGCTGAATGTATGTACCATAACCACTTGGTATAAGCCCACCAACATCGATGGCAGATTTTACTTCAAAAATAGGGTGGGCTTATAACTGAGTAGGGGCTAGTACTTGAATTTTAAAATAAGAACAATCATCCCCATTTGTATATGCCCAATGTACCAGTAATTTCTAATGGAATGTGACAGAAGTATCATTGCCCAAGTCTATCAAGATCTAAGTGTGTTTATGCATGGAACAACCAATAAACATGTATTTGGGTGATTTTGATTGATTTGGGTGGGGAAATGCTGCGGCCATATCATGCTCAATTTGAGGTTACTGACCAAAGTGATGATCCTACGATTTATTCTGTATTGTATTGGTGGGTCATTTGTATTCAGTCTATCATAGCCTGAGTTCACAACAATATATGTGCTCTTCCAGTTAATCGATACACCCCCTATGGAAGACATGACCTTAATCTCACACACAGGGGTATAGATTTCAAATGGAGTCACTCATTCAGGCAATCCCATTTGAAATCCACACTCCCTGTTTGGAAGATCAAGGTCATATTATGTTTTCATGGGGTGTATGGATTTCAACTGGAATAGCCGAGCAATCTCAAATCAGTAACAAATTTGTCAACATTTTCTGAGAAATTTGGAAAATGTATTTCTTTCCTCAACCTTTTTGTTTTATAAATTTGTAACACATCAGACCCTGAAAATGCCAACTTTCACAGCCAATTATTTATGTACACACTTCTGCACTATAAAGCCTATTACACGCTCCCCACACACCACACCCACACACCCCAACACTTGGTAAACCTTGGAAGCATGGTCACCTTTTAGTGACATATATTTACTCACCATAAATGTACATATTACATTTACTGTCATTCAATGTACAATAGATTTGAAAAAATATAATTTCTTTCCTACTTCTGATGAATAAGGTGTTGCAAGTAATTTGTGCAAAAATGTAATTTGGTGTAAAATGCAAACCACATTTGTACAAATATATAATTATACCACCGTAATGGCAAACTGTTGCCATATGCCATGAACTTAGTCCCTATGGATAGGGCTGAATACACCATCAATAGGCTGTTCCACTTGAAATCCATACACCCTCTATGGAAGACATTACCTTTATCTCTCACACAGAGGGGGTAGACTTCAAATGAAGTAACCCATTCAGGTAATCCCATTTGTAATTCACACTCCCTGTGTGGGAGATTAAGGTCATGGCTTCCATCCAGGGTGTATATAGATTTCAACTGGAACAGCTTTGAGGCATCCAATACTTTTGCACTTTTTAATGGCCTAATAACGAACCCAAAACCAGACTTATATACATAGCACAATTAAATGGAAGATGCTAACCACAGTAGCCCAATACAAGCCATAAAACCTTTGGCATCATTAAGGAATGCAGCTCAGTGGTTGCAGTACCCTTATCAGACTGTATCTAGAATAACTATCGCAGCCATGATCATGATGAGGTTTAGTGCTAGTGAACCATGGACAATCAGCAGTTAAGTTCTTTATTCAAGAGAATTTCAAGCTGTCTGTCTCAAACATGCAATATCGCAAATATGCAAGCACCGTCTGGTGTATAATAACCCATGGATTTAAATAGGCATCGTCATCACACACACCCTCAGACGCCTTCCTGGTTGAGCAAACTTGGTCTGTATGTATGAACTCTTGTTACAGAGTACCGGATCGAGTTTGGCTTGAATCATGGGTCAAATCATCGAGAAAGTCACCCCATTTTTCCCCCAAATGTCTTTTAACCATTCACTTCCATGTGTCAGATAATGGTCAAGTCATGGGAAAAATCTTCAAAAGTCACCCAATTGGGCTACTAAATAATCACAGGTTTGGCAACACTGGATTCAGTTACTAGAGTTGGATGAATATCTCTGCCGTGCACCGTTTGGTCTTGGTGGTACAAAGTCTCTGTACATGTCACTGAATAGTTCACTCTGTGTAATTTCGGTAGCGTCTGGTCTCTTTTCAGGCGATGCGGAGAGTAGCCACTTGGCAAACTGTGCCTGTAAACAAGAGATAAGAAATGTGGGCAAATTAAATTATTAGTGTTGCATGTCTTTGGCTTTTTTTAGTAGTGCACTACTCTATTTAAATCACATGTTTTGTTTACAAAAATCATTGATTTAAATCAACTTTTTTTATTTTTGATAAATGCTAGTTAATATCTTCCTTAAATTGACTGTTTTACTTCATTCCTAATTTTTCTACAACTTTTGAATACAATTACAATACATCTATGATGATATTTCATCTATTGCTAAAAATTAATCTTGAAAGTGAAGAATTCAACAGGTTTTCCCCCATGATGATTTTACCAAGTTATTTCTTTGAAATTTTCACATGTAAAAACACATTTTGATTTTTTGTAAATATATATTATTGTGCATATCATATCTAGCATTCCACAGGTCTCTCTAAATTGACTTTATCAAGAGACAACATAAAAAATCTCTGGTGGTGATGACCCCCTAACCCTAACCCGCCAGGGGCTTTAAGGTTACACGAAGAAACGTATAAAAGACGTATAAAAGACGTATAAAGTTGTTCTCTAAAACAGAGTTTTCACAGTAATCAAATATCGCAGCAAGTGAAATGTTGGTGCATTGGATGTAGCTTAACATTTTTCTTGTGGATTTATGCAAATTTTTAGAATAACTTTGAAAATCCTTCGTTTAAAGCCGTTTTACGCACCATGTTCACAAGATCAAAAACGTGTTCCATGACGTTTTTTTCAAATGTGCGCCCCGTATAAAACCACGCCAAGTGATTGTTTTCCTCTTTTTTGTATTGTACTACGTACAAATCGATTAAAGAAATAATGTTGCCATGGGGAAGAACCAAATACAGTACCGATTAAATTTTAAAAGCCTGTTTTTGGGGAACATTTTCGAGAATCTTGCCCGAGAAAAAACTGTTTTGTGAAATTATCGATATCTTGATTACGGGACGTTAATTTAGACATCTGAATACCTACATTATTTCTCAACATTCTGCCAATTGCTATCCCATTTGATTTTCACTCCACATTTAAGCTAGTATTGAAAAAAACAAAGAAATTCCTCCATCAGTTCGTTCAAAATTTCAGCGCCGACATGCGTGTTTATTCTAAGAGCCATTGTGCGGACGCGATTGTAATCAAGTAATTGCATCCAATTATAGTTATATATCCGCTTCGAAAATCATTAATTGCGTAAGCTGATGTGTGGCCGAGTGGATAGAGCATTGGACTGGGAATCTGTTAAGAACTATTTTTGTGGGTTCGAGTCCCCGTGTGGCTGAATTTTCTTTTTATTCTGTTTTTCTCATTTTTACTTCTTTCTTTCCTCTTTTCTTTCTCCTTTTCTTTTTTCATTTTCATAAATATAAACCGTGCCTATATATCACTTGCCTCATTGCGTCATCACACCACATGGGATACCTGTACGAATAGCGCATATATCAAGTAGTATTTTGTAGTACTCAGGCATGTTAGGGTTAACTGAGCCTATATTGAGTTTCGATAGTGGTCACCTAACCCTAACCCGCCAGGGGCTTTTTGGCAACGCGAAGGGAAAGAAGGCAGGAATAAAGAGATAAAAAAAAAGAAAGAAGTTGTTTGCTCGGGTGGGATTCAACCCGAGACCCCTTGCATGCCAACCACTGGCTCGGCGACACTTTGCCACAGGTCTTGGGCTTCGCTGGCCAGCGAAACCGTGGCTATATATCACTTAGGGCAATTGCGTCATTACACCATGTGAGATGCACGCACGAACAGCCCATATATCAAGTAGTATTTTATAGTACTCAGGCATGTTAGGGTTAACTGAGCCTATATTGAGTTTCGATAGTGGTCACCTAACCCTAACCCGCCAGGGACTTTTTGGCAACGGGAAGGGAAAGAAGGCAGGAATAATGAGATAAAAAAAAAAAAAGTTGTTTGCTCGGGTGGGATTCGAACCCGAGACCCTCAAGATTACAACCACTGGCTCGGCGACACTTTGCCACAGGTCTTGGGCTTCGCTGGCCAGCGAAACCGTGCCTATATATCACTTGCGTCGTCACACCACGTGGGATGCATGCACGAACAGCGCACATATCAAGTAGTATTTTGCAGTACCAAGGCGTGTTAGGGTTAAGACTGCAAATAATTACCTCAGTTGGTAGCTCTTTTGTGAACCTTAATGGAAATCGAATCTGTCTGGCTGTTGTCAAGATCTAAAATAAATAACATAAATTTAAACATGAGATCATAATTGGCAAGTTGTAAGGTATATTTTAAGAATAAAACCTATATTATGTGACATGATCAAGGGGAATGAGTCACATGTCGGCCCTGCTGGTCGAAAATAAGTTTTGCATATGTTTCTAAAGCACACATTTAGAGCTTTCAGAAACTGAAAACCTCATGTTGATATGATTTTTTGTTGCGAAGTTACGTCAATTTATCAATTAGGGTACTGAAAACAAAATAGAACAAAAGAATTTTAACACTTTCTTTGCCAATATCTCAAAATCAATATTAGTGACATCTGACTCATTTCCCTTGATCGCGTCACATATAACAGGCAGGTGTCAACGACCTTTTTATTAAATCAACTGAAGAAAATTACCACGCCTGTGATCCACTGGAAAGGTTGCTGCATACCACTTTTGGCACAGGTACCAGGGATTGCAGACCCCTGTATAACATATTTAGTTTCAATGTTTAATTTGTAGAACAGTATTGATTCACAGCTACTGTCTTTGTTGCTAACCAGCAAAGGAGCAAAATTCATCAAATTCATGTGTCTTAAATGACTGAAGAAACCTCCCTGTACCAAGTGGCTGCTTTGCCATGTTCAAAAACAATATTCTGTGAACACTACTACTCGTAAAAATATATCTTAAAAAATCTGACAAACAAAAGTCTTTTTTTTAAATAGTATTTTCATATTTCAATTTTCATATGTTGGGTATAAAATGTGCAAAATCGTAGCTATCCCTGGTCATCTGTCTAGCACCTGAGGGGCCTGTGGCTCAAAACTGGATCAGAGAAAACAGTTTTTTCTTATTTTCTACCTTTCCTTCCCCTTCACCAAAAAACACCTGGGTGTTAGGGTTAAATACTTACTTTAATGCGTTCCATTTGAGTTGAGAAGGGATGCAGCAATTCAAAGAATATGAGACCCAATGAAAAGATGTCAACCTTGTAGTCATAGCTTCCTCCACTCAACTGAAATGTTAAAAAATTTATAAAAATATATTTAATAATTTGAAACTTAAAAAAAATACTAACATTTTCATTTCAAATGAGACACAGTGATACATACTCGTTTGCAGGTAGGTCCGCAGTTTAATAGCGAAAAGTCTTGTGTGTGTCCTCTTTTGCAGTTAAACATGCACACATATTAGGAAAACAACCTCAACAACTACGCACACACTGCTTACATGTACATACACACACCACCCTGAAAACCATCACATTTCAACATCCATTGATACTGGGCTATTCCAGTTGGAATCCATACACCCCTATGGAAGACATGATCTTCCACACAGGGAGTGTGAATTTTAAATGGAGTTACTTGAATGGGCGACTCCATTTGAAATCTACACCCCGTGTCTGGGAGATTAAGGTCATGTCTTCCACAGGGGGTGTACAGATTATAACCGGAATAGCCCAATGCACATCAAAATGAACTCGCAGGGCCTGTCTTTTGGAATTTTCAGGAGAGCATTAAATAGCTCTTCTGGAGTCTTCAAGGAGAGCTGTTTAGTGCATTTACAATAGAATGTAAGGAGAGAATGGTCAACTAAGGAGAGCTAAAATCACTCTCTTATATAAGATTTAAGGAGAGCAGTAGGGGCGATTGCTCTCGCTCTCCTCAAAAGGCAGTCCCTGAGACTACTCCCAACTTACTTGTTCTGGGCTCATGTACAGCTGAGTTCCCACCTGTCCAGTATGTCGTCTGTCTATTGGACTTCTAATGCCTCCATCACTGGATGCGTCCGAGTCTGGATCAGTGTCGGTATCAATAGCTGTGACCAGACCAAAGTCTCCAATCTTGATGGTCCCATTCAAGGAGAAGAAGATATTGGAAGGCTATATACAAATGTAAGAAAACAACAAGAATGTATAAAATATTATCTTCTGATAGCAGGACAAAATATTTATAATAATATGAAATGTTTGTTATAATAAATTGGACAGACTTGAATTTTTGGTAAGATGTTAGTTTTATGATGTTAATGGTTTTTTTTAATTGGCCCAAAAACTTGTATATTTCTTCACACTTTTATTGCATGCCTTTAAAGTGCTTTCTGCTTATTCATTTTTGCTATAGTTTAGGTTTTTAATGGTCAATTTAAATATCGGGCTCTATTACTGACATAAAATATTCTGAATTCATCAGGCTTGCTAGCTCATAAACATGCCTTGGCCTCATGGAATCTGAATCCATTTTGAAACCTCTCCAGTTCTGGCTAGTAGAATTTCACAGTTTGCGAAATTTAATTCTCAGCAAAAGATATGGCAAAAATTAATTCATAGAAATGTACTGCCTTGTACACCAATCCATTTTCAAGAATCCATACATTTCCATATATTCAGGTCAAAATTCTAGCCCAGTCTCTTGGGGGTTGCACAGGTATTCTGAAGAGGCGTTATTCTGAATTGAGAAAAACAGGTTTATTCCAAAAGGACGTTATTCCGACAATTTTGGGTTGTGGTATGGGTATGGTATGGGTATGGTATGGGTTCGGGGTTAGTGTTAGAGTTATGCTTAAGATTTTGCACAAATTCGGAATAACGCCCCAATTGCTGAATTCAGAATAATTAATGCCCCTTCGGATTAACCCTTTGCGGAATAAACAGTAGGAACCTTCCCCTATAGTGAAAAATAACCTACCTTCAAATCCCTGTGTATCATGCCACATCCATGTACATAATGCACTGCCTCCAGAATTTGATCAAATATATGCAACAACCTTGTCCTGTCTCTACTCAGTGTATTACTACTCAACCAATCCTTAAGAGTCTCTTTTTGACACAGCTGCATTTGTATATATAAATACACTCTTGGTATCGTCGTATGAAAGGTGAACATCTTCTCTGATGTGTTCTGTTCATGGCCGCCATTCCGGTGCAAACCGGATTGGACTAGTTCTGGCCGGTGCAAACCAGCTGATTGTCTTTTAGACGTATCGTCTGTTTTAGCTGAATCTGTTTGTGTTGGACTGGATGATAGCGAATGATCCAATGATTGGTCCTCTTTGTCCGCGCAACCGGAATCTTCGAAAACGATTTGGACAGAGTCTGTGTCTTCTAGTGGACTATACTGTTGAAATGGAATGGGTGCAATCTCTGAATGTGCGCTACCGCTTGTACTACTTATAGACGCCATAGCACGTGGGGTGGATGTCTCCAAATAGTCCCCTAACTGAGAAAACACTGCTGTTGAATTCAGCTCTGAGTCACTGTCAGACGCATTAGACTCCTCCACTGCTTGGAATTCTATACTGAAAGACCCGCTTTCATCTTTGTCTACACCTTTGGAGTCTAAACCACTAGGAAATCCTGTGCTGGAGTCTAACATATCCCATGTATTTGGATAGATAATATTATCTACAATGCTTGCAACTTTTTTTATCGGATTCTGAATTTCATCAGCACTCTCAGTAGTTTCTACTATCGGGTCTATAAAGCTCCCTGAGTGATGACTATTGGTATGGGTACGTTTTGCGAATTGTTTCGTATCTCGCACAAGATGGCTGTCCTTATTGAAGGTACAGGGTGTGGCGGATGTTGCGTTTGATGTTACAGTGTCGCTCAGCCCATCACTGTCAATAACAAGACAACATTAAAAGTTAAAGCCATAATTTATTTATTTATTTATTTATTTATTACACTTTATCACTGGACCAGAATTGCAAAAAAATATATAATAATATTGCACATAAGTTACATCAAAAATGTACGATCTTATAATATGAAATTGGTTAATTTTTTCCGAACCTGATTTTTTTGCATATTTGTAATGTTTACACATGCCCCAACTTGCACCTAAATGGAATCGGCCAAATTTGTTGTCTTTGTAGGTCAACAGAGCAAAGTTCGACATATTATCATAATTTAAAAATTATGATAATATGTCCTCCCATAGAACTGCATGTTAAATGGCCAAAATAACGAGTGCGATTTCTTTCACTTCACCTTGTTATTTCAACTTACAATGGACAGCAACCGTTCTCGGCATTTATTACTAATATTATTTTAACATTTTGAATAAAAAATAACAAAATTAAAATTTAACGGAAATCGTACATTAAGACTTTAATGCTCTGAGTGCTAGCCATAGGCTTCAACATAAAAAGTCAGAAGTTTTGAGATATTTTCTCAAAATATCAAGAGCTATCCCAAGAACTGCTAAACCAATACTAGGCTTGAATTGTTTGTACTCATTTTAAAGCATTTTTCATGCTGATTCCAAATATGGTCACAAAAATGTACAATTCTGACAATTTTAAATTAAAAAAAAAACATTTTAAACTTGTCGTCTGCAGTCGACACCAGTGTGGAGAGAGTTAACATTAATTGGTGAGATGGACAAGTAGAGTGTCCTTTAAAGTGGCTTGCATGGTCAGACCGTCTAAAAAATTTCAAACCATGAAAATTCTTAATCGCAACAATATAGGCATATTTATATCAATATTACAAATGGGGAATTGTTGTTTGGGTTTCAAATGAATAGAACATAATTATAAACCTACCCATGGTCTAAGATATGTTTGTCATTTAGCTCTTGCCATCCTATTGGTGGTTCTTCCAACCACGAGTTGAAATACCTAACAATTCCTGAGTGGTCCAATCGAGCAAGCGCCCTCGCTTCTCGCAACACTTTCTCTCTAGCTTCCTCTCTGAAAGAAATATGAATATGATTAGAGGTTAATTCAATAAAGTAGGTGATGGGGCTAATACTTCAATTGGTTTGATTTCTCTTCCTCTAGATTGGATATATCGACTGCTCATTGCCGGAAGTGGGCAAGTGCATGCAGTAGCTGCCATGTGTAGATGAGTACAATATACTCAGTTGAGTAAATTGCCAAATGTTCAGAGGGCAGCTATTGCACTTACCCACTTCTGACACTGAGTAGTCGATATAATGAAATGTCCCTGGTTCAAATCCAACTCAAGCGCACAAATAATAATTGCAACACAATTACTGCATTTGACCAAATTAGCACCCCTACCCTAATAAACTCTCCCTATGGACATTTTCAACTAACCACTCCTTTAAGCGCTGTTTTCAACCTGTACAAATAAAGTAAGTATGTCAAAGGTCCTAAGAGAAGCACTATAAAACATTTAAACATTTTCTGTAAAATGTTTTGTGTTTGCTGGGATCTAACCCTTTCAGATACAACATACTTTTAATTAATTAAGTGTGTAAAGTCCTAATTCTGTCTTTCACTACATTGTTTTAGTAAACAACTCCTGAAAGTGACCGACTCAACCAGTCACTTCCAAAATTTGTCCTCAAACAAATTTCATATACTTGCCAAGAAAATATTGCATAAAAAATAACATGTTATAGTACATGTACATGTATGTAATAATGTTATTTAAACTATTTTACCTGTTTGGTAGTGTGATGCGTTTGACGGCGTAACTATTTTCATCCACCTTATTTTTCGCTTGGAAGACAATCCCAAACCCTCCTTTACCGAGGCACTCTTGATGTTCAAAATCTGTCAAGTATCTGCAACACAAAATGGAAGAAATTTGTTTTAATTACAAGCAACATATTTCAACATAATTATTTCTCTAAAATGGTTGAACTGTTTTTTCACAGAACACCAATAAGCGCATCTTTTCAGCTCTTATGTTTATCTTTCTAATTGTGACACAATCTGGTCCATGGGGGCCAAAGGCAGCAAATTTGAAATTGAGATAAAGACCAAAATATGGAATTAAAAAACAAACAAAAATAATGTTTGTATAATAATTATAGTAACCCAAAAATGCCTCCTTTGGCCCCCATGGAGCAGATCACGTCACAAATATATAAATTTATATTCTCATACCAGACTCGATTTGTTTGCGCTCAGATGCACATTCAGATGAATTGTAAGGAAACTGTTTTAAGCTCTCAATATTTTGCAAATTTGAATAAAAAGAAACATAAAAAACATATTTTCTGAGTATTTCTTTCTCAGGACAACAAATCGAAGTTATGCAATGCCCCAAGACAACTTTACAAATTCCCACTGACTTTTAACAAGACTCACCTTGATTTGAATGACGAGGGCGCTCTTTCCACCTGCTTTATAGTCGCCGGCATTTCTTCAGCTGCGACACCAGCGACCTCGTCAACGTCACCGGTATTTGTTTCACTACTCATACTCTCTCCTCGCTCAGGTTTGGTGGATTTCTTGACAAAATGCCAGAATAGCTGCATGCTTATGGCAATAAACATACTAATGCTGAGGATTTCTTTCCTGGTGGAGGAGGAAAAAAGAATTAACACAGGTATAGCGGGATACAATTACAAGAGGTATAAATATTTGGTGATTTTAACTGTTCTTAACAGTTGCAATTTCAAACTGATACACTTGAAAATACTTCTTTATGCACAAATTTTTTTTTTTTAAAACCACTTTTTTTAAACAGTTATATTTGTCTAAAATTGAAATATCGCTTTTTGTCCCTGAACTTTTCAATTGGTTTATTATGTAATTTTAAAATTCATGAGAAAAATCAATTGGATCTGTAGTGGTCAGGTTTGTTTGATCAGGGATGCATTTCTCATCTCTCATTCATGTATTTCCAATTAAATAAACCATGCATTCTACAAGCACTTGGGATAGTCTTCAGGGGCCCATTGCGGGTAAGCAAGTTTGAAGACCCCATAACAATTTCAACCGTGTGCATTTTTTGATTTGCAACTTTTGAAAATGCACCAACTTTCATATATTGGTATCAATCTTTGTCATATTAGAGTGTTTGGTAGTAAATTTGGTATCAAATTGGAGCTAACAAGATTCTGCACACGACTTTATCAATCAAATTGTCCTAACAAGATCAGATTTTGGTGTAGGACGGGTTACATAAGTGCAAAATGTCTTTATTTGAGGTGTTTATAAACCTATTGTTAGTCCGAAGCACCAATCTCTTCCGTAGAATTTATGTACATTATTTAGTGTTTTGGAGTGGACTTTTGATGCATCATAAATATTGGTGAAATATACCAAAGTCAGGGATGTACCCACTCATAGGCCCATACCTAAATACATGGTGACAGCTTGGCTGGAGAATACCTCAGCTTTCCCCGGCCTCTGCTTTTTCCACCCTCAGTGAGTACTTTTAAGTGATAAAATATGTAAGATAATATGCCAATTTTTTTCCAAAAAATTTGAATGAAATTCAGTAACAGTGATTTGGCCGCGTAAACACACATCTTACATATTTATATGAGCAAAATATGGAAATGCTGCAAAAAGCTGTGCATATGCTTAACTGGCAAGAAACTCAAATTTTAATGCTTGGTCAATTTTTGAAAATAATGGACAAAAAATGTGCGTTTTTAGTAGGTGTTTTTCATAAGTGAAAAAGACTTATACAAAGACTAATATCAAGTTACACATTCTAATTGTCCCTCAAATTGCAAAAATATTAAAATTTGACTTACATTGTAATAAGTTAGAACTAACTAACGGATTAGGATTTAGCTATGTTGCATTTGGCAAAATAAAATAAAAAAATTAATTCCCAAAAATTAGCACTGTAATTTTCTGGAATAGGGTGTACATACCACCAATTCCAGATGGACATTGTCAGCAGGTCCAGATATACTAGATCATCTCCACTCTTGTTACCATCAACACCAATTGTCTTCTTAGTCCTTGCATTCCTCATGACATCTTCCCACTCTTTAGGTGTTTGATCTAGGTATAAGTATTGCGGATAGTATCCAGTGTCTGGAAACAATCAAACAATTCATTATGCTAGGATCCACAACATGCTCATCTATCAGGACAAAGTTATTTAACCCCAATACATTTGTATATTCATTGAATGACCTCTGTAAATTTGGGTACAAAAACTCATACCCTGCAACTTGAGGTCAAATTTTGCACTATGATTGTTTAATTGAGGTTATTGAACTATGTAATTGGAATGAGGCCATTGAGACAACTTTCATCACATCACCCATACAGTTCACTCATCACTTTATGTAAAAGTGGTCATTTTATGTGTGTGAAATTATAGGCGCTTTACCGATTTTTAACTACTTTGCTTGTTTTTTTCTGATTTTCTGACATAAACTCATTGCCAACTTGTAGATCTAAGTGTATACCACAAAAATGAATGGGCAATGTGGTCTTTTATGTATATTCTTATTCAACAAAGTTGCCAGAGCAATATCTCGCTGAGAAATAACATGACACTGGATGAAAAATAAATAACGCCCTCAATCTTAGGTTTAGGCCCTTGTTGTGTGTGACAACTGGGGACACACAAGGAAACACAACAAATGGTTTGTGCCTTTTACCAACTAACTGGGGACTAAAATGGCAGAATTATGAGATTACTTTTTATTTCACTCGGCCACTTTTCCGACAACCAGGGGTCATTAATACTGTTCCCATTATATGTGTCCCTGGTTTTGCCATTTTGTATGTAGTTTAAGCAGCTCCAACAAGGGACTTGTTTTGTAAAACTGGGGATGTCCCTGGCTTGTCTGATGTCCCATATTGGTGTGAAAAAGACACCAAAATTAACTGTTGTTGCTAATGCATGCCTTCACTGACTCACTCAACCCCTCACTAACAATTGACCTTTTTGGAAAATCAAGTAATTCTTTGCGGTTAGACCTGAGATGTCGTCATGCGGATGCATACATTGTTACTGCGCACTTCACAGCTTTCAAATACACAATAACGATGTTTCCTAAATGATGTGCACATCAGCGTGATGTCAAATGATGATATCTCGGGTCTGAACCACAAAGAATTATGGATTTACCGAAAAGGTCAATCACATTCACTTCATACTCACCAACCCCAACTCAAATTGTTCATGTGCTATACACATGCACACCTAATGAACATCACATGTTTATCATGTGCTCATCACATGTTTATCACATGATCATTATTTACTTAGAATACTCACCAAATGGATATTGGTTATATAACGCCATCGCCCCTGACCCTAGGTCTTCTTCGTCCGAGTCTCCTCTATCATGAGCTATCATAATTGGCGTCCTCGATGGCGTCGAGTAATATGGCCGCCACTTTACTTTGGGTATTACCAGAGCATGGTCATCACCTTGTGAATTAGCAGTCTCAAGCATTGCATTGTAATCTAAGGCATCCCGTACTACTTTGGTTGTTTGTACGTATAACTGGTTCTGATACATATCTGAAATCAAAGAGCAGACAGGGCTATATTAAGTCGGGAAGATATGCGGAAAAGGCAGTTTTGCTAAAAAGAGAAAAAAATGTACTGGAAAAAGCAAAATCAATAAAATAAAATAACCCACCTCTTTCCAGGTCTACTCACCTAAATACATCACTGGTTCAGGTAGGGAAGGTGATCCTGGAGGTTGGGTAGAGGTTAACGCTGGAAGACTACTAGCAAATATATCCATCTGTTCAACAATCCCACCTCTAATGATCCATGCATTTGCTATTGCACATGAAAACTGCAACAAGTATGTCAAAGAGATGTTTAATCAAAACAAAACAAAATAACACCGACTTGACAGGTCGCCCAAAATGCATTATTTTTGGTAATATGCAGACGAATGGCCAAATTAATAGAAAAATACCTGTGATAAATTTATCTGTACAAATTGTCGCACTCCGAGTGACATATGGTATATTGCAACCCTGCTGTGGATTTATGAACAATTTGTCGACATAAATTAAGATTGCGGAGAAATTATTAGAAAAAAAGGGTTTATTTTGCCTAGGCCTGTCCTCCATGCTAGGCAGGGTCTTAGGCAGGATCAGAAGGTTTGGGTGTGTAAATTTAAAAACTGGGTGTGTAAATTTAAAATTTATGTACAAAGTGGGCAAAAACTGGGTGTGTATTTACAAATTTGGGTGTGTAAAACACTCCCTACACGGTTGGCTGCCTAAGCCCTTGATGCTAGGTATGATCATCAAATTTCCAAGTAGCCTTTTTAGTACTTTTTTGGTCCTGGTGCAAGTAGGATATTTCACATTGAAATTGTTTTGTTTAGAAAGGTGATTATTTAACTTGAAAAATGAAGGGTCAACCATATCTGTTGGAAAAAAATTAGCAAAGTTATGGACAAATGTATTTTTCCGAATTCTGTGACCATCATTGATGGTACCTTACAATGAATTACTGTACAAAAAAGCAAGTACCCATTATATGCAACATTTTTCAGCACAGCAATCAATTTTACAGAAAAGAGATTTTATTTGAAAAATCTTACTATCACTGTATGATAACTTCTGTATCAAGGTGTACCAATTGACAATTTTTGACTTTCAACCTGAAGTTTCTGGTGTCCAAATTTCAAATTTCCTACACAGTTATTAAGCTATTTCCGTGGTCACAAGTTGGGAGTTGAAGGAGGGCCTCTATTATCTATACGCATCTGGGGCACATGATACGTGATTATAGCCTTCCTTGTGTGTAGCCTTCTTCACTCTGTCACGAAGGCTACAGCATCAATGTATTGAAAAATGCAGGGTCCATCGATCATGTCAGTAAATGAATATTTTGTTTTGGGACTGATTATTCGGATTACCACCCGGCATGCAAGTATTCCTGCATTAAATACATCAGAATTATTACCATTGCAAGATGGCTTAAATAAAGCTAGTTCACCACATAAACTTGTATGGCTCAAAATTCGGACCGCTCGCCATTAAGTTTACTGTCATTGCGTATTTTGAAATTGTTGACGTTTTAATGATCCCCGATTTCCGGTCGATTATTTTAGCTGTGTCACGTCACGTGCATGACGCTGGTGGTAACCAGCCTAGCCTAACTTCAGTAAAAAAATACGATCGCCGATATCGATGTGATGGATGTGATGTGGGACTTGCATAGGATTACACAGAGATATTTCTTGCCAAAATTTGACCATTTGTAGGCAAGTTGGCCTTACTTGGTCTGCGTTATGTGAAAAAGGACAGGCTTAAGTAAGGCTACGTGCAACGCTTTTGATGTTTTGGGAGACAGTGAGGGATCCGAAACAGCGGGTGGCGGAGCTTATTCTTGACTGTTTAATATTCATTCAATACGCTGCCTTACGGTAATAGTCTTATACGATGGACAGATAGTATCAGTTTGTGAATGAGGACATCGTATAAGTTCCTTGTACTAGGCTTAAAGCTAGCATTTCAAGTATCTCTTATGGCAAATAACAGATGGTGCCCGCTGGAATCTCTTGAGGCATTGTCTTTTTTAAAGACATTTCTTGTAATAAATTGTCTGCAAACAGTTGTGAGCCTCATGTAATTGGATTTTTGGCTAGGGACTAATAGACAGCAAGTTTATCAACTCATTGAGTGCAAATGAACTTATCAGGCAAACATTTCACCCAAACTAGGCTGGTGCAAGTCTTGTAAACAAATTAAATACAGACTCTCAGGTAGTCGGTAAAGTGAATTCAGGCCCGGGTAGGACAACAATGGGATGGCATCCGGGTATATACCTGGGTTTTAGTCACTGATTGATCATAGGAATTAGGCACGAGAACGTTAAACGCACACATAATCCGTTAAACGTTTAGCAATTGCGGTAGATGTGTAACACGCAAGTCATTTTCAACCTTCAATTTTCCATTCTTCAATGCTAATCAACAGTTGAAAGTAACGAAATCTAAAGACGACCTTAATAATTTACATGAAACTTGCTCAAAATATTCATTCTTTTTAAAACAAAAATATGTTATAATAATGCATAGTTTCCGATATGTTATGGCCGTCGCAAATTTTACCCCATGTATGGCGCCATTGTTAGAAATTCCTGTTTTTTTTGAGGTGCACCACACCTACCATGTATTTATGAAATCTTGCCGCCAGACGGGGCTGGAATTGATGCGTGTTAAATGTTAAATGCACCCATCACTGATGTGTTAAACATTCAAGAAAATAAACAGTATAACACATGCCTATGATAGGAACCCACACTTACATCTTGTTTCCATAGTACTGTATGTGTGCCATCCCTACTTAAGGCAACAACTGCCCCAGGTGACATAAACACTTTCATCATGGGGTCCTCTATCTTCCCTTCCTGGTCTTCTGTAATGCAGGTGTGGTCCTCATCCTCATCTTCAATTGGATCGGTACTTTTGCATTCTTTAGCTTCACCAACAAGGAAGGAGATTTCATGCTGGCCAACACTGAAGTTCCACCTTAAAAAGTAAGAAGGAAAAGTTCAACAACTGTTATTAGGGAAGGAAATGCTGCTGTTCTTTACTCCACAGCTCAAAGACTAACTACATACAAAATGATGAACTCCAAACAGTCAAAGTCTCAGCATCACCCAATAATGATGGCCGATCGTTCCATGAAATGCGACAGGCAAAACTGCCACACACATACAACACATTTTTGCAATCTTTCGCATAAACGAGAAGACACACACACACAGTACGCACGCTGGCGTGATTGTTAGACAGGGTACGATCGAATGATCGGCCCTCATGAATATGCAAGATTTCACAGCTTACAATGCGCAGGGACTTCGACTGTTGTGAAATAGTCTGTATTCACATAGAAGTCCTAGATGCCACAGCTTTTGTGAGTACGATGGCAGGAGCCAAGTTTTTTTTCAGTTTTAGCCATTTTAAATAAAAAACTGCAGTGTACTTCTAGAGGAATAAACCAAACAAAGACACACACAAACAATTTAACAAACAAACGTACAGGCATTAGACAATTGTTGCTTACTTTTCTGCTCCTGTTCTCTGCTCTACAGCTCTGACTGTTTGTTGATTTCTCTGTATTACAACAATATCTTCCTCCTCATCCATATCTTCTGAGTCGTCTTGCAGGAAAGTGTTGCAGCCTTCAGAAGAACATGCATAACGTGTCTGAAACAAAGATATCAATAAGAACATCAAGTAAGAGTTTGCATATAACGTGTCTGAAACGAAGGAAAATATGATGATAAGAACATGCATAGCGTGTCTGAAACAAAGATGTCGATAAGAACACCAAGTAAGAGTTTGCATAACGTGTCTGAAACGAAGGAAACGGACTGTCTTTTGGAATTTACAGGAGAGCATTAAATAGCTCTTCTGGAGCCTTCAAGGAGAGATGTTTAGAGCATTTACAATAGAATGTAAGGAGAGAATAGTCAACTAAGGAGAGCTAAAAATCAGTCTCCTATATCAGATTTAAGGAGAGCAGTAGAGCGCGATTGCACTCGCTCTCCTCAAAAGGCAGTCCCTGAGGAAAATATTTGCAAGGGGTAGGTCATTAATACTGCCATTAAAACAGCTGGAATAGATGAAACAAGCAACAAGGAAATTTTATAAACATATTTTATCAAACAATACAAGAAATTATTTGTATTAAATGCTTGAAAGAGTAATTTCCAGTTACTAAATAGCGCCACCAATTTTGTCATTAATAGATATATTTTATATCCGAAAAAGCTTTAAAAATGCGATTTAGTGAATAATTTTGTAAAAGAGGGGAAATTTAAGTTGAGAATCACTCAGAAGCATCTGTATGTACAATGTACATAGTATGATATCACTTTTAGCTGTTTAATCCTAAAATTTGGTTGTACATGATGTTTTGTTTGAAAAACTAATAAATGATCCCATCAAACAACCGTGATTTGACTACTCATGCAGTTGACATCCATTTGTAGGAGATTAAGGTCATATGTCTTCCTTCTACAGAGGGTATATGGATTTCAACTTGAATATCCCATACCTTGCCAGTCTTTGCATTGATACCATAGGTTATAGACTCTTTCCCTCCAACCATCACCAAGTCATCATAGATCTTAAACGATGAGCTGAGTAGCGTGTCCGCTGAGAACGGCACTGGCTCTACTTCTTCATCGTTCCACTTGAAGAGACCTCCGTCTAATGATGGAACTACTTTGAACTTGCCTTCTGGTCCTTGAATCTTGAGTGTAAGAACAAAAACAAACAATAAATGATGTATGTCAATTCCACACAGTGGCAGTAACGCTTTACATTGTAGGGCCAAGACAAATGCGGGTGAAGTAAGAATTAGTTTGCAAGGGCAAAGCAAGCACATTGGGGTCAAGGGGCCTGCCTCGGGCCAATATTTAGACTATATAATAACTGTGCACTAGCCAGGTAATGAGGTCATTCAAAAAGCGTAACATCTCCACCATTTTTGGGTGGCGAACTTTAATGTTTGTGTGTAACCATAAACTATAGTTTCTCTTAAAGGAAGTTGCATTCTGATTTGGAAAGCCTATAATTTCACTGTTAATGAGAAAAGATGAGGTTTCACATGATACCAAAATTTGCATTTTGATGCGGGGTAAACATGGTAAAGTGGGGGATGAGGCTGTCAATCACGTCTCCCACCTTTAAGGGGGAAACAGTGTTTTAGGGAAGTCAGAGCCAGATGGGGAAGCATAAATAATTCTAGAAAATTTATAGTAAACAATTTGTGATGTTATTTTGCAATGCAATAGAACTGTATTATGGGAGACATTTTTTACCTAAATTTATGAAACCCAAAATATGTATGTAGGCCTACTATTTTTCATCTATTTGGGGCGGGACAAATTTTAAATACATGTACACAGGGCTAACGGGCCAAGCTCTTGACTACAAATGGGAAGCATCCAACATTTCTGACTGATGAGGAAACCCTTCACCCCAAATGTACTTGAATGTACCATATTATATCTAATTAGGATTATTTGTACCATACTTCTGATCAGGATTTTTAAATCAAGTCACAAATATCATTGCAACTTGCAAATGAGCTCTCTTGCAGAGTGAACTGAACATCAAAAGCATCTACGTACTGACATTTTCAGGGCAAGAAATTCAAATTATGGCTTGTTTTGCTACAAATACACACATCATTACATTTTAGGAAGTGATCAACCATCAATCCAGCAATGCCTAGATGTGTATATATACGCCTACTTTTGATGATTAATTGTGAATCAATTTGTTTTTCTATCATCAGCTGTTGCACCATGGTCATATGACAATTATTACTCTTCAGAAAAATGTTTTCATTTTTAAATTTCAGAAAAAATTTTTCATTTTTTTTTCGCACAAAAAGTTGTATTCCATTAATATCAAAGTTACTTATTTTTCCATTATATTTTTCTAATTACCGTAGTAATGTTTTATGACTACCAGTAGCTTTAATACAAATTAATGTAGTTGCATATCAATAGGCATCTAAGTAATTTACATACATGTACATGTACATAAGAGCTGACAAAACCCATTCCCCTACTGAAATTCCATCAATTTTCAATTTTTATTATCAAATCAAATTGATAATTAACAGCATTGAATTCTAACACTAATTTCACAGGCGTTAAATCATTAAATTTACACACCCAGGTTTTTGAATTTACACACCCAAACCTTCAAATCCTGCCTAAGACCTTGACTAGACCACATGGTAAATGAGATGATTTGAAGTCACCACTCGCACTCACGTTCTTGTCCTTTCTAGGTGGGCTAAGGGAATTGGGATATCTAGCTGAGTTGTGCATGGCGTAGAGCCAGTGTATAGATCTGCTATTCGATATTCAGATGATAGATCTTTCAAATTCAATACTTGAGTAGAAAATGATGAATATCTCCCGTTATTTTTGATTTCTATAAAGGCTTGCACTTGAAATTCAAATATGTCTTGAAAGAATGCTAATTTTTAATCATCTAACAGAACTTTTAATTTAAAACATCCATTGCCAAAAAAGACAACGCTGATCTACCAAAATACTATAGCAAAGTGACTTCAGCCTCAAAACTATTGTACACATGCAAATTTGAAGCTAGACTTCTCAAGTAAATTTGAGGTAGAAATCCAATGCAAAAATATGGAAAATGGAGTTTGGCAGACATACCTCTAGTTGGCTGATGGATGATGATAACAGAGGTCCTTCTTCTGCCTCCAGACTCCATGCTAGTTTGCCTCCATGGGATAGATCTAATGCTGAGATGTCACCATTCAGGGTACTCACAATTAGTAGCTCTCCACTGTCACAGCAATACGTAAAAGATAAATAAATAATTATTTTAAAGGGAAAAAAGTTTGTCTCAGATTCAGAATCATTTTTCAAACTTTGAGATCTATGAAATTGTAAAAAAAGTGGGGTTTTTTTCCAGTTGAGGGAAAAAACTATTTTAATTTAACTAATTGCTTTGCAAGATTAAGGTGGTATTACACCCCCTGATAAAAAATAGCTACACACTGGTAACAAAAGTTGTATATTAATTATTATAGGGGCAAGGAATCCAATTACTTCAATGAAAATACAGTGAATCAAGACAAGTGGGTCATTATATATGGTCATTTTCACAGTAAAGGGTGTAACTTTTGATTTTTAGGGTCAAAATTTCAAACCACTTAAATATGTTTCTGTTTACTGAAATCATGCATAGAAGCAACTTAAATTCCAGTAAAATCATGTTTCATGGCTTAAACCTTTTGATTTCTGATAAAAAATTTGACATTTCCATAACATTTTGGTTAAAATCTAAGAAGAAATGTATTTTACATAAGCTCAGAAAATTATGACATGAAAGCTGGAATACATGTGAAATCCCATTCCAAAGTAAGTCAACAGATATAAGTTAAATTTTATACCATGTTTTGCTATGTTTGTAATTGCAATTTTGAAAATTTTTAACATCAAGGGTTATTTGCAATGGAAATTTCCCTACCTTAAACATATTTTTAAGTTTTAATTGGGTTCCTAAAATAATTTGAATGTCTAACTTCATGTACAAATACTACTTGATGAAAGGAACCTCCCAGCCAAGTTTCACAGAAATTGGAGTTATTTTTTAGAATTGGCAATTCAAGCGATTTGTGTTTCGGAGGCTTCAGATAACAACACAGGTGATCATAAAAGTAAAATATTTGGCTAACTACTACAAGTTGACATGAAAAAATAGGTAAAATTTATCACAATTACCAATTTTCATGCTTTGCTTCTGAGTATTGAATTTCAGTTGTGACAAAAATTAAATTATCACAGCAAGTCATTTTTTTGTTTCGGAGGCTTCATGTTAACAATGGTTAAACATTGCAGAAGTAGTTTTTTTGAAAACAACACTGTTGGGATCATCTAAGCTGTTATTTTCTTGTGTGTATTGAATCAATGATTCTATGCGGCAGATATTGTAGATTTATAACATGGTAATTTTTTCACCCATTTGTTAAGTATGGTGTTATTTGCATGTGTAGCCTCCGAAACAGACTTTCTTGGGTATCAGTATATTTTTCAAACATTAACCATAATATCAATTTTTTTTTTAATTTATGACATTCTGCACATATCATGTAACAATTACAATGCAGATATCAATATGGAACACACCAATTTAGATATGCATAGATGATAATTAACCTTATTGTTGTTTCGGAGGCTTCATTTGTTTCGGAGGCTTCAATTGTTAACGGGAAAGTTTGTATTGGGTCCCATTTTCAAACGGTGATATATATATCTCCACGATTTAAAAACAAGTGACTTGAGGATCTACTTTGCTACATTTTGATAAATAGATTGGATGAGCTCTTTTATTTATATTTGCCCAAGCTTGCTGAACAGTTTGTTTCGAGGCTTCAAAAAGTTAACGGAAAATCAGCTCTTTGAAGTCAAGATTTTATAAAAATTTTAAAAGCTTGCAAATCGACTAATTTTTGTTACCCATTTCAAGTTAAGATATCAACTGTTATGAATCAAGAAGAAGTGAAGAAATAACCAAGAATTATGAACCAAAGCTATACCCACAAAGTTTGTTAACAATTGTTAACGGAAAATGAAGCCTCCGAAACGACAAATCTCAAAGTCCGGTTCTCAAAAATACAGGGCTGTTCACAATTAAATCTAATGTGGCAGTGTTTACTGAACACGTGACCATACTTTCAGGATAAGAAAAATTATCCATGAACTAACTGAAGAAAACACAGGGTTTTACAAAAATGTTACTGTTTTTTATAGTTTTTCAAAATGGCAATATTAGGTACATTTAAGCCTGCTAAAACTGAACGCAGTAACTCCCGAAGATGATTATGCTACCCAAGGTAGCTGCTAACTAGATGACTTATGTGGCCGAAAATCATGGAATTCTGTGGCTTTATTAGAACACTACCGGTACGGATCAAAATGTTAAAAATCCAAAGTTACACCCTTTACCGTGAAAATGACCATATACATAAAAGAAATGAGGTACATTCTAGCGGTACCTCTTTTCTTATCATAAATAACGTACGGTACCTCTTGTCTTGAGTCACTGAAATTTAAGTGTCATGAGTGTACTTATTTCCTTGCCCCTATAATTATATAGTTACCAGTATGTTAAATAATATTATTTTTTGAGAAAAATGCAAAAATAATTTAGGCCCTTCGCACTTGATTATTAGTTTCCTGTTTACCGTCTGCGTCCAAAATTGAAAATTGCAAAATAATTTAATATTATTTTATTTTTATTTCTAATTTTCTCCTTTAAAAATAACTTTCAACTAAAATTCTACTTGACATTTTCTGACTATAATAATCAACAATAATGATGAATGAACAAAGAGTACAACTCCACCTTCATTTTATTTATAAAATCAAATATTGTTGTGAAATAATTAAATGCCTGCTCTAGTCAAAACGAGTCAATAGTTGCTTGTAATAGCTCAAACTAAATAAAGAAAATAAAAGATATTAGATAATTAATAATTAAAAGTCACCTTGTCCCTTTTTCAAAATCTTTCACAGGAAACTAATAATCAAGTGCGAAGGGCCTTATCAAGGGGTGTGGTACCACCTTAAATTTATTGAGCTAGTGCATGATTAATTATTATTAAAGTTAGGGTTTTTTTTTTCATATTTTTCTGCGACTTGTATACCTTTTACCATCGCCAAAACATTCTTACTTTCAGGGGAATTCCTGCCATAACTGTATATATCATATTTTTCTCCCTTCTTGCAAGTTCGTAGACAAATGCAGTGGCCAGTGATCGATTTTCGTATATTTTTTTTTGTAGCAAAAACTGCTACTCACTTTCAGATTTGAGTAGCAATTCCAAAATTGTGAGTAGCATTTTGCTACGCTAATCCAGGTAAATCGAACACTGCGACCGTATTGTCTGTAATAAACAATCCCCCTCTGATAAACGCCCCCTCCAATTTTTGATGAAAAATTGACAAAAATGCAAACATTTCCAAATTCTATGCCATATCGTTTGACTTTTTTTTAAAGCTTAAAACTTACATCAGTCATGTCATTGACGATCGCTAAATTCAATTGCATGATCAAAACCTACTACGACTCAAACTTCCATCCATTTCATTGCCTAATTATGGTAGAATTTCACCAGATTATTGCTTGACAAGCCTTGAAATAAGCGGGCGCGGGGAGCAAATTTACCCTCGTAAAGCCACCAATTGCTCCTGGTCCTTGTAAAATTCACATGAACCAGGAGCAATTTTCTAAAATAAATTGCTCCTGGTTACAGTTTTGCACTTGATGCAGTCGTGCTGGTATGCTGTATTGTATGCAGAAAAGGATTTAATATTGAAAATTGCTCCTGTTTCTTCAGAAATTGCTCCTGGTTCTTGTAAAATCCCAGTGAACCAGGAGCAATGTTCAAAACAAATTGCTCCTGGTTCCAGTCTGCTTACATGTATTTCAAGGCTTGTTGCTTGATGAAGCACTTACAGGTGTAAATTTGTTGTATTTACCAAGAAAATATCATTAACCACGCTGTTCTGTGCCTGTGGGCGCCGCCATTACTAGATACTTGTAAATCCCTCCTTTCTACAGGAGCACCATCAGGAAATTAACCCGATTTTAAAGTTTTTTTCACTTTTTTCAATTCATTTCCAATAAAAACGTCTCTTTTGGAAAAATGCAACGCCTCCGGGCGTTTATTACATTTACAGGCAATACGGTAGGTCCAGTGGTTCTCTAGTAAAGTCGCCGGTTAAACGTGAAACGTGTATACGTACACACACCTAATTTAGAGTACATCATGATCATGAGCACACTGGTTGACTAGTGAGTCATGTGAGTACGGTATAAACCTACAATGACAAACAAAGACAATAATTTTTTTTTGTACACAAAAAATTGTTCTGTTCCCAATTTCTGGAACACAACCAAATCATGACAGGTACATCATGTACATTCAATATAGATTTACATTGTCTGTCACACTGAACAATGAATTCATGTATGCAGAATGAGCCATGGCATGCCATCCCGCCCCCACCCCCCAACTCAACCCAAAATTGGCAACCATGAGTTACCAAAAAGCGCAGAAAAGGGGAATTTTTTACCAGTAGCAAGGACCGCGAAATTGGCAAAATATGGGGTATTTAAGTTGGACTGTCCGCGAAATTTGACTGTGAAATCAGCAAAATAGAGGGTATTTAATTTGCACTGTCCGCGAAATTTGTATAAAGTCTTATTCAGATTCCCTTTTACAAATTAAGCGTAGGCCTACTGCTAGCCGTCCAGCGCGTATTATTTGCACAAGGTCCAATGCACACGCTTGACGTCACGCGCGTATACGCGATGGTTAAGCTGTCAAATGAAATCTGAGTAAGACTTTAAAAGAGGTACTTGAGAAAATCTAGTATTTTTTTGGCAATATTTAGTGTCATTGAAAAAGGGGTGTTTGAAATTCACTCAAATTCTAGTCATTTAAAATAAAATGGGTGTTGGAAATTCTAGTCATTGAAAACCACAAAAAAGGGGTTGTTTTTGTCCTCGATTTTGTGTGAAAAAGGGGGTAAATTTAATGAAAAATCCCCGGAAAAATCATTGCAAAAGGGGGTGTTTGAAAGATTTGGTAACTCTCATGGTTGCCAACTTTTGTGTTGAGTTGGGGGGGGCAGGGCATGCCATGCCCATATCATGATTGATAAATAATGATTATGATAATATTTATAAGCTTAACTTTTCAACAACCTGGTAGATTCATTGATATCTACATACCTATTAGCTCTGCTCTCGCAATTCCCATTAGACAATAATTGACGTCCTTTCCTACTCCCTGAAATGGCTGAATGTTGTTGTTGTTGTTGGTCCAAACCTGGCGTTGGTCCAGGGGCTTTTACAACTTGAAAAAGTGTCACAAAAGCAAGGCTCGCAAGAAAACAGCACGCCTTTAACTGGTGATTTCTTCGCACCCAGTGATCCATGACTCATCCCGCATGCATTTCAACCATGTTTGGAAGCCTACACCATTGTAAAATTCGACTTATTTCCAGTTTATCAACTCATCTTTCCACCCGCCGCCATCGATCAAGTTCCAACTCATCAACTTGTTTTGGTTTTGTGGCAGTGTCAGTGATTACGTCATTCATAGCGCCAAATGGGGTGATCAAGAGTAAGTCTTTTGTATTTAAACATTGATACGTAATGTGAATCTGCGTGATAAAAAAGTAGTAGGCTAATGACCTAGGCTAACCATTTAGTGAGTGTTTCTAGTATGTTTTGGGGTATGCCCCAAATTAAACTTGCATGCACCTTTCATAGCGTATTTTGTACATAGTGAAATACCCTATTCAATATGCATACATTTATATAGCGTATGTCTAAAAGGGTAACATTTCTCATAATTGACACAAAATATCTGAATAATTCAGCAATCATCATTATTGATCTATGAATTTGCTAAAGTAAAATACAAATTTGTATTTACATACAAAAAATGTAAATTTTTGCTTATTTTGTTTCAACATATTTACCGATTGTAGAAATTTATTAGATACTAAAATACTTCATAAAAGTAAACGTCGTCAACGTAAACAATGTACTTCCGGGTTTGTGAACTGTGTCAAAACCAGCTGGAACGTTCAACACAACGTGTCGGTATGCGATTTGTTTACAAAATATTTGTAATTCATTCGGGAATTTCCAGGCGTTTGTGATGACAGCTTCTTAAAATGGCCTCGGAAGAGTTTATATATTCACTTGCGTACCTGCTGATTGCTGTGTGCGTGGTGGTACCACCGACAGAGTTTCGATCAGCAGGTTTGACGGTGCAGAATTTGTTGTCGACCTGGCTTGGAAGTGAAGATGTGTATTTCATACATTATCATATAAAAAGAACTACAGCAACAGTGGTTGTACATTCTCTGTTGCCAATTGGTAGGATATACATTTAAATTATGAACTTACTAAATAAGTACGTCCATGGTATATCAAATTCCATTCATCAAGAAGGACGTCTATAAAAACTCATTTTTTCTGAGAACTGGAAGAGCATGGAATTGGAATTCCCTCACTCAAACCACTATAATATATCAGCCCCATCTTTAGATATTTTCAAGAAAAACCTCTAGCTTGCCGGTCACCAAATAGTTAGCGATTCGCGGTTTTCGCCCTGCTGACTACAACTTCAGAAGGTTCATACATCTGTGTCTCTGTGATGCATATCATTGATTTCCACCTGGCCGGGATTTCCACTCATAACCAACAATTGTTTGTTTTCAATTGAAGCTTTCTTTCTCAGGCTTTCTTTTCATGTTGTTAAATCTATTGTAAAAATCAAAATTATAGTACATCATCATTGGCTTAGGAAGATGTTCAACATTTTTTGGGCTGAAACGTGAAAAATTTTGGTGGGTCACCCTGGGGTGCAGGTGCCCGAGGGGGTCGAAGTCAGACAATTTTGCAAAATAAATAATAGGTCCCAAAGAAGGCTATTTTGATCAAATTTGCTTTAAAAAGCAAAATGTTAACATTAAAATGTTTTAAACATTAAAATGTTTTAAACATTAAAATGTTTTCAACATTAAAATGTTTTAACATTAAAATGTTTTCACTCCAGAAAATCCATTCCTAGCTTCCAAATTGCAGTCCAGGTTTGATTTTTTACACCCAATAATATCATACAGTTTTGGGACATTAATTTATAGCACCGGTATATTGTATTGTCGAATTCTTCCATGGTCTGGATATCAGTGACCATATCCTCTCCACTGATGACCATGCAATTTCATGAGGGTTGATTTAAGGCAATTGGCATGATTGGTTAACACTTCTCGACGCACAGCGCACAAAGTGGAAGAATTGCAAAGTTTTTTGACAAGCAAAAATTAGTGGTATCACTTTCACCTTTTTACGGTACAATGTTATATATGTGACACGATCTGGTCCATGAAGGCCAATGGTGTGATTTTTGAAAATTGAGTTACCGTACTGTAAGGGGCTGTCATTTTCTTCGGAAGGGGGAGGGGTCATGAATATACTGGGGGGGTCATAGAATTTTTAGACCAAATATAGGGGGGGTTTATTATAATTTTTAACACCCAAAATAAGGGGGGTTATAGAATTATTAAGGGCTGGTGACTCAAAATTTTTGTGCGCTGCGCGCGCATTCATTTAGTTTAACAATCAAAATGTGCGCACAATTTTTCGTTATATATTGGCAAAATTTTGCAATTTTTTTCCCTGCGCGCCGTATTTGCACAAACAATCAAATTTTAACGCACTCTGCACACTTTCTTCGCTCTAAAATCTTGGTGCGCTCCTCGCCTTTGTTCCGGCAATGAATAATTTGTCTTGAGTCTGTATAGGCGGAATCAGATAGTGTCACATAATTTTCTCATTAATTTCATTCTAGGCTACTACATTGGACTGAGCTTTGTTGCACCAGATCTCAACCTCCAAACTCCCTGGGAAGCCAACTCACTTTGGCAGCTCTATCTTCTCGCATCCACAATCTACCTCATCTGTGCTAGCGCCCTCGCAGTTTACTGGAAATCGCACAAATGGAGTTGCCATAGAATTGCAAGGACTTTGAGCTACCATGGTACTTCATGGAGAGCTGTTGCAGCAGCTATAGACATAGAGTTCAGGCGAATTGATAAATTCACCTCGGGTCCGTCAGGAGCTAGAGTAATCATCACAGACTCATGGATTATGAAGGTGTCGGCGTATAATGTTAACGTGGCACACCAGCAAGATTGCCATTTGAATATACTAAAGAGTGAAGACCATTCAATATCACATGAAAGTTCAACTGGTGCTCAGTTTCTAACGATAGAAGTTATAAGTGTCAATGGCAATATAAAACCTTTTACAATTAGGTGAGTGGATGTGGATCAATTTTTGAACATATAAAATTAATGTTATTGTTTTGGTTCTTGTCCAGAGGATTTTCATGAATTGATGAGGAATGGAGTTTTTTTTCCCCAATGTAAAATTAACATTGTTAGTAATTTTCGGTCTTTTCAACAGTGCTTGAGGAAGGGAGGAGCTCCTTTCTTTTTTTTTTTTATTGTGAGATTTTGAGGGATAAAGCCCATAGAGTATCACAAAAATTCTTGGAAGTGATCAATGTTTTCTAAATTAACTTATAATTTATATAAAGTTTTGTATTCCAAAGTTTAAAAAAAAAATTAAATCTAAAAATAAATTTGAAAAATTCCAGAAATTGAGGAGGGAGGGGACAAGAACCAAAACATTAATTTTATACAGCCTTACGAATATTTTTTTTTTTAATTTAAAATTATTCAATTCAATAAAATATAACAAGAGCAGTTAGAGGCTGTGAAAAGAACTCCCTAAAGTTGAGAATGGAGAGTAGTTTGCATCTGACGTCACTGTCAATAAAACTCCCTATTGATTGGTTAGTAGTGCGTAAAAGGAACGCTTTTTCTTCTTGTGCTTTCATAAAGGAATCACAGAAATTGGTAAAACATGATGGTACAAGGCAAAAACAAAATAAAAAAACCTTTTCTAGTCATTGTTGACATGGTGCTGCAGGAAAGAAAGTTTCCTATTACTAAGGCCCAGTTTTGAGATGGTTTGAAGCCGCAAAATCAACCATAGGGTGTGCTCTTTTACTTTTGTGTTCAGAAATTTCAGTCATCACAACAAATTATTTCTCAGTTTGATTGACATCAGACGCAAAATTGTCACACCGAAGGAACTAATGAATTTAAAACAAGATACTGAATAAAGCATTAAATTCCTTAAAAAATCAAACTGCTATCTACTGATGAATTAAATTGCTATCTTCAGTAGATAGCAGTTTGATTTGTTAAGGAATTTGATGCTTTCTTCAGTAGATAGCAGGCTGATTTGTTAAGGAATTTAATGCTATCTTCAGTAGATAGAAGTTTGATTTGTTAAGGAATTTAATGCTATCTTTAGTAGATAGCAGTTTGATTTGTTAAGGAATTTAATGCTATCTTCAGTAGATAGCAGTTTGATTTGTTAAGGAATTTAATGTTATCTTTAGTAGATAGCAGTTTGATTTGTTAAGGAATTTAATGCTATCTTTAGTAGATAGCAGTTTGATTTGTTAAGAAATCTACTGAAGATAGCAATGAATTCCTTAACAAATCAAATTGCTATCTACTGAAGATAGCATTAAATTCCTCAACAAATCAAACTGCTATCTACTGAAGATAGCATTAAATTTCTTATCAAATCAAACTGCTATCTACTGAAGATAGCATTAAATTCCTCAACAAATCAAACTGCTATCTACTGAAGATAACATTAAATTCCTGACAAAACCTGGACACTTTTATACTTGTCCGATAGCAAATATGTTGAAACCTGCAGCAATCTGTTCTCAGATAAATTTCATAAAAGGTTTTTTTTTCCCTGTACTTGGGACTGGTGGGGGAAAAGACACACAAGAAAGATGTAAGCCACGAAAAAACTCCTGTGAAAAGCATGAAAATGCCCGAGAAAGAACCAAGCCAGAACAACTAACCCAGGAGATTTCCCGAAAACTTATATCTCTGGAACAAAGATAAAAACCACCAGCCCCCTGCTCTTAATCAACTACTGTTCATACAATCAAATCACACATCATGGAAATTATTTAAAACCAAAATACATGGAGATGATCTGTGTCCAGTAGAAAGAGAATTCACAAGGCAAGCAGCACGGGCAGCCAAAAAGATGGGAAATGACAGACACAGATCAACCCACTAGTTGCGTTGACATAATAAACACAAAAACATGAAGAGGATTCATTATTCATAAGAAAACAACACATAATTAATTGTACACAGTAGTGGTAAAAAGAAGTGGTATCTCTAATATCAGGGAAAGAAGACAAACCCAAACCCACCCACCTCAACACAAACAAGACAAAACAGGGGACACAAAACAATATTGATATTTTGCTAAATTTGCTAATATTTATCCATCAGATTAAATTCTTCGGAGTACCGTGACCTTAAGGACAAAGTTCAGGCTCCTGTTGTCAATGCTAGGAATGTAGTCATCACACAATCACTAACGGATAGATTCCTGGATGCATTCAGGGAACAAGTAGCACATAATCCAAGATATCATCTACCAGAAGGATCTGTAGTAAGTACGGGGGGAGTAAGCTAGAGAGTGTGTAAGCTAGGGAGGTGTGTGGGGGTGTGTTGGGTGTGTGTGGCTTGAGATGCACATCATCACACAATCACTAACAGATATATTCTTAGATGTATTCAGAAGTACATTGTAGCACATAATCCAAGATATCATCTACCTGAAGCTGATCTGTAGTAAGTGGGGGTGTGTGGTTTGGGGGTGTGTGTGTTTGGCTTGAAATGCCCATCACACAATCACTGACAGATATATTCCTAGGTGCATTAACCCTAACCCGCCAGGGCCTTTTTTGCGACAGGAAGGGAAAGAAGCAAGGAATAAAGAGAGAAAACAAAGAAAGAAGTTGTTTGCTCTGGGTGGAATTCGAATCCGAGACCCCTCGCATGACAAGCACTGGGTCAGTGACACATTGCCAGGGGTCTTGCGCTTCGCTGGCCAGCGAAACCGTGCCTATATATCACTTAGGGCGATTGCGTCATCACACCACATGGGATGCACGTACAAACAGCGCATATATCAAGTAGTATTGTGTAGTACTCGGGCATGTTAGGGTTAAGAAAACAAGTGGCACATAACCCTTAAGATATAATCCAAAATTTGGGTTGATGTTACGTACCTCAATGACAGTTTCATGCTTGGTACTTTCTCAAATTGACTGACCAATTCCTGCACCTCAGCAGCTGCTTCTGGTTGGAGCTGACATAGATGGCACTGTAAGGAGTTGGTCGTAAATATGTGGAAGAAAGTGGTTCCCTTTGTCTCTGTCGAGTGTTTTGGTCCCCTCTTTCTTATCCTGGAATTGGTCTGTCAATTGGTGCAGAAATTGGTCAGTCAATTTGAGAAGTCTTAGCACAAAACAGTCATGAGGTATGTAACATCAACACAAATTTGGGATTCGTACAAATGAATCTCTAAATTAAAGCAATAATGTGTGATTTGCATAAAGAATAGATTCTTATTTAAATGTTTGTTTTCACTGATCACATTATCCTTTTTTAATTTCGAGCCAAACAAATGAGGTATAACGATGAAAATTGCGATTCATTCCAACGCCTACAATGCGTGTACTACGCTCGCCGATCGTATTACATGTAACTGCACAGAGCATCGCGCTCAACGTGTGTACATACAAGCTGACATCCACGGTACATGTTAGAAAGTACTCGATCGTTGAACTCTGAATAAAACCGGGTCGACCGGGTTTTAATACAAAAAGTTAAATTTTACTGTTATTAAAGCACTTCAGGCTTAGTCTTTTACGTGGTATTTTAGTATACCACTGGGCATTATAATTATGCAAAAAGTAGAAATCCGAGTAAAATTGAGGGCGTCCCTGTGAAGCAAATCGCACATTATGGCTTTAATAACTGTTTTGAAGATTTTACTAAACATTCATGTTTCAATTTATATATTTTCTAGGAACCTGACCCATGTATAGGATGCATGCAGATCACATCAAACGTCAAATTACAGAAGTTTTGTGAAGACGCCTCCCAGGGAGAATGTGTACAATGCTACTGTAGGCCCATGTGGTGCATGGAGTGCATGTGTAAATGGTTTGCAAACCGACAAGACCAGAGACAACCAGAGACGTGGATGAGTGGGAAATCCCCATGCCCAACATGCAGGTCAAAATTCTGTGTATTGGATGTGTGCAGACTGGCTTGATGATTGGCAATATGTGACGTGTCATGTCAAAATCAGACACTTTTGGGCAGGTTATAAATTTTGAGGTTTTTACATATCTTAAATATAGAGATATTTTGCTCCATAACGCCATTTTCCCCAATGAAATCGGACATTCCTAAGCGAAGATAATGAGTTCGTAAGTTATGGTAATATAAAATTGGAAATTGAGATATCGGCCTTTAAAAATATTATTGACAATGTTGAGAGTAGGAATTACCTTGAAAAATGTCTCAAAAATACAAGATGCCAGTTATATTCCGGTCTGAAACTATCAGACAATATTTTAACATTAATAACATCACAAATTTGCAACAAACCCAAATTGTGAAAAAATCGCCCGGGCAGATTTTTGGCTATTTCTCCATTTACGATCCTGCCCAAAAGTGTCTGCTTTTGACATGACACGTCACATATACTAAAAAGTACATGATTCTTTTCACATAGATGCTTACAATGCAAGGCATATATAGGCCTACATTTAGTCCAGTGTGCCAGTGGATGATGTTGTTGATTTGTGGACAAACTGTGAACATAAAGTGTCTTATTTGTGACACAAACTGGTCCATGGAGGCCAAAGGTGGCAAATTTGTAAATGAGATCAAGGCAAAAATATGTAGTAAAAAAACAATAAAATAAATAAGAAAATACACATCACAAAACCTCATAACTTTGGTGTTTTCAGTGTATGATAGCCTAGTGCTTGTATTTAGATAATAATTATAGTAACTCAGTTTTCAAAATTTCCTCCTTTGGCCTTCATGGACCAGATTGTGTCACATTTTGGTCAAACTATTTCAAATTGGAGTGCTTCTTCTCAACTTGTTTTTTCACTGAATCAACTGAGACACAAATTACTGTGTGTGTCTTTCACACCAAATTCTAACACACAAACAGCTGAAAGTTAACATGCCTCCAAATGAAGTATTAATAACAAGCCACTGAAGTGGAAATAGGACTCAGTTGTCTTGATATGCAGTAATGCAGTCATCCTAGGCTGTTTAATAAAAGGCACTTAATTTAATGCCCACATGATCCATAAGCGCTGCCATACCAAGACCACCAAGTGATCAGTAAAGAGATTTTTCAGACAAATTATTATCGAAATTACTAAATGTAATAGGCTAATTCTTTACACATTGGGAGATTCTGCTTTTCTCGTATGTTTTCAAGAACTAAATGTTGGAAGTTTTACAGACAGAAAAAAGGTTATTGACAGAAACTCTTACAATATTACTACAAAGTTGCAAAAAAAGACAAATTTGCTAGAAAATCTTGACATGCATGCCATGTTTTCACAGGAAATACACAGGAAGACCACCTGCTTTGCCAAAGGTCACTTTTTCAGACTTCCTGTCTACAAACTCATGAACTGTAATATCAGCGCCCATATGGTCATGTGGGCATTAAATTAAGTACCTTTATTTAAATAGCCTAAGATGACTGATACAGTGTAGGTGTGTGCATGTTTTCCCACTTTAAGGGTGGTCTTAACCCTGGAATTACGGCTTGTTGATCTAAAGTATATAAAAGTATACATATGTGCCCGTCCACCACAAACTGGTCGTAAAGTCGTCATTTTCCATTTTGAGATACAATCAAAAACAGTATTGGATTTCTGTGTAAAATATATTAGAAATTTGACCTTTGATGAACCATAACTTCACTTCTAGATGTCCGATGAAGCTGGTTGAGGTGTCATTGTAAAGCTGAAAGTGCATTCTTTCAAAATCTGCAATAAACAGAAAATGATCTAGAGCCGACTTTACTACCACATCGTGGTGGATGGTCACATATTTAGGATGGCATAGACATGAAGAATTCATCTGTGAGGTCAAATTTCAGGGCGTCCGGTGAACATGCTGGTGAGGAAAATGGCATGGTCCAAAGACAAAGTAGCCCATCTCGGACGTGGGGATGGGCTCTATTTACACACTGGTAACATCATGTACAATTTGATTAACAGAGGTTAACAACTAGGATTTTGAAATTTCTGTCGGATATTTAGTGACAAGAACTGTGATTTTAATACCATATCCAGGAATCCCCTTCCACAAATTATTTGAATGTTGTCTTTTGTACAAAAACTTGTTAATGTGCCATTCCAGGCCACATCCTGAATAGACCTACATAATGTGTGTTAACTTTGAATTATATAAATGGAAGATGTTATAATTATTTTTAAGAGATAAAATCTGTACAAAAAATATATTCAAATAGAGATGTGAAACCTACAGAAAATATTTTGAGATGATGTCTTTCAATTCTTGGGTAATTTAAAGTGAAGACAAGTTATTAAAACAGCATGTGAAGGTTTATTTATATCAGTTACAGAGTGTTTATAAATAAAATTTGATCATTGAATTTGTATTTTGTTTTCTTTTTCTTATTTTAATGCAGAGGACAGTAATTTGTCACAGACAAGAAAGGATTGTGTATATAAACTGATAATATTATTAAATTCCCAAATTATTTGAAGATAGCTTTGATTTCCTGAATGAATTGATGTCATATCTACTGAAGATAGCATTAAATTCCTTAATAAATCAAACTGCTATCTACTGAAGATAGCATTAAGGTTCGTAACAAATGGAACTGCTATCTACTGAACATAGCATTAAATGCTTTAACAAATCGACCTGCTATCTACTGAAGATAGCATTAAGGTTCTTAACAAACCGAACTGCTATCTACTGAAGATAGCATTAAATTCCTTAACAAATCAACCTGTTTTTTACTGAAGATAGCATTAAGGTTCTTAACAAATGGAACTGCTATCTACTGAAGATAGCGTTAAATGCTTTAACAAATCGACCTGCTATCTACTGAAGATAGCATTAAGGTTCTTAACAAATCGAATTGCTATCTACTGAAGATGGCATTAAATTCCTTAACAAATCGACCTGCTTTTTACTGAAGATGGAATTTAATTCCTTAACAAATCAAACTTGTATCTACTGAAGATAACATTAAATTCCTTAACAAATTAACCTGTTTTATACTGAAGATGGGATTTAATGCCTTCAAAAATTGACCTATATACTCAAAATAGCATTAAATTCCTTAACAAATCAAACTGCTATCTACTGAAGATAGCATTAAATTCCTTAACAAATCAAACTGCTATCTACTGAAGATAGCATTAAATTCCTTAACAAATCAAACTGCTATCTACTGAAGATAGCATTAAATTCCTCAACAAATCACACTGCTATCTACTGAAGATAGCATTAAATTCCTCAACAAATCAAACTGCTATCTACTGAAGATAGCATTAAATTCCTTAACAAATCAAACTGCTATCTACTGAAGATAGCCTTAAATTCCTCAACAAATCAAACTGCTATCTACTGAAGATAGCATTAAATTCCTTAACAAATCAAACTGCTATCTACTGATGATAGCATTAAATTCCTTAACAAATCAAGCTGCTATCTACTGAAGATAGCATTAAATTCCTTAAAAATCAAACTGCTATCTACTGAAGATAGCATTAAATTCCTCAACAAATCAAACTGCTATATGCTGAAGATAGCATTAAATTCCTTAACAAATCAAACTGCTATCTACTGAAGATAGCATTAAATTCCTTAAAAATCAAACTGCTATCTACTGAAGATAGCATTAAATTCCTCAACAAATCAAACTGCTATATGCTGAAGATAGCATTAAATTCCTTAACAAATCAAACTGCTATCTACTGAAGATAGCATTAAATTCCTCAACAAATCACACTGCTATCTACTGAAGATAGCATTAAATTCCTTAACAAATCAAACTGCTATCTACTGAAGATAGCATTAAATTCCTCAACAAATCACACTGCTATCTACTGAAGATAGCATTAAATTCCTTAACAAATCAAACTGCTATCTACTGAAGATGGCATTAAAGTCCTTAACAAATCACACTGCTATCTACTGAAGATAGCATTAAATTCCTTAACAAATCAAACTGCTATCTACTGAAGATAGCCTTAAATTCCTTAAAATCGAACTGCTATCTACTGAAGATAGCATTAAATTCCTTAACAAATCAAACTGCTATCTACTGAAGATAGCCTTAAATTCCTTATCAAATCGAACTGCTATCTACTGAAGATAGCATTAAATTCCTTAACAAATCAAACTGCTATCTACTGAAGATAGCATTAAATTCCTTAACAAATCAGACTGCTATCTACTGAAGATAACATTAAATTCCTTAACAAATCAAACTGCTGTCTACTGAAGATAGCATTAAATTCCTCAACAAATCAAACTGCTATCTACTGAAGATAGCATTAACTTCCTTAACAAATCAAACTGCTATCTACTGAAGATAGCATTTATTCCTCAACAAATCAAACTGCTATCTACTGAAGATAGCATTAAATTCCTTAACAAATCAAACTGCTGTCTACTGAAGATGGCATTAAATTTCTTAACAAATTAACCTGTTTTATACAGAAGATGGGATTTAATTCCTTAACAAATTGACCTATGTACTAAAAATAGCATTAAATTTCTTAACAAATCAAGCTGCTATCTACTGAAGATAGCATTAAATTCCTTAACAAATTCACCTGTTTTTAACTGAAGATGGGATTTAATGCCTTCAAAAATTGACCTATATACTCAAAATAGCATTAAATTCCTTAACAAATCAAACTGCTATCTACTGATGATAGCATTAAATTCCTTAAAAAATCAAACTGCTATCTACTGAAGATAGCATTAAATTCCATAACAAATCAAACTGCTATCTAATGAAGATAGCATTAAATTCCTTAACAAATCAAACTGCTATCTACTGATGATAGCATTAAATTCCTTAAAAATCAAACTGCTATCTACTGAAGATAGCATTAAATTCCTCAACAAATCAAACTGCTATATGCTGAAGATAGCATTAAATTCCTTAACAAATCAAACTGCTATCTACTGAAGAGAGCATTAAATTCCTCAACAAATCACACTGCTATCTACTGAAGATAGCATTAAATTCCTTAACAAATCAAACTGCTATCTACTGAAGATAGCATTAAATTCCTTAACAAATCGAACTGCTATCTACTGAAGATAGCATTAAATTCCTTAACAAATCAAACTGCTATATGCTGAAGATAGCATTAAATTCCTTGTCAAATCAAACTGCTATCTACTGAAGATAGCATTAAATTCCTTAACAAATCAAACTGCTATGTACTGAAGATGGCATTAAATTCCTTATCAAATCAAACTGCTATCTACTGAAGACAGCATTAAATTCCTCAACAAATCACACTGCTATCTACTGAAGATAGCATTAAATTCCTTAACAAATCAAACTGCTATCTACTGAAGATAGCATTAAATTCCTTAACAAATCGAACTGCTATCTACTGAAGATAGCATTAAATTCCTTAACAAATCAAACTGCTATATGCTGAAGATAGCATTAAATTCCTTATCAAATCAAAATGCTATCTACTGAAGATAGCATTTATTCCTCAACAAATCGAACTGCTATCTACTGAAGATAGCATTAAATTCCTTAACAAATCAAACTGCTATCTACTGAAGATGGCATTAAAGTCCTTAACCAATCACACTGCTATCTACTGAAGATAGCATTAAATTCCTTAACAAATCAAACTGCTATCTACTGAAGATAGCCTTAAATTCCTTATCAAATCGAACTGCTATCTACTGAAGATAGCCTTAAAGTCCTTAACAAATCAAACTGCTATCTACTGAAGATAGCATTAAATTCCTCAACAAATCACACTGCTATCTACTGAAGATAGCATTAAATTCCTTAACAAATCAAACTGCTATCTACTGAAGATGGCATTAAATTCCTTAACAAATCACACTGCTATCTACTGAAGATAGCATTAAATTCCTTAACAAATCAAACTGCTATCTACTGAAGATAGCATTAAATTCCTTAACAAATCAGACTGCTATCTACTGAAGATAACATTAAATTCCTTAACAAATCAAACTGCTGCCTACTGAAGATAGCATTAAATTCCTCAACAAATCAAACTGCTATCTACTGAAGATAGCATTAACTTCTTTAACAAATCAAACTGCTATCTACTGAAGATAGCATTAAATTCCTTAACAAATTACCCTGTTTTTTACTGAAGATGGGATTTAATGCCTTAACAAATTGACATAATATGTACTAAAAATAGCATTAAATTCCGTAACAAATCAAACTGCTATCTACTGAAGATAGCATTTATTCCTCAACAAATCAAACTGCTATCTACTGAAGATAGCATTAAATTCCTTAACAAATCAAACTGCTGTCTACTGAAGATAGCATTAAATTTCTTAACAAATTAACCTGTTTTATACTGAAGATGGGATTTAATTCCCTAACAAATTGACCTATGTACTAAAAATAGCATTAAATTTCTTAACAAATCAAGCTGCTATCTACTGAAGATAGCATTAAATTCCTTAACCAATCAAACTGCTGTCTACTGAAGTTAGCATTAAATTCCTTAACAAATCAAACTGCTATCTACTGAAGATGGCATAAAATTACTTAACAAATCAAACTGCTATCTACTGAAGATAGCATTTATTCCTCAACAAATCAAACTGCTATCTACTGAAGATAGCATTAAATTCCTTAACAAATCAAACTGCTGTCTACTGAAGATGGCATTAAATTTCTTAACAAATTAACCTGTTTTATACCTAAGATGGGATTTAATTCCTTAACAAATTGACCTATGTACTAAAAATAGCATTAAATTTCTTAACAAATCAAGCTGCTATCTACTGAAGATAGCATTACATTCCTTAACAAATCAAACTGCTGTCTACTGAAGATGGCATTAAATTCCTTAACAAATTAACCTGTTTTATACTGAAGATGGGATTTAATTCCTTAACAAATTGACCTATGTACTAAAAATAGCATTAAATTCCTTAACAAATCAAACTGCTATCTACTGATGATAGCATTAAATTCCTTAAAAAATCAAACTGCTATCTACTGAAGATAGCATTAAATTCCTTAACAAATCAAACTGCTATCTACTGAAGATAGCATTAAATTCCTTAACAAATCAAACTGCTATCTACTGATGATAGCATTAAATTCCTTAAAAAATCAAACTGCTATCTACTGAAGATAGCATTAAATTCCTCAACAAATCAAACTGCTATATGCTGAAGATAGCATTAAATTCCTTAACAAATCAAACTGCTATCTACTGAAGATAGCATTAAATTCCTCAACAAATCACACTGCTATCTACTGAAGATAGCATTAAATTCCTTAACAAATCAAACTGCTATCTACTGAAGATAGCATTAAATTCCTCAACAAATCACACTGCTATCTACTAAAGATAGCATTAAATTCCTTAACAAATCAAACTGCTATCTACTGAAGATGGCATTAAAGTCCTTAACCAATCACACTGCTATCTACTGAAGATAGCATTAAATTCCTTAACAAATCAAACTGCTATCTACTGAAGATAGCCTTAAATTCCTTATCAAATCGAACTGCTATCTACTGAAGGTAGCCTTAAAGTCCCTAACAAATCAAACTGCTATCTACTGAAGATAGCATTAAATTCCTCAACAAATTACACTGCTATATACTGAAGATAGCATTAAATTCCTTAACAAATCAAACTGCTATCTACTGAAGATGGCATTAAATTCCTTAACAAATCACACTGTTATCTACTGAAGATAGCATTAAATTCCTTAACAAATCAAACTGCTATCTACTGCGGATAGCCTTAAATTCCTTAACAAATCAGACTGCTATCTACTGAAGATAACATTAAATTCCTTAACAAATCAAACTGCTGTCTACTGAAGATAGCATTAAATTCCTCAACAGATCAAACTGCTATCTACTAAAGATAGCATTAACTTCCTTAACAAATCAAACTGCTATCTACTGAAGATAGCATTAAATTTCTTATCAAATCGACCTGCTATCTACTGAAGATAGCATTAAATTCCTTAACAAATCAAACTGCTATCTACTGAAGATGGCATAAAATTCCTTAACAAATCAAACTGCTGTCTACTGAAGATAGCATTAAATTCCTCAACAGATCAAACTGCTATCTACTAAAGATAGCATTAACTTCCTTAACAAATCAAACTGCTATCTACTGAAGATAGCATTAAATTCCTTAACAAATTACACTGTTTTTTACTGAAGATGGGATTTAATGCCTTAACAAATTGACATAATATGTACTAAAAATAGCATTAAATTCCGTAACAAATCAAACTGCTATCTATTGAAGATAGCATTTATTCCTCAACAAATCAAACTGCTATCTACTGAAGATAGCATTAAATTCCTTAACAAATCAAACTGCTGTCTACTGAAGATGGCATTAAATTTCTTAACAAATTAACCTGTTTTATACCTAAAAATAGCATTAAATTCCTTAACAACTCAAACTGCTATCTACTGATGATAGCATTAAATTCCTTAAAAAATCAAACTGCTATCTACTGAAGATAGCATTAAATTCCTTAACAAATCAAACTGCTATCTACTGAAGATAGCATTAAATTCCTTAACAAATCAAACTGCTATCTACTGATGATAGCATTATGCTATTTTTAGTACATAGGTCAATTTGTTAGGGAATTAAATCCCATCTTCAGTATAAAACAGGTTAATTTGTTAAGAAATTTAATGCTATCTTCAGTAGACAGCAGTTTGATTTGTTAAGGAATTTAATGCTATCTTCAGTAGATAGCAGTTTGATTTGTTGAGGAATAAATGCTATCTTCAGTAGATAGCAGTTTGATTTGTTACGGAATTTAATGCTATTTTTAGTACATATTATGTCAATTTGTTAAGGCATTAAATCCCATCTTCAGTAAAAAACAGGGTAATTTGTTAAGGAATTTAATGCTATCTTCAGTAGATAGCAGTGTGATTTGTTAAGGAGTTTAATGCTATCTTCAGTAGATAGCAGTGTGATTTGTTGAGGAATTTAATGCTATCTTCAGTAGATAGCAGTTTGATTTGTTAAGGACTTTAAGGCTATCTTCAGTAGATAGCAGTTCGATTTGTTAAGGAATAATACTATCTTCAGTAGATAGCAGTTTGATTTGTTAGAATTTAATGCTATCTTCAGTAGATAACAGTGTTTGATTGTTCTTCAGTGAAATTAATGCTATCTTCAGCATATAGCAGTTTGCTTTGTTGAGGAAATAAATCCTATCTTCAGTAGATAGCAGTTTGATTTGAGGAATTTAATGCTTCTTCAGAACAACAGTTTGATTTTAAGAATTTAATGCTATCTTCAGTAGATAGCAGTTTGATTTGTTAGAATTTATGCCATCTTCAGTAGATAGCAGTTTGATTTGTTAAGGAATTTAATGCTATCTTCAGTAGATAGCAGTTAATTTTTTAAAATCAAACTGCTATCTACTGAAGATAGCATTAAATTCCTTAACAAATCAAACTGCTATCTACTGAAGATAGCATTAAATTCCTCAACAAATCACACTGCTATCTACTAAAGATAGCATTAAATTCCTTAACAAATCAAACTGCTATCTACTGAAGATGGCATTAAAGTCCTTAACCAATCACACTGCTATCTACTGAAGATAGCATTAAATTCCTTAACAAATCAAACTGCTATCTACTGAAGATAGCCTTAAATTCCTTATCAAATCGAACTGCTATCTACTGAAGATAGCCTTAAAGTCCCTAACAAATCAAACTGCTATCTACTGAAGATAGCATTAAATTCCTCAACAAATCACACTGCTATCTACTGAAGATAGCATTAAATTCCTTAACAAATCAAACTGCTATCTACTGAAGATGGCATTAAATTCCTTAACAAATCACACTGTTATCTACTGAAGATAGCATTAAATTCCTTAACAAATCAAACTGCTATCTACTGAGGATAGCCTTAAATTCCTTAACAAATCAGACTGCTATCTACTGAAGATAACATTAAATTCCTTAACAAATCAAACTGCTGTCTACTGAAGATAGCATTAAATTCCTCAACAGATCAAACTGCTATCTACTAAAGATAGCATTAACTTCCTTAACAAATCAAACTGCTATCTACTGAAGATAGCATTAAATTCCTTAACAAATTACACTGTTTTTTACTGAAGATGGGATTTAATGCCTTAACAAATTGACATAATATGTACTAAAAATAGCATTAAATTCCGTAACAAATCAAACTGCTATCTATTGAAGATAGCATTTATTCCTCAACAAATCAAACTGCTATCTACTGAAGATAGCATTAAATTCCTTAACAAATCAAACTGCTGTCTACTGAAGATGGCATTAAATTTCTTAACAAATTAACCTGTTTTATACTGAAGATGGGATTTAATTCCTTAACAAATTGACCTATGTACTAAAAATAGCATTAAATTTCTTAACAAATCAAGCTGCTATCTACTGAAGATAGCATTAAATTCCTTAACCAATCAAACTGCTATCTACTGAAGATAGCATTAAATTCCTTAAAAAATCAAACTGCTGTCTACTGAAGATAGCATTAAATTCCTTAACAAATCAAACTGCTATCTACTGAAGATGGCATAAAATTCCTTAACAAATCAAACTGCTATCTACTGAAGATAGCATTAAATTCCTTAAAAATCAAACTGCTGTCTACTGAAGATAGCATTAAATTCCTTAACAAATCAAACTGCTATCTACTGAAGATAGCATTAAATTCCTCAACAAATCAAACTGCTATATGCTGAAGATAGCATTCAATTCCTTAACAAATCAAACTGCTATCTACTGAAGATAGCATTAAATTCCTCAACAAATCACACTGCTATCTACTGAAGATAGCATTAAATTCCTTAACAAATCAAACTGCTATCTACTGAAGATAGTATTAAATTCCTTAACAAATCGAACTGCTATCTACTGAAGATATCCTTAAAGTCCTTAACAAATCAAACTGCTATCTACTGAAGATAGCATTAAATTCCTCAACAAATCACACTGCTATCTACTGAAGATAGCATTAAACTCCTTAACAAATCAAACTGCTATCTACTGAAGATAGCATTAAATTCCTTAACAAATCAAACTGCTATCTACTGAAGATAGCCTTAAATTCCTTATCAAATCGAACTGCTATCTACTGAAGATAGCCTTAAAGTCCTTAACAAATCAAACTGCTATCTACTGAAGATAGCATTAAAGTCCTCAACAAATCACACTGAAGATAGCATTAAATTCCTATCAAATCACACTGCTACTGAAGATAGCATTAAATTCCTTAACAAATCAAACTGCTATCTACTGAAGATGGCATTAAATTCCTTAACAAATCACACTGCTATCTACTGAAGATAGCATTAAATTCCTCAAAAAATCAAAGTAACGAAGTGGTATATTTTTATCCTAGAACAGTTTAGATCTTTAATAAAAAAAAAACCCGTGTATCAAAACTAAAGCTACATACAAACGAAGTATGAAGAAACTATTTATCGTATTTTGGGCAGATGTTCTATCTGCCGTTTTACATGAGGAAGGGTGCGCTCTATATTCAGTAACACAGAGCTTGCAAAATGTGTTTCTAAAATGTATAAAATTTGTACTCTAAATAACTAACATATATAGGCACAAACTACTATTGGGTACAATGAATGTTGTAATAGCAAGACAGATTAATTAAAATAACCACGCATGGGAATGATGGCGATGTTCAACAGATTGCTCCCTGATCGTCATGACATTTTTGTTGCGATCAATTACGTTTTCGGGGCGAGGGTATAACTTGAGATATTATTAAAGGTTATGCAACAAGACTAGGGGAATATCGATTTGTCAATTTTAAAGTACAAAATGCTATCTTCAGTAGATAGCAGTTTGATTTGTTAAGGAATTTAATGCTATCTTCAGTAGATAGCAGTTTGATTTGTTGAGGAATTTAATGCTATCTTCAGTAGATAGCAGTTTAATTTGTTAAGGAATTTAATGCTATCTTCAGTAGATATCAGTTTGATTTGTTAAGGAATTTAATGCTATCTTCAGTAGATAGCAGATTGATTTGTTGAGGAATGTAATGCTATCTTCAGTAGATAGCAGGTCGATTTGATAAGAAATTTAATGCTATCTTCAGTAGATAGCAGTTTGATTTGTTAAGGAATTTAATGCTATCTTCAGTAGATAACAGGTCGATTTGTTAAAGCATTTAATGCTATCTTCAGTAGATAGCAGTTTGATTTGTTAAGGAATTTAATGCTATCTTCAGTAGATAGCAGATTGATTTGTTGAGGAATGTAATGCTATCTTCAGTAGATAGCAGGTCGATTTGATAAGAAATTTAATGCTATCTTCAGTAGATAGCAGTTTGATTTGTTAAGGAATTTAATGCTATCTTCAGTAGATAGCAGATTGATTTGTTGAGGAATTTAATGCTATCTTCAGTAGATAGCAGTTTGATTTGTTAAGGAATTTAATGTTATCTTCAGTATAAAACAGGTTAATTTGTTAAGGAATTTAATGCTATCATCAGTAGATAGCAGTTTGATTTGTTATGGAATTTAATGCTATCTTCAGTAGATAGCAGTTTGATTTGTTGATGGAATTTAATGCTATCTTCAGTAGATAGCAGTTTGATTTGTTAAGGAATTTAATGCTATCTTCAGTAGATAGCAGTTTGATTTGTTAAGGAATTTAATGCTATCTTCAGTAGATAGCAGTTTGATTTGTTAAGGAATTTAATGCTATCTTCAGTAGATAGCAGTTTGATTTGTTATGGAATTTAATGCTATCTTCAGTAGATAGCAGTTTGATTTGTTATGGAATTTAATGCTATCTTCAGTAGATAGCAGTTTGATTTGTTAAGGAATTTAATGCTATCTTCAGTAGATAGCAGTTTGATTTGTTAAGGAATTTAATGCTATCTTCAGTAGATAGCAGTTTGATTTGTTAAGGAATTTAATGCTGTCTTCAGTAGATAGCAGTTTGATTTGTTGAGGAATTTAAGGCTATCTTCAGTAGATAGCAGTTTGATTTTTTAAGGAATTTAATGCTATCTTCAGTAGATAGCAGTTTGATTTGTTAAGGAATTTAATGCTATTTTTAGTATATAGGTCAATTTTTGAAGGCATTAAATCCCATCTTCAGTTAAAAACAGGGTAATTTGTTAAGGAATTTAATGCCATCTTCAGTAGATAGTAGTTTAATTTGTTAAGGAATTGATGCTATCTTCAGTAAATAGTTCTATTTGTTAGGGATTGTATGCTATCTTCAGTAGATAACAGATCGATTTGTTAAGGAATATAATCCCATCATCAGTTTGAGGCAGTTTGATTTGTTAAGGAATTTAATGCTATCTTCAGTAGATAGCAGTTTGATTTGCTGAGGAATTTAATGCTATCTTCAGTAGATAGCAGTTTGATAATTTTATTTTGTAGTGCGAGATGTAAAGAAAAACTTAAGGTTACCAACTATTTTGCGATTTAGTAGTTCACAGCATCTTGCAAATGGTAGTGAACTTTTGCAAGTGTTTTTATTGATCATTCCATAGCGAATTTGTAGAAGCATTCAAACATCACATTAATGTACTTTTGTAGGCCCTGAAACAACAACACTTTTGTAAAACGTACACAACTCATTAACAACAACAATAAATCAAGCAAGTTTTTTAAAGAATATGATTTTGACAATGATTTTTTGGGCTGCTTAGACCAATAATAATAATAATAATCTCGTGAGTTTCTTCCAAGAATAAAGACTTGATAATCCAAAACCAATCCCAATTCAGTCAGTAAGCCTCAGCCATTTTGCCCCACCACAATTGCTTCCACACTTAATATTGTGTCCTATTTTTCCACATGTTTTAAGGGGTATACGTGCGAGCGTGCATTGACATACAATTGCAGCGCTTTAGTTTGAAAGGTCAATTGCCTCGTTCAATGTTAAGATAAGGCTACATCTTAGAACATTGACACACATTACATGTCGTAACGTATTCGTGTGCAGGTGGAAACATCTTTTGAAATAACGCTCTTGAGATTTGGAACATTTTTCTTTAAGTGGTCAGAAATAAGTTCTGCTTAGTTTCAATGCGAAATGGATGAAATGTCATGAACTTAACAATAACTAGACTTAGCTGTGGTCTAAGACCACGAACACAGCCGTGTTGTGACCCTTTAATCACCTTTGACCCCAAAATATATGAAAACCCGATAGACATTGGCTAATGTCAATGCACGTGTCCACGTGGCATCACTTTGCTATGCTTTTTGTGGCAGAAGGGGTATTTTGAAGGTATATCGTTTTATACCGGAAGTGACCCCTTACTGACCTTTGACCAGAAATGTGTGTACACTATATAAACACTGTGTTATAACAATGCATGCGTGCAAGTGGCGTCACTGTCCTACGTAATTTGTGGAAGAAGAAGCATTTTAAAGGTATTTCGTTTTATTCCGGAAGTGACCCCTTAATGACCTTTGACCCCAAATAAAATAATACCACATATAAACTGGGTAACCACAATTCATGTGTGAACATACCGTTACTGTCCTATGTTTTTCTTAGCAAATAAAATTTTTTGAAGGTTTTTCGTTTTATACCGGAAGTGACCCCTTAATGACCTTTGACCCCAAATCTGTGTACACCCTATAGACACTGGGTAATAACAATGCATGTGTGCAAGTGGCGTCTCTGTCCCACATAATCTGTGGAAGAAGATGCATTTTAAAGGTATTTCGTTTTATACCGGAAGTGACCCCTTAATGAGATTTGACCCCAAATACAAAAATACCACATATACATTGGGTGACTGCAGATCATGTGTGAGCATACCGTTACTGTCCCATGTTTTACTTAGCTAATAAAAATTTTTGAAGGTATTTCGTTTTATACCGGAAGTGACCCCTTAATGACCTTTGACCCCGAATCTGTGTACACCCCATAGACACTGGGTAATAACAATGCATGTGTGCAAGTGGCGTCTCTGTCCCACATAATTTGTGGAAGAAGATGCATTTTAAAGGTATTTCTTTTATACCGGAAGTGACCCTTAATGAGCTTTGACCCCAAATAAAAAAATACCACATATACATTGGGTGACTGCTGATCATATGTGAACAAACCGTTACTGTGCTATGTTTTACTTAGCTAATACAAATTTTTGAAGGTTTTTCGTTTTATACCAGAAGTGACCCCTTAATGACCTTTGACCCCAAATCTGTGTACACCACATAGACATTGGGTAATGACAATGCATGTGTGCAAGTGGGGTCGCTGTCCTACGTAAGTTGTGGGAGAAGATGCATTTTAGTTGAAATCACGTTTTGACCCTGTGACCCCTGCGTGACCTTTGACCCCGCGAGTTTCATGTGACATGTAGGGGCATGGTCATTGATCATTGTGACCAAGTTAGGTCAAAATCGATGTAAGCATGTGAGTGCTAGAGCAAATGTAATGGTTGACAGAAAGAAGAAGAAGAAGAAGAAAGAACCTGTAAGAAAAAAGACACAGCCGTGACTAACGTCACGGCTGTGTAACTAAATATCCAGAGGCGCCACCGGGGGTGGGGCGTCATAAGTCTCTCTTGGAAAGCAATTAATGAGTTTACAGTGAAAAGTATATAGGCCTACAACTAAAATAGAAAGAATTATACTGTAAGACAGTACTATTCTTTGAATATCGTACAAAGTAAAATATAACTAGTGAATTTCAATAACTATAAATTTCAATTGCTATCGCGGCAATGAACAATTAAACTGCACGTATTCTGAAGAAAGCATTAAATATCGCTAACGAATCTAAATGCTATCTACTGAATATAGTCTTAACTAGACTTAGCTGTGGTCTAAGACCACAAACACAGCCGTGTTGTGACCCTTTAATCACCTTTGACCTCAAAATATATGAAAACCCCATAGACATTGGCTAATTTCAATGCACGTGTCCACGTGGCATCACTTTGCTATGCTTTTTGTGGCAGAAGGTGCATTTTGAAGGTATATCGTTTTATACCGGAAGTGACCCCTTAATGACCTTTGACCCCAAATGTGTGCACACCATATAGACACTGTGTTATAACAATGCATGTGTGCAAGTAGCGTCACTGTCCTACGTAATTTGTGGAAGAAGAAGCATTTTAAAGGTATTTCGTTTTATACCGGAAGTGACCCCTTAATGACCTTTGACCCCAAATAAAATAATACCACATATAAACTGGGTAACCACAATTCATGTGTGAACATACCGTTACTGTCCTATGTTTTTCTTAGCAAATAAAAAATTTTGAAGGTTTTTGTTTTATACCGGAAGTGACCCTTAATGACCTTTGACCCCAAATCTGTGTACACCCCATAGACACTGGGTAATAACAATGCATGTGTGCAAGTGGCGTCACTGTCCTACATAATCTATGGAAGAAGATGCATTTTAAAAGTATTTCGTTTTATACCGGAAGTGACCCCTTAGTGAGATTTGACCCCAAATAAAAAAATACCACATATACATTGGGTGACTGCAGATCATGTGTGAACATACCGTTACTGTCCAATGTTTTACTTAGCTAATAAAAATTTTTGAAGGTATTTCGTTTTATACCGGAAGTGACCCCTTAATGACCTTTGACCCCAAATCTGTGTACACCCCATATACACTGGGTAATAACAATGCATGTGTGCAAGTGGCGTCTCTGTCCCACATAATTTGTGGAAGAAGATGCATTTTAAAGGTATTTCTTTTTATACCGGAAGTGACCCCTTAATGAGCTTTGACCCCAAATAAAAAAATACCACCTATACATTGGGTAACTGCAGATCATATGTGAACATACCGTTACTGTGCTATGTTTTACTTAGCTAATAAAATTTTTGAAGGCTTTTCGTTTTATACCGGAAGTGACCCCTTAATGACCTTTGACCACAAATCTGTGTACACCCCATATACACTGGGTAATAACAATGCATGTGTGCAAGTGGCGTCTCTGTCCCACATAATTTGTGGAAGAAGATGCATTTTAAAGGTATTTCGGTTTATACCGGAAGTGACCCCTTAATGAGCTTTGACCCCAAATAAAAAAAAATACCACCTATACATTGGGTAACTGCAGATCATATGTGAACATACCGTTACTGTGCTATGTTTTACTTAGCTAATAAAATTTTTGAAGGCTTTTCGTTTTATACCGGAAGTGACCCCTTAATGACCTTTGACCACAAATCTGTGTACACCACATAGACACTGGGTAATAACAATGCATGTGTGCAAGTGGGGTCGCTGTCCTACGTAAGTTGTAGGAGAAGATGCATTTTTAGTTGAAATCACGTTTTGACCCCTGCGTGACCTTTGACCCCGCGAGTTTCATGTGACATGTAGGGGCATGGTCATTGATCATTGTGACCAAGTTAGGTCAAAATCGATGTAAGCATGTGAGTGCTAGAGCAAATGTAATGGTTGACAGAAAGAAGAAGATCCTGTAAGAAAAAAGACACAGCCGTGACTAACGTCACGGCTGTGTAACGATTACAGTCATACAGGGCCTGCCGTAGTCCAATATGTTACAGATATCATTAAATTCCGTAAACGAATGGAATAGGCTATGTTTTGAATATAGCATTACATTCGTTTATAGTCTATTTAAGTGCTGTATAGGCCTACTGAAGATTAAGTTAGTTAGATTAAATTGCTATCTACTGACGATATAGTATTAAGGATTGTTTTAACCCTAGTATTACAAAAACATTCTTGAGTAAATATAATTTATTAATAATTTTACGTACGGTTGGAAAGACCCTTATCCCCCACGAATATAAAGCACCAATTCCATCACACAAGTCACAATTTCATACTTAAATATGAGCCTTTACTAGCAATATAAAGTAGCTCAGATTTTACCCACGATCAGTGGCGTAAGTAGTAAAGGTCACACATTTATCTCTGGGCAGTTGGAGGACATATCCATACCTATCGCATGGCGAATGTTTTCTTTCCATCCAATGTAATGCTGAAAAGGACATAGCGAATAGAAATAGAACAGGTCGCAAATAGATTGAAATAGAATAGAGTATTCGATGAAACCTCAAAAGACCATACTTCTTTGTATTCAGTTCTGTTAGAGTGCGTGGTACACACCGACATCGCCTGGTTAATAATTACATTGTACAACAGAGACACAAAAATGAATACACAGGATCGATACGTACGTGAATGTGCTATGCACGATTTGATATTCAGACGATAAATCTTTGGATACCGGGGTAGAAAATGATGAATATCTCCCGTAATTTTTATTCTAAAGAAGCCATATTTTTTTCCTTGCTCTTGAACATATGTGTTGAAATGATATGATAGTCGTTATAGCTTGCGTATTGAGAAAGAAGCGTGCGTATTAAGCTCAAAAACTGACAAAAATTCTGATTTTATATGTGCCGAACTATAGCGCATCGTAGTAGGCTAGCTGCACTCACTCGTGGAGGCAGTCTAAAAGCAGATGACCTCATGGCGTAGGCCGGCCTACATGGCGAATTACCTACATCCCTAGATATGTATTTCAAACTGAGTTACCAGAATAGGTGGCTTCGTTTGAAATCTACACCCCCTGTGTGGGAGATTGAGGTCATGTCTTCCATAGAGGGAGCAGGCATACAGGGGCGTAGCCAGCTTTCTTGGTGGGGGGCAAAAGCAAAAAAAAAATCCGGTTCCATAATTTTAACCCTAATTTATCGGAGGGTATTATACATATACCGCTTTTTTTAGAGAGAGAATGTACTACGAATATAAAGTGAAATGACTATCAATCGATCAAGTTTACAAGTTATCAATAATAAACCGATGAATCATGGAATATTACTAATTACTAACGAATATCAAATAAATAAATAAATAAGTCAGTAAATAAATGAATACTAAAATAGGCATAAATAAATAAATAAATAAATAAATAAATAAATAAATAAATAATGCAGAATGCAGTTACTATTTTAGTTACAAAATTCCAAACATTCTATTATAATTTTCTGCTATAGGCCTACACGCAAAGGACCCGTGCTTTTATAATAGTATAGTGCCTTAGGGTCAAATAAGGCGAAAATCGTTACACGAGTGACAAAAGTGCCAAATTTGGTACACAGGTTTGTATGACCCTAAAGTTTAAGAAAATAAGCGGCTCCAAAAATATGGACCTCATTTTGGCCATTTTTGGGCTAAAAACCCCAATTTTTGGTCAAAAATACATCTTTTTTTTTATTAATTTATTTGACAAGGACTTTTTTCTGCAAACTTACACAGGAACCAGTTTTTCTATGGCCAAATTGTATCAGGAAAAAGAATCTGTCAAAAATATTTCACCAGATGAAGTCTTAGGTCGGGTTTTGGCGAAAATTCAAAATGGCCGCCAAAATAGGTGTTTTTTCAAGATTTTGCCACTTTCTGTATAGTTTTAGGCCAAATGCACCAAGTAATATGTCTTTATATATGTTTTTGAGGCCGCTGATTCCAAATCTGCCATTAATATAATGGCCTTATGAATATCTAGATGGCTAAAATTCAAAATGGCCGCCAAAATAGGTGTTTTTTCAAGATTATGCCACTTTCTGTATAGTTTTAGGCCAAATGCACCAAGTAATATGCCTTTATATATGTTTTTGAGGCCACTGATTCCAAATCTGCCATTAATATAATGGCCATATGAATATCTAGATGGCTAAAATTCAAAATGGCCGCCAAAATAGGAGGTTTTCAAGATTATACCACTTTTTGTATAGTTTTAGGCCAAAAGCACCAAGTAATATGTCTTTCTATATGTTTTTTGACGCCGCTGATTCCATATCTGCCATTAATATAATGGTCATATGAATATCTAGATCAAAATATGGCAAAAATTTAAAATGGCCGCCAAGATCACCTTTTTTTAAAGAATTTTGCTGACATGGACCCATATTGAGTAAAAAAAATGTGTCTTTTTAGGTGTTTTCATGTCGCAGACCATGAATCTCTACTCGATAATAATCAAATTTGATTAATCATTGTGGCAATATCTGATAATATATTTATAATGGTACAAGAGCCACCATTATGACAAATGTACTGCACCAAGGTTTTTTTAGTACGCACAACTGTATGTCAATTGTGTAATTTCAGGTTAACCATAGCAGCTCAAAAACAAACACGAAGCCACAATTTCGCTAAAGTCTTGCTGGATCAGCGGGTAGATCAGCCCTACAATGAGGAATGCAAGTTCAAGTCTATCGCTAATTTAAGAAATGGATGCTTGAATTTGACCGGTAGAGTGATATTTCAGTGTCAAAGAGACAGTAGCCATGCAATATTCGCAAATAATGTCAGCCAAATTGTGACAAGTGAACTAACAGAGGACTGCATGATTCAAGAAGAAAGTGTTGCTAAGAGCCTGCAGATGCAGGATGCCTTGAATCCAATAAACAAGTTGGTATACCCTGACTTCAATATTTTGTCAGAGTTGAGCACTTTGAATGCCTATACACTAGCAATTAGACTACAAGAAGCATGCCATTAAGTACTCCGAGCTCTGTTAAGCTTCAAATGGTAAATCAAATCCAGATAGATGGTCATGCCTACCAGACTATGAAGTCAGTCTGGATGATCTAGCAGGCATCATATTTCACACAGTAAACATTGTCTTTGGTCAGGAGATGGGAACAAGAAAATGTTGATTTTCCAAGTGACACTTTATCGAAAATTCAAGGCTTACATCTGCAGTCTCTTAACAACACCTTCCCCTCTCTCTCTGTCTCTCTCTTTCCGATTCTCACATTTTTCTCTAGCCCTTTCAGCCGATTCGGTTTTGGATGCTCCTTGTTTATTCTTTCGGATCCATGAGTTGGAAACAGTAGCATTGAAAGTAGCTTTGTAAAAAGTATTCCCCGATGCAATTTTCCATGTAGATTTCGTCCTCTATAGTCATTTTTGACATCAAATTCTGCGTCTGTTTCTTTTAGTAGGTATCTGTTTTTGCATGTATGTCCTAAGTATTTTCGTTCATCCCAATTGAATTGCCTGACTTTATCAAACCAATCTTCAGATTTTGATTAGAGATTTGAATTGGTCATATAGTCAGCGAGGATTCTTTTGCCCAGAGATTATGTTGTCATCAGACACTCTTCTTGATCCAGTCCTCTGTCATTTCACTTGCCTCAATTTGGCTGGCACCATTTGCTTCGATTGTTCATTGTCTTCTTTAGCCCTTAGACACTGAAATATCATTCTACCGATCACAAAGGATCCATTTCTTAGATTAGCGAAAGACTTAACCATGCATTCCTCGCTGTAGAGCTGAACTACCCGGTGATCCAGCAACACTTTAGCGATATTATGGCTTCATATTTGCTTTTCCGCTGTTATATGGTGAGCTGTTATGAAGCTGAAATGACACAATTGACACCATATACAGTCGTGCCTACCAATAATATAAAAAACAAATGCCTTGGTGCGGTACATTGATTATTGCGGTGATTATTGCCACTATTAATCATATCGCTTAAAGGAGTATTTCGTGATCCTAGCATCCTCTATTTATGTCATTTTTTTTTAGATATCCACGAAAAAAACCTATTCCCAAAATTTCAGTTGATTCTGATTTTGCGTTCGCGAGTTATGCATGATTATGTGTATTACACTGCTCCATAGACAATGCGTTGTAATTTCGTTCTGGTGCACCAGAACGAAATTCAAATTTCACGATATCTTTGCTAAACGAATTAATCTGCAAGATATATTTTGTACATAAACATTATGTAGCCAGTGGTTTCCAGTGATATAAAAATCTCAACTTTTTTTGAGAAAAGTGGGGGGGATGAGGCTGTGGATCACGAAATGCCCTTTTAATAGAGTAGAGATTCATAGTCTGCGAAATGAAGACACCTAAAAAGACACATTACTCAATATATCAATACGCTCGTATAAATGGCTCACTGTCCGCAGAAAGTCTTTTTTTTAAAAGGTGATTTTGGCGGCCATTTTGAATTGTTACCATTATCTAACCTAATATTCATTTGGCCATTATAGAAATGGTAGAATTGGAATTAGCAGCCTCAAAAACAAATAGGAAGACATATTACTTGGTGATTTTGGCCTAAACCTATACAAAAAGTGGCAAAATTTTGAAAAAACACCTATTTTGGCGGCCATTTTGAATTTTAGCCATCTAGATATTCATATGGCCATTATATTAATGGCAGATATGGAATAAGCGGCCTCAAAAACATATAGAAAGACATATTACTTGGTGCTTTTGGACTAAAACTATACTAATAGTGGTAAAATTCCTAAAAAACACCTATTTTGGCGGCCATTTTGAATTTTCGCCAAACCCGACCGAAGACTTCATCTGGTGAAATTTTTTTGACAGATTCTTTTTCTGATGAAATTTGGCCATAGAAAAACTGCTTCCTGAAAAAAATTTGGGTCAGTGCCCACCCCTAGACTATAGGTTAGATACATTAATATCAAAAAAGTTGTATTTTTGACCAAAAATTGGGTTTTTTAGCCCAAAAAAGGCCAAAATAAAGTCCATATTTTTGGAGCCGCTTCTTTTCATGAACTTTAGGGTCATACAAACCTGTGTACCAAATTTGGCACTTTTGTCACTCGTGTAACGATTTCGACCCTAAGGCACTATACTATAATTAAAGGCAGAGATAAAAAGAATTTATCGCGTCACTGTCAATTACGATCCTTGATTGGTTTACACAGGTTAATCATCGCGTAAAAGGAAGACCGATCTATCTGGTGCTGATCGGAGAAAAGGAATAGCAGCAAATGGCTAAAAAAATTACGTACTTTTACAAGGCAAAAGCAGATTTTCTAGGCATTGTGGACATGGTGCCTTCGGTTATGAAAGTTTCCTACTATAAAGACCTAACTTTTGATATGGTTTGCATGTCGAAAGGTGCAAAATTAACAATAAGGCGCCCGGTTATAAATCCGCGTTCAGCAAGTCATCATCACGACACTTGTAAACAAACCGTGCTCGAGTTTGATTGACAGATGACGTCAGACGCGATAAATTCTCTTTATCTTTGTCTTTCATTATAATATCCACGCCCGGGTCCGCGCCTAATCAATAATGAGTCTTTCACCATGCTGTCGGATTCCTGTAGGATTATCTACTGACCAGGTGCTAAACAACTCAATGAAATGGATGCTATAACATACCCAATCAAGCGAACATATCAAGGTCATAGCAGGGCATTATACAAAGAATGATCAAAGGTCAACGTTTCTAAAGAGGTATAGTAGGCCTATAGATGTAGACACAGGCTTTCGTGCGGGAAACATAAAAACATACTCACCAGTCGTGCGGTTTTTATGAGATTTGATACAGCGCTGAAGTCTAAAGCTGTTCCAAAATCAGTTCCAGACCCTGTTTCCAGACGACAATTTGTATTGTTACAAGGAATTCAAAGTAATTTTATTATCATCAAGGGACCCACATAGAGGAATACGACATCTATCGTGAGCCAATCTGTATTCTGTTGCCTGCAAAAGCCGACGATCAGGTAGAAATTCTAAAAGGAGCGTCACTAGATATTTGCGTGAATTTCATGATAAGTTTAAAACGCATTGAAAACGCCAAACCCCGGGACGCCAAATTGCAGTCATAAAATATGTAACATTAGTAAAACACCAAAGCGAATGGTCACGTAGGTATGTGGAAAAGAACTGCAATAACAATAACAAACTATATGCCCAAAGAGTTGTCTTTGGCATGTCGCTTTTTTGAAATATCACCAAAAATATCAAATTTGGGAAAAAGGCCCCAAAAGCAAACACGAACCTTCCAAAATAAATGCATATTCGCACTCGGCGGCCCAGTCACTACCTGCCGCTGTGATTTGGAGTAACTCGTTTCTTCCCCTCTCCAGATACCTGTACTTGAAGTTCGCCTATACCCCACGCCTTAATCGAATAAAAATAAGATATGATCATTTAAGATTTGTCTCAAGTTATAAAGCTTTTGTGTCGGCTTTGATTTGTCTCCGTATTATATATCCGTTGTACGGTATCTAGGGCCTGCGTATTATTCAAAAGAATATTATTAGCAAGATAATTGAATCGATATGCACTCTACGAGGAGTATATCGTGTGCATATAATGTTGTACTTACTTGATATCTACTGCGATATATTATTCCCCATCTCGCGCGGATAAAAAGTACATTCAATGGTCTCAAGATTGAATCTTTTATTCAAAAGTTCATATTGTTAGCACAAAAGGTTATCTGTGCTGATAATACAATTAAAATAGACATAATGAAGGTTTGAATTTTGTTTACTGCACATATGCAGTTGCTCACCTGAAATTGTTGGTTATTTAAAGCCATAATGTACGATCTTATAATATGAAATTGGTTAATTTTTTTCAAACCTGATTTTTTGCATATTTGTAATGTTTACACATGTCCCAACATGCACCTAAATGGAATCGGCCAAATTTGTTGTCAAGTCAAAATAGAACTGCATGTTAAATGGCCAAAATAACCAGTGGAGTTTCTTTCACTTTACCTTGTTATTTCTACTTAAAATGAACAGCAACCCTTCCCGGCAGTTATTATTAATATTATTTCAACATTTTGAATAAAGAATAACAAAATTAAAATTTGACGGAAATCGTACATTAAGGCTTTAAGCTACAGCCTTAGTCAGCAGAATGATCCTGTAATACGGGTAGTATTTATTATCAAGAGTCTACGAGTCAATCTGCTGACGAAGGAATAACTCGTTTTGGTATTAATTGGAAACTGCTATCTAACTGAACGAAAGAAAATAAATGTTATCTTCAAGAGATAGCAAGTACTTTCAATCTTCAGTAGCTAGCTATACACTAAATGATAAATGATATTCATGACATCTTCAGTAGATAGTATATTAATGTTATCTTCAGTAAATAGCAAATTAATGTTATCTTCAGTAGATAGCATATTAATGTTATCTTCAGTAGATAGCAAATTAATGTTATCTTCGGTAGATAACAAATTAATGTTATCTTCGGTAGATAGCAAATTAATGTTATCTTTGGTAGATAGCAAATTAATGTTATCTTCGGTAGATAACAAATTAATGTTATCTTCGGTAGATAGCAAATTAATGTTATCTTCATTAAATAGTAAATTAATGTTATCTTCAGGTGATAGCAAATTAATGTTATCTTCTGTAGATAGCAAATTAATGTTATCTTCAGTAGATAGCATATTAATGTTATCTTCGGTAGATAGCAAATTAATGTTATCTTCAGTAGATAACAAATTAATGTTATCTTCGGTAGATAGCAAATTAATGTTATCTTCAGTAAATAGTAAATTAATGTTATCTTCAGGTGATAGCAAATATATGCTAGCTTCAGTAGATAGCAAATTAATGTTATCTTCTGTAGATAGCAAATTAATGTTATCTTCAGTAGATAGCATATTAATGTTAGCTTCTGTAGATAGCAAATTAATGTTATCTTCAGTAGATAGTAAATTAATGTTATCTTCATTAGATAGCAAATTAATGTTATCTTCAGTAGGTAGCAAATTAATGTTATCTTCAGTAGGTAGCAACCCAGCAAACACAAAAACGTTTTTAAAACGTTTTAAATAAGTTATATTTTGGGTTTTGGTTTAGGTAAAAACGTTTTAATAACATTAAAATGTCGGGTTATATAAAGGTCATGAAATCGTTTTAAAACGTTTTGTATGAAAACACACTACAACAATATATTTAAAATGTTTTCGAAATGTCATTGTAAACTATTTTTGCAAACATTTTTGGGCAAATATTTTGTCAACACTTAAATAAGATTATGTTAAAATATTTGCACCCAGCAAACACAGAAATATTCTTAAAATGTTTTTTACAAAACGTTTTAATAACATTTAAATGTCGGGTTATATAAAGGTCGTGAAAACATTTTAAAAACGTTATTGCAAATATTTTGGGCAAACATTTTTTGCAAAATATTTTTCAACCCCAAAGTAACATTCTGTTTAGAATGATTTGTACCAAGTTTTCAAAAATGTTTTTGGAATGTTATTCAAACGTTTTTATACCCTTTATATAACCCGACATTTAAAAATGTTTTCTGTAAAACATTTGTGTTTGATGTGCAGTAAATTACCAACAAATGTTATTTAATGTTATGAAAACGTTTTATACCATTAATGTACCCTTTATATAACCCGACATTTAAACGTTTTCTGACAACCTTTTATAACCTTTTGCGAATGATGTCGAAAACGTTTTGTGTTTGCTGGGAAATTAATGTTTTCTTCAGTAGATAGCAAGTTAATGTTATAGATAATAAACGTTGCCTTCAGTAGGTAGCTAAATAATGGTATTTTCAGTAGATAGCAAATTAATGTTATCTTTAGTAGATATATAGAAAATAAATGCTATCTTTAGTAGATAGCAAATAATAGTCATCTTCAGTATAAAGAAACACATCATGAATCTTCAGCGGATTTAATTCAAATGCTATCTTATGACGACGATTCAGGACATAGCTATCTTCAGTAGACAAAAACATTAATTATACCTTCAGTAGATATGTTATCTTCAGTAGATATCAAATTAATGTTATCTTCAGTAGATAGCAAATGAATGTTATCTTCGGTAGATAACAAATTAATGTTATCTTCGGTAGATAGCAAATTAATGTTATCTTCAGTAAATAGTAAATTAATGTTATCTTCAGGTGATAGCAAATATATGCTAGCTTCAGTAGATAGCAAATTAATGTTATCTTCTGTAGATAGCAAATTAATGTTATCTTCAGTAGGTAACAAATTAATGTTATCTTCAGTGTTATCTTCAGTAGATAGCAAATTAATGTTATCTTCAGTAGATAGCAAATTAATGTTATCTTCAGTAGATACCAAATTAATGTTATAGAAAATAAATGCCGTCTTCAGTAGGTAGCAAATTAATGGTATTTTCAGTAGATAGCAAATTAAAGTTATCTTTAGTAGATAGAAAATAAATGCTATCTTTAGTAGATTGCAAATAAATGCTATCTTTAGTAGATAGCAAATAATAGTCATCTTCAGTATAGAGCAACACATCTTGAATCTTTAATTCAAATGTTATCTGATAACGATTTGGGACGGTAGACAGCTGATACATGTTATCTTCATTAGATAGGCAATTAATGTTATCTTCAGTAGATAGCAAATTAATGTTATCTTCAGTAGATAGCAAATTAATGTTATCTTCGGTAGATAGCAAGAAAATGCTATCTTATGACGATTTAGGACATAGCTATCCTCAGTAGACAAAAAAATAATTGCTACCTTCGGTAGACAGCTGATACATGTTATCTTCATTAGATAGGCAATTAATGTTATCTTCAGTAGATAGCAAATTAATGTTATCTTCAGTAGATAGCAAATTAATGTTATCTTCAGTAGATAGCAAATTAATGTTATCTTCAGTAGATAGCAAATTAATGTTATCTTCAGTAGATAGCAAATTAATATTATCTTCAGTTGATAGCAAATTAATATTACTTATTTATTTATATATTTCCTTATTTGTTAACAAATTAATTTAGGTCTGTACCCTTATCTTTATCATTTCCATGTCTTAACTATCTTCCCATTCTGATCGTCAAGGCGTACACGTAACACATTTACCATGCTTAAGGTCCTCAAAAGACACTTCAACCCGTAATATAAAACGCATGACGTCATCAGCCAACCACTCACCAAATTACTATAAATACCCACTAATACACCATATTGCAATCTTGATCATTTCAGTTTTTATCTCATACACGCTACATTTTGTTACATACATTGGATATGGGTTAGCAATATTTGCACAGCTTGATTAATTTTAATTACAATGTGACACCACGCAATGACAATTACAGATGCTCGTTTATAGGCTTCTCGCCTGGCACTGAAAAAATGCTATTTGATGACGTCAAGAAAGAGGAAAGAAGGACAATATGGTTGGTATTTTATAGAAACTATGACGTCATGTTTCACAGGGTTAGTCCTTCCAAAACAAGCCGTAGATAATGTAAGATAAAAATAGCAATAGATCTTAGGAACATATCTTTGAATATCCAACATATTTCAAAATCATATCATTAAGACCGACTTGTAGAAACATGGGCTGGCCTACTATAAAAAGTAACGTATGTTTATATCGTAAGTCGAAAGTCTGCACAAAAAGAAACGCAGTTGTTATAAATACGCCTATAGATTCAGAACTAATCTTTGTTTTCACAATATTTCAACATAGAAAGACGGATGGATAATTTACGAGCATTTTGATACCCTATTTGTCAAATGCCGTTCAATATTAACAATACAGTAGTGCTTTTACAGAAAAATACCCGAATTTAAAAGTTGCAGTTTACAGCGATCAATGATTATAATGCCAGCACTGTACACGTAAAGCCCCGGATATCTTCGCGCTTCAATACAAATAGCTGCAACTTTTAAATCCGGGTAATTTTCTTTCAAAACACTGCTGTATTGTTAATATTGAACAAAATTGAACAAATTGGGTATCAAAATGCGAGTAAATAAATAATCCTTCTTTTTATGTTGAAATATTGTGAAAACAATTATTAGTTCTGAAGCTCTATAGGCGTATTTATAACAGCTGCGTTACTTATTGTGCAGACTTTATATTATTGAATGGCGATGATGGAACGAAATTGATTGGTTATTTTTAGTACCACCGACCTGTTTGAGGAAACCATAACAGATTGTATATAATTGACTCTAGATTCTGTCAATATGGAGAATGCTATCAGGTTATTGTTGCATCATCATCAGGTTTGAATCAATTTACTGAATTTCTTATCATTTAAGGGGGTACTACACCCCTAGCCAATTTTGTGCCTATTTTTGCATTTTTCTCAAAAATTATAGCGCATTGGTGACAAGTAAGATATGTATATTATAGGGGCAAGGACTACAACTACTGCACTGAAAATTCAGCAACTCAAGGGAAGTAGTTATTGATTTATTGATCAAATATTGGTTTCCCCTCATTTTTGACTGTAACTCCAGAACTGTTGTCTGTGTTGAAATAAAAATTTCCAGTGCAGTAGTTGTAGTTCTTGCCCCTATCACCTTGTCATACTTACTTGTCACCAATGCGCTATAAATTTTGAGAAAAATGCAAAAATAGGCACAAAATTGGGCAGGGGTGTAGTACCCCCTTAAGGAGTTTCATTTGTAGGCTTGTTTCAGATAATCGGCTATTATTTATGTCATGTAAATCTAAGATTTTACTCAATTTCCGGTGGGCCTTAGGTGTATGTTTGGTGTAAGATATTCATGAGTTAGATTAGCGTAAAGACTATTGAGGAATTCAGCAGCATATATGGAATAAAGCTGTATAATCCGTCAATAGAAGATTTGTGTGCTGGGCTACAGAGGCGCAGGTTTTCGGAACAGGGGGAAGAGCAAAACTTGTTTGTTTTTTTACCGACATGAAGTTATGAATTTTTGACCCAATTGTTTTTACCCAGTGTGCTCAAGACACTAAAAAATCTAAGAAATGGGGTTGGGGTGTTGGGGTATAGCAAGAGCAAATTTTTTTAAAGGCGCTTTTATACGTTTATAATTGTTATTATGTGCCAACGTCAACAGGCAAAGAGAAGCGCCACATTATATAAAACCGATAATATTTATTTTTTTGCAAAATACACTATGTGAAAACATTTAGGAAATGTCCTCTTATAAAGCTTTATAATGGGTTCTTTTCAATTAAAGATCTGGATTTTTTACGACGATTAGTTATCAATGCCTTGGGGATTGCATGTCAACAATGAAAAGTAACATCGTGACTGTCGCATGTTGTTGCCAAACTCTAGACGGTAAACAATTATTGAAGATATCAAGAGAGAATTGACAAGCATGGCAGAAAATGAGCTCGTGGGGAAAATCAAATGACGGAAGTAAGCGGAGCACTAGGAGTATGAAACAAACATGTGGGCATCCGTTTCGATATGACCGTCGTAATTCATCTCTACACATTAAGATAGTAAACACACGGAAGAGAACGATTCGCTATTCAAGAAATTTAATAAAACAACACTTTTATTAGGCGATGAGATTGATTTGCTATCTACTGCAAAAAGCAATTATTTTTGATTTGTTGAATATAGCAGTTATTTGCTATCTACTGATAGAAATGATTATAGGCCTATTTGTTATCTACTGAAGATATCATTTATTTGCTATATCTAAAACTTATTTGCTGTCTACCCAAGATAGCATTCATGTGCGATCTACTGACGATATAGCATTTATTGTTATCTTCTGAAGATAGCATTTATGTGATCTACTGACGATAGCATTTATTTGCTTTCTTCTGAAAATGCCATTTATTTGCTATCTTCTGAAAATGGCATTTTATGTGCTATCTGCTGAAGATAGCATTTATTTGATCTACGAAATGTGGTAAAATGTAGCATTTTGTTATCAATTTGATGGATATTTGGGCTATTGGCTTACCAATAATATTTGCAGGCGATGGGTCATCTTTGTTCTCGGAGCCATATACCTACTTACCTAACGAAATCAAACCTGAGACCCCTCAAGCCACCCCAGGACGTCAATATTTAATCGTGGTCATCTAAACAAGCAGACGGAAATTCGGCAACCGTAAGGGACTATACATTCTATCTATGCATTCGTTGGTTGCTTTCTAAAAATAAGATTACCGACCATTGAGTTCTTCCACAGGGAGTTCTTCAATTTTCTTGTTAAATAAGCTTGCTAATTAATTTGCACGCTGTGTAACCATGTTTGTGTTGTTATTGGGGTCATTGTCGACCACTGCCTTTGCCTGTTGGGTTTTTAATTATTATCATTTTTTGTTCACGGCAGTGAACATTTCCCCCACTTGAACCCATATCTCATATGCACAGTTTATCCCTTACATACACTGTGTCTTGAATAACTATTGTAGCCCATCAACCCTGTGATTATGAGGCTAGGAAATAATTCCTAATACCTCATACCCAGGTTTGTATCCCTTTATCTAATCCGGCCCACATGACAAGGACTTTTTAGCACATCTTATCTTGTATTGAGACAATGGCTGCCAGGACTATTTTTTTGCCTTTTTTCTAAGCATGTTTACTATTGGATTGAGCCATCACATGATTATATAGGCTTTACTGATTGGTGGGTAAGGTCAATGATATTGTTTATTTTGTGATAAGGCTGAGCATATTACTGCATAATATGAAAAATACACTGTTATTTTGATACAGGCGATTTACTCAATTCCTTCCAAATGACAAAACTTAATTCCTGTTATCTACCCAGTAATGTTTGCTTATCTTAATTGGATCCCAAATAATTATTGGGCCAAGGTTATTATCTGCATGGTATATTAATTGAATTTCAATAAGCCTATGATAGTGATAATGAGTTTCTTGCTGGATGGAGAGTTATATAGCCAGAGTCAGGATTTATCAGAATTTATTGTAAGATCAGTGTAGAGTAGGTTAGATATGAAAATGGAAAGTTATAGAAGAAATTACTATACACCTGATCCGTGAACTGTGTCTTTTTGAAAGACTCTTCTTGTTTAGATCAGATGTTTGCGCGAATGCGTTGAGTTCTGATTGATTCGGATTGATGTGGAGTTGTCCGCCCGCTATGTCGAGGGCTCGTTGAAATACATAATATGGTTCGCTCCCTGGGTTTGCTATATGTCGAATATGAAATATGGTTAGCTAGGGTTAGGGTTAGTTTTAAGGTAAGGTTTAGAGGTAAGGTTAGATAGCAAACCTAACCTACCGGCCTTTATATTCGATAAAGCGAACCTTCGACACACGCGCGCGACCACAAAGATTGAGTAGGCCTCCGCGGACAACCGCAACGTTTTTCTTTCGGTAACACAAATTCAGATTTTTATTAATATGCATACAATTCTTAAATACATAAGTAGGGGGCCTATCATAAATGAATCATCGAGTTCGGATTGATCTACACCCAAATACGCTGTAAGGATCGAGTCAGTTTTTGTATATTAGAGATGCTTCCGAGAGCTCGTATAAACCCTCTCAGCGCGAAATCTCTCCAAAACGGGATTGGATTTTTTAATAGAAAAAAATCATAAATTCGACGTGTAATCAGGAGTTTAAAGATAATATGCATCCTAGGAGTATAAAAATAAGCTTGGTGGTGGTTTGGAAATTCGTGAGTAAGGTTTTATGCAATAGTAATAAAAAATCACAATAGTGAATAAAAATAGGACAGTGACGGATATATAGTATTCTTCACGCAGTTGTCGATTAGTCAAAATTTCAAAATGATCAAGTTTCATGACCATATAATTTGGAATTAGCATGAAAACGAGTCCAAACAACCCTAGTCTTGGTTCAGTGGATCTTGAGAGGGTACTTGAAATTTCTACAAAGAGGAAGATATCTAAAAAAAACCTTAAAAAAACCCTCTTTTTGTGTATGTTAGAGCCAATAGCCGCTTGCAAAGAATTAAATGTCATATGTGAAATGTGTCTTTGGGGTATTGATAATGGGGAGGGAGGATGAGACGAAGAGAGATAACTAGAGATGCTGATGGGAGATGTAAGGAGGAGACAGACCATGTGAGACTGTGACAGATGAGATGAGACAGGAGAAAGGATGATGAGCAAATTAATAAAGGCATACCAGCGACGTAAATAGATATGAATTATAGGTTTTAAAGAGTGAATTGCAGTAAAATCCTTTAATGATATTTAAACTTTTCATTAATATGTATTTTAAAAAGAATTTGAGATTTGCTTTTTACTATCACAAAATAGAATGAGAAGAAAGACAGAAATGATGAGACAAAAAAATGAGCAAAGAAATGAAGAAAGACATAAAATAAACAGGGCAGGGAGAAAAGAATGAAAATGATAGATAGAAAATGAAAGCAAGAAAGTGAATGAAAGAAAAAAGTGAAAGGCAAAAGGAAAAATTAAAGCAGATGCATTTAAATTTTAACATTATAAGGCCAAGTAAAAAAATAACATGTATATCGTCCGGACTTTTTCAAAAATCGGTGAGGGAGGTCCTTATTATTTGTTATTATGTTATTTTTTTACCATTCATTTCTGTGTAAAATTGCAATTGCAAAGTGTTTTTCAACACATCATAAAATCGGGAAGGCCCCCTTTATTTTTGTTATTTCCCCAACGCCCTACCCCTATAGCTTGAAGAAAGTGTTTGCAATGTGTTTATAAATGAATAATAAATGATAACCAATAACTTCTAAACATGTCTTTTCATTCCAACAATTTTAGAAACAAAGTAAGGAAGCAAGTAGGAAAATAACAAAAATATTTAAAAATCTCCAAAATTCGGTGAGGGCGATGACGATTTAGGCATACATGTTATTTATTTTACTTGGCCTAACACAGCAAACTCGAACCGTGTCGGTAAAAAATTCCAGGTAATTTATTCGTGTCAAATACTCATTGCTCTAATTTTTCAGTGATATTTGCACAAACCTATACTTATAATGATGTAGATATTGATAAAATTTGAACATTATTACCATCTTACCACAGATACATAATTCAACAGAAGTAAATATGCCCTACTTATTAGGGTAAGCTTTTGGTTTATTAAATTATAAATTTGACAATACTTCAGAACTCACTTTAAAGATTGAAATGTAATTTAAGTGGGCCTACTTCAGATTGGCAAATGGCAATGCATTACTAATATTTTGCTTAATATCAGGTTTTTATTTAGCCAATAATGTATTTTCGAAAGTTTATAATGTCTGAAATATGTGGCCATCACATCGAAACACAACAGCATGTTCTCTTGTGCCCAATGCAAGATTCCTTCTTACGTTGTAGAGCGCAAATGTGTAGAACTGTCAACACGATAAGATTTGTCCCACTTTTTTTGTTTTTGTTTTGACACGAAACAATCACACAAACATCCTCATTTTTGTATTAAAATACCTGTATAATTAAGGTATTATAGCCCTTGGTATAATTAAATGAGCAGAATCTGCACTGATGTAGTTTGGGTAATTTTTTACAGGTTTCTCACAACTCCCACCAGGACACAGCGGTCAAATTATGATATTTATGCTTACTATATTATGTGCATTAATTTTTATTTTGCTATTGATATATTTTGAAGAATCTGTACTGATGTATTTAGAAAGGCTACATATCCTACAACTGTTAGAACTCCCAGACGGATACAGCGGTCATATATATTATGATATTCATGCTTCGTCTCAGGTTATGTGCATTAATTTAGATGTTTCTATTGATCTGTTGATTGTTTGTCTCGCCAGCGATCGTTGTTATAATAAAGAATTACTATTCCTTGCATAGTGCAGTTTTGTCCACGGCAAATTCACCGTGACCTTTTCAGCCATAAACCCGCTTAGTAAAGATTAAACCGAAATATTCAGTACTAAACCATTATAGTATGAATCGATTGTCCAATGCAAATTTCTTACCACGTGATAATATTAATCCAATGAGCGATCGAATTGTCCGCTAATACGGTAATTGACAGAAAGTACTAAATATGTACCTATTACGGCTTCGTGGCACCCATCTTCCAAATGCGACCAAGTCAGGGCAGCCCGGTGAAGCAAAAAATACATTGGATTAACACGGGAGTTTGGATAAGATCGTAGATTTCCTTTCTCATACAAATGTATGGTCCCCCGTTATTAAAGCTTGTACCGGATTAAAAATTCAGATATTTTGAAAAGAATAAATAATTGTAACATAGAGCAAGTACTAAAATCATAGCTTTTATACTTTTTGATATATGACGCTAACTAGTTCATCTCCTATATCTACAACACAGCGCTACCAGTACGGGTGACCTCGTCAATTGCCTATTGTGAGTGCCTCTGTGTTGTTTGCATACATGTATATAGTTAACAATGACTGCATGATGGCGTGATCCACATCTTCATCCCCATACTTACTCCAAAATACATTTTTATCATCCAAAGTCAATACACTCTCAAAAATAAAGGTTCTAAAATGCCTTAAGGGGGTACTACACCCCTGCCCAATTTTGTGCCTATTTTTGCATTTATCTCAAAAATTATAGCGCATTGGGGACAAGTAAAATATGTATATTATAGGGGCAAGGACTACAATTACTGCACTGAAAATTTTATTTTAGCACAGACAACAGTTGTGGAGTTACAGTCAAAAAGGAGGGAAAACCAATATTTGATCATTAAATCAATAACTACTTGCTTTGAGATGCTGAATTGTCAGCACAGTAGTTGTAGTCCTTGCCCCTATAATATACATATCTTACTTGTCACCAATGTGCTGTAATTTTTTGAGAAAAATGCAAAAATAGGCACAAAATTGGGCAGGGGTGTAGTACCCCCTTAAAGAGCCCCATTTTGTCTTCTAAATGAAATCCATAAAAAAAAAGTTCTTTATAACTGACATGCAGAACCCTTTTAGGTTCTTACACTGTAAATCTAAGTGTTTAGGGTGTCTGTAACACTTTTTAGACACTGCAAGGTGTTTAATTTTTTCATTTTTCATAAATATTACAAAATATTAGGCGAGTTGTAGTGACAGCTACCACAGGTAGTGGTAAAACTACTCTGGTATCACTGTTGTACAATTATTATCACGCAGGACTAAATTGCCTAATATTAGTGAAACGCGTCTTATATGCACGACGACATCTGTATCATCCCGGACTCGAAAGAAAACAAACACATTGACAGAAATTATGTTGCATATTTAGCATATCATTTTAATATCTTTTATTCATCTTCTTAATATGATAATACACATTAACATAACCCATATAGCTACTTCATCATCGTATGCAATATCTTAGTGAATTTTATTTAAACGTGTACGCCATTGACACATACATGTACAAGGATGATAGACACAGTGTTATATAATAGAGCAAGCACACTTTCTAAATTCTTAAATATTCCAAATCGGGATCCCCGAATCGCACAATCCCACCATTTTCTAAAACTGAACTTTATTTTAAGAAGCATGTCATAATTTTATTATATCGATGCTTATATAGTTCACAGAAATATGATGGAACTGCGATGTAATATACTGAACTCAACCTTCCAAGTTAAAATGCTATATGTTAAAAAATATTTGCAAAGCAGAGTTTGTTTTTTGACTTGAGAAGAGTTAAAAGAGTTGTGGTAAAAGTATTTTGCTGTCATTGTTGATTATGATATTATATGTAAGACTAAATTGCCTATTGATGACATACATGTTAATATGCAACACAACAACAGTTTCTATATCTATGGTTGAATTTTAAAACCATCCGTCAGTCACTATATACTAATGATCATACACGTAAGGCCGTGTAAAATTAATATTTTGGTTCTCATCCCCTCCCTCCTCAATTTCTGGGATTTGTCAGATTTTTTTGATTTTTTTTCTCTTTTTTAGTTTTTAAACTTTGGAATGATTTATGAAATCTTCATACATATAAATAAGTTTATTAGAGAACAAACATCACTTCCAAGTCTTTTTGCGGTACCCTAGGAGGAATAATCCCTCAGAATCTCACATTTGAAAAAAAAAAAAAAAAAAAAAAAAGGCCTCATCGTTTCCTCGAGCACTGTTGGAGGAGACCGAAAACTACTGACAATGCTAATTTTACATTGAAAAAAAAAAAAAAAAAAAAAACACCTCCCTCCTCATCAATTCATGAAAATCCTGTGGACGAGAACCAAAACATTAATTTTATACGGCCTAATACCAAGACAAATTTGACAAAGATCGTAGAGCTTGCAAGCACGTGTAAAACATTACGCGATGCTATTGATGATAATCCAAGTAGTGGTAAGACTACATTATTGTCAAAGTGAACCTGCACCAAGAAATTATATAGGCTTAATGATAACGAAATGGTCGTAATATTTCTATGAGGTATGAGAAAAACTGTCAAAATTGTTTATAATGGAACTTGTAAGCACGTATGAAGCTCCATCGAGTAAAGCATTAACCGGGTTATTGTCTTTGATTACACCACATTTCGCCATAATACATTCTAGAAACGCTTGCTGTTAGAATAAGAAAAATTTTAATGCTAATTTATTGCACATTCTAGGGAAGCGTGGTTACCTTTTTAAAATAACCGAGTGAGAGGGTTTTCAAGAAAATATTTTTCCTGTCAACACTGAAGCATCCTCTGTATAAAAGAAAATATGAATATTAACTGCACATCATATATAACGATTCGTGATACCCAATTGTGGCACATTTGATGTCGTTTATGAGGCAGAGAATTTTATTTCAATTTTATATACGCCAAAATATTTTTTAATTGAGCAAGAATAAGGATAGAAAAAACGTTGAAAAATCTATGTATAAATAACATTAGACCCGGCAAAAGATTACTGTTTCGTTTTTATGGTAATCTAATCTTTTATTTCCTGAAAAAATTGTGGGTCTAATGTCGAATATTCACATACTTGATCAAAACATCGAACGTGTATACAAGAAAATGGTAGGTTTTTCTCTATAGTATTTTACTGACCATGGAAATGTACTGAGACACAAGCACGTGTCAAAATCGATATAATGTATTGTCCATATAGACGCCCAGTTATCATGCTTATCGTTGGATTTTTTTGTATAAAACACGCAGTTAACAACAATTGAGCGCTAATAATACACATAAATGTTTTTATTTGAAATAAAATTCCAAAATATGGTACGTTTTCTGCCTTTGCTTGTCACGTGGTAGGCCTATGTTGAAGTTGCGATTATATCTTCAAATAAGTTTCAAATGAATTCCAACAAGACAAGTGGACGAGTGGTCTAAGGCGCTGGATTCATAGTGTGGCCAAAGCAGTCCGCCGCCGTGAGTTCGAACCCCGCCTCCGCCAAACTTTAATGAAGTAAAATTAAAATTAAAATTTTACTTTAAAAAAATTTCATATTGGGGAAATGTGACTGGCAGAATTTATGTATGGCGTGGAGTGGTGTGGTCTTTGATAATCCAGGTAATGGAAAAAGTACTTTACTGTCATTGTTGCATAATATTATATGCACGATTAAATTGTCTATTGATGACACGCGTTTTAATATACACAATGGCAACTATGCCTAGTTGAATTAAAAAATCATCCATCAGCCACTAATGATTACGTGATACCAGGTAGCCTAATCTACAATGTATAATTGGTAGAACTTACACGCATGTGTAAAACATTACAACGTAAGTTATTGTTAATAACAAGTTGCAGTAAAACTACATTGCTATCACCGTTGCATTATGCAATATTAAATTGCCTATGATGACACGCGTGGTAATAACAAGACGACAGGTATGTCTGGTTGAATTTCCAAATCATCCGTCAACTAATAATAATTACGTGATGCCAAGTAATTATGGTTATACCTGACATACTAAGTAAATGGTTATATCTGCTGATAAATATTAAAGCAGATACGGGTTTTAACCTTGGGAGACAGATATTTTTTAAATCGGTCTGCCCCCAAAATAAGAATACAAATATCTGCAAGTAATTGCAGTTACTGCGATTTTTGAGGTATACATTGAAGGTTGAAACCAGTCTGCTACCAAAGTAACATGGATATGCTAGCAATAACATGGCAGTTACTACGCTTGAACTCAGGAGAACAATCGTCATACGTTTAGTAAATGTTTATAAGTGAAAGTGAAAGTATTAATAATAAAGTTGAAAATAGTCGACGATTTGGTTTAGGCTCAGATTGATAAAAAAGAAAAAAACTAACAATTTCAAATGGGGTTACCTGAATGGGTGAATCCATTTGACATCTACACCTCTTGTGTGGGATATTCTTGTGTGGGATATGGTTTAGGCTCAGATTTGGTTTAGGCTCAGATTGATAAAAAAGAAAAAACTAACAATTTCAAATGGGGTTATCTGAATGGGTGACTCCATTTGAAATCTACACCTCTTGTGTGGGATATCTACACCTCTTGTGTGGGACATTAAAATGTCATATCTTATAGATTTCAGCTGAAATAACCCATTACAAGTTAAAACTTACATTAACATGGCATAAGAATTTAGAAAGTGGCACATATATATATAGTATAGTTATGTGGATACTGTTTATGCTACACACACGGAGTCGAAGCTGATATTGGTGAATGCTATAATCATACATAACATGAGGCACAACATTACGAATATACAGGTATATACACAAAAATAAACAATTTGCTTTAACATGGATTTATACACGTTACGTGGATAGGTATATGATTAACATTACATGTTACACGTAGTATATAGTTGCGGACACAAAACGCGGCATGACATTCGGCCAGTTTTAACTGAATATACAAGCTGTATCAAAATGATTGGTACCCGGCAGTTTTGATGGTTATTGAAAAGCCTAGCTGCTTCCTCTTAATGCAACATAATGTATTGTTATATAAGTGTTAAAGACATTAATCAACAAATTATGCGGATCCTATGTTGCATTTTGATGTGTCAGTCATGTCCATAATCACTGGAAACTGATGGGTAGGCCTACCAATCATTTTGATACACCCTGTATTAAAGAAGTTAGATGTTTTTAGATTCAAAACTCAATATGGTGTTTGAAATACATATTACATGCGTGGGTAAAACAATGCTGTTTAAATCATCATGACGTAGCCTATATAATCCATTTAAGTGAAATTTTGTTGTTTTTCTTGGATCTTAAAAGATATTTTTTTGCATTTTAATATAATTTTCAGAATACTAGAACGTCACAATACGTAAATATTTTGTCAGAACTTCTCGTTTTCATGTCGCAAGAGCTACATTAAAATAAAAAGTAGAATTCAAACAGTTTTTATTATCATATTTTTTAAATGTACAGCTTATTTTTAGAGCCTTTTGGCATGTTTATTGGTTATTCAGTTGAAATCCACACTACCCCTGTGGAAGATTTTGGAAATATGTTCCATAAGGGGAGTATGTTTTTCAAATGTAATTGGTCTGGGTTAATAATTTTGAGACCAATACTCCCTCTGTATTATGGCTTTACCTAAATCTTCCACAACTGGAGTGAGCATTTCAAATGGCAGTTATCCAATTGTCTATTCTGTTCAAAACTCATACTCCCTCCGTGGAAGACTTTAGCTAAATCTTCCACAGGGGTAGTGTGGGTTTTAAATGGAATAGCCCATTACATTACACGTTGTAAAACGATAGGCTACAACTGTGTCAAAATGACATTGGACTATTCCAGTTGAAATCCATACACCCCGTATGCAGGCCCGTACGCAGGATTTTTTTTGGGGGGGTGCTGATTTTGAAAAAGTGGACTTTTTTCCCAGGAGGGGGTTGCGATTTTGTGAAAAGTGGACTTTCTTCTCCAAATTTGGACTTCTTTTGACCAAAAAAGTGTAAAAAACCTTGGGGAGGTGCGGTCGCACCCCACCCCCCCCTGCGTACGGGCCTGCCCGTATGGAAGACATTATCCTAATCTCACACACAGGGAGTGTAGATTTCAAACGGAGTCACTCATTCTGGTAATCCCATTTGAAATTCACACTCCCTGTGTGGGAGATTAAGGTCATGTTTTCCATAGAGGGTGTAAGGAGTTCAACTGGAATAGCCCAAATTTCTCTACATACGTAGCCAGAGGTGGCAGGTGGTAGCTTGTAAAAAAGGAACGAAGCAAATGATGTGAAAGTATATCATTTATTTTGATGTTATTAAAATTGAAACATCACTTAATTTTACAAATTGATATACCGCCTCAAGCTACCACTCTATTAATGTCATTTACCCTCCCAAGTCAAATTACAGTAACTGAAAATTAATTATTAAACATAATACTGATTTCTTTTTCCACTGCTTTGCATGCTGGAAAGTTATTTCACACTCTAATATCGAGCGGTAATTTGCGATCACATGAAATAGCTTCAACATAAAAAGTTCAAGTTTTGAGATATTTTCTCAAAATATCAAGAGATATCTCAAGAACCACTGAACCAATACTAGGCTTTTTGTACTCATTTTAAAGCATTTTGCATGCTGATTCCAAATATGGTCATGAAAATGTACAATTCTGATATTTTTGATAATTTTTAAAGAAAATTTGGGACTTGTCGTCTGCAGACGACCAGCGTGTGGAGAGGGTTAGAGGCCAGTCAGTGTTTTTATGCAGTCTGCTTCCAATGTCAAAGTGGGCTATTCCGTGAAATCCGCACACCCCCTATGGAAGACATGACCTTAATCTTCCAAAAGAGGTGTAAATATCAAATGGAATCACTAATTCTGGAAACCCCATTTGAAATTCGCACTCCCTGTATGGGAGATTAAGGTCATGTCTTCCATAGGGGGTGTATGGATTTCAACTGGAATAACTGCTGAAGCAAACAAAGAGGCAGATACAGTGTCTTACCTTTGGGGCAGATATCAGTCTGTTTCTTAAAGGCAGTATCTCATATGAATTTACATAGCAGTTACTGTATTTTAACTTGGGAGGAACGAATTTCGATTTCATGTCGCCTATAGCAACCATTATATAACTGTCATTTATGATTCGACATGAAAACACCTCTGTTCATAATAATGCGTAATTTGTACACACACAATAAAGAATACAATATATTTAACTATATTACCACAGGTAATAGAATATCTGCATAGAAAATGAAATTCATACTAAAATAATCTGATTATAACTAATATCTTAATTCATCACACGCAATGATAAATATTTTACAGTTTTTACAAAACAAGTATAGTACAATATAAAGAGTGCCATAGGGCTGACATACGTGACATAAGTAACCATTGAGCTGATAAACATTTTGATTTTCGTGTTATTTACATGTATTTATACAATTCAAATATTATATGAAACATTTCTTGCTGTGATAATTATTATTAGTGTAAATTTTAACTGATTTGCACAAGCAAGTAGAAAAAACACTCACGTGAAATTTGTGTGGCTCATCCGAGCATCACTTAATCAGCACTGATCATGCCGATGGGTTTGTACTTGTTGTGCTTAGTGTATGAATTATGGAACAAAAAAGCAAAGTTTGACATATTTGATAAAATTATTCAAGTCTAGCTCATTATAAAAAATAAGGTGCGCTGAACATTTTTATTGAAATGTTATTCATAGGAAACAATTTGTGCAGGTGGCTTGTAATTTTTTGGAAAAAAATACCGATTTTTGGTACACTTATTTTTCAAGTTGTGCAATAAAAAATACACCCATAAAATAAAATAAAAATATCAGAATTGAAATAAAAAGAGGAATATTTTATTTTACACATTGACAATGAGATATGACAATTCCAGACATGCGGATTCCGGCAAGGACTGACATTATAATGGCAAGGTTTACGAAAAATATTTTTGAACATCGATGTGTGATTTTTTCGGAATTAAATAATAACAATTTTTACTATTCTTATTTTTTTAATGACGTTACTTCTTTGCTAATCAATAGGAAATTTATATATTGGAAATATAATGGGTTAGGTTAAAATATGATCAAATTATGAAACTGATTCAATATTATGACTGTAAAATATAATGTTTTATGACGTTTTTAATATATCTTCATAGAACATCTCATGTGTATTTTAAATATTTTAACATTACTAGTAGGCCCCTACTTCACGAAATTATTTTAGTATTGTTTATAAGGTGAGGTTACTTCGAGGACCGTTAAATGTCAAAAATGTCAATTTGTAATAATTTGTATAATATCGTGAATTAAAAAACAAAACAAATTATTTGAAATAATTATCCTCGTATTCAAAATGCAATTTGGTGTGTCTGATGTGCTCTCAGGTCCCAATAATGTGCAAAGGTGGGTGACCGAGCCCTTAAATGCATTTTTTCTGCCAAAAATAAAATGGCCCTGTTTGATATACAACTACACAATTAATAAACCTACTCAGCGTGTTAAATCTTTTTAAATTAAAATTAAAATGTGTTAAGTGCAATACCATATGGTAGAGAAGCAACTATGGTACCCACGTTTTTTGAATAAGAAATTCGCATTCCGTGTAATAACCCTACGCGTGTAACCGGCATCCTGACCGCTCAATTTAACCACTGCTTAGCAATGGCAGACCAAATATGCATGGGACCAGCGTAATTATTCCCGCTTAGTCACATCGTCTGCAGAACTGCTGAGGCAGAATTACCCTTAACCGGTTGCTATGGTAACTAGGAGGATGGTGAGATGCGGAGGCCCGAAGGAGGTCATAATAAACGGGTATCTATTGTGAAATACAATAAAATATATGCGAGTAGTTGGTGATGCCATTTTAATCTGACAACTTATTTTTATCATTAACAAAAAGATTCTATAAATGGATAGGTTGCGAAAAAAAAATTATTTTGAACGTCTATGGTTATTTGGAAAAAGCACATAATTATATTTGATAAGTAAAAAGTATTCAACATATTGGTTTATTTAATAGACAGAGTAAAATATAATTCTTTTTTGTAAACCTTGGCATAATTTTTTTAAATTATTTTTTATCATAAAAATATTTTTGTAAGACTGCTAAATCTATTTAGTATTCGGGTTGTAATTGGGCGTACTTTAGGCATAAATAAAAAAAAAACAAAAAAAAAAAAAAAAAAAAAAAAAAAAAAAAAAAAAAAAAAAAAAAAAAATGAATGAATGAATAAATAAATAAATAAATAAATAAATAAATAAATAAATAAATAAATAAATAAATAAATAAATAAATAAATAAATAAATAAATAAATAAATAAATAAATAAATAAATAAATAATATAATTTATGTGTCATCAGCAAAACAAAAATAGATTTAAACAGCCTGTGTTCAAAATAAATGACCCACAATTACACAAATTGAACTGTTTCATAATTTCAATCGATACAAATCATGTAGCTCCATTTAACAGTACGGTTATTAGCTTACTGATGTTTCCTTGATTAAGCAATATTTAATAACCTTCGTTACAGCAACTTCAATGTAAGGTAAAATTATTTAAATTGAATTCATTATCCCACAGCAGTCTAGTAATTGAATGGATACTCTGCGCCACTAGGAGCATGTACATTCTCATCTATCAGACCCAAGTTCTGTAAACCCAATATGTTCGTACACTTATAGAATAACCTTTGAATCTGTTGGGTACAAAAACTCATATTCTACAACATGAGGTCAATGTTTAAGCCATGGTTCTCGAATATAGGTTATTGAGCTTTGACGCTGGAATTGAGACAGTGTTGGCGCATACTGCGTTAATATCAGTTGAACTATCCATGCATGCTGATTATGATTAACAACATGATTAAAATAATAATTACTGTACTTTTTTTCAATATGTATATACTTCCAATTGGTAGAAAAGTACGGCATAACAAAATTATGTCAGTGAAATATAAAATATTTCAAACCTTCGTCCGTACTTTTTAAATTAGTCACCAAGGCGTGTTAAGCAGATACGAACCATTAAACATGTAAAAAATAATTGCGGTCAGATGCACTTTCCCTATAATCCGATTTTTAGTCACGAGATTTCATCTTTTAAAAAAATGTGCATGATTTTTTTTTATAAATGTTGGAGGCTTTAAAAGCACGTAAATTAGTTTTTAATTTGATTGACGTGCTTTGCATATTGTGCGCCGCGTTGATAAGGCTAATTAGGGCTATACACGTATCTGTTATTAGCAAGAGAGCCAACAGCTACACATAGTACATAAATGCAATTCACCATTTAAGTGTGACATTGTAGCGTTGATATAAATACTGTGACTTTTGACACGTATGTATACGTATATTTTAGATACACAAATATTAACAAAAATAAATATATAATATAAGATTTGTAATTATAAACAAAATGTCTGAAGGGAAATAGCTTTGACATAGCAAACAAATCACATTTTTAAATAAATATATTATTATTAATAATACACATGATAATGAAAGCTTATGTCTGTAAGTATGATTGTATGTATCTATCACGATGACACAATATTCATGGGATTAATGCAATAATTATAATCAAAACAATGAGGTATGATAAATGGTTAAGTCTTTCTTATATTCAGTCTAAAAAGTTGAACACATGTACTTTGATATGTGACAATCATTATTTCATACAAACACGCCTGGTATAAACAATTTGGCAGTCTAAAAGATTTCAAAGATTATGAAAAAGTAAACATGGCAAAATTGCTATATAGTAAGCAAAAGAGAATCAACGTAATACACGTTCCAGGATATGTAAAAGCACTATGCTGTCATTGTTGTTTTTGATAATCCACGTAATAGGTGTGCCAGGACGTGGTAAAAGCACATTACTGACACTTTTGCTTATTCTTATGTGTGACGCACATTCATAATAACCTGATTACAATTCCACATCAGAACCCCAAATTAAGACTATTTACGCTTCTGCCAATTTTGTCGTATTGGATAAATCACACTTTCAATATGAAAAGTAAAAGAGCTAGCACGTATTATGATGATGAGAATCCAAGTTACTCGGGGTACCAGGACGTGGTAAGAGCACTTTACTGTCATTGTTGCTTATTCGTATGCGTGAGGCACATTAAGCCCGCATTGCAGAAAGTTAATGGGCTCTGATTAGACAACATTAAGGATGCTGTCGCTTCTGCTAAGTTTGGAATAATCCGCTAGATATAATCTTAGATTCTGGTTGATTTGAATTTAATCTCGATCTCGGTGTTGTGTAAATTACAATGTATGCTCGTATCATAAGAAGTAAACGAATGAGTTCACAGAATGGTAGCAGCGTACATATACTATAGCTACTATATTATTGTTAATAAATTATTCTTAGCACGTTTGAAATTAAACTGTATGTTGATGACTCATTCATGCATACATGCTTTGTTAAGGGTAGTTTGATTTCATTCGTAATTATTATAGCAGCAGTAGAAAGGTTGTGATTTCATTGGGTGGTTTTATTGGAAATGTACTGAATCCAGGAAATAATATTGAATTGAAATAGCTTATTCACCCAACTACTGCTGATTCATTAGATATGTGTGCAACAATGAGAACTTGTTGATGCATCACGCATGCCTATGATTCACCGATATAGTCAGGCTATTAATTTAAAGGAGACATAATGGCGACAGTGAAATAACTGATTGACTTTGCGCAAAAAAACCCAACGCGACAAGTGCAATTATAATGCATATATAAAGAAACTTTAAACATTTAAGGGAACATAATGTTATAGAGTAAGTGTAACATTACGATATAACTTCCTAAAATAAGCTAACACTTCTGACATTCCATGCAATGTCATTATGCAAATCCAATGTGCCTACACTCATAAGGAATTTAAACTTTTAATATTTCTAGTTGAAAATATCTATTAACATACGCATTTATGTTATTTTAACGATTATGAGGTATATTTAAATCTAACTTACTTTTGTTGTATTCTTTAAGCACCAATTCATAAATCTTTCTCGAATTGAGATCGACGAACAAAAGGAGTAAGACATGATTTAAATCTGCCATCCCTAGACCCAATGCCTGTTTAAGGCATGTGATATGAAGCAAATTCTGAATCATAACACATGCATGTTATTAACAAGGCTGACATGGGAAGGAAGAAAAGACAATCGGTAATTATGTCAGTTGTTTCGACAAAATAAAAGCCATCTTGTGTAAAATATTGTTATTATAATGACGTGCTTAATCCAATGGATACTTGTAAATGCTGGTATAAACAAGAAAGGCTGATTATGTCTTCTACTCTAGCTAATGACAATGTTATAGCGATTGAAAGAACAAAGGAAGTTGATATTGCAGTACATAAATTCAGGAAATACTGACATAGACTACATTTTCATGTACATGGTTACAGAAAAAAGGTTATATTCTCGCTGAAGTTGGTTTTCATTACCTTCAGTAAACAATACGTCTTCAAGACCATTATGGTAATTTTTGGCACACGTCACATTACAATGGAATGTTAGGTAGCTACTTAGATAGTAATAATTAATATCTATTATGACGTATTAATACTTACTGGTCACTGATCGTGGTTATCCCACGAGAACTACCTGCCTATTGGTCAAAAAGAAGTTTTCATTATCAATTGGCCCAATCAGCAACATTGTTAGAATAATTTCACCACGCAAAAAATCGGGGTGAATTATTTGCAAAGCTCCATTCTGATTGGTGATTAAAATAAAAATATCATGTAATTGACCAATCAGAGGCAATGTTAAATCGGCAGTAGTGCTCAGAGGGATAATATAGGACGGGTTTAATTGGTTCGATTACTTATTATACTTGCTAGTATACCATGCTAAGTTAAAGGTACATGTAAGTGTCTAAGAAAAAATGCAGCATAAGACATACATGTGTTCTAGACAACATCCTTTTTGTGACATCAATATATCAAAATGCCTAATGCTTGTAAAGTCCCCCAAATGACCGCTGCTAAAAATCTTAATGCAATGATCGATCACTCAATACCAATACAAGTACAAGTACAACTTCCATACCTACTATTGTTATCAGAGCGCGAGTTTCAATTACCATAAACGCCATGTGACAAAGTATTACAATATACAGTACGATGAACACAAGTTGATATGATTAGATTGGTTGGTATAAAATCATATTTAGTGTAAGATTTGGTTATGTTAAATTTGATTGTATCAAATACATCCCCTTAGATGCTAGTTCTTCACTTTTAAACCCTTAGACATCAGAGTAATTTTAGTATATGTTGTTAATGTAATGTATATTACAATATGTATCTTAACAAGTTGCTGTAACATTTATTATCATGATTATGATGCACAAATATAATCTATCATAACAACTGAAGTGTAACCACAATTGCATTACTCTTTTATACCAAACGATATCAAATACCTTTAATCATCTTTAATCATTATGTCTTATTTAATGGAGCATCTTTAAATACTACAAAATGTTAAAACAAAGAAAGTAACCCAAAACTGTTGTACTGTCATGAGATTATACCGACTCCTCTGATTGGGAAAACAGCGGATTGGGCATAAAATAAAAGGTTACAAATTTGAATAAAAACTGATACTGTAAACCACAATACAGACAGTTATACTATCCCATGTGATATGGGTTACACTTGAGAGAATTACATTTGCGACATGGAATGAACTCAACATTGAACAATTCCGTTATGGTATTTATGTTTGAATATGATTAACATCTCCAACATTTATGCTCCAGCTCGAACCAATGCGAGGGAACTACACTAACAGTTGTAAGGTATAATGGTGGCTACATGGTTATTCCCTTACACCCAACTGCTATGTTTAAACACATTAACACAATGTGTTCCCAAGTTTGTGATGACCAGTTCTCCTCCTACGGTGGACGACATTCCTAACGGCCCACTCAAGCCGTCATTCTCGTTCAGCAGGTGTTTAATAAACATTCCTTCTGGATTGAAGAGCTGGATCCTATCAGCACAATCTGCTACGATGATGTTACCTTCTTTGTCGATACAGACTCCAGTAGGTCCAATGAATTGCCCATTTCCAGACCCACAGCTACCGAAGGTTCTTAGATGAGTTCCTGAAGAGCTGAAGATCTTCACGCAATGGTTACAGTGGTCTGATACTACAATCTTATCCTCGGATGTGGTGACATATCTGGGTTCGTTGAATTGGCAGTCGCCATCTCCTCGCGATCCGAAGGTGTGAAGTAGTTCTCCATTTGGACTGTGAATGGTTATCCTATGTTTTCCTATGTCGGTGACAATAACTCGTCCTTCGGCGTCGAGTGCTATACCGTATGGTTGCTTCATGAGGCCGTTGTCTCCAAAATGTGTGATGTATTTACCGTATAAAGTCAGCTTTTGCACCCTGTGGTTGTACTCATCTGTGACGTATATACACTGGTCATCATCGTTAGTGATAGTGACATCAAGTGGAAGTTCAAATTGACATGGACCGCGCCCTCTAGAGCCAAATTTACACTCAAATCTACCCTTTTTATTGTAGACTTGGATTCGATCGTTATCACGATCAACTACAGCGATGTATTCGCCATCATTGGTGACAGACACACCACTTGGCCAATCAAATTCACCATCTTCATTAGTCTCATCTTTCAAATGAAAGAGTAGTTGTGGTTTTGAAGGGACGCCGGGTTTAGGGGACTCTGCTGGTACCGATCGTTTGGGAGATTTTGGAGGCAAAGATTCTGATATTGAACTATCGCCACATTCGGAGCTTTCTAAAGAGCATACAGATCGTGTATCCGTTGCTTCCGATGAATCGGTTCCCGATTTATCGCCACACCGGATCTGTCCTAGTGGTGGAAGAGCGTTAGAGTCTGTGGAAAGATCATTAGCTACGAAGTATACTTGGCTTAATTGATCTAAAGTCATGTCTAGTTGTGGGGATATTGTCGATAGTCCTTGTAATCGATCTATAACCTCGTCTTTGATGGAAAGTATCTGTAACTCGGACCCGTGACCTAGAGCCTTCTCTGTGAAGTCAAACCCACTAAGGAGATTTTCTAATCCTGTCTGTATGCTCTTGCGATGGGCGTTAAGCTGTTTCTTACGACTGTTTGAGATGCGTTGGAGTCTACGCTGATATTCCTGTTGTTGAACCCGTAACTGTTGAATAAACTCTTGCACAGACTTCTCAATGATGTATTCAGCTTGACCGCAATTTGCTTCCAGATTAGCTTCAGCTTCATCAATGTTTTGTAACGCGTCCTCAAAATTGACGATCTTTTCCCGAACCCCCAACATAAGAGCGTCAATAGTATTACGATGTTTGGTGACTTCATCTTTAAGATACGTGTGAGAATGATCTTTGTGTTCTATCAATATACATTCCCTGCAAATCGGGCGCTGACATTCCTCGCAGAAAAATCTCATCTTATCTGACTGGTGTTTCTCGCATTGATAATCACGCCGTTTTAACAACTTCTTATTTTCAGACGCGGGAACTGATATAATGTGATGTTGTCTGCTAAATCGGGCAATTCTGTGATCATGAGATGGGGCACATTCATCGCATAAGAAATCTACACATTCTAAACATCTATAACTTGCTTCCGCTGGATCTGTTCCGACACATATGGTACAAACCGCCTTCTGAACCGGTCCTTCGTCTTTCTTTGGTGTAAAAACGTCACTCAGATTCAAAATAAAGAAATTGTCCTTCAATCCGGCGACGCCATTTTCCGGTAATTCCGTATCTTGTTTGCACATCGGGCATCTTATTGTTCGCGATTCCCTTGCAACATATCGCGGTAAACACGGCTCACAGAAGCTATGAAGACATGGCAAGATTTTAGGGTTACTAAAACGTTCAAAACAGACTTGGCATAGTAAGAATTCCTCGCTGATTTGACTCAAAACCGACAGCTGTGATAGAGAAGCCGCCATCTTTGCTGCTGCTGATATAGTATAATATAGACGGTTATATTCAGCAGTGAACTCATCGGATGATGCGGCGACAGCGACGGGCGTGTGTGTTGATTATGATGATGCGATGTTAATGTCCATATATGCGTCAGCACTTACGTGTAACTCTGTGTGTGCTGATTCACTGATTTCCCGCCGCGCGCAGTGCTGAATTAAAAGCAGACGACAGTGAAAACAGAAAATATTGCAAATTTATTTGATAAAGCTAAAAACAAATGATTTTTAATCCAAGTTAAAACTCGTTTCTAAAAATAGGAATACTTTAAGATAGATCTCCTCGTTCGGAATTTCCTACTCGCACTGGAAAACAGAATATATTGAAACAACTAAACATATACACACTATTTGAAATTGAAATTAAAACTTTGGTATTTTATTATACAATAGTAATAATTAAATGGTAAATATCCGTGTGCAGAATTTCTCGCCCTCACTGGGAAACAGATGGAAACAACTAAATATATACACACTATTTAAAATTAAAATTAAAATTTGGGTATTTTATTATAAAATAGTAATTATTAGATGGTAAATATCCGTGTGCGGAATTTCTCGCTCACTTGGAGACAGAAAATATTGAAAATACTAAATAATATACACACTATTTGATATTGAAATTAAAACATTTGTATTTTATCATAAATTGAATTTAGGAATTATATGATGGTAAATATCTGTGTGCAGAATTTCCCGCCACGCAGACTACACCTGGAAACGGAAAATATTGAAATGTTTCGTTCCTGTATAGGTACTTTTAAATTTAAAAATTCTATCCCAAATCGTGCTTTCTTTTCGTCATTGATATTTATTAAACTAAAGTATATATTCCACTTCAAAAAAGACGAATTATAACAAATTTGATCCTTCATTTATCAAAACTAATTTATATTGTATTATTATTCATTATCTTATGATATGTAACCATTGTATCATTATTATATTGTATTATTATTTTTATTACTCCAAACCTGACATTTAATTTTCGCATTCACACGGATACTTATCATTTAATTATTACTATCTTATAATAAAATACTGAATACTGAAGTTTTAATTTCGATAACAAATGATTAGATGGTGCATAACAGAATTTCCCGCCACGCAGACGACACCTAAATAGTTTATAAAAATAGTTTATATATAAAATTATGGATTCCAGATCTGGCTACCTTACGAATCACAACAATGAAACCGTATTCGCACGCTATCGGTTAAGGAAGTGGTGTTTCTAGATGTAAATCCTGTAAAATCCTGTTGATTGTGTTTTGATTATTATTTACAATAAAGATAAAATTCCTATGTATATAAATTATATTGTCAAAAAATTTACGTTCACAAGTTGGTAACACTCTATCATCCTAGTGTATATTGAAGCAAGATATGACATAATTTATTCCACATTTGATGTAAATATTGCATAATATTGTGGCCCATCTCCAAGAAAGTTGATGGCGCTATTCAACAAATATGGAATAAACTGGTTGGGTTTTTTGACATATTGCTAGTTCGCGACTTTTGTCTTGCCATTTTACTGGAGTTGTTATGTAAAAAAGTGGTTTTCTATATAGTTTATAATGATGGTAACTACATAATACAGTATCACGGTTTGCCATAGAAACACGAACAGGAAATGTGTACATAAAAATTGGCAGTGAATCTTTTGTTAAAGCCATATTATAACATTTGCTGAGGAGAACGCCCTCAAAAAAAATGTTAAATTCTGGTTTTTACACGATTCTAATGTACTTTAGTCAATAAAGATACTGCAAAAATCAAGACATTAGGTGCTGTAATTTTGTCAAAATCCAAGATTTTGAATAAAACGATGGAACCGGCGTTTTATTATTACGATGGAAATATTAGTCGAACACGTATGCACAGTACGTACACGGCGTGCGGGATATACATACATGCACACCCCGAGGATCGTACCGTATTACAACCGCGGGAGTAACATGCATGGGCGCTAGTAGTAAATTCCAATTTTCTATGCTTTACCTCACTTGTTCGGCTCAAAATTAAAAGGGGACATATCTGACAGTAAAAGCTAACCTTTTATGGAAAATAAATACTAATCTATTTTTACAGAAATGTTATAATATGGCTTAAAAATCATCTCGCGTTTGATAACTGACATAAATTTAAAGGCCCATTCAGTGATCCCAGCGAAAGTGGAGGTAAAATGAAATTGTATATAAATTGCTTAAAAGTGAAGGATACATAATTAAAATTGTCATTAGGTATTTTTGAAATTAAACATGTAGCTAATTTCTCTACATATTACAATTTCATGTAAAATATCCTATTTTGTCTTGAAAGTCCCATTCAAGACCCATTCAGTTATCCCAGCGCAAGTGTAAAAAAAATTAAAATTGTTTATAAATTGATTACAAGTGAAGGATAAGTCATTCAAATTGTCATTTGGTATTTTTGAAATGACAAATTTGGCAAAAACGAAGAAAACAGTAGTACTGACGAAGTTGAAGCCCCATTCAAATACATGTAGCTAATTTAGATACTGTCAGTATCTAAATTACAGATTCGTGTAAAATGTCTTATTTTGTCTTAAATACACGGCTTTCGGCTGAACCACTCGCAGGCTATGTTAGGACATCTATGATAACGACAAAGGTACCAAAATCGGAATTTTGATGATTTTTACGATCATCCGGAAGAGCAAATCACTGAAAGGGCCTTTCAGTGATACCAGCGAAAGTGTTTTTTTTTTTTTGTTTTTTTTATAAAAATTTCTTAAAAGTGATGGAAAAGTCATTCAAATTGTCATTTGGTACCGGTATTTTTGAAATGAAAATTTGGCAAAATGAAGAAAAAAAGTATTGACGAAGGTGAAGCCCTATAGGCTACATGTAGCTAATTTATATACTTCCTCATTTCAAATTATAAGTTTTGGTTTCTCTTTTGTTCAGAAACCAAAAATCGGGGGAATGAAAAGTGGAGCAGATCTGGTCTGCAATCGTTTTGTGCTGGGAGGACACAATATAGGTATATAACCAACGCACTGCAGGGTTTATTGTTCTATTGTGTCCGATTTGAGCGCTGACATATTGGAAAATGTTGCCAATCAATATTCATGAGAGTATACATTCAACGTCCAGTTATCGAAATTGGGTGACTTGTGTTTGGCAGGTGTGAAATAAGCCTACACATCTGACTGGGTGTTTTAATTACGCAACGCATAAAGGTTTTGGCATCATTGAATGGCTGCCTAGTGCTGTTATATGCTTAGTTTCTATAATAATAATTACCATTGTCTTTATTCATTCCTTTCTCTGCACTTATTCTTTCTTATGCCTACACTTTAGCAGTGGTGTAGATTTCTTTTTAACATGGTGGGGTGGCTTTGACATGACATGCTTTTGCTTGATCACCTATTGACACTTATTACCTCTCGATGAATAGTTTGTCGGTAAATCAAATCGGCACAAAGGAAAAATGCGTTACGTAATCTATTACGCCTCCACGGATATGGTAGCTCCACGATTGCAGACATGACATACACATATGATTAGTGCTAAATGCTTCTAGTACAGGGCGATATATTCAAAAAAGTTGTTTTGACCTATTGTTATGGTAATTAATTATGTTACATCCCTTCTTCTACGGCGAATAGCGGGTGGAATAATCACACCAATGGGTCATAGTGCAGTGTTGTCCACGGCAAATTCACCGTGACCTTTCCAGCCATAAACCCGCTTATTGAAGATTAAACCGATATATGCAGTATTACCACCTGATATTATTATTATTATTATTATTTATTCTTTCTTTATTGAGGGTTATACTGCTTCAGTGACAAGCACTGCGTTTCAAGCAGGCCCTCATTGATACATGTTATATAGCAACAAAATTATATTACGATACACAATATTTACAAAATATCATACAGTATTTACAATGTATTTACAATATATTACAAATAAGTATAAAGGTATCATCAACTACAAGATAATTATAAATACCATGATTCAAAATACAGAAATACAATAATTATATTTATATATTAAAATCAAGCAAGTAAATGAATAAAAGCCAGGCCTGAATTTCTTTAAGTCATATTTTCCATCTGATCTCTTACTGTCGGTGGCAAAGAATTCCATGCATAGGCTGCCCTGACATGAAAAGTACGTTGACCTGAATTTGATTTAAATTTTGGGACAATCAATGTATTAGAAGTATGATTTCTAGTTATATGATAATGGTTATCATGAACAAAATCAAATTGAGAAGACTAGGATGGATATTCATTCTTTAAACATTTGAAAACAGTCATTAATAGAGTATTATGCCATCTTTGATCAAGTTTAACCCACTGCAATGTATTCATTAAATCATTAGTTGGTGTCCTTATATCTGCTGAGAGAATTATTCTAGCTAAATTATTATGAAGTACCTGAAGCCTATTATGGTACTCTACAGTAAATTTGACCAGACCATGCTTCCATAATCAAAGTGGGGAATAACAAGAGCATTGGATAACATTACAGTGGTTTTGTATGGAAGGAAATATTTTATACGTTTTATTATGCCAGTTCTTTTGGAAATAGTTTTACTAACATTATCGACATGAGCTGACCAAGGCAGCTTGCTATCAAATTTCACACCTAGATATTTAAACTCATCTACTCTTTCAATATCATTGTTGTTATATATTAAATGTACATTGTTTAACTTTTCAAGCATTTTGTTTGTACCAAAGATCATAAACTTAGTCTTTTCAACATTTAAAGTGAGTTTGTTTACTTTGAACCATTCAGCTACCCTACTTAGACATGACTCCATTTGAATTTTAAGATCAGATTCATTTTAGCTTTACACATTAAAGAGGTATCATCTGCATAATACATTACAGTTTTACATTCAGACACAGCATCAGGTAAACAGTTAACAAAAATTATAAACAGTAAAGGACCTAAAATTGAGCCCTGAGGAATACCAATATCAATTGGCCTAAAGTCAGAAAAAGTTGAGTTAACATTTAACAGTTTGTTCTCTGTTGTCATAATAATTCATCCCCACATACCCCATATTGTTTAAGTTTCCTAATCAGAATATCATGATTTACAGTATCAAATGCTTTCTTTAAGTCTATAAATAAAACGCCTGTAGCATAACCTGTATCCATATTCTTTAAAATGTAATCTTGAACATCTAGAAGGGTTGTTGTTGTGGAATAATTCGGACGAAATCCTGATTGAGCATTTGATAATAGTCCTACATTACTCATTGATCCAATGAGCGACCGAATTGTCCGCTACTGACGACTAATCCAATCGATAATCAGTGATAATGACGCTATTGACATGTACGAGCGGAGCTCCACTGACCAAGTTTTGGGGTATTTTTCACTGGTTTGCAGCTGTTTGCTGTCATTTACTCATCAAGGCGGACCACCGTTATTATAAGGACTATGCCAATTATTTAAAGATTGACATGTAGAGAATAAGCCATAATTGATTGACAGAAAGTACTAAATTTGTACCTATGACGGTTTTATGACACCAATCTTCCAAATACGACCAAAAAATTGCTGCCCGGTGAAGCAAAATGTGCATTGGAATAACACGGCGAGTTTGGATAGATGGTAGGATTTCTTTTTAATAAAAATGTATGTTCCCCCGTTATTAAAGCTTGTACCGGGTTGAAGATTCAGATATTTGGAAAAGAATAAGTAATTGAAACATAGAGCAAGTACTAAAATCATAGCTTTTATACTTTTTGATATATGATGCTAACTAGTTCATCCCGTATAGCTACAATACTGCGCTACCAGTAGGGTTCAATTGCCTATTGTGAGTGCCCCTGTGTTGTGTGCATACATGTAGTTAACAATAACTGCATAATGTGGAATTCACGGTTGTTCTAGTAACGGAAACCTATGACAAATCCCGCTGGTTTGTTAGTTAGAAAACGAGGCCAGTTATCTATCCGTTTATGAATAATGTATATCATGATCACAAATAACGACGCCGTTAGTTTTGCGAACTTGATTTGTTTTACAGAAAGTCTACTAATTTGAGAAGGGAATGACCGTTTACAATAGGAAAGTCCCAAAAGTCTCGATATCATTTTGAACGTTTATAACTCGAGTATTCAGTAACAAACAGTAAACATGAAGGCATAGAAAAAACTCGTACAATTATTTTGACACCAAATTTGACATAAAACCTACAGACATCATAAACTAGAGCTACTGTGGCTCAAGAGCCACAAACATTAGCCGGCGGCTTCTGATTGACCTCATTTGGCATTTGACCATTTTGTCATTTTAACATTTGCTTCGCCCTATATTCTACCTGCCCACAGAGCCATCATCTACACGGCCATAATACGATCAAAAATGGAATATGCTGGCAGTGCTTGGACTGGTACAACTCCCGCCTCACTAGCTCAGCTTGACTCCATCCAAAATAGAGCTATGCGTGTCATTGGTCTGCCAACGAATGAGTATGAAGATCATCGTATTCAGCCATTGAGCCACCGCAGTGCAGTTGAAGCAACCACCCTCTTCTATCGTATGTTCTACAAGGAGGCCTTATAGTTGTTATGCCAGCTGATGCCAGACATCCATGTCATGGATGACCCCAGGTTGCAACGGTCTGATGAGATCCCATGACCTAGCAGTGGAAATCCCAAGATCAAACCTTGTCAGCCATGAACGATCATTTCTACCATCTACAGCCCTATTACGGAATTATCTTCCAAATTCCAGCCATTAGATCGAGGGCCATCGTCAGCAGGAACGTTAATCACTTTCTGGGTGGTGCCTCGTCAGCAGCTTCAAAATGTTTTTTTTTGTCTCTACTGTTAATGCCCAGTTATGCCATGTCGTAAAAAAAGCGTGACCGTCAAAATCGGAGCTGTGTATGTTATAACAAGCATGTAATATACATGAAGCTCACATTTCTACATCTGTCTCATCCTTCCTCAATCCCCATCTTTCAATGTTGGGGGTCTAGTGGAACGGACGATAACAAGGGTTTGTACCCCAACATTGAATTCGGGGAGTGGGGGCAGAGATATACTTAACCACCTGAGCACTACCTGCCGATGTAACATTGCCTCTGATTGGTCATGATTTCATGATATCTTCACTTTAATCACCAATCAGAATGGAGCTTTGCAAAGAATTCCCTTTTTTGTGTGGTGAAATTATTCTAACGATGTTGCTGATTGGTCTAATTGATAATGAAAACTTCTTTTTGACCAATCGGCAGGTAGTGGGAGCACGGTGGCCGAGCGGAACGGGCTACGACTCATAATCGGAAGGTTGCGGGTTCGAGCCCCGGCGACGCCATCGTGTTGTGCCCTTGAGTAAGGCACTTTATCTCGATTACTCCTCTCCACCCAGGTGTGAAATGGGGAGCTGTTATGAATACTGTCCATTGAGCGCCGCCCAATGGTATGAGCATGCCTTGGGCATTGTATGGCAGCTGACATATTCAAACGACGGCGGAATAAATGTAAAGCGCTTTGGTACATGTTCACATGTGAAAGGCGCTGTATAAATACCAAAATTTATTTAGTTCTCATGGGGTTAAAAGACAAAGTGTGGTAACATTTTTGCCAGGATTGTAGATGATGCGAGGACCTTAACGGTGCACACCAATAAATAGGAATCCCCTGTTACTTTCGGGGAAAATTTATTAAGCACTTGCTACTTGAATGTTCTTTGTAAATATTTGAAGACCTGAGCGCAAGAAGAACGTAAGTCCACTTGGCCCCCTCAACATGTATACACTGAAGTTGCGTATAGTTTCGTATAGTTTGGTAATGTTTTATACATATTCAGGGGCCAAAACAAATCATTCACAACCTTTCATGATGTTTTCGCCCTGGAACACGTATTACACATTATAAAACCCTAAGAAACTATACATAACTTTAGTGTATACATGTTGAGGGGCCAAGTGGACTTACGGTCTTCTTGCGCTTAGGTCTTCATTTGGTAGACTTTCATATATGGAAACAAAGAGCAAGGTATACCAACTATAATTAAAGACAGAGATAAAAAGAATTTATCGCGTCTAACGTCATCTGTCAATCAAAAATTCGAGCACGGTTTGTTTACAAATGTCATGATGATGACTTGCTGAACGCGGCGGTTTATCCGGGCGCCTTATTGTTAATTTTGCACTTTCAAACATGCAAACCATCTCAAATGTTAGGTCTTTATAGTAGGGAACTTTCTTTACCGAAGGCACCATGTCAACAATGCCTAGAAAAGCTGCTTTTTGCCTTATGAAAGTACGTAATTTTCGCCATTTGCTGCTATTCCTTTTCTCCGATCAGCACCAGATAGATCGGTCTTCCTTTTACGCGCTATTAACCTGTGTAAACCAATCACGGATCGTAAATTGAGAGTGACATCAGACGCGATAAATTCTTTTTATCTGTCTTTAATTATATACCGACATGATTATTTCTCGTTCATTACACGCCAAACTACATGTATTTCAGAATAACTGAAAACTTTAGCAGGATTCCATGTTTGTCTCCACATTGGATTACTCAATCAGCGCTATTTAGAGGTGTGTTCCTGACACACACCCACAATATTTTTTGTTTTTATTTAATATCACTTGTGATAATATCGACTCATGGAATAGATGATTTTGTAAAATTGTAGATTAAATTTGGTTAGATTTTTTTTTGATTGACAAATCTAAAATCTCGAGTAGGCCTAGTTTAGGCTCATTCAGCCCCCGGGGGGTTCAATATGCAATGGATATAGGTGTAGGGCTGGCACTTTGACAGTAAGGGGCATTCGGTGAGAGCAAAATGTAAAAAATATGGGGTCATTGGGTGAGAACATGAACTTTTTTAAATGGAACCTTTGGGTGAGAGCAGAAACAGCGCCACTGGAACCTCGAACATTGAATTGCTTTGTTTTTTCAAAATAAGTAACAAAATCAGTGATAAATGAAAGTTGCTGTTCAAATTGAAAAATAAGGGTCTTTGAGTGACAGATTAAATCGGGTGACAGAATATGTGTCGCAAAGAAATATGGGGTCTTTGGGTAACGGCGACGCACTCAGCCCTACATACGCGTCATCTCCAAAGTGGGAGATCCAGTTGCTAGCAGGAAATACACCAGAATAAAAAAAAATGTGTCAACTTCTTGACATAACAAATCTGCTATTACCGACCACATCACAATAGAAAATAATGACATAAGTAGGAGGAGCCTAAGAAAGATGATATTCAACAAACAGACTCATCAGAGAAGCAATTTGGATTAGTCTCAGAAGGCTTGGGAGAGGGGGGAGGGGGCAAAACAGTCAATATTTTGATAAGAATATTTTTTTAAGAACTCAACAACCGAAGGATGCAAAAATCGCCGGATGTGGTCATTGACCTTTTCGGTAAATCTCATAAGCATTTGAGAGTACACCTGAGAACTCGTCATTTGACGTCACACTGATCTGCGCTGATGCGCACATCGTTTATCGAACTTGGCTACTGTACATGGCAAGTCAGCGTGACATCATATAACGAGTCCTCAGGTAGGTGTACTCGTAAAGGCTTATGGGATTTACCGAAAAGGTCAATTCTGAAGAAGCCATCAGCTAAAACAGTGAGTAATTTTCAATTTGTCCATCCAAAAATCTTACCAAATTACTTATGACGTTTTAGTTTAAGTATTTCAGACTAAAATGCTATTTAAAAAGCAGACAAACAACTTGTGTATTTAAAATTATCATCATCATCATCTGTCATCGTCATTAACATCCTCATCGTCGCCATCGTCATTATCATCATTACCTGAATACTTGATCTTTCAGATCACCATCACCAAACAGTCAATACAGATTTTATGAATTATGCATACATTTAGTTACCATGGTTACAAAGAAAAGCCTTTCAGATGCTCATCTCACGGTGTTATTATTTACATAGAAATCAATGTTGCATCGATGCAGAATGATTCAAACAAATTATTGTTCTACGTTTCATTCGGGATATCGGACGTCATGCCATAGCACATTATTATACAGGCAATATAGTTTAACTCATACAAAGGTTCTTGTCATTCGATTGGTCAATTATTATTACTAATTACTAGATTAGCACAAAGTACAAAGAGTTATTCTGCGAAATGTACTCCGTACTATCGGGAGATCTTCGTTCATCTTTGCGCCCGGGGTATTGTCGCCAGGGCGTTGTACATTCACATTGTCGACCGGTGGATTAGGGTCTTGTACATTCACGTTGTCGACTGGCGGGCGAGGGTCTTGTACATTGACATTGTCGACCGGCGGGCGAGGGTCTTGTACATTCCCATTGTCGACCGGCGGGCGAGGGTCTTGTACATTCCCATTGTCGATCGGCGGGCGAGGGTCTTGTAAATTCCCATTGTCGACCGGCGGGCGAGGGTCTTATACATTCCCATTGTCGATCGGCGGGCGAGGGTCTTGTACATTCCCATTGTCGATCGGCGGGCGAGGGTCTTGTACATTCCCATTGTCAACCGGCGGGCGAGGGTCTTGTACATTCCCATTGTCGATCGGCGGGCGAGGGTCTTGTACATTCACGTTGTCGACTGGCGGGCGAGGGTCTTGTACATTCACGTTGTCGACTGGCGGGCGAGGGTCTTGTACATTGACATTGTCGACCGGCGGGCGAGGGTCTTGTACATTCAAGTTGTCGACTGGCGGGCGAGGGTCTTGTACATTGACATTGTCGACCGGCGGGCGAGGGTCTTGTACATTCCCATTGTCGACCGGCGGGCGAGGGTCTTGTACATTCCCATTGTCGACCGGCGGGCGAGGGTCTTGTACATTCCCATTGTCGATCGGCGGGCGAGGGTCTTGTACATTCCCATTGTCGATCGGCGGGCGAGGGTCTTGTACATTCCCATTGTCGACCGGCGGTCGAGGGTCTTGTACATTCCCGTTGTCGATCGGCGGGCGAGGGTCTTGTACATTCACGTTGTCGACTGGCGGGCGAGGGTCTTGTACATTCACATTGTCGACCGGCGGGCGAGGGTCTTGTACATTCAAGTTGTCGAATGGCGGGCGAGGGTCTTGTACATTCGCATTGTCGATCGGCGGGCGAGGGTCTTGTACATTCGCATTGTCGATCGGCGGGCGAGGGTCTTGTACATTCACATTGTCGACCGGCCTTGCACATTCACATTGTCGACCGGCCGGCGAGGGTCTTGTACATTCACATTGTCGACCGGCGGGCGAAGGTCTTGTACATTCCCATTGTCGACCGGCGGACGAGGGTCCTGTACATTCCCATTGTCGACCGGCGGGCGAGGTCTTGTACATTCCCATTGTCGACCGGCGGGCGAGGGTCTTGTACATTCATGTTGTCGACTGGCGGGTGAGGGTCTTGTACATTCACATTGTCGACCGGCGGGCGAGGGTCTTGTACATTCACATTGTCGACCGGCGGGCGAGGGTCTTGTACATTCACGTTGTCGACTGGCGGGCGAGGGTCTTGTACATTCACATTGACGACCGGCGGGCGAGGGTCTTGTACATTCACATTGTCGACCGGCGGGCGAAGGTCTTGTACATTCACATTGTCGACCGGCGGGCGAAGGTCTTGTACATTCACATTGTCGACCGGCGGGCGAGGGTCTTGTACATTCGTATTGTCGGACGGCAGCGGAGGGACTTGTCGTTTATCTCCATAAACCTGTGCAACCACAATCGTCATAACCAACACTATAGGTGAGGCTTAGGAGAAAAAAAACCCATTCTGAAACGTAATAAAAAAAAGATGAAAGAAACATTCGAGTAAGAATATATACAAATGTTAATTACGATAAAGAATAGGGGAATTTATATATTCTTTAGAATTCCATTAAAGCTACTATATGGGTTTTTGATGCCTTGATTCCAGAGGGGCGTTAGACTGAACGCGACCAATCAGTTGTCATTGGCAAGACCGTTTCTGAGAACCATCCTCTAATCTACGGTGTTCCGCAAGGATCTGTGGTCGGTCAAATACAGTTTATTTTGTACTCTGGTCCAATCCAAGATATTCTGAATGCTCATGGAATTAGCGGAATGGTGTATGCTGACGATACACAAGTGTATATCATGTTTGATCCGTCCGCTAGAAAACAAGCCATCGCGTCAATAGAAGCCTGTGTTTCAGACATTCGGGCTTGGGCAAAGACAGAAATTGTGCATATATCGTCTCGATTTCGATCCAAAACGACTGCGCCTTCTGTCCAGGTCGGTACTGCTGACATTAAACCTGTGGAAGGTGTACGAGACCTAGGAGTGTTCATCGATAACCAGCTTACCATGTCAAATCATGTCAGTAATGTGTGGACAGCCCTTTACGCACTGCGGTCACTTAGCCAGCTGAGGAAATACCTCGATAAGACTACTACAGAGCATCTCGTCCACGCTTTTATATCGTCGAGACTTGACAGTTGTAACTGTCTTCTTTATGGACTTCCAGACGCTGATATCGCAAAACTACAGCGTGTGCAGAACTCGGCAGCTCGTCTGGTTGTGGGAGCTAGAAGACGCGACCACATACAACCAATCCTTCGAGATTTGCATTTGCATCAGAAAGCGGATTCTTTTCAAGATGCTTTTGTTAGTTTACAAATCCCTTTCAAACCTGGCTCCTCTCTACATAAGTGAACTCCTCACTCCATACATACCCTCGCGGACTTTAAGATCGAGCTCCAAGGGACTTCTTCAGATTCCGCGAGCGTCTCGATCCGCTAAATCTGGGTACGGAAAAAGAGCTTTTTCCATCGCGGCGCCGCGCCGTATGAATGGAACAGTCTACCGGAGTCTGTCAGACGTGCCAAATCTGTGCAATGTTTCAAGAACTCATTGAAGACATATCTTTTTAATCTTTGAGTACATTCACTGTTTTCTTCAAATTTTTTTTGCTGAACACTGTTGTATAGATTTGGTGTATTTCAAACATGTTTTATTATGAAGTGACATGAATTTTTGTTATTATATTTGTTGGACATGATGTTTTTATCATAATTATATATTTTCTTAAAACTGTATTATAATATGTAATGACTTTAATATGTAATTTAAAGGTGTGTTCTTATATGCTTTTGATGTAGTTTAATATTTTATGTTCTTCTGTTTCTTATTTTTTCATATGTATGCGCCTTGGGGTTGTGTTTTCAATGTAAGGCGCGTTTGTGTTTTCAATGTAAGGCTCATGTTTCAATGTAAGGCTCATGTTTCTTCTTGGTTGCTCTCGTGACGTGTCTTGCTCTTTTCATTTGAGCATTATACCTGGTGTAGATAATTATGTTTGCTTCGACACTTTGCTATTGTTTGTTGATATTTTGATATTATTGTATTATTAATTATTATGAAAATATTTGTTATCAATTATGTTTTTAAAAAATGTGCAATAATATGTTTCACATAATATTTTGTCTACAAATCGTTTTAGTTTTTAGTTTTTTTCTTGGTTGCTCTCGTGATGTGTCTTGCTCTTTTCATTTGAGCATTATACCTGGTGTTGATATGTTTGCTTCGCCACTTTGGTATTGTTTGTTGATATTTTGATATTATTGTATTATTAATATTTGTGCAATTTTGGTTATTAATTATGTTTAAAAAAGTGTGCAATATGTTTCGCATAATATTTTGCCTACACCTCGTATAACTCAAGTTATTTTCTTGGTTGTTCTCGTGATTGCTCTGTTCATTTGAGTATTATACCTGGTGTAAATATGTTTGCTTCACCACTTTTGGTATTGTTTGCGTTAAAAGTATCCATTTGTTTGGAATTTTTCATATTCAATTTGATTTGTGTTTTGCCATTTTTGATATTGCATTGAATCGATCATGTGTTTAATTGCTTCGTTGTATACTTCATTTTCATTTTTGTTGTTTTCTACTCTCGTGTTATCAATGTAGTGTACAGCTTGGTTTTATGATTCTGGTTTCATCTCTGATATTTGTTTGCAGTATATTGCCTTTGTTTATATAAAATTGTTGTTTGGTTAAACTTATTTTGCTTTGTTGCTTATGCCGTCACTTTGAACATTTCACTTGGTTGTTTCTCTGCTCATTTTGCATGCATTTTTTCCGTGCAATCCCTTTTGTGCAATGTTCATCGTGTGCCTATTTCATTTTATTATTTCTTAATGATGTATATTTATAATTCATTGGGTATTTTGTTTTTATGTACACATGTTTTAATTGTAAAGCGCCTTGTGGTCTTTGATGTAATGCGCTATATAAGAATAAATTATTATATTATTATTATTTTATAAATCCCACTTATTATTATTATTATTATTATGCCATAGTCGATTTTTGATAAATAAAAATATGTTATTTGATCATTATGAACGCATTCAGTTGAACTCGAAATTGTACTGATATTATTTTATTACATCAAAATACTAGTAATACTGGTTATGAAAAAGTTTATATAATTATATTAGTGACAGTAACAGTAAAGTATACGTAGGCTTTAATATTGAATGCAACATTGAATGAGCTTATTGAATGCAACATAATGGCACTTCAATACTGAACAGTTCTGATTTTAGAATCTACCAGTTTAATAATCGCGAAAGCCCGAGTTAAAAATCGACTATGTACATTGAATTTTTAACAGGACTTTGACCGGGAACTTAGTCCCTAACACACACTGTCAATCATACTTGTTTATCAATCCAATTTAACCGCACGTACGTACAAGACGCGGTCATGCACCTAGTACACAAAGCGCCGCATAGTTGTATACAATGTAGTTATCAATGGTAATGGTACATGCCCGGAGGATTTAAACCATAACGAGATCTGGGCGACCAATCACAAGCCAGATCCATTTAAAGATGCATTACATCGACATCATGGCCAATTTTAGTAGGCCAGAAATCCGACAATCTCATCCATAGACAACCGTGTTAAACATGTTAGCCGCAATCGAAAGTAAGTAGTCCACTTGGGAAGCTAACAAACAGAGGGAGTACGGTGACTAAAAATATCAGATGTGAAAATCTATCAATTGTGCACAAATTAATTAAATCAGAGTTTTAAGAGTATGCAGTTAGCAACCTGGACAACCGATTCTTTAGAAATGCTTAGTCGCGCTAAAAGTCGATCGATACATGTTAAAATCAGCACAATTCAGAGATACACCTTTTTGCTATGAAATTAATTTTCTCGGTCAAATATAAAGCAATATTTTTTTTTTTTTTCAGTAATGTCAGTTAAAAACTGCGAGCTTTTTACGGAATTCATTTTTAGCGTCTCAAACTAATATAGTTTGCTAAAGAAAGATATTTCCCACCTCTGTAAAGCACATCGTGTGGGTCTATATATTATAGTTTTGTCAGAATTTCCGTTTTTGTTTTACCCTCTTTCCCTTCATGCTCCGAACATGTCTAACTCAGTACTTTTATCTCGAGAGCAACCAGCAGAAATAGTCGATATTTCCTTTGTTGTTTATCCAGGTCAATTTTCCATTGAAAGCAAATTGCCCGACCAGCGATTTGGTAGCCCAAATCCCCAATTGAGTGTTCTGGTTAAACATGATCAGTAGGAGCGCTATAGGCCTGGGAATTTCTTTGCTATATTGAAGTTCTAGCAACACTGTAGCCATGCCGGTATTCCTATTAAACCCAGGGATATCGATCCACAATGCTAGTATTAGCCTTAGATTTCACTCGTTGATTTTGAAAAATGGTCAGCCGGCAGTAAAAATGGTGAAATGAAAACGCAAATTCTGACAAAACTATGATATATCGCTCACGGTGATGTGCGTTAGAAAGTTGGGAAAAATCCTTCATTAGCGAACTATCTTACTTTGAAAAGCTAAAAGGTAGATCCAAAAAAAGGCTCGCGGGCAGAGTTTAAGCCTATCAAAATCGAAAATCTTACACTAAATGACTAAATTTCACGCCTAAGTTTAACACTAGAATTTGAAAAAAAAATACAGTATCAAGCACTACAATTTTTCCTGACATTTACTGAAAAAATGAAAATGATTGCTTTTCATTTGGCCGAGAAAATTAATTTTACATCGAAAAGGTGTAACTAAAAATTTAGCTCATTTCAACACCAAATTCGATCGTTTGTATTGCCTCATTAAGGTTACACGAAGAAACGTATAAAAAACGTATAAAAGACGTATAAAGTTGTTCTCTAAAACCGCGTTTTCTCAGCAATCAAATATCGCAGTGAGTCAAATGTTGGTGCATGGACGTATCTTAACATTATTTTTGTGTCTTTATACAAATTTTTAGAATCCGTTTGAAAATCCTTCGTTTAAATCATATTTACGCACCGTGTTCACAAGATCAAAAACACGTTCCATGCAGTTTTTTTCAAATATTCGCTCCGTATAAAACTACGCCGAGTGATTGTTTTCTCCTTTTTGTATTGAACTACAAATCGACCAAAGAAATAATGTTGCCATGGGGAAGAACCAAAAACAGTACCGATTAAATTTTATTAGCCCGTTTTTGGGAACAATTTTCGAGAATCTTGTACCACAAAACACTGTTATGTTACATTATCGATATCTGGATTGTGGAACATTAATTTTGATTTCTAACTGCCTACATTATTTCTCAAAAGTATGTCGATTCCTTTCCCATTTGAATTTCACTCCAAATTTAAGCTACTTTTGCAAAAATCGAGGTTTTTCGCCATCGATACCTCCGACATTTACAGCGGTGATGAGATTGTTTATCATAAGAGCCTGGTATGCACTATTCCATAATAGTCAGTTTGAGATCAATCGATTTCACAGATCACTCAGTAGCTCAATCGGTTAGCGCGCGGGCTCACGTTCGACTATGTAATACTATAGTTTTGAGCTGGAAAACTTTGGTACGTGTTCGAGTCCCTATGTGGTCTATTCCATCTATTTTATTTTATTTTTCTCTCACTTTTTTCTCTTTTCTTGTTCGTTTCTTTCTTTCTGACTGCAGCGATTGATTGTTTTTGCCCGTTTTTTTTTTTTTTTATATAATTCAGGAATTTTTAGGCTATACTAGTCTAGGCGCGGCCTATGAATATATTTTTACAAGTTAGATTAACAAAATATTGGTTGTTGGTTTTGTTACTGTTGTTGTAGTTATTGTTGTAGGCCTATATATTGCATAATCAGGGTATAAATAGGCATACTAGGGCTATTCATGCTATTATAGCCTATAGAAGCATTGATTTATTTCACGACAGATATCATCCAGGATAATTTTAAAAAATGAAAATTTAGAAAATCCAAAGGAAAATGGCCGAAAACGGCTGCCCACAATCCCCCCCCCCCCCCCCCCATCAGCCCATATGGTCCTATCATGGTCGCCCCTTCCCTATCCCTGCAACATATAGGATGACTCACGAGCCGCGGTTTGTCCGTGTTCTAGTTCAGATTGATACACTATTGTACGCGTGAGTTCATTCTTTTCTGCATGGCTGTTTCCATTATTAACTTCCGCCCCTCTGGAATCAAGCCTTGAAAATCAATTGCATTTAACCTTAAATGACTGAGTGAGCCTTGCATAACAAAAGAATCGGTTGTCCAGGATGCTAACTGTATGTACAATGGGCAAGTGGACAATGCTAACTGTATGTACAATGGGCAAGTGGACAACGGAGAAGTCTAGAGGGGCGTAAGTTAATAACAGAAACAG